>NC_083408.1:43662235-44863485 GCF_020745735.1 Hemiscyllium ocellatum
ATTGGAGAATTTTGCCTTTAAATTCAGCTATACAAAATCTCCTTGGTGCCATGATTGGTGAAATGCTGCTGCAATGTCATTTGGATGATAGGTTGATGACCCTAAAGGCTTACTACATCTACAGTTCAGATAGTGCTTTGTATGATGTTACAGTTTTTGATGTCTTGATCATTTCAAAGTTTATTTTGGTTGATAACCCCACTTCATTGAAAATAAACAAGGTTTGGGTTGGGCAGAACTTTAATTAAAAAGTAAAGGAAGCAAGATATCTTTGTTAAAAGTTAAGACTGGTGTTGAAACTCAGTCCATGTATATTTTACTATCATGTGAGTACTGATTGCATTTATAAATGTGTGAGAGACTGCTTCATTTTGATTTGTATTAGAAGCACATTACATACAGTAAGTGATTGAAAGGATAAGTACTGCTTAACCACATGTGGAGAAGAGACGTTCTTACACGATCCATTGTTCATGCTGTAAAGCATTGAATATTAATGTGCTCGACAAAATTTTTAAAACATTCATGTCAATCAAATTTAAATATAATTTTTACCTGCAATACATTCAAAGTTGTTTCCAAAAATAACAGATTTTGTGCGCATTATTGCAGTATGATTCTGCATTGTCTGCTACAATGCATTCATATTGAAGATGCTCTGAAAACTTGGTGCAGGCAAATTAGTCGACATGCTCAAGGCACAGAAGTAGCTAGTACACATTTTTCTGTTATATTGACTAACTGAAGAGCTGTCCGAGCAACTTATAAATAGAGCCTGCATGAAATAATAACATTGGGCTGTAATGTTTCAACATATTTTCTCATGATATCCACAGTTGGCTAGATTTTTAGCCATGTGACTAAATTCCACCTTGATATGTTCAAAAATAGTCTCTTTTTTTATTGCAGCGAGATTGCCTATGACAGCCTTGGTTTTATTCCTCCTCCTTGGCTCCAATGACGCTGGCATTTGTTTTAGAACATTTGAATGCCTGCCTTAAGTCTTCCTCTGCTTCTAGTGAATATAGATTTTTTTTTCTTATGGCACTGTAACAATACAGTGAACAAAAAGAGAGTGGGAGTAATGGGGAGCCAGAAAGTGAGTGCACTAGGGGCTGTGAGCACTTAAAAAGAAATAAATTTTTGTTCTCTTGTTCATATAAATTAAACATTGCTACATATTTTGACCTTACACTGATGTAAGTGGCAAAGAAGATATAAAAATTTCATTTGAGAATCAAGGCCATTCTGTTTGCTATTTGTGAATCTAAACGACAATATTCAATTATATCTTCTACATATGAATCAATATAGTTTACTGCCTTCGGTGGTCAAGTTGCCAATTCTGCAAAATTGCTTTTCTGACAACGCCAGAAAACCAATAATTACAGGTTTGCAATTGTGTCACAAATATAATTAACTTTGCTGTTACCGTTTCTAAACCTGCGCATTCGCTGATCCCAAACAGCAGTGAGGAACATACAGGCCAACCTGAGTCGCAAGTCTAAGTTTGCATTGACAGTTATTTCAATAAGAATGTATGGAACCAGGAAAACTAGCAACTGGAAAGTCTGCTAGTGACTGAAATTTTGTAAAGCTACTTAACTTTAGCATCATCCACAGATAGAGATCCATCCTCATAAGCTGCAGTTGTCTAAAGGTTGCCTTAAGTGTTAGCAGAAATGGGCCGACAATTGGAAAGAAAATGCTTTCTCCACTTTACCAGCCATTTCAACTAACCTGCTGAAATAGTTTATGTGGTCATTTTGAGCTTTGTGATTGTGACTCCTTCTATGTCAATTTGTCATTTCATAAATTATATAATATTGACTATGCTGCTTAAAGAGCTTCAGCTGTAAAACAGTTTAGAATACCTTAAGAACATGAAAGGTGTGACGTAAATGTAAGTCTTTCATTCAGTCTTTTATAAAGCTTGTTTTATGCAGTCTTTGTCTGCTGCCTTTCATCATAGAATCCCTACAGTGTGGAAGTGGACCATTCGGGCTATTGAGTCTGCACTGAACCTCCAAAGAACATCCTCCCCACCCCCGACCCAACCCTACCCTATTCCCCGAATCCTGCATCTCCCATGGCTAATTCACCTAACCTATACATCCCTAGACACTATGAGCAATTTAGCATGGACAATCTACTTAATCTGCACATCTCTTGAGTACCCAGAGGAAACTCATGCAGACACAGGGGGAGGGTGCAAACTCCACACAGACAATCACCCAAGGTCATAATTGAACCTAGTTCCCTGGTGTTATGTGTCAATAGTGCTAACCACTGAGCCACTGTACAGCCCTTGTCAGTAATATACATTAGGGAAAATTCATCTCAGAGGTATGTGTGCCGTTGAATCCAGCAAGTATGGTCTTAAAAGTATAATTATTCAAGTCTTACGTAAATGATGGACATCACAAAAATAAAGTTCACTAAACCATCATGTGAACCTTATTTCCTTTTGTAGTAACATAAAGTCAAAACTGTTACATAAAAGCATTTTATAGAAGGAAAATTGCACTCAAGTCAAAAAATGTTGGTTCTTAGAGATCTCTGTACATTGGTCTTACTCACTTTCAAGTGTGTAATGCTGGCAAAGCACAGCAGGTCAGGCAGCATCGGAAGAGCAGGAGAATCAATATTTTGGGCAAAAGCTTTTCATCAGGAATTGCCAATGATGGGTTCAACGGTGCCTACTGTCATTCACGAACAAATGCTGCAAGAAAATATTTCAGTCAAAAGGCAGACACACTATTAAATTCAAATCGCCAAAGGTTACTGTTTGAATTGCATGAAATTCATAATTCACTTTACAAAACCTCACTGTCTGATTCCTCACTGACATTCATTAAATGGTATGAAGTTGCTCTTCTTTTGCCAGTTTCTGCTTTTAATGGAGAGGGAATGAGGAATAAACTGACTTGTAAGAGGGAGTTTGATCATTAAATCTGTTTGAAGAGGTGCCTCTTTTTTAACGTTGATTCCATTTTTAACCACAGTGGACCTAATTTCCCAGGTCCCATGAAACCCAGCAGGTCACAGGAAGCAAAAACAGGCAGATAAGAAGGAAAGTGGCTTTGCAGTATAGCTGAGAGCTTTCGGAGTGTATGTCCTATTCTGTGTGCTTTCCTGAAAACATCCACCTGCTTTGTGTCCACAGTCAAGAAGTGCCACTATCACCATTTAATCTCACCAATCACATCCTTCCCTACAACTGAAATTTCCAAAACCCTCTCAAAATAGTGATCCAACCCTCTTTCCAAGCACTACCTACTCTCCATGACATGTGCTAACATTACTGTCCTAATAGACTTTCAGACCTCCATGATCAGATTGCTGGATTACAATCTACCCCTTCTGACCCCCACCTCTACAATGCGTTCCCTTTTCACTCAGTCGCCAACTCTGATCACTCTCTGTATGCTGCGTAATCATGTCTATCTGCTGAGAGATTTCCCTATCTGACAAAGGGGAAAGTAATCATGTTATCTGGGAAACCTGGAGAAAAAACAACACATACCAGTTAAAAATTATAGGACACTGAGGACGTATGTGCTTTCAATTTTTCCATCTATAATCCGTCATTCCTTTGCCAAAAATACTAAGATAACTTTAGAGTCTTAAATATTATTCATTCAAGTTGAAGTTCCCTTCTGTTAATATAACAAACGCTAATTATAGCCAATCAACCTCTCTGGTACTGTGATGTTAACTATTACAACTATTATATTGGCTTGATCATTGATAGAAATTTTTTGAATATTTATATCATTTAATTTTGTCTGTCCCATTTTTTTCCCTTTATCTCTCTCCCTTAATCTAATATTTATTTCCCTCTCTTTATCTCCCTTTCTGTTCTGATTCGCAATTGAATACACCACTTCTAAATCTTTGCACTGTTAATTCATCATCTTTTGCTCTAATTGATAAAGAAGATCTCCACTATTGCTTTCCCTGTCATCTCAGGTCCTAGGTGTCTTGCTTCTCTCATTGCACATATATCAGGCTCACACTTTCAGCCACTTTAAGGTAAGGCAGCACAAGAAGTCCCATGAGGACAGGAATTGACCTGAAATTAAATGTAATTGATTTGAAATGTGTCTATGAATATGAAAAACAGTTAAACCCAAATTGCGCAGCATTGTATTTGTTAACTCTGTGAGCAACATGACCTCTTTTCTCCTTCCTGACTGAGCCATTTTTTTTAATATAAAAGTAGAAAAATCTCCATTCTTAGATCTGCACTGCTAGTTTGTTGAATGGATCATTCTTGCCCTTTTATGCCACTGAAAACCGGAAAGGACAAAATAATGAAGGTCCTCATGATTATCCTTTCAATTTGTTTCTTTAAACTTCCTGAAAGAACCTGAATGTCTAGTACTAGGTGTGTCCTCTATATAGGTAACTAAGCTTCTGAGTGAGCACAGTGATGCCAATGAAAACTAATGACCTTAAGCTTGCGGTTAATTTATGAAAGATGTGGTATCACTTTGGTGTACAAAGTAAATGCAGATAAACCTTGGACATTTGCAGTAGGTTTTTGCTGCCCTTTAACTTTCAGAATTCCAAGACATAGGTGCTGCTTACCATATTCATCTAATCTGTGTTTCTTTGAAAATGTGTACTGTCAAAAATAATTTCTGAGATCAATTTTAGCAGTAGATGAAACAATTTGATTGCTGTGAAGACCTTTGATCTTGGGCAAGTTTTTTTTAATGTCATTTTTGAAAGAGCTGCTGACTAATCTGAATAGGTCCAACATTCTACGCTCAAAGTGAGTTTGCCAGGATGCAACAGTGGATATAATGAATGATTGGCAGCAGAGGACACCAGGTTCTGATGGCAGTCGACATTGTACATGGTAATATTTAACACAATGCTTTCAAGAAGGAATATGTTCATAGAGTTAATGGAAATTAGTCCAACTGGATTGAAAACTGACTACACAATAGAATGAAGAGCGTGGTTAAAAACAGAGCAGTCTGCAGCTAGTAGGCACTTCTGGGAATTATCCTGGATTCTGTACTGTATGAATTATTCATCTAAACTGTTTGATAGAGAGTAGTGCTAATATTACAAAACTTGAGACAGTTCCAATCATTCAGGTAGGTAACAAGAGTAAAAGAAATCAGTGTCTAGTTATGTTAAATGAGTGGGTTAACAGGTAGCAGATGAATAATTGTAACAATGCATATTGGAAAACAAAGCATCACATACTTACTTAATAGTTGAGTGTTTATCCATTCCTCCATTCTAATGAGATGATGTTCAACTCCATTCAAATTGTGTAGTCCATATAAAGGTTTCAGTAACAGAGGAATCGGATGTGGATTGCAAGGTTGACTTTCAGTCAAGGGGGTGGACGCAGAGCAGAGTGCACCTATTGTAATTGCTATGAGATCCAAGCCTATTTTTATTTGTAACCTCAAAGTTATAACTCAAGCTCCCGTGGCCAAGACAGGATCCAAATTTGCATGTGAAAACTGGCAGGCCGCCATAAACAGGCAGATGCCCCAATGATGTTTTCAGAACTCGACTTAAGATGACAACCCAGACTTAAACAGGAGAATCAATGACTTGACACCACTTTCCAACGGCTAAAGCCACATGTATACCAGACAGGCCAGGTCCCCACATATAATTATGAGTCAAAATGTGATTATTATGAGTCAAAGTTGATATCTTTATTCTGTAAACCATTTCCTTAACTTGTCTTAAATATTACTGGTGCTTATATATCATTAAAAGAGAGGTCTTAAGGCAGAATGGGTAGTATCCCTGCTTCTGAGCCTAAACTTATGCTTTCAACTCCCACTGCAGGACTTGATGTACTCCAATGATGTGTCCATAATGCAGCCAAACAGTTTGATCATTAACCTGAAAATCCTTCTAGCATTCTTATTTAATGTGGCTCTGAAAGGGTTAATACCAAGGAATACCAAAAAGCACTGCCCACTATAATGATGTCATGTGGACTTGTGGGCAGAAAGCTTAGCTTCTTGAAGGGGTAAAATGTAACATCTACTCCTCCTCAAGGGAAAAACATACTTGATCTTATCCTAACAAATCTACCTGTAACAGATGCATCTGTCTATAACAGTATTAGTAGGAGTGACTACTGCAGAGTCCTTATGGATAAAAAATCCCACCTTTACATTGAGGATACTCTCCTTTGTGTTGGATGGTACTACTACATTGTTAAGTGGGATTGATTTCGGACACATTTAGTATCCATGTGGCACAGTTGGGCATCAGCAGCAGCAGAATTTAATTCAAACAAAATCTGTAACCTCATGAACCAGCATATCCACTGCTGCCATCAGTCCAAGGCATCAACCCTTGTTCAATGAGGAGCACAGATGGGCTGCCTAGCACAGCACCAGACAAGCCTAAAAATAAGGTGTCAATCTGGTGAAAACTAAAAGACAGGACTATGTGCCATAAACAGTGAAAGCAGCATCTGATGCACAGAACTAAGCCATCCCTGGACCAATGCATCACATTTAAGCTCTGCCATCCTGTCATATCCAATTGTAAGTGGTGATTATCAATTAAACAACCCACTGGAGAAGAAAAGCTTTACAAATGTTCCTAACCTCATTGGTGGAAGAGCTCAATACATCAGTGTAAAAGATAAGACTTATCCATTTGCAAACATCTTCAGCCAAACGCACTGAGTCGATGATCCATCTAGGCCTCTTCCAGAGGGCCCCAGCATCACAGATGTTGTCTTCAGCCAATTAGATTCACTCAACATGATATCAAGAAACAGCTCTGGACACTGCAAAGGCTATTGGCTCTGACAGCATTCCAGCAATAGTACTCCACAACTGACTCCAAGTCAAGCTTTTCCAGTTTAGCTACAACACTGGCATCTACCGAACAATATGGAAAATTGTTCAGGTAGGTCCTGCTCACAGAGGGGAGGATAAATCCAAGACAGACATAATCACCTTATCAGTCTATTCTTTATTATCATCAGAATGATGCATGGGGTCATCAGGAGTGTTATCAAGTGGCACTTGCAAAGAAGTAGCTTCTTTACACTTGCTCAGTTTGGGTTCTGCAAGACCCATTCATATCCATATCATTATAGCCTAGGTCCAAATATGGACAAATGAGCTGAGCTCTAATGGTGCGGTAAGCTGATGTGAGATGAGGTAACTGCCCTTGGCATCAAGACAGCATTTGGCTGAGCGTAGCATCAAGGAACCACAGCAAAGTTGGGAATGGGAATCCGGTAGAAAACTCCATTGTTTGGTGTCATACCTGGCACAAAGGAAAATGGTTGTGGTGTTTGGAGGTGGATCACCTCAGTCCATGGAGCAGTAGGGTCTCTGATGGCAAGTGGTAATGGAGGGAGCGAGCTGGTGGAGAAGGTGGGTGGAAACTGAGGACATGAGCAAGACTCAAAGGAAAAAGGAGCAGAGTCCCAGAACTTGAGAGCAGTAAGAGGACTAGGAAGAGAAGTTAGAGCAGGTAAGCAATTGCTGGGTGCCTGGCCAGGCCAACAGGCAGGATCCTGGAACCACAGACTCCTCAAAAAGAGAGACAGACAGGCAGACCAAGGATGCAGCCTGGAGCTGGAGACTGGTGGATCAGTATTGAAGAAACAGGATCATGAATAAAACAGTTTAAAGCCACCTTAGGTGGCTACATAGCTGCGAAGTGAGAGTGGAGTGAATCAACAGCTGCAGAGGTCTTAGGTGAGCGAGTTGAGAAAAATCCATGAGGTCAAGAGGCCATAAAAGCGAAAGATCTACTTTGTGTCTGAGTGATAAGATAGTTGTTAATCTGTGGTCACAGGAAGTTAGCTGTAGGAGCTCCCCTGACCCAGGTGATTAAAGCTCAGGAGTTAACCTGTACAACAATACCCAGCCAGTGTCGGGAATGGAATCGCATAACAGCGAAAGGTAGTTGGCTTTATAAAATTAAGGTTCACAATTCACAAGTCGTGTTGCAATCAAATCACGTTTAATAAATGTGCGTTATAGGACTACTATCTGTACTGAAGTAGCTCGATACAATCCAGGACAAACCCCGTTTGATTCATACCCTATCCATCACTCTAATAGCAGATGCCAGCCTTCACTTTCACTTGGTCAAAATCCTGGAACTCCCTTCCAAACATCACTGTGTGTTGCCAGATGTCTGAAGGACTCCAGCAGTTCAGGAAGGTGGTTTAGCGCTATCTTCACCAAGAAACATAGAGATCCTGCAAAACCCAAATCTCACAAACAAACTTTTAAAAAACTGTTCCTCTTATGTTCTTGTGTAACTCATAACAAGTATGTTCTGGAACAACCCACATTTAAAATGTTTAATTAGAATCCCAACATTTAGAGTGTTTCTTTGGACATAGCAAGGGTGAGAAGATAAAGTTGGAACAGGTTGTGCTCTATGTTATGACTGAATTTGTTTTTATCTTGTGGGCATTCACAAAAAAATAGCAAGAATTGAATATGGTTGAACAGGGGTGAGCATGTGGAAAGATATTGTGGAAAACAGCCTTGCTACTGATGCCAGAGGTAACAGTTGCTCTTTGACTGGTAGACTTGTAGCATATGTGTTGATGCGGGGACTGCAATCTCCTGCTCAGCCTAAAGACAAAATCCATGATGAGTTGGCCCAAGTGAACTAATACAGTATATGTCTCAAAGCCACTTGTTATTGCAGGATGCTTTTAAGCTTAACCAAAGGAGGCAAAGGGCTGATGAAGATATTGTCCCTTTGTGGCAGAAGCTGATAAAAACATCAGATTTTAATGATGACACCATGAGACAAATTGGATTGCAGGTTGGAGGAAACTTCAATGCAGAGAAAATGATCAATAGGGTGAAGACTGACATCGATAAGAGCTCTCAAAACAATAAAGTTTTTTAAAATTTCTTCATTCACAAGATCTGGGTATTGGTGGCTATGCCAGCATTTCTTGCTCATCCCTACTTGCCCTTGAAAAAGCGGTGGTGAGCTGCCTTTTTGAACTGCTGAAGCCCATGGAGTATAGACATATCCACAGAGAGAGGCAATTCCAGGATTTTGACCCACTAACTGTATACTTCCAAGTCAAGATGGTGTGTGGCTTGGATGCTAACTTGCATGTGGTGGTGATCTTGTGCATCTTCTGCCTTCAACCTTCTAGAAAGTAGTGGTGATGGGTTTGAAAGGCATTGCCTAAGGAGGTTTGGAGAATTCCTGCAGTGCATCTAGTAATTGGTATACACTGTTGTCACTTTGCTTTGATATTGAAGGGGCTGTATGTTTAAGATATGGCCAACCAAGCTTCTTGAGTGTCGTTGCAGTTGCATCAATCCAAGCAAATGAAGACTATTGCCTTCACACTCCTAGCTTGTGCCTTATAGATAGTGCAGAGGCTCTGGAGAGTCAGGAAGTGAGTTTCTTGCCATGAAATTCCTAGCTTCTGAACTATTCTCATAGCCATACTATTTATATGGATACTGAAAACAAAAAGTGCCGGAAATCGCAACAGGTCAGGCAGCATCCATGGAGAGAGAGCAGGCTAACATTTTGAGTCTAGATGATTCATAGTGAGGTTTTGTTTTTAGTGTAGATTCCAGCATCTGTTCCTATTTATATGGATAGTCCCGTTCAGTTACTTGTTAACAGTAACCTGTCACTTGTCTTAAGTATGTCTTTTCTTCTTTATTTTCATCCATATCTTCTTTTTCACATAGGGAGCACTGGATTTGTTTGTCATTCCTTTCCATTTTGAAGGTAATCCACTCTTTGTCCGATCAACCTTATATCCAGTCTTTCCAGCCCAGCACCATTTGTACCCTGCTGAAGTTGCTATTTCCCCCGTTTATTCCTTTGGATTGTCTGCCTATTGTTCTTCTATCAGTGCCCTGAACCTCACAATACAATGTTGACCATCTCTTAAATGTTCCCCAAGTGACACTGATCTACATAGTCCACCTCATTTCCAAGAACCAGGTCCCACAGAGCATCCTTTCCTGTTAAACTCAATCGCACTGCTGCAGAAAGTTTTCTTGAACCCAATCTTGTAATGTTTGTCCCTCTCTTACGTTAACACTATCCAATGCCAGTTTATATTTAGGGAGTTAAATGCCCAATCGAAATCACCATTTTGGATTTCTCCACTGATCTCTAGAGACCTATGGTGCAGATTTTTCGATGGAGAGTTACTTGGGAATTATACGTGGGGGGCCTGCCACAACCCCTATAATAGCAGAATCTTCCTATTTTCTATTCTGCTATGTATCTAGGCAGCAAGATGCTTCATGTCCCAACACTTTAATGATAGTGCAAAGCCATGAAGGAAAAACAAAGAAAGCAAATCCTGCACTCTGGGTTTTTCTCACCTTGTGGCACATGTGTGCAAAGGCCTGTGGTCAAGAATTGACTTTGTCAGTCAAGTGGAGATAGACATCAGGAACTCATCACCATGAGTGCACATCATCTACAAACTGAGGGACAGCTGCAAATGCTAATTAAGCAGGAAACCTTCAATGACTTCTCCATCCCGAGCCATTATTCATAATTGCAGTTGCATCATCCAATGATTGTTGGATGGCAGGCTCAATTATTAATTATTTCTAGCTGAGAAGCCAATCCATTGGTCGCTCAATTTCAAACTCTCACTCGTCTGTTTCAGAGTTAGGATTCTAATTGCATTCTATAAAACCTCTTCCAAGTTTACAGAAATTATTTTACATAAAAATCTAAGTTTCCTGTCACTAGATATTTCAGATGTATTTAATAATATTGAGGAATGAGTGTCAAACTGAGCTAGAAGCCCATACAATTTATAACTTGCCTTTCCATTAATTGCAAATCTAAAAATTTAGTCCAAATATGCAGAAGTGCAATGCTCATATAAATCACTTATTGTGATTCTTGCCCTTAACTTTGAGTTACTCAGACTGCTTTCTCATTCAACACTCTGATTTTCTTAATCAACAGTAGATGAGTGTCAAAACATTCAAGGCTATGGACCAAGAGCTGGAAAGTGGGACTAGTGTTTAGAATTTTGATAATACAGACATGATGGATAAGGGCCTTCTCTGTATTGTATGATTCTAGATATGCCAAGGCCAACAGCCATCAATGCTGTACCTCAACAGTAGTTACATTGTTAAAGCAATCAAACTCTTTCATAACTATCGACTTCTTCCAGGCAACAACACAAGAAAGGATCAGTCAATGTGCCAATCATCATTAAACTGCCCAGGTCACTGCTGCCTGTTCTGACATTCTAGTATAGTAATTGATAAGCCTCCTTTAAGGGAAATAGAGCTGTCATATAAGGTAACAGTTCTGCAAGGGTTAATGTAGGAGGTAACACAAAGCTCCATGCAATCTTGGTTGTGGGAACAGGAGTTGAGATGAGGTCCAAATGGAGACAGATGCTTCAACAGTATCTCCTGGCTGTCCTCGTTATTATTTCTAGCTAGTCAACTAGTAACCCATCACTATGCAATAAACTATGTCATGTTATGGCAAATGCCTCTTCTTATTAGTACCTACTAGTTGTTCATGTCTGCCACTGATAAACAAGTAGACCTTTAGACCAAATATAGAAAGGAGAATTAGAAGGTCATTGCGGCGCAGTGGGAGTATCTCCTACCTCTATGTTGGAAGGCCTGAGTTCAAGTCCCACGCACAACAGAAATATGTCATACAGGTTAATTGAAAATATCTAGAAAGGAGGATTCTGTTAACCTTTCGATTATTGATTTTATGACAGTATCCCATCATTGGCTTTCTAAGTTGATTAATGTTTATATTAAAACGTAGGATTTTATTTAAAAAATATAGAAAGCAGGATTTGCAACAGAAGTCTACCCAAACTATTGAACTGGTAGTACTTGGTTCCACAGCACATACAACAAGAACTACATTAAACTCTTTCCATGGATTTGTACTACAACAACAATGTATAATTACATAGCACCTTTAACATTGTAAAACTTCACAAACTCTTTATGGGAGAACTTTAAAACAAAATGTGACACATATGGAGGTAATAGGCTAGATGGCCAAAAGGAGGTTTGTACTGTGGGAAAGTAAGATCAAAGTAGTCCACAGGCAGTTGAAAGCATGGCCACCCATGGTAGACCAATTAAAACTAAAATATCCAAAAACTGAGGGATAGAGGACTGCAGATATTTCAGAAGGTAGTGGGATTAGAGCAGATTACAGAGCTATGGAGACATAAGGTCATGGAGAGATTTGCAAACAAGAACAAGAATTTTAAAATGAAGATGTTGCTTGACCTTGAGCCATTGCAAGGCAGTGGCCATAGGGGTGGCAGAGGAATACAACCCACAGGCAGCATGAGCAAACTCAGGCTTATGAAGGATACAATATTAGATATGATTCAGAGGTACATTGAACTAGTCTAGTGGCAATAAAGATAATAATGAAGGTTAACTCTGTTTCTCTCTTTGCAAATGCTACCAGAGTTGCTGAGTATTTCCACAATTTTCTGATTTGTTTCCTATTGCGCTTCCCTGAGTTATGCTATTCAGTACATATTGAGTGATTATGTGCATTCCTGAATATAAGAAACTCAGTCCAGTAATGGGAATGATTTGCATTGTAGTATCAGAGAGAATATCATAGGCAATATCCCAAGCTTACACATTTAATGAACAAATAGATTGTGCTATATTCTTCAGGAGTGACATTAAATTTACATGGAGGTTAACTGAATGTAAAATACCTTGCTTACAGAAAGTCTGTAAAATATTTGTAAGCTGAATGAATATATCATAAGTGCTCGTTGTATGTGTGAATTATTACAATTGGTTTATCATCTTTCCAGCTTTGCTTTAGTTTGGTCTGATTGAGTATTAAGCGCGGTTTTAGCCATGTTTGTTCCTGTCCTTCATATTGCACTTATTGCAAAATTAGAGATCTATTTTTGTAAGAATGTTAAGCTCACTACGCACATGGTTGTAACTTTGATTTCAACAGTTGTGTTACTAACATCAAACAACAAGTTACACTTATTTATTCTGATTGTAATTTCATTCCTGCCATTTATAATTTTGAGAAACAGTTATTGAAAATGTGCATGTTTGCTGGTATACTGTATCCCATAAATAACTCTGCTTCCTAATGAATGTTTCCATCCCTCTCCCAGGCAACAGTCTGAGATTTAAGCCAGATTGTTCACAACGTTGGTGTCACATCTGATTTTGAAATTAGCTTCAGACCTTATATTTCTGTCATCTCTAAGATTAGCTAATCCCGTCTTCATAACATTGCTCAATGATCATCTGCCACTGCAAGTTTTATTTTGGCCTTCTGTTCCTTGAATCTTGATTATTCCAGTGCATTTCTGGGTGGCCTTCCACGTTCTATTCTCTGTAAAGTTGAAACTACCTTGTTACGACTCAATGACGCAGTGTGCTGGAATCGAGCCCCATTATTTCCAGGGTAGTCACAAAAGTTAAAAATTTCAAGAAGTTTGCAATTTCCCCAAGTTATCTGACTTTCAGTCCCAGATTGACAAAAAGCACACACCGGGTTTCTATATGGAAAAAAACTCACCATTTATCACAAATAAATAGATCCTGGCCAAGGGAAGCAGTTATAAACTGTCAAATTACAAATTTAATAATCAAAATTTGTATTCCCTTATAAAGTCCCCCCTTGCACATAATCAGATGAGGTAAAACAAGTTATGGATAGAGGAGATAATGGGAAACACAGTTCAATAGTCTTTGTTCCCTGATACCTTTGTTGAGACAATCCTCACGATTCATTTGCTAGCTAACACAATGTTTCAGTCATCTTTTTCCAGATACTTTTACCAGTTAGTAAGAGACACAAGGTGCCTGGTCCAATCATAAAAAAAATCCCTGACTGAGCACTTTAGAGTCACAGTTTACAACAATTGTGCAGGAAAGAGAAACAGGGTTTCTTCAGGTTGACTGCAGAGAACAGAGAAACAGCTTCTAAGCTGAGAAGGAACTCCACACTTCTCTTTCTCAGTCAGGAACTTGTTCCCAGCTGCAATCTGTTTAGTTACTTGAAAACCAATTGCACCATTATTGGCAGGCAAAACGGTCTCTGCCATTGATAACTAGTCATGAGTCTATGGACCAAGCAACTTCTTGTTGCTTGCAAAATTTTCATCAGTACACTCTCTCAGCACCAAATTGTCAAGAACTAAAACAATTACTGCTTATTCAAATAATTGTTTATAATGCTTGCCATGTGTATCAGGTTACTTGCTTTTCAAAACTTTAGCTATCCATGGAACACAGATTTCAAAACAGTATTTTCTGTTTTCAGTCCTCAGTTTTTTTAAAACATAGAACAAAGTCTCATGGTCCTAACAATCCAAAGCTTTCTGTCCCTGTCATAACCTGCAGCAAGTCTTGATTCACTCTCACTCTGTGCCTGCTGACTAATAGGTTTCCAGATGAGCCTTGACTTAATTTTAATTTTCATTCTTGTTTTCAAATCCATCTCACCTATTTCTGTAATCTCTTCCAACTCACAATCTCCAAATTTATCTTTATTTCTCTAATTCTGGCCATGTGCATATTCACAATCCTAATGGCTCCATAACTGGTAATAATTCCTTCAGTTGCCTGGATCCCAAGATGCAGAATCCCCTCCCTGCATCTCCAATAAGATACTCCTTAAGACCTTCCAAATTGACTAAGCTTTTCACCATATTGTTATGTGGCTCGGTATCATAGTTTTTTTTTAAATGTCCCTGTGACAATTTCATTATGTTCGAGTGGTCTGTAAATGAAACCTATTATTGATGGACATCAAATGTGCATCATTGTTAGGACTTGTTTTTAAGAGAATGCTGAATGCATTGGCAGTTTTCCCTCAAGAAAGGGTGTCACTGATCAAGCACAAGCACTAAAATGGTGTTGTTTCTCATTAAAGACTTGGCCTGATACATATTAACAAATAACTATAGAATGTGGACTTGTAATTGTTGAAAGCCTATGCAGAATAAGACTTTTAGGCATCCAAAGTGTTCCAAAGCATCGTTAATAATTTTTTTTTACTTATTCATTCATGGGATGGGGGCATTGCTGATGATCTGCGGCCACATGTAGTCCAGACTAGGTGAAGATAGCAGTTTCTTCCCCCAAAGGACCAGATGGGCTTTTTCCAACAATCAACATGGTCATCATTAGACCCTTTAATTCCAGTTTTTTAAAATTTGAGTTTAAATTTCACCATCTGCTGTGGCAGGATTCAAACTCGGATCTCCAGAACATTTCCCGGGCCTCTGGATTAACAGTCTAGTCATAATACAATGAGGCTATCACCTTCCTGATTATGACCAAACTTGCTTTATTGGTTGGACGTGCAGCTTGTCCTCCTCAGAGTTTGCTTACATTGCTTTGAAACAGCCAGAGCTAAGTCTCTTCAGCTTGAACTTTTCCCTGAGCTGCAAAGGGCCAGTCTCTCCTACATTTTTTTTTAGCTGATGATTGTTTGAGCACTTTTCTAGCACGATCCTTATGCAATCTTATTGCATCGAAATGGACTAACTACATTTCCAGTGTTATCATTCTAGTGTAACATTTCGCTACAATGGAGTCTGAAAATATAAAACAAGAAGCGAAATGAAAAGAGTCACAGGTAATGTATTTTATCAGATGGTTGCTTGCTATGGTATGCATTTGAACAATGGGTTTTAAAAAGGGTTTAGGCCTGCCCATTCATTTAATTATTCCCATTTGACCCAAAAGCCAGTTCACTAATCTGTAAGTAATACCAATTACAATTTTAAAATATTGTAATGTCAAAGTTATCAAGTGACAAACTTCAATGTTTTAAATTTAGAATACCAGTGATTTGCAACATCTCCACTACCAACAGGTGAGGAGTGATCAGCTTCTCTGTTATTAACTCTCTTTCGACAATTTTATTTTAGAATGGAACTATCACGCTTCCACTAGAACTTAGTTCACCAGATCAAAAGAGAGGAAACAATTCAACCAAACAAAAGAAAGGAATCACTCAAAGCTT
This sequence comes from Hemiscyllium ocellatum, assembly GCF_020745735.1. Lineage (NCBI taxonomy): Eukaryota > Metazoa > Chordata > Chondrichthyes > Orectolobiformes > Hemiscylliidae > Hemiscyllium > Hemiscyllium ocellatum. Next base: position 43,678,238 of record NC_083408.1, read on the forward strand.
TCTTGAGTGAAAGGAAGAGGAATTCTATTACCAACTGAACAAAATAAATAGTAAAACTTGACAGCAAAGACATACACAAACACGGGTAACAAGCTTAAAAAGATGAGGGTCTTGTCTTTAAAGGCAGGAAGGAAAGGATAATTTGCAGTTTAAAAATTTTAGAGCCCTCGAGTTATGTGAGTGAAACCTACTCCCAATTTTTTAGCTGATGTTCTTTTTCCCCAGAAGTGACTAAACTTGCAGGTGCATTGATTTCTTAGTCAACAGTGGTTTTCCCAAGTTGCTTTGTCACCCGGCTTCTGAGATCCAAAGAGAGAGGTAGAGAATGGTTTTGCTGTTATCTGTTCCAAGTTTGTTTTCCTTTCTTTATTATTCAAAAGCAAGGGACTGAAATATGTTTAGTTTATGTATTCTAAGTCTGGCTTCATTGACTTTTTCAAAATGGATATGCCACAGGTAACCTATAATTTCCCATGATTTGGAGGTGCTGATGTTGGACTGGGGTGGACAACACGAGGAGCAGCACTCCGAAAGCTGGTGGTTCCGAATAAATCTGATGGATTATCACCTAGCGTTGTATGATTTTCAACTTTACCATTTCCCAATATGTGCAGTTATCATGCAAGTGCAAGTATGAATTTTTTGATACATCACTGAATTTCAATGCCTCTTGATTCAAGTGCTACTGCTGACATAGCCAGTTTGACATATTCTATGCAGGTTGCCTGGGTTTATAAGGTGATCATAACAGCCATTTTATGTCAGTCATGTCATTTCTAAAACTATTTTTAGTTCCATGAAAGACTCTGCTTTTCAAGTCAAATGATGAAATTGAATATCAGCCTTTATTGGTCAGTGCATTGAGTTGAGAGGTCATGTTGCAGTTGTACAAGACATTGGTTTGGCCACTTTTGGAATACTGCATTCAATTTCAGTCTCCCTCCTATAAGAAAGATGTTGCGAAACTTGAAAGGGTTCAGAAAAGATTAACATGAATGTTGCCAGGGTTGGAGGGTTTGAGCTATAGGGAGAGGCTGAACAGGCTGGGGCTACTTTCCCTGGAGTGTTGAGGCTGAAGGGTGACCTTATAGAGGTTTACAAAATCATGAAGGGATGGGTAGAGTGAATAGCCAAGGTTTTTTCCCCAGGGTAGGGGAATGCATAGCGAGAGGGTATAGGTTTAGGGTGAGAGGGGAAAGATTTAAAAGGGACCTAAGGGGAAACGTTTTCACACAGGATGGTGCTTGTATGGAATGAGCTGCCAGAGGAAGTGGTAGAGGCTGGTACAGTTACTATTAAAAGACATCTGGATGTGTATATGAACAGGAAGGGTTTAGAGGGATATGGGCTAAATGCTGGCAAATGGAACTAGATTAATTTAGAATATCAAGTCGGCATAGATGAGTTGGACAGAAAGGTCTGTTCTGTCTGTCCATCTCTATATCTCTTCCATCACCATAACAAGAGGTAGAATATTTATGTGGAGATCATGATTCAGTGATGAGAGCCCCATTTTAAATGGGTGTGTTGGATAGTTGACAGCACTGGAACAGCCAAGCAGAAGACATTTGATTTCTCAATGATCCAATCTTCTCTTCATGTCAGATTCAGATACAATTCTGGCTGAAATGCAGTAGGGTTTGTGTTAATAAGACACAGTCCAATGTTTGAGACTTGCACTGACCCCATATCCTCGTGTTAACTCTTAGACTGTCGGCTTGCCATTAGTTGGATTTTATTATATTTCAATCTTAATTAAGTGCGATGAATGCCGTTTTAGGTTGTCGAGTTGTTTTGCCCACTGGATATATCCTTTAATTTACATTAAAATCTATTGCTTTAATGTTGGTTACTCTCTTCCAATTTGATGTGCTTTGTGTACATTTGTCACTGCAGCTTTAATCTTTTAACCTTTTCTCTAAACTCTTTAACCAGTTGCTGTTACTTACTTGAAAGCAAATTGCACTACAATTATCATTGAATTGAGCACATCTCATCATCGAATGTACTTTTCCAAAGTACATATGCATCACCTTTCAGTACGCAAGTTATGAAAAAAGGAGAATGATGCCTGTTTCTTCCAAATCCTGCCTTATTCTCCATTAATGTTATAGTAGCTTACTATGATGAGACTAATTGGAACATGACTTGGATTTCAGACGCTGCTATACAGAACTCTGCACCATGTAACACACCATGAGCAATGCAGCCACCTGTATGTTTTATCCACAGAAGAAAATCAAGGGGCTTGTGAATGATGGAAATTTGAAATGAAGAGAGAAAATGTTGGACGTAAGTGGCAGTTCAGGCAACACTGTGGAATGCAAAACAAAATTGAAGTTCCAGATTGATTATATTTCATCATTACTGGAAAAAGTTAGAAATCTGATTTATGTTCAGCAAGTGAAAAGGTGAAGGTAGAGAAGGATACGTGTATTATAGAGTGGAAAACAGGAGAGGTTAAATTACAAAGGATTTAACGTTGCAGGGTCAAAGGCAATGGTTAAAGGACAAGTAAGGAAGTAAACAATGTGTCACAGGAGGGTGAATGACCTTCAATGGATATAGCACTGTTCTATGGCTGTTTATTTCCTAAAAGCCTTAAGGTTATACTTTTTCTTCTTAATAATTGAGAAAACAACAGAAAATTGCCAATTACTTTGAAATAACACGCGCAGTAGTCACTAAAGTGGTACAATCATAACTTAAAATTAAGTGCAGTTTTGAAGTGGCAGCATTCAACGAGAGTGTTTAGGTTTTATTGTTGAGGTGTCGTCTCTAATATGACGTGTTGACAGCTGTCAGGGCAGTCAGTAGTCTTGCAGCGTTCAATCAAAAGCTGCATGCATTAACTTCCAGTCATGTTAATGTTCTGCACAAGATCAGCCAACCCTACAGATATTAAAGGTTTGACTTTTCATTCACCACCTTACAGTGCAACAAGCTCCAAGAAAGTAATTGCCTCACAATCGACAGCTACCTTGGAATAAACACTGGTTTGTTACTGGTTGAGAAGAAAGATACTGAGCAAGAGTCTTTTCATAATAGATCAAGAAAAGAAATCAATTTTTCCAATGGTAAGTCAGGAGATTGCTTGTATTGAACTATCGCATCTGGATGTTTAAATGGCAAAATGTGTTCTTTCTCACCTCCATCTAGTTTTCAAGCCACTGAATTTTCAAGAAAACCTAAAATATCTTCCAGTTACAGAAATAAGTTTTAATGTGTAGTAAGCAATGCAACAATTCATCACCACACAACAAGTGTCCACACATAGCAAATTGATAATGACTAGATGATCTGTTTAAGCAATATTGATTGAGGAATGAATATTGACTATGACCTCAAGGAGAAGAGCTTTGCTCTTTTTTGAAATAATGCTATGAATCTTATATGTCTAGCAGACAGGGGAGATGGTGCCCTTGATTCAATAATTGATTCACAAAAGGATGCCTCTGACAGTGCAACACTCTCACGGCACTATACTGGAACGGCAAGCATGGACTTTGCTCTCAGTTCTTTGATATGAGGCTTGGATCCAAACATTTCTGACTGAGAAAATAAGAAGATAAGAGGGTGGGTTTTGACTGTTGACTGAAAAAAATTAGTTGACTCATTTTAAAGGTTTGGCTCGCTAACGTGCCCACAGCATACCTGCGCTGCAGTTCACCATCTGACAAGCACTATAACATCAGGCAGCTCAAAGGATGGGTCAGACAGGCAGGAAGATGGGTCCATTCGATCAGGGATGTAGCCACAATCAGTCATGGAGGATAACAGTGGCACATACTATTTCTGCAAAGCCCAGAGATTAGTCCTGCAGTCACTTGCTTTTGAAAGGCTTTTGCCCAAAATGTCGATTTTCCTGCTCCTTGGATGCTGCCATACTTGCTGTGCTTTTCGAGCACCACACTCACAACTGCAATGCTTTGTCCCACTTAACAAAACAGAGAGTGAAATCTTACTAGACTCTGTGTGATGTGAGCTGTGGTGAGATGAGGGGTATAATTGGATGCCTTGCTCATCGAGGCCAATCTCGATGTTGAGATGATCTCGCCACATCTTGTTGTCTCTTCTCAAGCTGCAGATTGAGACTCTCACTAGCTGGTGGTGACCTCCCAATTGACAATCATTTTGCTTGTGAGATGCCTTGCCATCTGTCCATCGCACCATAGATTGCAATCGTACCAAACCTGCCACAAAAATGAGCCATGGAAACTAGAGCAGGGTCTTGGCAGATTCAACTCGCGGCTTGGCTGCAGGAGATCCATGTTGGCCAAGCAAAAATAGGAAAGCAAGGCACGATACATCAGCACTACTCACATGTACCATTCATGTACCTGCTTTCAAGAAACATCACCACCATCCTGGCATCTTCAAATATGTGGGCAATGTGCTCTGCAAAGGCCAACCAGTCTAGGAGGGCACATTGGCAACAGGAGTGTGCAACTGCATTGGGTAAGGTACTGCACAGAGAAAAGAACCCCTTCCATGGCTGTCCCCGATCTCACAGTGTGCATTCACTTGGTGCCACTGATATGTCCTCAGCACAGATGACTTGCCCTGTGATATCCTGCATTGGCATTTGACACAGTCAGACATGCAGGCAGGTGGCCATGCTATGCAGTGGACCACTGTCAAGGGTGTGCACATGTCATATGTCACTGAGCCACTCAGCCCAGCAGCTGTACCACATAGCCTCAAACTTTGTACCAAATAGGTGGCATCTGCAGTAGGATGTGGAACATCTCTGAAAGTGTTAAGGAGTCATCCACAGTGAAGCCTATCAGCCGGGGAGACGGCTGTTCAGCCTCCAACAGCAGTCCTGGGCTTTCTCCACGGTCATGCTTTCAGCCATTAGAATTGTGAAAGTTTCATGTTATCAGACAGAGAGGAACCATAAAATAGTCTTCATAGTTCAAGGAAAAGCAACTGGAGACATTTAAGTAGAAACTTTAAAACTTGAGATTGGTGTATAATTTATCTTTACTTGAGTCTGTGTCTAATTCTACATTTTGATGTTATGATGAGATTGTCTCTCTACCTCTCTAATGTACTGATCTTGTCTCTTTATTAAGACTGCTCGTGTCTCTACTTCCTTTTTCTTAAATATTCTTTATGCTGAATGTCCTTGGACTCAGATCCCTTGTATTTACATCTCAGTTATGACGATTAAATCACACTTATTTCCTCAATCTGTGTATTCAAATCGTGAGTGTTTTGCAACTGCCACATGCATTCAGATAAAGTGATTTTAATTCTGTTCTTTTAACATTATTCTCTATTCTGATCCTGTTTGATGCTTGCTTATGTCTTTGTCTGTCTTCTATTGTGGCTTTCTACTTTTCAACTTTCTTTTATCATTAATTTAAACCCTCATCAATAGCTCCAAGTAAATGCTCCTGTGAGGATATATGCAGTGTGCCAAATGTTCATAACTAATTTTTCTCACTCTTGTCTACCTACTTGCTAAAGTCTACTTTTACATTCACCTTAAAATCAAAGAACTGTCCCTAAGTGTTCTTCAGAAAATGGCGTTCAGTATTTTGAATATATTTGATCTTCAATATAGTTCCTCTAACTCTTTAAAAAGTAACACCTTAATACATAAGCAGAAGTAGGTCATTTGGCCCATCAAGTCCGCTTTACTATTCAATGAGTTGACAGCTGATCAGATAATCCTCAATTCCACTTTCCTGCTTTATCCCCATGCTTTTTGATTACAGACATATGCCTTTGCCTCCCCCTGTCTTGTGCTCTAACGTTGCATCTCACTGATATGTGGAGTTTAATTACAAGCTGCAACAGTCCAAATCCAACCTGGTCATGCCTAAAATCAGAAGCTGTAGAATACCCTCTGGCAAAGTGATTTCCATTCCGGTGTTCACATTTTCACAAATGCAAAGTAATACAATAAATTATCATCAGTTCTAAGAGCCATAAGGTGGCCATGAAGGATATGTTTTATTATAATTGATCTCATATGTTTACTGCAGTGAAAAAAAGCTCTACAGGTAGGAACTGCACATACACCAACAGAGAGTGGGGGCAGACGTCCTGTTTCTATTCAATGTTTGGACTTCCTGTGTTTATCCAAATACCTTCAAGAGTTTCCATTTTATTTGGTGGGTCTAGCTGGTTGGCTTCTTATGTACATTAAAGGTGATGTCTCTGATGAATCATCAAACAGTTAATCTTCTTTATTACCAAAGTCAAGCTCTGTCAAGTCAAATACTGTACTCATTGGATTATGTGCCATGTATTCTGCCCCTTTTTTCAAAGGTTTAACTTGAATCATTCTCCATACCTCACTCTGTGATCATGATACATCGTATCGAGTTCCAATTATTGCCAAGGGACATACTAGAATGTGATGTCTCATCAACATTAAGGGAATTTGCATTGTTGGACGCACTACCTTTTTAAGGGTCATAGGGCTGTGTTTAACTCAATGTCACATTTGCAACAGGGGCATCATTAGGCAAAGTGAGTTGTGAACCAAACTGAAAAATAGCTGTACCATGCTGACAACACTCTTCATGCTGCCTAAACAAGCAGAGAGTGGGACACACATCTATCAGTGAGAAGACCTCTAGTCCTGTGTCAGTCATAGTTATTCTGGGACCTGACTTCTATCTCACAACAAAGTCATTGTTGGAGTGATTCAATAGCATTACTGGTCTGGTCTTCCACAGTGTGAGAGGTTTGAATCTCATGAGCTGTAACTGCATGGGGATCCATGCACACTGGCAGTCTGCCACTGCTGGGCCATTGGTATCTACCAGATGGAAGATTTCAGGAGGTCTCAATGAAATTGCATATTTGACAGTGCAGCATAATTATCTTTTCAGAAAATGCAATATTAACACTTGTAAAAGCTTCCAATGATCTTATACACTCAAAATGGTGTGTAAAGTTAAGGATATTAAAAAACTTGGTAATCTTCTGAGATTTGCCTTTCACCTGGTTGGATCGGAACTTCATTAATGTGTTTGTGTTTCTCTTAACACTTACCTTGCTGCTAGTTATGGAGTTGTATCATCTTATCGTAGAGTGATGGAGATGTACAGCATGGAAACAGACCCTTTGGTAAACTCGTCCACGTCGACCAGATATTCTAACCTAATCTAGTCCCATTTGCCAGCATTTGACCCACATCCCTCCAAACCCTTCCTACTTAGAGCCATCCAGATACCTTTTAAATACTGCAGGTGTACCAGCCTCCACCACTTCCTCTAGCTGCTTGTTCTATATAAGCACCGCCCTCTGTGTGAAAAAGTTGCCACTTAAGTCCCATTTAATTCTTTCCCCTCTCACACTAAACCTATGCCCTCTAGCTTGGGACCCTTCTACCCTGGGAAAAGATCTTGTCTATTTACCCTATCCATGCCCCTCATGATTTTATAAACCTCTACAAGGTCACCCCTCAGCCTCCCACACTCCAGCGAAAACAACCCCAGCGTATTCAGCCTCTCCCTATAGCGCAAACCCTCTGGCAACATCTTTGTAAATCTTCTCTGAACCCTTTCAAGTTTCACAACATCCTAGGAGACCAGAATCACACACAATATTCCAAAAGTGACCTAACCAATGTCTTGTAGAGCCACAATATGACCTCCCAACTCCTGTACTCAATGCACTAACCAATAAAGGCAAGTGTACCAAACACCTTCACTGTCATATCTACCTGTAACTCCACATTCAAGGAATTATGAACCTGTACTCCAAGGTCTCTTTGTTCAGTAACATTCCCCAGGACCTTATCATTAAGTGCATAAGTCCTGCCCTGATTTGCCTTTCCATAATGCAATAACTCACATTTGTCTAAATTAAACTCCATCTGCCACTCCTCAGCCCATCAACCCATCTGATCTTGGTCCCATTGTACTGTAAGATAACATTCTTCGCTGTCTATTACAGCACCAATTTTGATGTCAACTTACTAACCATACTTTCTTTTTTCACATCCAAATCATTTATATAAATGACAAAAAGCAGTGGAGCCAGTCATCCTTGTGACACTCCAGTGGTCACAGGCCTCCAGTGTGAAAAGCAGTGATTTAGCAGATCATGTAGTAAATTGGTAGAGAGGATTTTAAATTAATTAGAGGGGACAGTATTTGGGAGGGAGGAACAGTTAAAAGTACACTGACACGCTGACTATGAGATGTAACACAGTGAGTGCACTCATATTGTAATTAAATAGGTTGACTATCAGTTTGTAAATCCTACCAACATACACTATGGCAGGCAATGAGAAGAGGGGAGACTACTTGTTATCTATTTGCAGAAAGACAATGGGTAGAGACCATTGCAGTTTTTTGTGCAACATAACCATGAACCAAAATAGAAATCCATAGCCAATAATCCCCTTTCAGGGTCAGGCATAAAGTGTAGAGAGATGTCCCAAGGGTGAGAGAATGCACTATATAAATGCAAATTGTTTCTGTTACAAGCAAAAGCCCTCAATGCACAAATCCATTTCTTGTAAGAATTCAGCAGAGGTTTTCATTCCCGCAATGCACCTAACGTATTACTTAGACTCCAGTTTATATCTTTTTTCAAATCCTGAAGAATGGAGTGGATAATGTGCAGGGAGTCTAAAACTTTACTTACACCCTGATAGATATCCTTAAACTTCACACAAAAATGATGGCGAGAAAGTTAAAATATATTTTGCATGATAGGACATCTTGAGATGGGCTGCCTGAGGCTGTGCATTTACGTTTAACTGGTGAAGTGTTTAAACAGTACATGAAATTGTCGTATATCCTCTGAATGTCGTCTTCCTGACCTAATTGACTTTTTATATTTAAGTATTTAGCCTTTGCATTTTCTATCAGCAGGACTCTATTTCTTTGACAACTTAAATGCTGATTTTTAAAAAAAGTTTTAAATAATATGATGCTTCACTGGATTTCTTAAATAAAACCAGGGAATGTAAAATACCAATTTTGGGAACAGTGGATAACACAAAATAAAAATGTGTATTTTTGGAATAATAACTTAACACAAAAAGTATTTTTTTTAAAAATGAGGGTCTGAGTAATATGTTACCTCCAGCCTTGGTAACTGCATTGTGGCATTTTCCTTCTTGCTGCATTCTTTTTGTCAAGTGAACAAACCTGAATTTTACTGATTGAGTAGGTGGAGGAGAAAGTGAGGACTACAGATGCTGGAGATTAGAGTCAAAAAGTGTGATGCTAGAAAAACACAGCAAGTCAGGCAGCATCCAAGGAGCAGGACAGTTGATGTTTCAGGCAGAAGCCCTTCATCAGGAATGTGAGGGGGTGTGGTGGGGGAGAGGGGATAAGCAGGAAGGGGGCTGAGAGATAAATGGGAGGGAATTGGGGCGGGGGGCGGGGAAGGTAGCTCGGAAGGCGATACATAGATGCAAGTGGGGAATGATGATGATAGGTCAGAGCGGAGGGTGGAGTGGATAGATGGGAGGGAAGATGGACAGGTAAGACAGTTCAAGAGGGCAGTGCTGAGTTGGAGGGTTGGATCTGGGATGAGGTGGGGGGAGGGAAGATGAGGAAAATTGACATTAATTCCATGTGGTTGGAGGGTCCCAAGGCAGAAGATGAGGCGCTCTTCCTCCAGTCATCAAGTGACTTAGAATTAGCAGTGGAAGAGGCCCAGGACTTGCATGTCCTTGGCGGAGTGTCTCTTGGTCAGATACATGGAACAGTCCATCCTCCACAGTTACACTGGCACTATTCCCCAACTTTTTCTCCACTACATTGATGACTGCATCGGTGCCACCTCGCGCTCCCGAGAGGAGGTTGAACAGTTCAACTTCACGAACACCTTCCATTCTGACTCAAGTTCACCTGGACCATCTCAGACACCCCTGTCCCCTTCCTGGCTCTCCATCTCCATTTTCAACAACTAACTCAACACTGACATCTACTTCAAACCCACTGACTCTCACCTACCTGGACTACACCTCCTCCCACCACTCTTCCTGTAAAACCGTGTAGTCCAGGTAGTCATGGGAGTCAATGGCTTTGAAGTAGATTTCAGTTGAGTCAGTTGTTGGAAATGGAGACAGAAAGCCAGAAGGGGAGGGGAGTGTCTGAGATAGTCCAGATGAACTTGAGTCAGAGGAGAAGGTGTTCGTGAAGTTGATGAACTGTTTAACCTCCTCTTGGGAGCGCGAGGTGGCACCGATGCAGTCATCAATGTAATGGAGAAAAAGTTGGGAATAGTGCCAGTGTAACTGTGAAGGATGGACTGTTCCATGTATCCTGGAAAAGCGCAGCAGGCCAGGCAGCATCCGAGGAGCAAGAGAATCGACGTTTCAGGCATAAGCCCTTCTTTCTCCTGCTCCTCGGATGCTGCCTGGCCTGCTGCGCTTTTCCAGCAGCACACTTTTCAACTCTGATCTCCAGTATCTTCAGTCCTCACTTTCTCCTGTTCCATGTATCTGACTAAGCGATAGGCATAGCTGGGGACCATGGCTACCCCTTTGTCTGAAGGAAGTGGGAGAAGGTGGGAGGACTGCCTGATGAAGGGCTTATGCCTGAAACGTCGATTCTCCTGGTCCTTGGCTGCTGCCTGACTGGCTGTGCTTTTCTAGCACTACATTCTTTGACCCTGAACAAAGTGGGAGGATTCAAAGGAGAATTTGTTGAAGGTGAGGATCGGTCCAGCCAATCGAATGAGTGTGTTAGTGGAGGGGTACTGGTTTGGGTCAGTGGGAGAGGAAGAAACAGAGGGGTTGGAGGCCTTCAACATGGCAGATGGGCATGGACAGGGACTGGATGTCCATGGTAGATGCTCCAACAACAGGAGGAAATGTGTGTTGTCAGCAGCCATTGGTGATTTCTGGGCTATTTCCCTGGTAGCCACTTCTACGGCTGCTCAATCTCAAACAAGTCCAATCAGAGACCTACTGCATCAGCATTGGCCACCAGAGAGCAGTGGCCAATGCTGAGGCAGGCAAGGTCTCCTGTGCCTGACAGAATGTAGGCCAAGAAAATAATATTTTAAAAAATACAGATTGGAGGTGATTCTCCTCTGAGGAAATCATTGGACTTATAAAACCACCCCTTCCTCCCCTGCAGGGATATCATTTGAAAGACATAGACAATTACTGGTACCTTCTGCACAACAGCAGGTAAGGTTGGAGGTCAATCTGCTATTGCGAAAACACTAACAGTGTAGTTCAGTAACCCTGACTTGAGCTTTTATTTCTGGAGATTGTCAGATTCTGATCCAGCTGACGTACATTCCCCAATTGTGGAACATTATCAGACAGCCATACCAACACAAATCACATGATGTTTTTAATGTTTTCTTGGTATGTAGGCATCACTGAGAAGGCCAGCATTTGTTGCCTGTCCTTTTTCACTCTTGAAATGAGTGGCTTTCTTAGCTGTTTCAGAGGGCAACAATACTAGACTATAAGACCATAAGATATAGGAGTGGAAGCAAGTCCATTCAGACCATCGAGTCCACTCCGCCATTTAATCATGGCTGATGGTCGTTTCAACTCCACTTACCTGCACTCTCCCCTTAATTCCTTGTGAGATTAAGAATTTATCAGTCTCAGCCTTGAAGACACCCAATGTCCCGGCCTCCACTGCGCTTCCATAGGCCCACCACTCTCTGGCTGAAGATATGTCTCCTCATTTCCATTCTAAATTGACCCCCTCTAATTCTAAGGCAATCTCCTCGCCTAACGGAAACAACTTCCTAGCGTCCACCCTTTCTAAACCATACATTATCTTGTAAGTTTCTATTAGATCTCCTGTCAAACTTCTAAACTCTCATGAATACAATCCCAGTATCCCTAGCTGATCATCGTATGTTAGGCCTACCATCCATATGAATTTCCGCTGAACATGCTCCAGTGCCAGTATGTCCTTCCTGAGGTGTGGGGCCCAAAATTAGACACAGTATTCTAAATGGGGCCTAACTAGAGCTTTATAAAGTCTCAGTAGTACATCACTGCTTTTATATTCCAACCCTCTTGAGATAAATGACATTACATTTGCTTTCTTAATCATGGTCTCAACTTGCAAATCAACCTTTAGAGAATCTTGGACTAGTACTCCCAGATCCTTTTGTACTTTGGCTTCATGAATTTTCTTACTGTTTAAAAAATAGTCCATTCTTGTATTCTTTTTCCAAAATGCAAGACCTTGCACTTGCTCATGTTGAATTTCATCAGCCATTTCCTGCACCACTCTCTTAATCTTTCTGCAGCCTCCCCACCTCGTCAGTACTAACTGCTATTCCGCCGAACTTTGTATCATCGGTGAACTTCACTAGAATGCCCCCAGCCCTTTCATCCAGATCATTAATATATAAAGTGAACAGCTGCAGCCCCAACACCAAACCCTAAGGGACACCATTTGCTACCGGCTTCCATTCTGAAAAAGAACCGTTTATCCCACTCTCTGCCTTCTGTCAGACAGCCAATCCTCAATTCATGCCAGTAGCTCACCTCGAACACCATGGGCCCTCACCTCACTCAGCAGCCTACCCTGAGACACCTTATAAAGGCCTTTTGGAAGTCTAGATAGACCACATCCACTGGGTTTCCCTGGTCTAACCTACTTGTTATCTCTTCAAAGAATTCTAACAGGTTTTTCAAGCACAACCTCCCCTTGCTAAGTCCATGATGACTTGTTCTAATCTGACCCTGCACTTGTAAAAATTTAGAAATTTCATCCTTAATGATGGATTCTAGAATTTTACCTACAATCAAGGTTAGACTAATCGGCCTATAATTTTCCATTTGTTGTCCTGATCCTTTCTTGAACAAGAGAGTTATAACAATGATTTTTCTGATCATCTGGGACTTTCGCTGACTCCAGTGATTTTTGAAAGATCACATTCTGCGCCTCTGCTATGTCCTCAGTCATCTCCCTCAGAACTCTAGGATGTAGCCCATCGGGGCCAGGAGACTTATCGATTTTTAGATCTTTTAGCTTTTTTAGCACTTACTCTTTTGTAATGGCTACCATACTCAACTCTGCCCCCTGACTTTCCTTAATTGTTGGGATATTACTCATGTCATCCACTGTGAAAACTGATACAAAGCATTTATTAAGTTCTTCAGCTATGTCCTTATCTCCCAGCACTAGCCTTCCAGCATCAATTTGGAGCAGGCCAATTTCCACTTTTGCCTCTCATTTGTTTCTTATGTATTGAAAGAAACATTCGATATCATTTCTAATATTACTGGCTAGCTTACCTTCATACTTGATCCTCTCCTTCCTTATTTCTTTCTTTGTTATCCTCTGTTTGTTTTTGTAGTCTTCCCAATCATCTGATTTTCCAGTGCTCTTGGCCACTTTATGGGCTCTCTCTTCTTCTTTGATACATTTCCTGACTTGCTTTGTCAGCCATGGCTGTATAACCCCTCCACAGATAATCTTTCTTTTCTTTGGGATGAGCCTCTTTGGGATGAATATTGTCGTAAATATGTAAAGACATGTTGGCCAGACCAAAAAAAGATGGCAGATTACTTTCCTCAAAAGACTTATTGAACTAAATGACTTCTACAACAATTATTGATGGGTTTAATGGTAACAACTACTGAGACTAGCTTTATATTCCATATCTATTCATGAAATATAAATCACACTAGCCACTGTGGTTAGATTTGAACTTGCATCCTTTGAACACTATTGCTAGTCTATATACTATTTAAATACATTACCACCATACCATCCACGCCTTTCAATTTTACTACTATTCTCTAACTTGGCCTCATACCCTGCCCCCTAGTGGTTGGGAAGCTTTAACCCAGGTAAAGAAATCAGAAATAGAACATCAGAAATGTGAACATCAACATGTACAGGGACACTGAGAACTGCCAAAAAAGTTAGGAAGGCCTAGGAAATCTTGTTAATTTAAATGCAGAAATTCATTATCTTTGTTGAATCTGTTTCCTCCTTACTAATCAACCCTGTGCGAGGGAGTGTCAACAGCAGGGAATCTCCAGCCCAACATTCCTCACAGCAGTGTTTAGCAACCAGGAGAGGGGAAAAGAGACTGTGGGTGAAATCTTATAGGGGACTGAGTGACATGGGCAATGGTGAGATTGGCAGCAGAATCAGATGATTCCAGCAAGGCCTATCCCAGTCAATCAACCAGAAATTGCTGCATAAACTCAGCAGGCCTGGCAGTATCTGTGGGATGAAAGTCGAATTAATGTCCAGTGACTCTCCATCAGAACTGATCACAGCGAGAAGAAAGTAATATTTTTGCTGAGTCCAAAGTTGGGGGAGGGTAGGGGGATGAAGGAAATGGAGAGGTGTGCAGATAGGTAGAGATGGAGCCGAGAGAGAGAGAAAGAGAGAGAGATGAAAGGAGTAGGTAATGAAAGGAGTAGGTAAACAGGTTTAGGATAGCAGGCCAGGACACATGTGACTGTGCTAAAAGGAACCCATGTTATAGCAGGACCACATGTGGGATAGGTAAAAGAAAAGAAAGGATGGAATCAGTCTCTAAAGTTAATGAACTCGATATTGACTCGTAGAGACTGCAGTGTCCCCAAGTGGAAAATGAGATGTTGTTCTTTTAGCTCACACTGAGACTCGCTGGAATACTGCAACAGGCCTGTGACAGAAATGCTGATCAGGAAACACGGCTGTGTGTTGAAGTGGCAGACAGCTGGAGTGCTCAGCGTCATTTTTGTGGATAGAGCATGGGTGATCTGCAAAGCGGTCACCCAGTTTGCGCTTCATTTCCTCAACATCCAGGAGACCACATTGTAAGCAGCAAATACGGTAGACTAGAACGAGGTGAAGTGCAGGTAAATCACTGCTTCACCTGGGAGATATGCCTGGGCGCTTGTATGGTGAACAGGAAGGAGGTAAATAAGTGGTATTATAATCCAAAGCCTCTCCAAGCAACATTAAAGGAAGCAAGCACCTTTATTGGTCAGTGCATTGAGTATAGGATTAGAGAGATCGTGATGCGACTCTGCAGGACACTGATTCGGCCACATGTGGAATATTGCATTCAATCTGGTCTCCCTGCTATAGGAAAGATGTTGTGAAATTTGAGAGGGTTCAGAAAATATTTACAAGGGTGTTGCCAGGGTTGAAAGGTTTGAGCTACAGGGAGAGGCTGAATGGCCGGGGCTACTTTCCCTGGAGCATTGGACACTGAGGGGACACCTTATAGAGGTTTATAAAATCATGACGAGTGTGGATAGGGTAAATAACCAAGAACTTTTTCCTGGGGTGGGGGATTCCAAAACTAGGTTTAGGTGAGAGGGGAAAGATTTGAATGGGACCTGAAGAGCAATTTTTTTTCACAGAGTGTGGAGCGTGTATGGAATGAGCTGACAGATGAAGTGGTGGAGCACAATTACAACATTTAAAAGGCATGTGGATGGGTATATGAATTGGAAGGGTTTAGAGGGGTACGGGCTAAATGGTGGCAAGTGGGACTAGATCAAGTGAGGATGCCTGGTCGGCAAGGATGAGTTGGACCAAAGGGTCGGTTTCTACTTGGAAAGCTCTATGATCAGTGAGCCTGACGTTGGTGGTGGGCATGTTGTTGGAGGGAATCCTGGGGGACAGGATTTACATGTATTTGGAAAGGAAAGGACTGATCAGGGATAGTCAGCATGGCTTTGTGCATGGGAAATCAAGTCTCACAAACTTGGTGGTGGTGGGTTGCTTCTCAGACTAGAGACCTGTGACCAGTGCAGTGCCACGCGGATCGGCTCTGGGTCCTCAATTTTTCATCAGTTATATAAATTATTTGGATGTGAACAAAGGAGATGTAATTAGTAAGTGTGCAGATGACACTCAAAATTGGAGGTGTAGTGGACAGCGAAGAAGGTTACCTCAGATTACAACAGGATCCTGATCAGATGGGCCAATGGGCTGAGAAGTGGCAGATGGAGTTAATTTAGATAAGTGTGAGGTGCTGCATTTTGGAAAAGCAAATCAGAGCAGGACTTATACACTTAATGGTAAAGTCCTGGGGAGTGTTGCTGAACAAAGAGACCTTGGAGTACAGGTTCATAGTTCCTTGAAAGTAGAGTCGCAGGTGAATAGGATAGTGAAGGCAGCGTTTGGTATGCTATCCTTTATTGGTCAAAGCATTGAGTATAAGAGTTTGGAGGTCATGTTGCAGCTGTATAGGACATTGGTTGGGCCAATGTTGGAATATTGTGTGGAATTCTGGTCTCCTTCCTATCGTAAGGATGTTGTGAAACTTGAAAGGGTTCAGAAAAGAATTACAAGGATGTTGCTAGGGTTGGCAGATTTGAGCCAAAGGAGGAGGCTGAATAGGCTGGGGCTATTTTCCCTGGAGTGTCGGAGGCTGAGGGGTAAATAACAAAAAGTAGAGGACCCAGCACCGATCATTGTGGCGCTCTACTGGTCACAGGCCTCCAGTCTGAAAAACAACCCTCCAACACCACACTCTGTCTTCTACTTTTGAGCCAGTTCTGTATCCAAATGGCTAGTTCTCCCTTTATTCCGTGAGATCTAACCTTGCTAACCAGTCTTCCATGGGGATCCTTGTCAAACGCCTTACTGAAGTCCATATAGATTACATCTACTGCTCTGCCCTCATCAATCCTCTTTGTTACTTCTTCAAAAAACTCAATCAAGTTTGTGAGACATGAAACCAAAAGAGAAAATGCTGGAAAATCTCAGCAGGTCTGGCAGCATCTGTATGGAGAGAAAACAGCTGACATTTCAAGTCTAACTGACCCTTTGTGAAAACTGAAAAAAGGGAGAAATAGGGAGGTATTTATACTAGGCTGAGAGAAGGTGAGTCATGGCTCCAGAAACAAAGGTAACAATAAAGAGGTGATAATGACAGTGCATAGAGAGATTATAGGGAGATTAGGAGCTGGGAATGACCAAGGCTAAAGCCAGTGCTATGTGACAAAATATGTGGGGGATGGGGAGGATGGGTGAAACAGGCAAAATGGAAAACAGGGGAGAAAGTTAGCAAAGGGGAAAGAGGAGAAGAAAAAGGTGATGACAGAGTGGGGAGCAAGAAAAAGAGAGACAACCAAGAAATAAGAGGCACAGAACAGTGAAAAAACTATTTAAAAAAATAAATAAAATAAATGAAATAAAATTACGGAGCAAAATGAAAACATAGAACATAGAACAGGACAGCACAGAACAGGCCCTTCAGCCCACGATGTTGTGCCAACCATTGATCCTCATGTAAGGTAAACCTAATGTATGAACCCTCAAATTTCTGTGACCATATGTATATCCAGCAGTCTCTTAAATATCCCCAATGACCTTGCTTCCACAACTGCTGCTGGCAACGCATTCCATGCTCTCACAACTCTCTGTATAAAGAACCCTCCTCTGACATTCCCTCAATACTTTCCACCAAACAGCTTAAAACTATGACCCCTCGTGTTAACAATTTCTGCCCTGGGAAAAGGTTTCTGGCTATCAACTCTATCTATGCCTCTCATTATCTTGTACACCTCAATTAGGTCCGCTTTCTTCCTTCCTTTTTCCAATGAAAAAAGTCTGAGCTCAGTCAACCTCGCTTCATAAAATAAGCCCTCCACTCCCGGCAGCATCCTGGTAAACCTCCTCTGAACGCTTCCAAAGCATTCACATCTTTCCTGTAATAGGACGACCAAAACTGGACATGTATTCCAAGTGCGGTCTAACCAAAGTTTTATAGAGCTGCAACAAGATCTCACGGCTCTTAAACTCAATCCCCCTGTTAGTGAAAGCCAAAAAAAATATGCATTCTTAACAACCCTGTCCACCTCGGTGGCAATTTTAAGGGATCTATGTATCTGCACACCAAGATCCCGCTGTTCTTCCACACTGCCAAGAATCCTGTCTTTAATCCTGTACTCAACTTTCAAGTTCGACCTTCCAAAATGCATCACTTCGCATTTATCCAGGTTGAACTCCATCTGCCACCTCTCAGCCCATCTCTGCATCCTGTCAATGTCATAATGCAGCCTACAACAGTCCTCTATACTGTTAACAACACCTCCATCTTTGTGTCGTCTGAAAACTTGCTAACCCATCCTTCAATCTCCTCATCCAAGTCATTAATAAAAATTACAAAGAGTAGAGGTCCAAGAACAGAGCCCTGTGGTACACCACTCACCACTGACTTCCAGGCAGAATACTTTCCTTCCAGTACCACTCACTGTCCCATTCCTCCTGACCTTCTGAATGAGCCTACCATGGGGAACCTTATCAAATGTCTTGCTGAAGTCCACATACACCACATCCACCACTTGACCCTCATCTACTTGTCTAGTAACATCCTCAAAGAACTCGATAAAGTTTGGGAGACATGACCTGCCCCTCACAAAGCCGTGTTGACTGCATTTAATCAAGCCATGCACTTCCAGATGGTCATAAATCCTATCCCTCAGAATCCTTTCTAACACCTTGCAGACAACAGACGTGAGACTGACTGGTCTGTAATTGCCGGGGATTTCCCTATTTCCTTTCTTGAAGAGAGGAATTACATTTGCCTCCCTCCAGTCCTCTGGTACGACTCTGGTGGAGAGCAAGGATGCAAAGATCTTCGCAAGCGGTGAAGCAATCACATTTCTCGCTTCCCAAAGCAGCCAAGGACAAATCTGGTCTGGCCCTGGTGACTTGTCAATCTTAATGTTTGTCAAAATTTTCAGCACATCAGCTTCCTCAATCTCTGTCTGTTCCAGCATGTTTACCTGTTCCTCAATGGTTTCATTCACTGCAAGGTCCTTTTCTTTAGTAAAAGTAGAAGCAAAAAACTCATTTAGGGCTTCCCCTACCTCCTCAGACTCTATACACAAGTTCCCTATGCTATCCCTGATCGGCCCTACTCTTTCTTTGATCATTCTCTTATTCCTCACATACGTGTAAAATGCCTTTGGATTCTCCCTAATCCTTCCTGCCAAGCCTTTTACGTGCCCCCTCCTGGCTCTCCTCAGACCATTTTTGAGCTCCTTCCTCGCCTGCCTGTAATCCTCTAGAGCTGAGCAAGACCCTTGCTTCCTCCACCTTACGTAAGCTGCCTTCTTTCTTTTCACGAGAAGCTCCTCTGCTCTGTCATCCGAGGTTCCTTTATCTTATCCCTTCTTGCCTGTCTCAGAGGAACACATTTATGCATCACTCGCAACAACTGTTCCTTAAACAGTCTCCACATGTCTATAGTGCCCTTTCCATGGAGCAATTGCTCCCAGTCCATGCTTCCCAACTCACGTCTGAGAGCATCATAGTTTCCTTTTCCCCAATTAAATATCCTCCCATTGTGCCTGCTTCTCTTCTTCTCCATGTCTATGTAGAATGTGAGGCAGTTGTGGTCACTATCACCAAAATGCTCTCCCACCGCAAGATCTGACATCTGCCTCTGCTCATTGCCTAGCACCAAATCCAAAATGGCCTCTCCCCTTGTCAGACTGTCAACATACTGAGTTAGGAAACCCTCCTGAACACAGCTTACAAAAACAGCTCCTTCCAAACTATCTCCTCGAAGGAGCTTCCAATCAATATTGGGAAAGTTAAAGTCGCCTATTACAACCCTACTACGTTCACACTTTTCCAAAATCTGCCGACCTATGCTTTCTTCAATCTCCCTGCTGCTATTGGGAGGCCTGTAATAAACCCCTAATGAGGTGACAGCTTTCTTACTGTTCCTAATTTCCACCCATACTGACTCAGTAGCCAGACCCTCATCGACAATGGCAACTTCTGTAGCTGTGATACCCTCACTGATAAGCAATGCTACACCCCCTCCTCTTTGTCCCCCCTTCCTGTTCTTTTTAAATGTTCTAAATCCTGGAACATCCAGCAACCATTCCTGCCCCTGAGAAACCCACGTCTCTGTTATGGCCACAACATCATAGCGCCAGGTACTGATCCATGCTCTAATACACCTGATACACCTTGCATTAAATCAAAGCAGAGGGGTCGAGATGGGATAATCATCTGAAGTTGTTGAATTCAATGTTGAGACCGGCAGGCTGTAACGTGCCTAGTCGGAAGATGAGATGCTGTTCCTCCAGTTTGCGTTGAGCTTCACTGGAACATTGCAGCAGGCCAAGGACAGACATGTGGGCATGGGAGCAGGGTTGTGTGTTGAAGTGGCAAGCCACGGGAAGGTCCGAGACCTGATTGGGTACAGACCGAAGCTGTTCAGCAAAGCAATCACCCAGTCAGCCTTTTGTCTCTCTGATATAGAGGGGACCACATTGGGAGCAACAAATGCAATAGACCAAATTGAAAGAGGTACAAGTGAAACGCTGTTTAATCTGAACTGAGTGTTTGGGGCCTTGGATGGTGATCATGGAAGAGGTAAAGGGGCAGATGTTGCATCTTCTGCGATTGCATGGGAAGGTGCTGTGTGTGATGGGAGGGGTGTTAGGTGTGATGGAGGAGTGGACTAGGTTGTCCCGGAGGGAACGATCTCTGAGGAATGCAGACAGGGAAAGGGAAGGGAAGATGTGTTTAGTGGTGGCATCATGTTGGAGTTGGCGAAAATAGCTGAGGATTATTCTTTGCATATGAGACATGATTTCCTACGCACAAAGCCATGTTGACTATCCCTAATCAGTCCTTGCCTTTCCAAATGAATGTACATCCTGTCCCTCAGGATTCCCTCCAACAACTTACGCACTACTGAGGCCAGGTTCACTGGTCTATAGTTCCCTGACTTGTCCTTACCACCCTTCTTAAACAATGGCACCACGTTAGCCAACCTCCAGTGTCACCTGTGACTATCGATGAAATGAATATCTCAGCAAGAGGCCCAGCAATCACTTCTCTAGCTTCCCATGGAGTTCTAGGATACACCTGATCAGGTCCTGGGGATTTATCCACCTTTACCCGTTTCAAGACATCCAGCACTTCCTCCACTGTAATATGGACATTTTGCAAGGTATCACCATCTATTTTGCTACTTTCTATATCTTCCATATCCTTTTCCACAGTAAATACTGATGCAAAGTACTTGTTTAGTATCTCTCCCATTTTCTGCGGCTTCAGACAAAGGCCCCCTTGCTGATCTTTGAGGGACTCTATTCTCTCCCTAGTTATCCTTTTGTCCTTAATATATTTGTGAAAACTCTTTGGATTCTCCTTAATTCTATTTGCCAAAGCTATCTCATGCCCCCTTTTTGCCCTCCTGATTTCCCTCTTAAGTATACTCCAACTGCCTTTATACTCTTCTAAGGATTCACTCGATCTATCCTGTCTGTACCTTACATATGTTTCCTTCTTTTTCTTAACCAAACCCTCAATTTCTTTAGTCATCCAACATTCCCTATACCTTCCAGCCTTTCCTTTCACCCTAACAGAATATACTTTCTCTGGATTCTCGTTATCTCATTTCTGAAGGCTTCCCATTTCCCTTTACCTGCGAACATCTGCCCCCAATGAGCTTTTGAAAGTTCTTGATTAATACTGTCAAAATTGTCCTTTCTCCAATTTAGAACTTCAACTTTTAAATCTGGTTTATCCTTTTCCATCACTATTTTAAGTCTAATAGAATTATGGTTGTTGACCCCAAAGTGCTCTCCCACTGACACCTCAGTCACCTGCCCTGCCTTATTTCCCAAGAGCAGGTCAAGTTTTACACCTTCTCTAGTAGGGACATCCACAAACTGAATCAGAAAATGTTCTTGTACACACTTAACAAATTCCTCTCCATCTAAGCCCTTAACACTATGGCAGTCCCAGTCGATGTTTGGAAAGTTAAAATCCCCTACCATAACCACCCTATTATTCTTACAGATAGCTGAGATCTCCTTACAAGTTTGTTTCTCAATTTCCCTCTGACTATTGGGGGGTCTATAATACAATCCCAATAAGGTTATCATCCCTTTCTTATTCTCAGTTCCTCCCAAATAACTTCCCTAGATGTATTTCCAGGAATATCCTCCCTCAGCACAACTGTAATGCTATCCCTTATCAAAAATGTCACTCCCCCTCCTCTCTTGTAGCATTTCTATCCTGGAACATTAAGCTGCCAGTCCTGCCCATCCCTGAGCCATGTTTCTGTAATTGCTATGATATCCCAGTCCCATGTTCCTAACCATGCCCTGAGTTCATCTGCCTTCCCTGTTAGGCCCGTTGCATTAAAATGAATGCAGTTTAATTTATTAGTCCTACCTTGTCCCTGCCTGCCCTGACTGTTTGACTCACTTCTGTTCTCAACTGTACCAGATCTCTTTCCTCACTATCTCCCTAGGTCCCAACATGCACCCCCACCCCCACCTCACTCGTTTAAATCGTCCCGAGCAGGTCGAGCAAATCTCCCTGCCAGTATATTAGTCCCCTTCCCATTTAAGTGCAACCCTTCCTTCTTGTCTTTTCCCTAGATGGTGGAATCCAGAACTAGAGGGCATAGGTTCGGGGGAAAGATATAAAAGAGTCCTAATGGGCAACCTTTTCACACAGAGGGTGGTGCGTGTCGAGAATGAGCTGCCAGAGGAAGTGGTGGAGGCTGGTACAATTACCACATTTAAAAGGCATCTGGATTGGCAGGTAAATATGAAGGGTTTAGAGAGATATGGGCCAAGTGCTGGCCAATGGGACTAGATTTGGTTGGGATATCTGGTTGGCATGGACAAGTTGCACTCCAGGGTCTGTTTCCATGCTGTACATCTCTATGATTCTGTGACTGCATTTCTGATTTAGAGTAAGCATTGCAGACATTGCAGACTCAATCAAATGAATCTCACAATAGTTTTCTCATGTCAGGTGTGACTGAAGTGGCTTTGCGTTTAAACTGAATACATTGTGAATCCCAACGGAATAAACTGTTTCATATTTTATATGTGTTCTGTGTGGTCAAGTTGGGGGTATCTAGAGGGAGAATTTTGATGTTAATATTTCTGGCAGGAAATGGATCAGTAGACATTACGTTTTCTCCCCCGAGAGCCATTCCTCCAGAATTTACTCATAATTTTGGCTGTGGCAACATCATTTAGATTTATTTATTTAAGATATATAACATTTTGCAGGATGCATTTTTGGATCAAACACTTTAATATTGCATATGTTTGCATCAGGATCCACAGCCAAATAAGCATGGGTGCAGACATTGTAAAGCATTGTAAATAAATTGTTGCACATTTAGAAACTGGTGTCATCTCTGGGCATGAAGTATTGCTAACATTCAGGGAGTTTTCAGATCAGAGTTTGTGAAAAATTAAACTACAACAATGAAGCGGAAGGAAATTAATAAAAGATGCTCACACGTAAAGAATAAAAAGGACTTCATGTTCCAGCAAAACAAAATGAACTGAAGCTGCAATTGCAGTTGTGTAGAGTGAAAATGATTGTCACAAATCATATTCCGAGGACAGTCACAAAGCTTATTAAAAGCAAAATACAGTGGGTGCTGAAACACTGAAACAAACACAGAATGCCAGAGAAACCCAACAGGTCAGCCAGTATTTGAGGAGACAGAAGCACACAGTGAACCCTTGGAGTCTGATATAACCCTTTTTCAGTACCTTCTTGAAGAGGAGGCATACCAGACTCGAAATATTAACTCTGTTACCATCCATAGATATCGAGTTTCACCCGTCTTCTTTGTTGAAGTTCATTCATGGTCCAGAGCAAGGGATCGCTATGAAGTCATGAAAAGGTTAAATGCAATTGTTGATGATCCAAGTTATTCTAAACTAAAATTACTGACATCACACAATAACCAAAAAAAAAGATTGGTGGTGGTTTGAGGAGAAATAGAGGGCAATGTCAAACATGAATAATTCAGCTCATTTTGCTTTGCCTCTAAAAGAGCTGAATAGGATTTTCCAGCCTTGGACACATTACTCTGAATTCACATGAAGAATATTTTGAATGACCGGTCTCAAGACCAAAAAAAAGAAAATTCTTTGCTAAGCAGTAACGTGGAAAAAGAAGAACTGAATATACTCTATCCTCCTTTGCGCCAGAGAAAATGTGCGTTGTATTTTGGTGGGAAAGAATTGGATACATTAGACAGCTGCATGTCCTTTACAATCTCGATCATGTCGAAATGATGGAGGAAGTTATTAGAAATAACAGATGGCAAGCACTGAGTTACAACACAATAATTCAACTGAACAACACTGATAATGGCATGAAGAACAGCACCAAAGACTTTCCCGACATCAGCAGAACCCCCAGATTCAATTACTGTCAAGCTCTACTGCAAGTCTTTTCATATCCTGTGCTTTAATCTGTAGATTGTTCATCAAGCACACTGTAAGCAGTAGAAGTGATCAAAGTCAGTGGTTAATAAACATGAGGGATGAGAGCATGCGACATCACACGGTCACTGCTGAAATAAATGTCAATAGCTTATCTTAAACTAAGTGTGTAAACATATTATCCGTATAGTTGTGCAGCAATAATGTGAAATGCCTTCAGCCACAGACTCCTGTGCTAGGCATACCAGCAAAACAAACTCAATGTGGTTGGTAAAAGCCTCATGAATTTATAAACCTCTACAAGGTCACCCCTCAACCACCTACGTTCCAGTGAAAAAAGGCCTATCCAGCCTCTCCTTTTACCTCAATCCCTCCATTCCTGGCAACCTCCTGGGAAATCTTTCTTGAACATTATAACTTCCCGACTATATATTTTCTCCCACTTTAAGGACCACGGGAATAGTCCAAAATTGAATATTGATATCGTATACTCTTGGTACCTTGAACTCAAACTATTAAACTGTTTGAACACAGATCAGCATTTCCTGAGGGATTTGATATATTCATGTTTGGAAGGTAGTGCATTTCTGTTGGAAGTCATACACCCAAAATATTAATTTCCTGCATTACACCAGTGACCGCATTTCAAAAATCACTTTATTGGCTGTAAATTGCTTTGGGATAATCAGGGTCCATGAAAGGTGCTGTCGAAAATGTAAGACTCTTGTTTTTAACTTGTTCTCCCCACAGACATTGAGGCTGTTTTGAGTTTTGCAGCACTTTAGCCTTTCTTGTTTCTTCACATCAAACGGCAATTTTTTGTTTAAAGTTGAAAATCATCCTACCATTAATTTTTGTATCCCTTGGAACGAAAGTTGCATTTCTTTACAGCAAACTAAGATGAAAATAAATTCACTTCTCTGGTGTAACGATACATTCATGGATATGTAATCTCAATATTAAGTGTTGGCCTATTTCTGTGGTTGTTAATCATAGAGTCATAGAGATGTACAGCATGAAAACAGACCCTTTGGTCCAACCCGTCCATGCTAACCAGATATCCCAACCCAATCTAGTCCCACCTGCCAGTACCCAGCCCATATCCCTCCAAACCCTTCCTGTTCATATGCTCATCCAAATACCTTCTAAATGTTGCAATTGTACCAGCCTCCAACACTTCCTCTGGCAGCTCATTCCATACACGTACCACCCTCAGTGTGAAAAAGTTGCCCCTTACATCTCTTTTATATCTTTCCCCTCTCACCCTAAACCTATGCCCTCCAGTTCTGGACTCCCCCACCCAGGGAAAAGACCTTGTCTATTTATCCTATCCATGCCCCTCAAGTGGGAGAAAATATATAGTCAGAAAGTTATCAGGTTCAGAAAAGATTTACCATGCTGGGAATGGAGGGTTTGAGTTATAAGGAGAGGCTGGATAGGTTGGGACTGGAGCATAGATTTAGGGGTAAGCTTAGAGAGGTTTATAAAATCAGGAAGGTATAGATAAGGTGAACGGTAGGTGTTTCTTCCCTAGGGTGGACGATTTCAAGACTAGGGGGTATATTTTTAAGGTGAGAGGAGAAAGATTTTAAAAAGTGATGGGGGCAATTTTTTTTTACAGAGTGGATTAACCTTCCTGAGGAAGTGGTAGATACAAGTATAGTTACAATGTTTAAAAGACATTTAGATAAGTACATGAATAAGAAATGTTTGGAGCGATATGAGCCAAGTGCAGGCAGCTGGGCCTAGTTTAGTTTGGGATAATGGTTGGCATTGATTGGTTGGATCAAAGATCTCATGCTGTACGACCCCATGAATGGAATTCACCAGGATAGAAATTGAAAGAGAGCTCTGGTCCACTTTGTCGAATAGGAATAAAAATATAATTTAGATCACTTTTGTTGTTGGAGGAGCAGAGGGACCTGATGGATTGTGCACACATGGCAGGTGGCAAGGCAAGATGAGAGAGCAGATAAGTATGATTATGGGATCCTAGACTTTACAAGTAGGGTTGTGGAATACAAAATCGAGGAAATTATGATAAACCTGCTCAAAACATTAGTTTGGTGTCAACTGGGTTACAGCGGGTTAGTCAGTGCTGACAAGGACTGCAAAAAAAATTACAGAAGGGCATAAATAAATTTACAAAAATAATTGGCAGATGAATTTCAATGCAGAAAAATGAGAAATGGTACAGTTTCGTAGAAGAATTGCAAGGCGACACCAGTTGGCAGGTGTAAATGTATGCAAGGATAGAAGAACAAACTGATTTCTAAATACAAATGCAACAAATCATGCAAAGTTCTAGCACAGATTAGCAAGGCCATATTAAAAAAAAATGAAGTTTTAAGCATTAGGTGTTATTGCAGGAGAATAGCGTTGACAACAAAACAGTACCAAACATTGGTTAGACTACAACTAGAGCACTGCAGTTCTGATTGCCATATTATAGCAAATAACATGGAAGCACTGGAGAGGTATGGAAAATATTTACAAGAATAATACTGGAAAAGCAATGACATGTTTATCAGGGAAAGATTGACAGACTAAACCATTTTCCTCTTGACAAAGAGCTTTTAAAATGTGCACATTTTGATAGTGTACACACATTAGATTTTGTCTTGCAGGGGAGAGGGTAAGTGGAGGCTTGCAACACAAGATAGTCAAAAAGAAATCCAATAGAAAATTCAGAAGTAGCCTTTTCACCCAAAGAAGTGTGAAAGTGGAACTCAGTGACTGAATGTGTGGTTGAAAGGAATAGTATGGATGAAATAAAGGAGAGATTAGACAACTGTGTGAGGAGAAAGGGAATAGAGGGTATGATGATAGCTGAAGTTGAGGAAGTTTGGGAAGAAGCCCCAAGTGGAATGTAAACAGCAATCAGGACAAGTTAGGCTCAATACCCAGTTGCTGTACTGAATATCCTACATAATGCTACATATAACTTAATAGCAGCCAGGAAAGAATAACGTTATCAATTTCACGGAGGTCAGATCATTTTATTTTCTGCATGTTGTATACGTGTCAATCGGATTTGCTCTGAATGCACTTTCAACAGATGCAAGACAATCAGCCACCTTCGAATCCAAAATGACAGAGAAGCTTATGAGACATCCCCAGCAGACTTATGGAATAAAGTAAACATAGATCTGTTGGCATAAGATTATCAGCAAAAACCCTTTAAGTAATATTTTGACATATGTCATACCAAATTTAAACAGCACCTGCCAGTTTATGCTGCAGTAATAGTATATTGTGAACAGTCAATATAATGCAGTCTACTAAAAAGAGTGCTTAGACAGTGATATTTTGTGTAATACTTGAAAGTCAAAGTGACTCCTTTTATTAAAATTAATTTCTTGCCTCACGGTATATGCAAGTGTGACCATTCATAGTTTTAATAAGCGCCAAATGTTCTCTTCAAGGGTGTGGGAAGAAGGTGAAGCGAGATTCTTGCTGAACCTTTTCCCAACATGACCCCATTTCAAGGCTTGAAAATTATTGTGACCCCTCAGAGGGGAGTGGGCTGAGATGAGGGATTGGAGTTAGAGTTACTGCGAAACTAGAAGCCTGTCTATTTGAGTGAAAGGGCAGCTGTTATATGTCAGTCAGCAGTCCATGGCAGACACTGCTGTTTTACAGCCCGTAATCCCATTTTGAGAAACACAGCATGAGGTATTCTAATTTTTTAAATTGGTTTCGCATTTGTTTTGAGGTAATGTTTGCATTTCTGTTCATTAAAATACTATGCTCAGGGAAGGTCCCAAGTTCCAAGCAGAAAGCCCCCATCGCACCCCACACACACCCCCTCCAGCTAGCTTGGGAATCTCACCCAGTCAATATTGGGCTCTTAGCCTCGCCCATAACAGCTCCCACTAAGGGTGAGCAGGTAGTGGGGTTAATAAGGAATTCTGTCAAATAAAGGTGAGATAACAGTAAAGGTATACAGAGGAACCTCAATTACCCGAATATCAATTATCTGAATATCGGATTATCCAAAGGAGATCTTGAAGTCCCGATAGAAACATAACATCAAAGACATGTTTCCAACACTGATTGCATCTTTTGTGTACAGTGATTAAAAGTGATCTGGCTCACTGAACTGCTGCTGAGAACAGTCCAGGACTGATGGAAGCTCAGGGACCGTCACCAAATGACTGTCTAAATCTCTCCAACCTTGTTCTGTATACAGGGCAAAGGTGGAACTTGTCAAAACGTTGCAATAAAAAGATGTGTGTGTAGTTTTGTGTGTGCGTGTGTGTGCGTGTGTGTGCGCGCACGCGTGTGTGTTTGTGCATGTGTGCGTGTGTGTGTGCTTGTGTGTGCACATGTGTGTGCGCACGAATGCTATTTGGAGATTCACCCCCCCGAAAAGGAAGCAGCAGCAGCAGTCTTGTTGTTGGTGTCCACTCTGTGCGATGTGCTGCTGCCTAGTTTCCGGAATGGGGAGTGGACTTAACAGAAAACTCCGAGTCCCAGAGGAAAGGCATTTAATCAATTAACCAAATAATCAATTATCTAACCAAAATAGTGCCTGCCCATTTTGTTCAGATAATCGAGGTTCCTCTGTATTAAGAGGTATTTTTTAAAAGTGTGTCTGTTTAATCTGTCAAAGTATTCATCAAATGCCTTCAGTACCTGGCCATATATTATTGAATCTTCAGTCAACCCTTGCCTGATCAGTGCATCATTAGTGCAGCCTCCCACTGAGTACAAGAACATTTTGGCTTGTTCTCTGTCCAATCTGTAGTAACTCTGAACCTTTGAAATCCTCAGTGTCACGGTCTGGTCCAGGTCTTCAACGTGGTGGAGTGTCTCAGGGAATTCAAGTGTCTTCACCATAATGAGATTAGGGAGATCATATCCTATCAGGTTAAATTTTCCATTGTTGTTTTAATGTACCATTTGAGGCTGAAAGTTGTGATTTCTGACAGTTCCACTCACTGCTTATTTTGATCTCAGCAGATTACCCTTGTGCTGAAGTCCATGTGTTATAAGTTCTGCCGGATTTGCTCATCAGTAGAACCTGGCAATTCGGTGGTTCTGAGACCACCTATTCTGATCTCTGCTTCTGTTCTGTGCACCACTGTTCCT
The DNA here is from genome assembly GCF_020745735.1 of Hemiscyllium ocellatum. Classification (NCBI taxonomy): domain Eukaryota; kingdom Metazoa; phylum Chordata; class Chondrichthyes; order Orectolobiformes; family Hemiscylliidae; genus Hemiscyllium; species Hemiscyllium ocellatum. The sequence goes on from NC_083408.1 coordinate 43,707,444, forward strand.
CTGTCTGTTGTGTTTTTTGTTGTCACATCGGAGTATGGTTGCTTTTACTGCTCGTGCTCACTGTTATTTACATTATCCTGGCTGTCTGGGCACCATTTAGTGCCATTTATCTAATCAACAGGAAGAGCTTTTAGGTTCCATTGATTCAACAGGCACACCAGGACCGTGAAGAGAGCATCGACTCATTTATCTATGATTTATATCAACTTGGAGACAATTACATTGCTGGCTTCTTGAGAGAAAAGCAAATCTAAATCACATTGTCTTCTTGCTCCATGACAAGGCCATTTAGATCTCATCCAGACAAGAGAGAGCCTTACATTGCTGGGACAGCTAGCCTGGCATTGGGAAATACAAAGACAGAGCAAGCTCCTAATTAGGAGGGCATGTGATCTTTCATTTGCAAAGTCATCAAACCCAGGAGCTTGGATGTATCGGCTAACACATCATCCTTGGCAGAAGAGGGCACTATAGACATTAGTACTTAGTATTCCTGACATAGCGCAAGTAGGTCCCACTGGCATGAACAATGTGCTGGGGGAGCAGAGGCTAGAAACTTCTGCATCTGATCCCCTCCAGGGCCACACAGATCCATGAATGTGGAATGAGGAAGTGGAGACTCCACAATTATCTGAAGAGCCTTGCTTCCAGTAGCCCAAAAAACAATGGATATCCGATGGGCAGAGCTCTTTGTCGATGGCCATTAGACTGATTTAAACTGCAATACAGAACAGCAACCTCCAGTCTCTTCAATGCAGCACAGCGGTTGAGAGCAGAGCTCCTTTAGCCTTCCACTGTCTGCCTTCATTACCTGGGGCACCTCACTGGGGTCAGGATGGTGTGTCTGAGAGAAGAGGCAAGAGATTGCACAGACACTCAGCATCCTTCCAAATCAACATTCCTCTTTGTTAAACGTGGCCTTTCTACTTGGTTACTCAGCATCAAGAGAGAAAATCTGTCCTGGTCCACACCACTTTGAAGCAGTTTGTGTCGACTGTATTGCACATGGGCAGCCACAGGACGATGGTACAGACAGGATACTGCCCCTCGGAGAAGAGGTGGAAGAAGACACCAGAGTGGGTATCACTGACTGTGCCAGCCAAATGGCAACAGGAGGCTCTGAACCTCACACTGCTCTCCAAGAGGAGAGTGCGGGGGAGTGACCGCTAAGCTTCTACCATGCTGGAGAAGGAAAATATAGGCAGCTCTCTAAGCACACAGTGGATGACCAACCACGGCAGCAAAAGGCCGTTTATCAGAGAGCCCTGGGCAGCCTTGTCCCAGGGGAAGAGGTGTAGTACAGCCGCTGAGGAAGTGTCCACCTCCACAGAGGTCTCTGAGGTCCCAGATTAGGTTAGATTACCTACAGTGTGTAAACAGACCCTTCAGCCCAACCAGTCCACACCAACCCTCCAAAGAGTAACCCACCCAGACCCATTTCCCTCTGACTAATGCATCCAACACTATGGGAAATTTAGCATGGCCAATTCTCCTGACCAGCACATCTTTGGACTGTGGGAGGAAACCAGAGCATCCAGAGGAAACCCACTCAGTCACAGGGAGAGCATACCAACTCCACACGGACAGTCATCCGAGGCTGGAATCGAACCTAGGACCCTGGTGTGTGAGGCAGCAGGGCTAACCACTGAGCCACCACACCACCCCAATGTCTGTGATGATGATAAACTGTCTGATCCTCCAGTACAGACCCACATTCAGACAACTGAACATATAAAGCTGAAGCTTTAGAAGAGCCATCGGTTAAATGATGTCTTTTAAATGTTGCAATTGCATCAGCCTCCACCACTTCCTCTGGCAGTTCATTCCACACACGCATTACTCTCTGCGTGACAACATTGCCCCTTAAGTCACTTTTAAACCTTTCCCCTCTAACACTGAACCTATGCCCTCTAGTTCTGGATTCCCCCACCCCAGGGGAAAGACTTTGTCTATTAATCCTATCCATGCCCCTCATGATTTTATAAACCTCTATAAGGTCACCCCTCAGCCTCCGACGCTCCAGGAAAAACAGCCCCAGCCTGTTCAACCTCTCTCTATAGCTCAAACTCTCCATCCCTGGCAACATCAATGTAAATCTTTTCTGAACCCTTTCAAGTTTCACACCATCTTTCCGATAGGCAGGAGACCAGAATTGCACGCAATATTCCAACAGTGGCCTAACCAATGTCCTATACAGCCGCAACATGACCTCCCAACCTCTGCACTTAATACACTGACCTAATAAAGGAGAGTATACCAAACACCTTCTTCACTATCCTATCTACCTGTGACTCACTTTCAAGGAGCTATGAATCTGCACTCCAAGGTCTCTATTGGCAACTGAGGAGCGAGGGCTTCAGTTTAATAAATAAAAATGTAAATCTTTGAAGACCCAGGATATGATAAATATTACAGGTCAGAATGAATACCTTTTGGGGAGGTGGAGCATACGTCAATAGGACAGTTGAAAGTGAGGGCTGCAGATGCTGGAGTTTAGAGTCAAGAGTGTAGTACTGTAAAAGCACAGTAGGTCAGGCAGCATCTGAGGAGCAGGAAAATCAATGTTTTGGGCAGAAATCCTTCATCGGGAATGAGGCTGGGAGACTCGGGTATGGAGAGATAGATGGGAGGGGGAGTGGGGTTGGGGGAAGGGAGCTGAGAGTGCAATAGGTGCATGGGGGTGGGTAATGATGATAGGTCAGAGGGGAGGGTGGAGCTGATAGGTCGGAAGGAAGATGATAGATGGGACAAGTCATGAGGACAGTGCAGAGCTGGAAGGTTGGAACTGGGGTAAGATGGGGGGAAGGAAATGAGGAAACTGGTGAAGTCCCACATTGATGCCTGGGGTTGGAGGATCCTGAGGCAGAAGATGAGGCATTCTTCCTCCAGTGTTGAGTGGCAATGGAGGAGGCCCAGGACCTGCATGTCCTCGGCAGAGTTGGAGGGGGTGTTGAAGTGTTCGGCCATGGGGCGGTGGGATTAGTGGTGCTAGTGTCCTGGAGATGTTCTCTGTAACGCTCAGTGAGTAGGCGTCCAGTCTCCCCAATGTAGAGGAGACCGCATCAGGAGCAACAGAAACAGTAAATGACATGTTGAAAGTGCAGGTGAAACTTTGATGGATGTGGAAGGCTCCTTTGGGGCCTTGGACGGAGGTGAGGGGAGGTGTGGACACAGGTTTTGCAATCCTGCCGTGGCTGGGGAAGGTGCCGGGAGGGGAGGATGTGTCGTTGGGCGGCATGACCTGACAAGATGGTCATGGAGGGAATGTTGGAATATTGCGTGGAATTCTGGTCTCCTTCCTATCGTAAGGATGTTGTGAAACTTCAAAGGGTTCAGTAAAGATTTACAATGGTGTTGCCAGGCTTGGAGGATTTGAGCTATAGGGAGAGGCTGAACAGGTTGGGGCTGTTTTCCCTGGAGCGTTGGAGGCTGAGGGGTGACCTTATAGAGGTTTACAAAATTATGAGGGGCATGGATAGGGTAAATAGGCAAAGTCTTTTCCCTGGGTTCAGGGAGTGCAGAACTAGAGGGCAAAGGTTTGGGGTGAGAGGGGAAAGATATAAAAGAGACCTAAGGGGCAACTTTTTCACACTGAGGGTGGTACGTGCATGGAATGAGCTGCTAGAGGAAGTGGTGGAGGCTGGTACAATTGCAACATTTAAGAGGCATTTAGATGGGTATATGAATAGGAAGGGTTTGGAGGGATATGGGCTGGGTGCTGGCAGGTGGGACTGGATTGGGTTGGGATATCTGTTCGGGATGGACGGGTTGGACCAAAGGCTCTGTTTTATGCTGTACATCTCTATGACTCTATGAGTTGGCTGTAACACAATTACATCACCAACACTTCAAGTGCTATTTCTAAAGCATGATTTTTCTATAACATGGGGTTGCACAAAAACACGACCATCAGGTTGTAGAAGAACTGACTGTAATTCATCCTGCCAGTGGTGATCGAAGTGGATTTGATAACCAACACACACACTGGACAGTTTACAACTCACAGATTGCAATATTCTATCCACATCTTATTTCTTTTATTTGCCTGTTGCTTTCACAATGCTTAGGCTGAGAACTGTAGATTCCTAATAACAAAAAACACAGTGACTGAGTTTCTGAAGATATTCATTCATGTAAAGGGCATTGGCAATATTTCACTATCGGCCTCTTCAAACAATAACTTATAATTGACAGATACTTGGTATAGATTGACCAACTGTTGACAAAACAATTTGCCATTGATCTTTTTTTATGATTCATAGCAAACAGCCCCTTTCCACTGAACTTTAATTCTCACATTTCCTGACACTAGCACATTTTTTTGCACTTTACCAAATAGCATTTTACCGAACTGACTGTGTCTGCATTTTGTGCTTCACAGGAGAAATGTCACACAGAGAAATGGATTATTTGTGCAGCAATCACCAGCATGATTCCAACATGTTAAAATGTTTCATTTAAGAGCCAAGAAGTCCTTCAAAAATGTAATATTCTGCATAAAGCAGAGTCAATTCCAGAGCGAAAACTTGACCTGTATCATGTGGCATTGGTCATATTTGGCATTGTACATCAAAAAAGATCCATAACTCAAAACAGAAGCTAAATTATCTGAATTGCCGACACATCATAATGGTAGCGATTGGTACATTTGCTGTTAGTTCAATCAACTCCTGTTCCTTTGGTTCAGCTTTAAAACTGCTGATCAGATAAGATTACAGCCTGGGAGCACTTTTTTTCCACATAGGGAATATAGCTTTTGATTACATTCTGAGCTCATTTCTTGTTATAGCAATGGGAAATGATACCCAGAGCTTACAGTGTCCTGAATAATCTCACTACCGATTTAGAAATTCATTGGAGCGAGCTTTGCTGGTGTCATTATTGACAGGTCTCATTTGAAAACTACCCCTGCACATATCTCCATAAAGTGACTTAGCCATGGAATGAGAAGTTTGGAATTTGGGAACTCAGTGTCAGTGCATTTCTAGCACTTAATCCCACATTACTTTGGGATCAGATGCCCAAAGGGTTTTTTTTAAAATGGTGGGCAATTAGTGTACTAGGAATGTGTTTATTATCCAATTAAGGTTGGCACAAGGCTTCTAAGGTTGGGCAGTCAATTGGAGCTATCCTTGCCTGAGAGGTCAGTGTTGTAGATGGGTCTGAAAGAGTGGTAAAGGGTTAATATTGAGGCGTGTTGTAAACACCATTCACTTTGAGGAGGTCAAGTGAAATTTTGGCAGAAGAGACCAAACATCTGGTGGTTCTCCTCAAACTCTCTATAACATTGTCTATGCTATTAATGTAACATGAAACTAGTTGCTAACTTGCAATAAACTAGATTTTGTTAACCACAATAGTCAGCTAGTTATTCCAATCAGTTTTCCTCCGTCAGATTAAATCAAACATACCCTGTAGTTTCCTACACTCAAAGTGGGGAAGACGATGATGTTATGATCATGTTCAGGTTGGTTTGCTCATTTGGCTAGACAACTAGTTTGCAGTGGTGGAGGTGGGGACTGCAGATGCTGGAGATCAGAGTTAAGATTAGAATGGTGCTGGAAAAGCACAGCAGGTCAGGCAGCATCCGAGGAGCAGGAAAAATCGACATTTCAGGCAAAAGTCCTTCATCAGGAGTGTTGCCAACAGCATGGATTTAATTCTCACACTGGCTGACATTATCACAAAGGACTCTCCTTATCAACCTTGCCCCTCACCTGAGGCGTGGTGATCCTCAAGTTAAACCATCACCAATCGTCTCTCTCCCTTTCTCTCTCTCTCTCTCTCTCTTTCTCTGTCTCCCCCTAATGAAAGATCAACCTTTAGTTGGTAGGACTATGATGATTTTACCTTTCGATGGTAATGTCACTAGATTAGTAATCCAGAGCCCAAGTGAACAATGTGGGGACATAGGTTCAAATGCCACCACATCAGATAGTGAAATTTCACACAATAGAAAAATCAGAATTTAAGAAGCTAGTCTAATAGTAACCATGTCATTAAAAAAAACATTGTTAGGAAAGGGAATCTGTAATTCTTACCTGGTCTGGCCTACAATGTGAATCCAGACCCCACAGCAATGCTGTTGACTCTTACCTAACCTCTGAAATTCCAAAAAGACACTCAGCTCAGCTCTGGCCTTGGTGACAGTACCCTCATCACAGGAATGAAGGAACGTAAAAAAAAAAGGATAGTAGCAGCACAATCAACAAACAGATTATCACATAAAACAGGATCTAGCATGTCCAGTGTGGGCAAAAGTGTTTTAAGTGCAAGAAGCTGAACCATTTTCCACACAGCTGTTTAGCAAGAAAGCAGACAAACGTATCAATAGAGATTATAGAGGCAATTGTTTGAGAGATATCAGATAGAGCTTCAGATGATTGAATCTAGACCTTAGAACAAGTTGACAATATGAAGTCTAAAGGAGAAAAAAGGTTTATGCCTGTTGCAGTGAAGACAGCATAATGTGCATTAAATGATGCTTCCTGTAACATTCTGAGCTTCACAGATCTGTGTATTGTGATATCAGATAGCAATTCAAAAGTTAAACTACCAAAGGTGAATTGAGGCTCAGTGATGGAGCAACGGTCACACTGAGAGGGCAAGTTGGTCTGACACCCCAATACTATGGCAAGACAGAAGATCTGAAATTCGTAATATTAGACTTGACTTTAAACCACTCATTCACAGCAGCAGGTGTAAAGATCAGCGTAATAACCCAAAAATGCCCCAGAAGAGATTAAATATTTCTTACACCATTGATTGATGAAGAAACAAACAGCACAAGACAGTGAGGGTCTGACTGCAGAACCACAAAGGGAAGCGGTGTTTAAGAAAACAGTGTGTGCAGTAGAGTCATCTGAGACAATATTGACAGTGAACCAAAGAGCACATCACTCTCATCAGCAGATACTGAAGAAAAACTGATAATGCATATATACCATCGCAAAATACAAATCTATCAAAATTGAGTATGTTATGTGTGTAATTCAATGGACAAAAGTGGAACTAATTTAAATAGTAAACAGTTGTTAATGCATTAAAACTGTTGTTTGTATAACTTGGGTAACACTCAATAGCAAACAATACACACTTTGTTTTACATGAAACAGGGCGATATTTAATGATCACATGCAAATGTTCTTCCTAATCTGGGGTAATCATGTGACTTCTGTTATGAGGTTGTCGGTAGCCATCTTAGCTTCACTTCAATGAAGACCTTGTATTAAGCATACTGCTGTGAGATATATTCAAAATAGTCATTTCGGCTGGAACAATGAGAAGTTAAAAAAAATACATACAGCTTAGATTGACCATTGCCTTCACATCAAGTGGGTGGCATAAGACATACCTACAGGAAGAGACATAAATGACCATAAAAGAAATATTAGTCCAAAGGTGTAGAGCCAGAGACATTGTGAAGCAGCTATTCGGGCAATGATGTTGAACAGATGAAAATCCTATATAGACCCTCTCCAATGAAGAAAGTTTGGGAGATTTCATTCAGGCTACAGAAAAGGCAGGATACCATCGTAAGAGCTGCGACAAAGGTAGGAGTCATTTACTCAAACTTCAAAGATAAGAGTCCTCCAGCAAAAATGCCAAGGGAGTGGAAGGCATTTTGTAAAACGTCATATTGGTGGAGTCATTCAGTAAAATGGGACTAAAGCATGAATTATTTTTGAAAGCTGTGGGTAGCAGGACCATTCTGAAAATTGTTGGAGGAATGGGAATAAGTTATTAGGATCAAAAACAATGGGATTCATACTGTGAAGTTGTGGAGAAGGTAAAAATTATTTGTATTAGCCACAGAAGATTGGAATCATCCATTTTAACTATGAGAAGACAGGAATATTTAATAATTAGTTACAAAATATATGGGGCAAAATCACAAAAAATGTACAGAAGAATTAATATTACAGTGAAATAAGTGTTTTGGTAAATACAAATATATGATCACATAAGGAATACGGGGCATTAGGAACGAAACTGCTAAAAAAAACTAAATTTTAAAGATGGGCTAAAGATAATACAGAGACATCTAGGAGAAAACAATTTCTAAGACCATAGAATCACTTCTAAATTAGATACTAAATCAGAAGTTGAAAATGTTGATACATTTCTTTTCACAACTGGGAGTACAGATGTTATAGCGTTCAAAAGTGGTAAACATCAGATAATAAAATTCTTGAAAAAGCAAGGTTTTGTGGAAGAATCCAGCACTCAGGAGAATCTATTGATTTCATTAACAATTTCTACAGATTATTACAGAAATGTGACTGCGATTACTTGAAATCAGAATTCATAAGAGACGGAATTGTTGTATGAAATGCTAGTCCATTACAGTCCAAAGAAGGCCTTACTCTAGAGAAAGCCATTCAGATGGTGAGTGACAATGGGATTGGATACCATGTAGATCAATTCTAAGAGAAGGAGATCAATATTGACATAGTAGACCAACAAAGTCCATTCAGTTCTTCATTGTCAAAACTACAAATGACACATGAGAAATTAATACAGCAGTTCAGACAGGCACCAGACACAAAGTTCTTGTGAGTATTGAGAAGCAAAATAACCTTTCAGATACAGAGAGTTTCTAATGATTAAAAGCGAATGCTTTATCTATCATAAGTAGGTAATTTACGGAAAATGTACAGAAGTGGGGAATAATTTCAGAAAAGCAAGAAATCAAACAACTGCCCACACTGAGGTTAATGAGGTAAAACATTTTAAAACAGAGGAAAAAATATTCAGAGAGAAAAGAAGAGATCTTAGAATTTTGGCAAGTTAATATTTCAACCAAAGATCATCTCAAAATTTCAATTTAAACACAAGGGTGGTGTCCGTCCATTATCAGGTAGTGAACTATGGCTATCACTGGAAATCACTGTCTGCAGTTGACAACAGTGTGACTACATAGTCCAGCATAACACAACATTTAAGTTTAGAGATGTGCTACAAGTAATTCTCCAATAGTGAAGACATCAATTAATCGAAAACCTATGCGTACTCCACAATTCAGAAATCTCCCTCTTGAGAAAGAAGTCATGTCTTGACCTCAATCATTTTCAAATGGTGCAAGGAATTAAGCATATAAAGTTAAGGAATAGCTAGCTGATCTAGAACAATTGGTCAAAGGAAAATCTGAAGAAAATTTCATAGGGCTCTCTAGACTCATAGCAGATTCTTAAAAAATAGAAGCTAATTAAATTAGCTAAATTGGTCCTAGAAATTTGTTTCATATTACCAATTAGACAGGAACTTGTGATTATACTGGATTGACACAAATATTTTCCACTGCTATCAACAAGAGCACTCAGACTGGAAGAAGCAGTCTAGAAAATCAAGCAATAGATTGCACTATTCTTTGGCAATCCGTTGGAGACAATTATTAAATCTATAACTGTCGTAACTTGGAGTGCAACATAGGGTAAGTGAACAAATTGCCATGATAGATTTAGGAGGAGAAAGTGAGGTCTGCAGATGCTTGAGATCAGAGCTGAAATGTGTTGCTGGAAAAGCGCAGCAGGTCAGGCAGCATCAAAGGAACAGGAGATTCGACGTTTTGGGCATAAGCCCTTTTCCTGAAATCTTTTCCTGAAGAAGGGCTTATGCCCGAAATGTCAAATCTCCTGTTCCTTGGATGCTGCCTGACCTGCTGTGCTTTTCCAGCAACACATGATAGATTTAGGACCTTGTTCAATTCCAATCAGATTCAAATTAGATACTGAGGCTTCTCAGGAGAAACAGGTTCAGACATGATATTTGATTCCCTTAACTTCCCAGGAAGAATCCTCAGTTACTGTAACAGAGGTCATGCCAAGCCAGAAACAATCCTCAAATACCAGAATGTGGAATTGAATATATTGGTTTCACCAATACCCCAATCAGTTGGGGCAAATGAGAGAGTCCTAACCAACTAACATGTTGAAGTAAAATGTAACATGTGTTAGCAGATGAAATGAAAATAAAAATTTGCAGTTGCAGATTGATGATAGGAGAACTCCATAGACATCACTACTGAGATGATGCTGCTCCTTTAACAAGGTCAGGTTGCCCTTGTCATTTTTCAGAGAGGCCATAAATGCCTAGATTTCAATATGTCTGCATTTATCTACTTGAAGAAGCTTTTAAGTAGAATGAAAGGGGAGTGGCCAGCTCTCCCAGCTCAATTTTTCTCTGGTTTATCTTGGTTTTAGCCATCTGGCAGTTCAGAGCTGCTGGTCAAAGAAACAGTTCCATGCTGATTTTTTTTCTTTTTTTTTCTTTTTCTTTCTTTTTTCTCTCTCTCTCTCTCTCTCTCTCTCTCTCTCTCTCTCACCTGTGGCTGATTTTACCTTTTTGCCAAGGGGATGTTTATGGGGGCTGTTGCAAGTATTTGGAACAGCATCATTAAGTTGGTGATTGTACTCCTCTGGTCACAAATTGTAACCACTTAAAAAATTCAGGTGCAGAATCTAAATTCATCAGAATGTAATGGGATAATAGCATTAAGAGGTTTATTTCATCTTGGTTTTTTTTAAGAGAAGATTCAAGACAGAGGTGAACATTTTCTATTTGAATTCAATAAAGTACACAGCTTGGGAGGCCTTTTTTTTAAAAGTTTGAACAATAACAGCAGCCTGAATGGGTGGGGTCAAGCTCCCACAGAATCAAAATGTTTAGTTTCAGTTTTTCAGTAGTAGTTACTGCGGTCTTGAAGCTGTAGTACATCTCTCCCTGCTACTCTATGAGTGTTATCTTGATGTTTTTCTTCCTGGACTAGAGAATTGACTGTGAGACAATTTATTTTATCAAATTTGCCTTTGCTAGGGGTATGTTATGGGATGTTACTATATTGGAACAGTTATTATTTAATAATTAAACAATCTATTATTCTGTTAAGCTTTCCAATAGAATTAAGTTATTCCAATTTCTTCTTTTGTCATATTTTAACTATGAAGAAAGTGTGTTTTGCTTCAAATCTGGTAGTCTGACAAATCTAATTGATTTTGGAACTCACCATCTGCCACTTGCCTTTAAAATATGAAGTAGTTAGGATCTAGGCTATCTACTTAATACCGAACAACGTTGATTATCCAAACAAGATAATGGTTGGGGAATATTTTGTTCAGATAACTGATTGTTTGAATAAGTGATTGTTTGGATGACAGATAATATTTTACAAGACCTTGAGATCTTGTTCAGTTAATCCAAAATTTGAATAAGTGATGCTCAGATAACCGAGGTTGTTCTGTATGTTTTAATGAGGTTTGGTCTGGTCCCTAACAGCAACTGTGGCTCAGGAGGCAGTTCCCTGAATCACTAAGTATTGTGTTTAAATCCCACCCCAGGCTTACGCATGAAAATCAAGGCCAACACACCAGGCAGAACTGAAGGAGCTTTTGCTCCCTTGGAGGTGCTGTCTTTTGGACAAAGATATTAAGGCTGAGGCTTCACTTGCCTCATTTGCTAGGTGTTTATAATCCAATGATACTATTTCAAAGAAAAGCAGTGATGTTACTCTTAGTGGCTTGACCAACATCAAAAACAAAGATTATCTGGTCCTAAGCACATTATGGTTTGTGGTAGTTTGCTGAGTACAAATTAGCTGTCATTATTCCTCCATCTCAATAGTGGCTACAGTTCAATATGTAGTCCATTGGCTGTAAAGTACTTTAAGATTTTTGGTGGTCCTGAAGGCACTAAATAAATGTGAAATTCTCTCTCTCTTATTTAAACACAATCTTTTCTTCAATTGAGCCTCATTAACTAACTGGGTGGCACAGTGGTTAGCACTGCTGCCTCACAAGACCAGGGTCCCTGGTTCAATTCCAGCCTTGGGTGACTGTCTGTATGGAGTTTGCACATTCTCCCTGTGTCTGCTTGAGTTTCCTCATGCAGGCCAGGTCAATTGGCCATGCTAAATTGCCCATAATGTTAGGTGCATTAATCAGAGGGAAATGGGTCTGGGTGAGTTACTCTGCGGAGGGTTGGTGTGGACTTGTTGGGCCAAAGGACTTGTTTCCACACTGTAGAGAATCTCATCCAATTATAAATGCAATCTATTTAACTTTCTGATTTTGTTGGCATTTTGTGTTAACTTAATACAGCAACTAGCCTAAAGAGGTAAATGCAATCACCCACGGTTTTGTCTTGTTGTAAATAAATACCCCAAATTGTGTTTTGAAGCAATTTATCAAACCACTCAAAGATAATTAGACTCTGACCTTGACATATGCAAGAAATTGTTGAAGAGGGGGAAAATAGATGGACAGGAAAATAGATGCAGAAAGATTATAAGACCTTCTACCAGGTTGTAAAAGGCATGATTAATGGCAGTTCTTTGGAGGCAGACACTGGAGAAATTATAATTGAAAATAAGGAAATGTCAAAGTTATTAAACAAATGTTTTGTACCCATCTGCACTATATAAATAATGAGGAAGCATGGGTCTAATGTGAGAAAAGAACTTAAAGTAATTAATATTATTAAACAAAGAAGTCTGGAGAAATTAATGGAAATAAAGCCATTAAATCCTCTGGATCTTAGAGTTTTAATTGAAGGACTACAGAGATGGTAAATTTTTGAACTTGCAGAATTTCCTAGATTTTAGAACAATGCTATTGGATTGGAAAATGGAAAATGTGATTCCACTATTCAAGTAAGGAGAGGGAGAATATTTAGTTAATATAGACCAGTTAATCTGATATCTGTATTTGGGAAATGCTAAAACATATTATTAGGAACATGCTAACAGGGAGTTAGAAGTCACATGATTTGTAGCAGTCAAGACAATTTTAATAAAAGGAAAGTTGTATGTGAAGTCTATTAACGTTTTCATGATTGTAACTATTGTATTGTATAGTTTCTGGCACATAGACTTTGGATTCACGACAGAATTGTCAAAGTGAAGGCAAAATCAAGAACTACCTTCGGGTTTAGACTTCAAACTAACATATTATACATCAACATGTAAAGCAACGTTTAACGATAATCATAGGCATACCAAGCTGTAGAAAACTATAGAACGTTAACCACATAACTATCTTGTAGTTGTATTAGGTAAGGTCTAATCCATCCTCTTCAAACGTTCGTGAACAAGTGCTATCAAGAACCTCTAAAGTTCTAGTCTTGAGTTTTATGTTAATACTCTAAGTGTTGTAGAGTGAGGATTGCAGTTACTGGAGATCAGAGTCGAGAGTGCGGTGCTGGAAAAGCATAGCAGGTCAGGCAGCATTTGAGGAGCAGGAGAATCAATGTTTTGGGCATAAGTCCTTCATCAGGATTCCCGATCGAGAGCTTATGCCCGAAACATCGATTCTCCTGCTCCTCGGATGCGGCCTGACCTGCTGCACTTTTCCAGCATCACACTCTTGACTAGGAATATTCTAACTCCACTTGCATTGTGCTCCTTATGCTCAGTGATATACAGCTCTGTAACTTCATTGTAGAGTTGGTCCAAGTTTCTGAAGCCCCTATGCCCCTATGTAACTGACAATGAGAGACTATATTTGGGCCTTCAAAATGAGTTCATTAAGGTACTATAGAAGAGGTTGTGACACAAGATTATAGCCCATGGAGTTGTTTGCAATATGTTTATATGGATTGAAGATTGGTCAATGGACAGAAGATAAAGTGTAGGAAATAAACAAAGTATTTTCAAGTTGGCAAGTTGCAACCAGTGGAGTGCTGCAGGGGTCAAAGCTTGAGCCTCAGTTATTTTAAAACTATGTAAATGATTTTGATGTTGCGGATTAGTGTGTTTTTTCACCCAATAAGGCTGCAATATGTAGCTAGATAAGAAAGTAAGTTGTGAGAAGGATGCAAAGAGGTTGCGAAATGATTCCAGCAGGTTGTGAGAAGGTGGCAGATGGAATATAATATTGGAAAGTTAAAACTATTCACCTTGCTAGGTATAGAAGACACTAGATTGTTTTCAGTTGGGGAGAGTCTACTAAGTGCAGACACCATCGAGTGTGGAAGCTCAGTCATTGTATGTATTTCAGACTGAGATCGGTTGATGTTTGGACACTAAATGAATTAAAGGACATTGGGATAGGGCAAGAAAGCAGAGTTGAGGTCCAGTTAGAACACTGGGGAAACTTTTTTAATTTAATGAACTTGAGAAGGGGCTGGTAATATATTTTCATTGGTTGAAACAGATTAATGTCATACCAAGTGAATGAGAATTAGAACCTAGTTCACAATTGTCCAGCAAATTCTGAATGTCAAACTAGATCCCTGTGGTGTCACTGTTTTGCTGTCAACCTCCATCCATTGACATTTTTCAAACTAACATTTCATGCATGTGTGCAGCTTGTCATGTTCTTGTCACTTTGAGTTAAATACACATCAAAAGACATGAAAAATATGCTCTAAATTGGAGATCACCAAAGGGCAAGTTCTGGTTCTTACAGATTTTAAGACCTTTCGCAACTGTGCTGGCACATTCCTAAAAAGAGGAAATGAAAGCCAAGAAACTTTATGAATAAAATGTCACAGTCAATGTGGCAGACTGCTTTGGGAGTTCCTTGCTTTATATCTGCATATACCATACGATGCACAAGAAAGTGATGGTTTTTGACATTTCGGATTTCTCAATCAGCTTTCATGCAGTCAAATGATTAGTTACTGTCGAGGTCAAATTCTACGCAGCACCAATCCTGTCAGTGTGTCGGGCTGCTGCAGCTCATGATCCAGTCCCCAAACTATTGTTGTCTATATTTGTGTTGACATTCTGTGCAATCACCACCATACAGGTCTGTGAGTTTGTTCTGAGGTCTGTTACAGCCACTATTATGCTGGAACATACATAACACCCAGGGACAGAAATAAGACATTCAGCCCATTGAGTTTGCTCTGCCATTCAATGACATCATGGATGATCTGATAATCCTTAAATCCACTTTCCTACCTTTTCCACAAAACCCTTAAATCCCTCACTGATTTAAAAAAAAAAGGAAATTGCTGACACTGTTGATAGAATTCACACAGTATAGGTGTGGGAAATAGGGTTGAACCTAGGTAAGTGGGACCATAGGTAAGTATTTATGGATCATGATACATGTGCATATATAGATGCAAAAAGAAATGGGCACTGGAAACACTGGTCACTGCTGAAACATGTTGCTGATTAATTTTGTCTTGCAGAATTAATCCAACCTACCAGTAATGACTGGGATGGTTATTTGTTAATTTACAGAGTGTCATTTGTCATGTCGGTCCTTGCAAAACTGGTATTCTTGGCAGAGCAGGCAAGAAGTACCACCGAATTATGGAACTATACTACATCGTGAGCAATGTGGAGTTTAACACTTCATATTCAGGACACTGAACATAACATTAGTTGAGCAAGTAATCAAGCATTTAAAACATATGGATGAATGGAATTCTTTGGAGAGACTGGATTGGCTTTTAAGTTCCTAAATGTAACTAGACTAGTGTACGTTAGATGACCGTACAAAATTGGCTTGTGTGAATGAGTGATAATAAAATCTTGTATGATGATGTGCACCATGAGTTGGCCCCATAATCATAGACCTGTCTGACATTACCCTGCTCTGATCGTGCTTGACCCTGCTTGAGCAGTATGCATAACCTTAATGAGTTAGTTAATATTAGAAGCAACTCAGCTGAATGATGAAACGTGGCCCGTGATCCAGGAGAAGGAACAGCCTGAAATGTAACCTGATAAATGATGTCGCTACAATATTCAATACAGGAAGCTAGATAGTTAATGCTGTTGATTTAGCTACAGTGGACGAAAAGATCCAAACCCTAAGTTCACAGCTTCAGGAGATTTTCAGAAAGGAGCAAGGAACTCAAAGCATCCTGTTAGTCACAAATTGAGGCCTGACACAAATTGGTAAGAGCCTGGCTACTGTCCATGAGACTCATGTGGACACTGCCAATCATAGAATCCCTATAGTGTGGAAGCAGATCATTCAGCCTATCAATTCCATACCACCCCTCCAAAGAGCATCCCACTCAGACCCATTCCCCTTACCGTATCCCTGTAACCCTATATTCCCCTTGGCTAATCCACCTCGCCTGCAATCCTTTGGACTGTGGGAGGAAATCCTTACAGACACAGGGAGAATATGCAATTTCCACACAGGCATTTGCCCAAGGCTGGAGTTGAACCTGGGTTCCAGGAGCTGTGAAGCAGCAATACTGACCACTGAGATGACAGTGCTGGTTGAGACGAATAAATGCATTTCAGGTCGAAGTAAGGATAAAATTCTCAATACCTATGCGTCACGAGCACTAGAATAAACATGGGAAAATCTGAGACAAATCTGAGGGTATGTTTCCCTTGTGGAGAACAAATGCATATCTCTTTAATCTTTCAAGACACACTAATGAATTAACCAGCTACCAGCTCAGGAGTTTAACACGTGTATATCGAATTGATGCTGAATGTTTAGTAGATAATTATATGCTACTGGGCATTGTTCTGTAACGTTTGTCATACATAAAGCAACACCCAGCGGGTTTTATCTAATCTAGAAAACATAGGGCTAATTTGGGGAAATCATTATATACTATATCAGAATATTTATTTACAATACTGAATTGTTATTTAACTGTGTCATTCTGAGGTTTGCAATGCTTACTTAAATACATGTTCGCTCCACGTTTCTATCATCTAATCAATGTGAAAATATGTCCTGAGCTCAACATAATTCCCCCAAGAACAGTCCTAGAATTGATTGCTTTGACATAGTATATACATGTTAACCATCATAATTCCTATTAGATTCCCAAAAGGAAATCTTCGTGTAGAGGCAGAAAACATGGCCAAGGTGCTCAATAAATATATGCATCTGTTACACTAAATAAAAGGAAGTCACAAACAGGATAATAATAGATGGAAGAAACATACAAAAGGGATTGACATTGCCAAAAGTTGGTAAGTCATCTGGCCCAAATAATATGTATGCTACATTGCTGATAAAACCAAAGGTAGAAATAGTAGTAACATTGATCACCACCTTCTAATCCTTGTTGGGTGCAGGAATAGTTTAAGTGAACAGAAAGGTTACTAATGTTATACCAGTATTTAAGAAATGGAGGAGGAATAAACCAGGAATTCCACATCAGTGATGGGAAGTTACTATAAACCATTATGAAAGTCAAGATAAAATTTCATTTAGAAAGGCACAGCTTAATCAATGTGAGACAACATGATTTTTTAAAAAGATTTCTCTAATGTGATAGCAAAGTTACTTCTTGTATTTGAGCACCTGAGAGTCCACAAAGTGTCCCACAGGAAATTGAGTCATTTTTAGAATATTGCATAAAATTCTGGTTGCCCTTCTATAGGAAGGATGTTGTTAAATTTTAGAGGATGCAGAAAAGATTTACAAGGATGTTGCTAGAAGTGGAGGGTTTGAGGTATAGGGAGAGGCTGAATAGGCTGGAGCTGGTTTTTTCCCCTGAAGTGTCAGAGGCTGAGTGAGCCTTTTTCAACTTGATTTGTCATAGGAACCACTAACAGAACAGACATCGGATTAAAATATATTCATGCCAATATATTTCAGAATTTTACTTTGTGTTTTAATACAAAAATATATAATAGTCCTTATGTTAATTTTTAGATGATACTTAGCTTTGTCCTACAGCATGTTTCAAGTAAGTCACTTATTCTTTGACAAATGCCTTCCAGCCAGATTTATGACCAGGTAAGGTTTTTGTACTAATCAAACAGTTTAGTGCAAATGTATTTCCTAGTTTTGCTGAACACAACCAAGTCATTGAAAAAGCTAACATTCTTCACTTATAGTACTTCAGTAACATTGTCAATTATTCTTTCTCACTGGAAAGATGCTGGTGCATTTTCATTCCAAATGGTATGGCTTTGCACTTAGAGTTCTATCTGGGGTTACAAAAGCTGCAATTCCAACAGTTCTATTAGTCAATGGAACTTGCCAATACCCCTTTACTTAGTCAGTTTTGGGGACAAATTATGCATGTACAATTCTTTGAATGTGTTCCTCCTACTTTGGGAAAAGAGACAACTCTATGTTTGTCACCACATTAATTTGTGATAATTGCTACAGAATTATTTTGTCATTGGTTTGAGCACCATCATAGTACAGGCTACTGTGACTAGGTTCAGTTATGTTATTGTCCAACATGAATGGAATCACTTCATTCACTTGAGCTAACGTCTAGTGATTGAGTCTGCAAGGATGATTTTTTTTTGGGTAACACATCCCTTACGTTAACATCATGTACAGCCAAATACATTTTTCCTGACCTACTCACACAGATCAAATAATGTGTATGATAGCCTTTCTAGGTCACTTCAAGAGTTTGCTGGACTATTATGCTGTAACCTTTTAAAAGTTTCATGTTGTCCAATCTGAGTGTTGACAGATCAAATCTTGAATTATCAGTTTCCAATTCATGCACCAATTGTTCTGTTCCTTTTTATTTCATTCCCTATTCCCTCTTCTTTCACTACCATAAATATACTTCTTTGTTGACTATCCTCCTGATATAATAACCCTTTAAAACACTCGTTGATTTTTCCTCATGTCTGGAGTATTCAATTATACAGAGTAATATAGCATGGAAACAGATCCTTCAGTCCACTCATCCATGCCAACGTTTTCCAAACCAAACTTGCCTGCATTTGGCCCATACCACTTGTGTATCTGTCCAAAATTCTCTTAAATGTTGTAACTGTAAATGCATCTATCACTTCCTCTGGCAGCTCATTCCACATAGGAACCACCTTCTGCATGAAAAAGTTACCTTTCACATTAAAAATATGCCCTTTCAATTTTAAACTCTCCTACCCCTGGGGAAAGATATATCCCTCAGTTGTCAGCACAACATATTATTGGAGCTGGTCTTGATTTGTCTTATTCACAGTGATCGTCTTTTGGTGAGCCTCTGTTATAGATATTATCTTTTAGTACTGGAAGTAAAAATGTGTTTTTATGTCATGCATTCTGTGCACTGTCACGTTACATTGAAACAATGGTTATGGAATTACTTGCACTTACAAGCATTTCTCACCTTATGTAACAACAGTGATACAGGCCAAGATTGTTTTAAAGTGATCAAGTGCGTATTAGAGTGGTAGCTAAGCTGTATAACTTTAATTACCTGCCATATGGACCAATTGACAGTTTGAACGTACAAATTCATAATGTACAGTTCTGACACTCAAGTGCTTTTGGACTTACAATCCCAAAACGTAAGGCCCAAAAATCATGTAAGTTTGTTTCTGTGATTTGACGCAAAGCCACGCATTAAACATAATGGCAGCAATAAAAAAAATCTCCATGGCAACAGAACAGAAGAATGCCATAGGGGAAATCCCAACATGAAAGCAGGGAGGTGGGAACAAATGTTAAGCTTCACATCTTAGAAAATGAACGTTCTGATCACAAAATCCAGTAATTCCACATGCCATTGATTTTTTACGACAAGGAGGTGAACTACTGCCCAATTCTTTTTCATTTGCACATTCTCCCCGTGTCTGCCTGGGTTTCCTCCGGGTGCTCCGGTTTCCTCCAAAGATGTGCAGGTTAGGCGAATTGGCCATGCTAAATTGCCTGATAGTGTTAGGTGGAGAGGTAAATATAAGGGAATGGGTTTGGGTGGGTTGCTCTTCGGACGGTCAGTGTGGACTTGTTCGGCTGAAGGGCCTGTTTCCACACTGTAAGTAATCTAATCAAAATAACAGCTGGCCACCTTTTGCCGCACCTAAACCTACAGAGAGTGATCTATTTTGAGTGGGATTAGTTCGTCAGCTGATCTTATAAATCAATGGCTAACATGAACAACTAACACTTTCACGTCACAGAACAGAGAAAGAGACAAAACAATAATCTTTCATCTCGGTAAGCCTATTTTTAGAGTGAATTTGTTCAGTTATTTCTGTGAGGGTTTGAAAACTCTGAATATTCTCCCCCAGATTGCATTCCAAACCGAACCATAGCAAGGTTTAAAACCCACCCTGAACATTAGTCAGGGGCAAATATAAGGTAGGGGAATGGATCTGGGTGGGTTATTCTTCGGAGGGTCGGTGTGAATGGGCTGAATGGCCTGTTTCCACAGTGTAAGGAATCTAATCTAATCATCAAGGCTGACAGTCCAGTGCACTATCAGAGGTGCTACCCTTCATCGAGTCATAGAGGCATACGTTACAGAAATAGAACTTTGAATTGAACTATAGGTGGCATGGTGGCTCAGTGGTCAGCACTGCTGCCTCGCAGCACCAGGGTCCCAGGTTCGATTCCAGCCTTGGGTGACTGTCAGTGTGGGGTTTGCACATTCTCCCCGTGTCTGCGTGGGTTTCCTCCGGGTGCTCTGGTTTCTTCCCACAGTCCAAAGATGTGCAGGCCAGGTGAATTGGCCATGCTAAATTGCCTGTAGTGTTAGGTGCATTAGTCAGGGGTAAATATAGGTTAATGGGTCTGGGTGAGTTGCTCTTCATAGGGTTGGTGTGGACTTGCTGGGCTGAAGGGCCTGTTTCCACACTATAGGGAATCTAATTTAATCTAGTCCATGCCAACCAAGTTTCCCAAACTAAACTAGTCCCATTTGTCTGTGTTGTTCCATATCCTTCTGATCACTTCCTGTTCATGTGCCTGTCCAAATGTCTTATAAATGTTGTAACTGTACCCACATCTCTCTCTTCCTCTGGCTGTTCATTAGGTGAGCTTTTAAAGCTGTCAGGCTACCTTAAGTGGATGTAAAAGATCCCATGCCATTGTTCTGAAGATCAATGGGGACATCCACATTATCTTGGCCGATGTTTATCCATCAGCGAGCAAAAGTTCTTTGGTAACTATCACATTGCTGTATATTAGAACTTATTATTTGCCAATTGGTTGTCACATTCCCCACATTACAATTTTGAATACTGTCATATTGGTTACAAAATAATTTGCAAAGTCATGAGCTTATGAAAGGCTGAAAGAACTGCGGATGCTGTAAATCAGAAACAAAAACAGAAGTTGCTGAAAAAGTTCAACAGGTCTGGCAGCATCTGCGAGGAGAAATCAGAGTTAATGTTTCGGGTCCGGTGATCCTTCCTCCTAAATGGTGGTAGCTAGGAAAATGGGGTGGTGCAAGGAGTAGGAAGTAGATGATATGTGGCATAGAGAGAGAAGAATAGTTGGACAGACAAAGGAGTTGATAACGACCTGGGTAGGAGGGTGAATAGCTGTTAATGGAGACTGTTAGTGGTTAACAATGGGCTGTGTGTAATGACAGGCAGTGTGATAAAAAGACCTGATGTGTGAGAGGCTGGGGGCTGGGGCATGGAAGAGTTCAGACCCTAAAATTATTGAACTTAATATTGACTCCAGAGGGCTGCATGGTCCCCAAGCAGAAAATAAGGTGCTGTTCTTCCAGTTTGTGCTGAGGTTCACTCGAGTGCTGCAGCAAGCCTGAGTGTTGGCCAGGAAACAGGGTGGTGTGTGGAAGTGACAGACAACTGGGAGCCCAGGGATTTTTTTGCAGACAGAACATAGATGTTCCGCAAAGCAGTCACCCAGTCTACACTTTGTTTCCCCAATGTAGAGGAGACCACATTGTGAGCAGTGAATGAAGTCAACCAGATTGTGTGAAGTGCAGGTAAAGTGCTGATTCAGGGGGAGGAGCCATGTAGCTGTAGGTCCAGGGTATCCCTGAGGGAGTGTTCCCTGCGGAAGGTTGACAAAGAAGGGGATTGGGATATGTCGCTGGAGATGGCAACAGATGATTTTCTGGGTGTGGATGCTGGTGGGATGGTAGGTAAGGACAATGGGGATCCTTATCCCTGTTGCAGGAGGGAAAAGAGGCAGAAGTGCAAGAGATGGATTGGACCCGGTTGAGGGCCCTGTCATCACTGAAGCCCGAATCCCTAACTCCTTGCCCAAAACTCAACACTCCGACTTACCGGCTGGTTCAGGAGGCTCTGAACCAGACCCCAGCCCCGGGGTTACTGGACACCTTCCCAGCCCCTATGCTACAATGGCTGGGATGGGGTGGGGCAGGGCGCAGTGTTTTATTTTTTGAAAGTCTTTGCTTCCACAGTGAGACCAAAGCAAACGTACTTCTACAGAGAAGTGTCCACTCATCTCGCCTCCATCAACGAAGGCCAGTATATTGCCCTCGAGGGATTTTAACTACATCTTCGAGGACAGGCCACTGTGGTGCCCGGTCTGGTCTGGCATCGGGGAGGAGGTTGAGGGATTTGATCGAGTCCTTTGACCTGGCTGCCATCTGGTGGAATCTCCATCCTGATACTATCGCCTTCACCTTCATGAGGCTTGGAGTCAGAGCGTCCTGAATCGACTGCCTGTATGTTTCACGGGCATACGCTTCCTATCTTCCAGCAGCCTCCATGCAGCAGGTCCAGTGCACGGCCCATCACCTGGCTGTGGGCAGAACTCCTTCCATTTGGACCCCAGCTCGTGTCTGGGTTTCATTGGTTCTGGATCAGCAAGTGAGGGGAGCAGGTTGGGGGAGGGGCTTTCCCTCATTGAAGCTCTGGTGTAACGTGAGTAAAGCTCACATCAGTGCCTTCTATCAGGAGTACGCGAGGGGGCTGACAAAGAGGTGGAAATCCAGGATTGAGGAGTTGGAGAAGGAGGTATCCGACCTGGAGTCATGTCTCGTTCAACCTGATATGTATCCGGCCCTGCACGGGGTGTCGGAAGAGAAGAAGGCCGCGCTCCAAGACCTGCAGCTCGTCAGGTCCTGGGGTGCGTACGTGAGGTCATTAATCCGGCTCTTCCAGGACCTGGACCGATATTGTCTATACCTTATATATGCATCCTTCTTTTTCTTAACCAAACCCTCAAGGATCGGTGCTGGGTCCTCTACTTTTTGTCACTTACATAAATGATTTGGATGCGAGTATAAGAAGTACAGCTAGTAACTTTGCAGATGACACCAAAATTGGAGGTGTAGTGGATAGTGAAGAGGGTTACCTCAGATTACAACAGGATCTGGACGAGATGGGCCAATGGGCCAAGAAGTGGCAGATGGAGTTTAATTTCGATAAATGCGAGGTGCTGCATTATGGGAAAGCAAATCTTAGCAGGACTTATACACTTAATGGTAAGGTCCTAGAGAGTGTTGCTGAACAAAGAGACTTTGGAGTGCAGGTTCATAACTCCTTGAAAGTGGAGTCGCAGGTAGATAGGATAGTGAAGAAAGCGTTCGGTATGCTTTCCTTTATTGGTCAGAGTGTTGAGTACAAGAGTTGGGAGCTGAAAATGTGTTGCTGGAAAAGCACAGCAGGTCAGGCAGCATCTAAGGAACAGGAAATTCGACGTTTCGGGCATAAGCTCCGAAAAGTAGAATTTCCTGTTCCTTGGATGCTGCCTGACCTGCTGCGCTTTTCCAGCAACACATTTTCAGCTCTGATACTCCAGCATCTGCAGACCTCACTTTCTCCTACAAGAGTTGGGAGGTCATGTTGCGGCTGTACAGGACATTGGTTAGGCCACTGTTGGAATATTGCATGCAATTCTGGTCTCCTTCCTATCGGAAAGATGTTGTGAAACTTGGAAGGATTCAGAGAAGATTTACAAGGATGTTGCCAGGATTGGAGGATTTGATTTGTAGAGACAGGCTGGGGCTGTTTTCCCTGGAGCATTGGAGGCTGATGGGTGACCTGATGGAGGTTTACAAAACTAGGAGAGGCATGGATAGGATAAACTTTCAAAGTCTTTTCCCTGGGGTTGGTGAGTCCAGAACTGGAGGGCATAGGTTTAGAGTGAGAGGGAAAAGATATTAGAGAGACCTAAGGGACAACTTTTTCACACAGAGGATGGTACGTGTATGGAATGAGCTGTCAGAGGAAGTGGTGGAGGCTGGTACAATTGCAACATTTAAAAGACATCATGGAGGGGGAATGGTAGGTCAGAGGACCTCCTCATGGGTCTGCTCCAGGGCCTGACCAAACTGGCCATAAACAGGTCCAGACCGTGGAGGGGGTCATTCGGGCTGATTGACTGCCCCTCTTCAGTGATTACATTCAAGCCCATGCGTCCCTGGAGAAGGAGCACACAGAGTCCTCCAACACTCTTGATGTGTTCTGAGAGAGGTGGGCACTGTGGGAAATGGAATGTTTTATTTCCCCCTCCAACTCTATTTTGATTTAATCCCTATGCTCCCCCTTCACTTTTTCTTTCCCATGGGCATTACCTGTAAGTTGCTGTGATTGTCATCATTCCCTTGGCCACATGGGTGTTTTTCCTGGTGGTGGAATATTGATAGTTATTTACACTTGGTGTTTTCACCGTGTCTTACAACATGGGTGCTGAGGAAAATAAGCACTACTGCTTGAGCCTGCCACTCCAGTCACTGAGTATGTTCAAGAAAGAGAATTCCTGATGTATGGCTGTGATGTAGGGGTGTAAGAAAAGTACAACCAGAGGATTTAGGATCTCCTCAGTTCAGGGGACTGAACTCTGAGCTGGCTGGCCACAGTCAGTGTATTGTGCAGAAGTAAATAAAGGTGACTTGGTTCTGGGGTATCAGTCTCTGTGTGGTTATTTCAAGGGGACAGAGAGTTACAAGGTATATTATAGCCTGGAGGGATGTCTTAGTACAATTAGTCAGGGCCTTGGTGAGACTGCATCTGGCGTATTGTGTGCAGTTTTAGTTTTCTGACTCAAGAGAGGATATACTTTCTCTGCAAGGAGTGCAGTGAAGATTGACCAGGCGAATACCAGGGGTGTGAGGACTGTCCTATAAGAGAATGGTTCAACTGAGCATGTATTTACGGGTTCAGAGGAATGAAAGGGAATTTGATTCAAACGCATAAAATCATAACAGGGCTGGACAAGCTAGATGCAGTGAGGTATTTTCCCTGTTTAGGCAGTCTAGAACCAGGGGTCACGGTCTCTGGATATAGGTAGGCCATTTCAGACAGAGCTGCGGAACACTCCTTCACTCAGAGTGTGGTCAACCATCAGGATTCGCTAACACAGAAGACTATGGAGACCAGGTCACTGTTGTCAATGGGCTGAGGAGTGGCAGATGGAGTTTAATTCAGATAAATGTGAAGTGCTGCATTTTGGAAAAGTAAATCAGAGTAAGACTTATACACTTAATGGTAAGGTCCTGAGGAGCATTGCTGAACAAAGAGACCTTGGAGTGCATGTTCGTAGTTCCTTGAACATAGAGTCGCAGGTAGATAGGGTAGTGATGAAGGCGTTTGGTATGCTTTCCTTTATTGGTCAGAGCATTGAGGTTGGGAGGTTATTTTGCGGCTATACAGAACATTAGTTAGGCCACTTTTGGAATATTGCGTGCAATTCTGTTCTCCTTCCTATTGGAAGGATGTTGTGAAACTTGAAAGGGTTCAGAAAAGATTTACAAGGATGTTGCCAAGGGTTGGAGGATTTGAGCTATAGGGAGAGGTTGAATAGGCTGGGGCTGCTTTCCCTGGAGCGTCGCAGGCCAAAGGGTGACCTTGTAGAGGTTTATAAAATCATGAGGGTCATTGATAGGATAAATATACAAGCTTTTTCCGTGGGTTGGGGGAGTCTAGAACTAGAGGGCATAGGGTTAGGTTGAGTGGGGAAATATATAAAAGGGATCTAAGGGGCAACCTGTTCATGCAGAGGGTGGTACATGTATGAAGTGAGCTGCTACAGGAAGTGTTGGAGGCTAGTACAAATGCAGCATTTAAAAGCATCTGGATGGGTACATGAATAGAAAGGGTTTAGAGGGATATAGGCCAAGTGCTGGCAAATGGGACTAGATTAGGTCAGGATATTTGGTTGGTATGGACGAGTTGGGCCAAAAGGTCTGTTTCCCTGCTGTGCATTTCTATGATAATATAGAACATAGAATGTTACAGCACAGAACAGGTCCTTTGGTCCTCGATCTCTATGACTCTATGGCTCGATGGCGGGTTTGGTGGGATATGAGAAAATGATCGGAGTTAAGTGATATTAATTAACAAGTTTATTGGTCATAATATATAGTAGTGATGAATACCATAGTGGTAAACTAATGTATTGAGGCAAACATATGTATATACATTAAGTAGTAAATATGTGTATATATAGCAGTAAATGTATATGAAGCAGTAACCTCCTTTTAGATATATTAGGAACACATGCAAACCGAACTGTCCTGAAACTACTTTATACATGTCCAACGAGTCTCACGGCCTCCTGTCTGTCAGGGACCCTGTTTTACGATGGTTAATCTAAAGAACTCAGGCTTCCTGGCACCATTCGCAATCTTGGTCCAAAATGAACCGTCTTGAATAAGGCAAAGTCCCTGATATTTATGCTACTCTGAATCTAAGATAACGTGCGACATCGTCAGTTTTTGCTATTTTCAGTATTCTCCCGGGCATTCCATTCTACAGAAAAATGGCCCTGTGTAACAGCTCTTCCCACTGATACATTGGTCCCGCATGATTACTTTTCAGTCAAAACAGACTGTTTTTGCTTTGGGCATCTTTTCCAGCATTGTTCCACTTTATTTCAGTTGCTCATTGTCAGGTCCAATTAACCCTTAATGGTCTGGTTTGAAGATGTCATTTGTTAAGCCTACCACTACAGTCACTGAATATGTTCAAGAAAGAGATTTGATAAATTTTTAGATACTCAGGGCATCAAGGGGCATGGAGCCAAAAATATGGTGGTGTGATAGAGGATCAGCCATGATCATATTGTATGGCAGAGCAGGGCCGAATGGCCTACTACTGCTACAAGTTACTATGTTTCACTGAAGAGCAGAAAATCCAGTAATCTTGAAGACATATCTTGAATCCATTGTTGATGTGACCTATAGAGTCGTAGAGATGCACAGCACGGAAACAGACCCTTCGGTCCAAGCCGTCCATGCCGACTGATCAGTATGTAGGCGGCGTTCAAGGGGAGAAGGAAAATGTTCGTCAGTATGTAGGAACAGAAATACATCTGGCTGGATCGGTGATTTTGGACAAATGAAAGATGATCTCATGTGAGATAGGCAAAAGAGTCTCACCATGAGAACACTAGCTGAGAGAGGAGAAACTTATTCTGGCATGTGCAGAATCTCTAAGGATATCAACTAGCCATTGGAGCGAATTCATGGGTGAATATAAGGTCAAAGCCAGAGTACAGAATGTAAACATTGTGGAGGACACCGCACAAAAGAAAAGGAAGCATTTCCAACTTGGGGAAAAGTGTTTTCAAACTGCAAGAAACTGAATCGCTTCTTTCTTATTTACTCATGGGACATGGGCGTCGCTGGCTGGGCAGCACTTCTGAAACATACTTATGAAAGTTGAGAGGCAACCACATTGCTGGTAGGCCAGACCAGGTGAGGATGGTGGATTTCCTTCCCTGAAGGACATCAGTGAACCAGGTGGCTTTTTCTGACAATCGCGATGGTTTCATGGTGATCAATAGATTCTTAATTCAAGAATTTTCTTCAATTGAATTCAAATTTCGCCATCTGCCGTGGCAGGCTTTGACCCCACACAGATTCAGACACTTTGCAAGTAAGCATTAGGCTGGAAAGAAGCAAAACAAACCCTAAAGATGGGGGTTACTGGATAAGTAGTAGACAACGAGTCTGATGACCTACTTTAGACCTTCAGGCAGTTAGTTTCGTCGGGTGGTTTGTGCCTGTTGGTATGAGGACTGCAGAAGAGGAGCAAAAAGTGACTGAAACTCTGCTGGGACTTCTAGTTTAAAAATGCTTATTTAGTGCTGACTTCACTCAGATCATTTCTCTGATCACTAAGATCAAGTAAGTCAATTCCACAAGCATGCAGAGCAGACTCTTATCGAGGCTGGAGCAACGTGAGCTATGGTAAGATCTGTGCCAGAATCGTGCAAGAAGGCTTTCTCAACGTCAGGATTTGGAGGTGCTGATGTTGGACTGGGGCCTCCCCTTTAGAAATAGAATTGACTCAACCTTGGTACAGACTTAACTTTCACACATTTAATGCATTGTCTGAGCTGAGATGATACCTATTATTAGATAAGCTGACATCACCTTGAGAATGTAATTCTGGGATTGACATTAAAGAACCTAAACCACCATATCCCGTTGTTAAAGATGAAAGACTTAATCCAAATTTGTTTAAGAACTTGGTGGTGTGTGATTTTTAACTAAAATTGTTTAACATATCATTACAACTCCATGACACTAACCCTTTTGCTATAAAATTCTGTGTTGTATGGTCATGTTCCACAACCACCTGATGAAGAGGCAGCGCCTCGAAAGCTAGTGCTTCCAAACAAACCTGTTGGACTATAACCTGGTGTTGTGTGATTTTTAGCAATGCCAGGAGCAGCACACTGCGAACATTGGCTGAGCGGTGAGGAGTGTTCTTCATTAGGCAGCAACAAGTTAAGGAGGATCAATGCTTGTTAAACACCTTGTCAATGATGCGACTCACCTTACTAACGTTCACCTCCCTGCCTTTACCGAGCAAAACAGTACCGAAAAATCTCAACCTGGAAATTTCAGGTTACCACTGACTGCGCACAGCCTCCGCGTTTGCTCAGCACTGAACAGTATCTCCACAGGGCACCAGCCTCCCACAGGCATCGTCCACCAATATTGCCATCCAACTCCCTCGCCAACTCTTTGCCACAGACTTGCATTTCAGTGCTCACCAGCAACTAATGTTGAAAGAATGCTACAAGGGCACTTTGTGCACAGGGATAGA
This sequence comes from Hemiscyllium ocellatum, assembly GCF_020745735.1. Classification (NCBI taxonomy): domain Eukaryota; kingdom Metazoa; phylum Chordata; class Chondrichthyes; order Orectolobiformes; family Hemiscylliidae; genus Hemiscyllium; species Hemiscyllium ocellatum. Next base: position 43,736,074 of record NC_083408.1, read on the forward strand.
CACTAGCTTAAAGGTTGGATCAAACTGCCTCTCGGGTCTGCTCTCTCACCCCCAACTTACTTGATGCTCATGGAATCACAGACTCCCTACAGTGCAGATATAGGCCATTGGGTCTGCACCAACCTCTGAAGGGCATCTTTGCCTTGTCATGGCAGTTGGTACAGTGAGACAGCAGGCATGTTTGCCATGATGCTCAGTAGACCTCCGTCTAAGGTGGAGGTGTACTCTGTACAGATGTGAGATTGACAATGTGACAGCAGTTTATACAGGAAACACACTGCATGTTCACTGCACTGTGAACAGGCACGTCTCAAAGAGTTCGGGGAATAGACCTTGTAAATGACTCCGGTAGAGTATTTCAAGGATTGCCTCCAATGCCAGTCTAGGGGAAGAGTATGAGGAAAGAGAGCTGGATGTCTGGGCCTCGTCACCACATAGTGGTGGAGACTGGAAACCACTAGCTGGAGCACTCACTCAGTTAAGTACTAGGTTAGTCATTGTGCTGAAACTCAGAAGTACACAAATTGGAAGGTAAACTGGTGCCTGGGCTCCAGTCCTCCGAGTGTCAGTGATTTGTGGCATTGCACCCTCAGCCAGTTGTGGAGCTGTCAAAGTGAGGTGTTCAGCAGATTCTGGTGCCACACACAAGGCTAACATTCCTACTGAGGTGTCTCTGTCTGAGTTGGTGGGGTGGATGGTGAAGGAGACAGCCTTAGTGACGCTACCTCTGAATGCTAGGAAGTGGCTTCTGGCGGGGCGTTAATGTTTCTCTGTGGAGGTGGTGGCACTCCAAGAGAAAAGTGAGAGTAGACATTGCAGGCAGTGATTAGAAGTGGTGTGCAGTGATGGAGAGCGAGAGCAGGGTTAATGTGAGAGCAGTGCAATGAAGAGTGGGTACTTAATAGGGAAATGGATTTCCCAGCATACCCCCAGCAAGAACATTCCTGGTCCTCTCCTGCGAGGACCAGGATTCAGATCTCATGAAAGTTGAGGAGTGAAATATCAGGCACATCTTCATCACTGCCCAGCTCTTTCTACTCTATTTCTGTGTTCTCCTGCAATAAAGGAAAGGGATGGATTGAATGAACAGAAAGTGGGTGTCATAGCTGTTAGTGCAGGTGGGGGTAAAGGTGTTCGGAGGGAGTGAGTTGGCATCACACAGTGGTCACATAGGGCTAGCGGTGTGGGAGGTTGGTAAGGGATAAAAGCAAGTGTTGCAGGCAATAGTGAGAGTTGCAGAGCATGACCCTGGGGAGAGGTGGCTGCAGTGCATGTGGCAGAGTGAGTGTAAGGTGGCAAAGAGAAATGTTTGGCACTTAGCTTGTCACAACTTCGATGGTCATTGACCTTTTCACAGCATCGCTGCAGCTGTTCCTCCAGACCATTGAGACTGCACTGACCCAAGTGGTGACCTTACACATTGTTGGCAGAGTCTAAGGAGAGGCTGAACAGGCTGGGGCTGTTTTCCCTGGACCGTCGGAGGCTGAGGGGTGACCTTATAGAGGTTTACAAAATTATGAGGGGCACTGATAGGATAAATAGACCAAGTCTTTTCCCTGGTGGTCTGGGAGTCCAGAACTAGAGGGCATAGGTTTAGGGTGAGCGGGGAAAGATATAAAAGAGACCTAAGGGCAACTTTTTCACACAGAGGGTGGTACGTGGATGGAATGAGCTGCCAGAGGAAGTGGTGGAGGCTGCTACAATTGCAACATTTAAAAGGCATTTGGATGGGTATATGAATAGGAAGGGTTTGGAGGGATATGGCCTGGTGCTGGCAGGTGGGACAAGATTTGGTTGAGATATCTGGTTGGCATGGACGAGTTGGACTGATGGGTCTGTTTCCATGCTGTACATCTCTATGACTCTATGACTCTGCCAGTCCTCAGGGAAGGGGACAGCCTTCCTTTGCACCACCCCATCCATCAGGATCTCCAGGTCTATGTTGCCTATTTCCTCTCCCCTGACATTTTCAGAATCTCTCTGACACTGACCAGGACAGCTTTGGAATACCAGTGCAACAACCTGTCGATTAAAGCGGGGGCACCAGGGATACTGGTCTTTTCGCAGATAACTGGTGGGTGATGAGTTGCTCTGGAAATGACACATGATTCTAGCCCAGCTAGAATCAGACTGGGAGGATGTCAGAGAGCTGCGTTAATGAGGTGAATTTGGTAAAATATAGCAAGGAGTCTCACTTGGCTTCATGGCTAGATTCCCTCCAAATTAAGCAACACAACTTGCACTTAACCAGAAAAATGGAAGATTCAGCCCCTTAGGTTTGTTCACTATTCCAGAGGAGAAGATGCCCACGAATGTTACCAAATAGCCCTTGTAATGTCAATAAGCCTTAATTATGCTTTAAGGATATTCTAAGGATCCAGGATTTCTCTCTTCAAAAAATACACATGCAAAAAGTATCTTACAATATTCCTGGGGATATGAAGTGTTACACAAATGTTAGTTTTCATTTATTTATTTTCACACTCCAGACACCACATTTGATTACAAATGTAAAACAATCTTATTTTCAGGTGCATTAACTTTTTTGCAATTAGACTTTCTGACTATAAACATTCAGTCAGCAGAGTTGGCTGAATAGTTGCACGATATTCCATTCTAGATTATGCCCTACAATAATCTCATTACCCTGAAGCATTTGTTGATTCAAACCACATGATATTTAATTAAAGAAATTAAATCTCTATTTCATTAGCAGTTCAAGTCACTTCCATTTCATCCTAACCCCTCATTCCTTAACCCATCAGGAGAGGAGTCACTGTCCTCATACCCAGTGTGATTCTGAACTGATCAGCTTTCTCAAACATGTAGAAACCAGCTGGTGCTGCACTTCAAAGTTATGGTTCATTATTTAATGTGAAAAAATTGCAAGGCATAAAATAAAACATTGTTACTAATGGCAATGCACATCAACATCTTGAACAAATGCTTTTATGTCAAATAAACCTTAATTGAGAACTGTTATGTCAGGAGTGCTTTGAATTAAAGAGGAATTGTACTGAGTTGGTCTCCAATTTACATCCTTTATTGATCAATTTATGTCATTCTGCCAGACGGATTGCTAATTCATTATCTTGTCATTTGATGGGTACAGAATGGTGCTGGCTCCTAACAACAAGCAATGTGTTGAATTAACTCAAAAGTTGTTTTTCTTCAACCTTTTCAATCTTTATTTAGCATATAATCTTTCTAATTTGATATCCAATGAACTGATCAAAGGATGTGTTCTTGAAACCCTATTGATTTCATGTATTATCTGCTGAAGCTCTGAAAAGTAGTGCTCTAGCATCTTTGTGAAATAAGTACCTTCTGTGCACGCTCTGAAATCTGTCGACACTGATCAAGCACTCCCACGTGACTTTATGCGAAGGGTTTTGATTAGAAAAACTCAATGATGGTAAGCAGCAGAACTTAGTCAGTGACACATGTTCTGACATTTTCTCTGGTACCAACCAGTTTGGCTATGTCTAGGGACAACAAATCCAATTTAGCAGCACATTTCAGATTAAAATTTACCTTATCGAGTTAAAAGCATGAGAGAACCAAGCATTCAACCATGATTTAAAATGAGACAATTTTAATAAGATTAAGACAAATTGGTGTTACATCCCACAGTTATGTCTGGAAGATTCATTTGGCTTTCTTCATGCATAATGCTTAGATGCTACACCTTTTGTAGTTTATGTTCAGGGCAAATGATTACCGAGGTCAATTCATCTTGTTAGCTACATCAGTAAAAGAGTCAATAAATTTTATTCATGTGCAGTATTGTTCCTTCACACTCTTAGACAGGATGCAAGCTTGATTTTATCTGATTACTGATCTTTCACTCATCTCTACTCTCTAACTTCTGCAGGTCAATCTTGCTTTCTATTTGATAAACAAGTACTGGTGAGGTCACTGCTCCTCTGAATGTATTTCTGCTGTTCCTTCAAAGCTCTCAGTATTCCATGAATGCAATCTTTCCTCACCCTCAACCTTTAGGATTTTTCAGCTTGACTGCAATGGTGTAAAATAGACAATATTGGATTGACTTCACTTAACTTTCATTGAAGGACAATCAGCTGAGGTATGATTCCATGAGGTATGATTTGGGATGAGCTGCATCATAATCCAGTGGGTTTGAGAGTCATCGTTACAACAGCCAGCACAATACCTCCCCCAGATCATAGATCAGGAAGACAAAGTACATTTACTTTCCCAAGTGTTTTCTTTTTTTTTTAGAATTTTAAAATTCAAACCATTTGGCTACGACTTTGAACTTGATCTCATCTCACAAAAAAAAGCACAATAATACTTGTTTATTTGTTGCAGTACAGTCAGTTGAATCTTGAACGTAAAAACGGTTATATCTTTACACAGGTCATATATGCTTAATTCCTTAAACATTATCGTCCTCAGTGAGGGGGAGGGATGAAGATGAATCCTTTGCTGAGGACTGAGGGCAAACAATCAGTCCTCAGCAAAGGGCTCACCTTCATTCCCCTCCGTCCACGCATCAATGAATTTAATACACGCCGTGACGTCGAAGAATTCTTCCATCGCCTCCGCCTCTGAGCTTACTTTCACAATCAGGACTCCCGCCCAACTTCCAAGGACCCCTTCGCCCACCTCCAACACACTGCATCCACCTGGACACCCCACGCTGGCCTATTACCTGCCCTCGACCTCTTCATTTCCAACTGCCGCCAGGACATTAACCGCCTCAATCTGTCTACCCCCCCTCCCCCATTCCAACCTCTCACCCTCACAACGCGCAGCCCTCCAATCCCTCTGCTCCAATCCCAACCTCACTATCAAGCCAGCAGATAAAGGGGGTGCAGTGGTAGTCTGGCGCAATGACCTCTACACCGCTGAAGCCAAACGCCAACTCGAGGACACCTCTTCCTACTGCCCTCTCGACCATAACCCCACCCCCCCCATCACCAAACCATCATCTCCCAGACCATACAGAACATCATCACCTCATCACCCCACCCATAGCTTCCAACCTCATAGTCCGGGAATCCCGCACTACCTGGTTCTACCTCCTTCCCAAGATCCACAAGCCTGACCACCCTGGCCGACCCATTGTCTCAGCATGCTCCTGCCCCACTGAACTCATCTCTACCTACCTCAACACTGTCCTATTCCCCCCTTGTCCAGGAACTCCCCATATATGTTCGAGACACCACCCACGCCCTCCACCTCCTCCAAGACTTCCGTTTCCCCGGCCCCCAACGCCTCATCTTCACCATGGATATCCAATGCCTCTACACCTCCATCTGCCATGACCAGGGCCTCCAAGACCTCCATTTTTTCCTCTCCAGACATCCCCAACAGTACCCTGCCACTGAAACTCTCATTCATTTGGCCGAACTGATCCTCACCCTTAACAATTTCTCCTTTGAATCCTCCTATTTTCTCCAGACCAAAGGAGTAGCCATGGGCACACACATGGGCCCCAGCCATGCCTGTCTCTTTGTTGGCCACGTAGAACAGTCGATCTTCCGTAATTACACTGGCACCACTCCCCACCTCTTCCTCCGCTACATTGATGACTGCATTGGCGCCACCTCATGCTCCCGCGAAGAGGTTGAGCAATTCATCAACTTCACCAACACATTCCATCCTGACCTTAAATTTACCTGGACCATCTCTGACACCTCCCTCCCCTTCCTGGACCTCTCCAACTCCATTAATGATGACCGATTTGACACATACATTTTTTTACAAACCCACTGACTCCCACAGCTACCTGGATTACACCTCTTCCCACCCTATCTCTTGCAAAAATGCCATCCCGTATTCCCAATTCCTCCGCCTCTGCTGTATCTGCTCCCAGGAGGACCAGTTCCACCACAGAACACACCAGATGGCCTCCTTCTTTAGAGACCGCAATTTCCCTTCCCACGTGATTAAAGATGCCCTCCGATGCATATCGTCCACATCCTGAACCTCCGCCCTCAGGCTCCACCCCTCCAGCCGTAACAAGGACAGAACGCCCCTGGTGCTCACCTTCCACCCTACCAACCTTCGCATAAACCAAATCATCCGCCGACATTTCCACCACCTCCAAAAAGACCCCACCACCAGGGATATATTTCCCTCCCCACCCCTTTCCACCTTCCGCAAAGACCGTTCCCTCTGTGACTACCTGGTCAGGTCCACGCCCCCCCCCCACAACCCACCCTCCCATCTTGGCACTTGCCCCTGCCATCGCAGGAACTGTAATACCTGTGCCCACACCTCCTCCCTCACCTCTATCCAAGGCCCTAAAGGAGCCTTCCACATCCATCAAAGTTTTACCTGCACATCCACTAATATCATTTATCGTATCCGTTGCTCCCGATGTGGTCTCCTCTACATTGGGGAGACTGGGCGCCTCCTAGCAGAGCGCTTTAGGGAACATCTCCGGGACACCCACACCAATCAACCACACTGCTTGTGGCCCAATATTTCAACTCCCCCTCCCACTCTGCCGAAGACATGGAGGTCCTGGGCCTCCTTCACCGCCGTTCCCTCACTACCAGACGCCTAGAGGAAGAATGCCTCATCTTCCACCTAGGAACACTTCAACCCCAGAGCATCAATGTGGACTTCAACAGTTTCCTCATTTCCCCTTCCCCCACCACACCCTAGTTCCAAACTTCCAGCTCAGCACTATCCCCATGACTTGGCCGGACTTGTCCTACCTGCCTATCCACTCCACCCTCTCCTCCCTGACCTTTCACCTTCATCCCCTCCCCCACTCACCCATTGTACCCCCATGGTGTATAGCAGCAGAGGCTACTACTGATCTTTGAGCTCACATTGAATGTTTTGAGCTTTCCAGATGAAACAGAACACATTCCGAGAGCTGACAGCCTTCACAACATCCTTTTCATGACATTGTCCTGCAACTGAGGGACTATCAGACTTCAGACTGAATGCAGAGCTCCCCTTCACAGGGTTAACTGGCTGCTCTCCCACTAGGCAAAGGATGTCTGATTGTTGCTTGAGTTATCAAACTGGGATGGCAGAGATGGGAGCAAATTGGAGAACTCAATTTCCATTCCATCTCCCTGAACCAATTCCATCCTCAACCCCACCACCCCACCATAAAGACCATTAAATCCAATCCACAAAACGTTCACTGTGGCAACACAGGCTTGAATACCGTGCAAAACGAAGGGATGGGTTCCTGCAAGTAGAAGATTCGTGTTCTTCAATTTACGTGGGTCAACCAGTAATTCTTGCATACGTTCCTGCAGAGCTTGCATGATGACCTCTGTCTTAGCAATAAGGGGTATCTGAAACAGACTTTGAGAAGTATGAACACCGTTCTTATTGAGACTACTAACCAAGTCAAAGAACTGTAAATAATGCAACATAAATATGCATGCCTAAACCAAAAATGCAGAAGCAATGGAAAGGAGATTGGAAATAACACAGCAATACAGGTATATCCTTTTCAATAGTTATGGTTAAGGCATAATTGTAATCAGTACAGAATGATCTGGTACAATATACTGTAATAGACATTAAGTGGAAATTAATTACTTTCCTACAACCTACAAAATGATTATAAAATTAATTGAAACAAAATATGGAAAGGAGCTATAGACTACATTTTGACGGCTTGTATAAAATTTCAATCACCAATCTCTAATGATAGAAGAGATTACCATTTTTTGTTTCTACTGCCTTGAGTTGTATTCCCACAGTGACATGTTCCTGGCCTCACAATTGATTCTGAATTACTTTCTTCACTGAACCATGTCATGTATCCAACCATGCTCCACTGGCTATCACATTGATACAGCTAAAGAGGTTAACAAGATTAAAAATAGCCCTCCACTGAGATTTAGCAACCTTTTGCTTTCAAATAGGATGTTTGCCATGATGGGAAAATCGATAATGAATGAGTTCAGATCAATAGAAAGAGATAAGCTGAATCTGAGGAAATATCATGGGAAGAATTGAAAGTGATGTTTGCAGTGGAAGTTCAATTTTCTTTGACAGTTTTTTTTGAGGACCTTCTCTGACTGACACACTCCCTCCTCCCTCCACCACCACCAGTGCCCATTAAAACAGCTCTTACAATTTCCATTGGTATTCCTCTATCCTTCATGTCCTAATTTATTAAATGTGTATATGCATGACATAATTCTCATACCAGTACTGAAAGTAAAACATGATACACAAGGCAAAGCAATTACACACTGATTTGACACCTCTTTCAATCAAAATGTAAATGAAAAGACTTTGTTTAAAATGATTACTTTTTTAGAGTCAAATACAATTGGCATTGCAAAGCTGAGATGAAAAATGTGAACCTCTGCATTTACGTATTTGCTTTAGACTTCAGCGAGCAACTATTACATTATAATAATTGGATGTTGTTAAAGTGGATATGTAGCAAACAGGAACAAAAAAAATTGACTCGTCCAATCAGCTAACGTATGTCTCATCCTTCTGGTTTTATATTCACTGTCCTTCAAAGGCATTCTAACAATCTATTTCATTGATCTTTCCTCGCTGCAAAAAAATACTTATAGATATCAGTGGATTTGTCTTGTTCTTCACTTTGTTAAGAGTGTTTCTTTGAAAGCTAGCTCTTGTGGCTTAGTAAAGCTTTGAATGCCTTTGTTGTCTTTTGGCATCACCTGCATATAAAGCAAGAAAAGCCAGAAATAACAATAAAATTGATTGTAAAATACAAATAGCTACAATCATCCATGCCTGTTACACAGGATGATATATCACTCAAAATCTCATGCTGTCCAAAAGATGTGTAGGTTAGGTGGATTAGCCATGCTACATTGCCTATGGTGTCCAGTGATGTGTAGGTTAGGTGAATTGGCCATGCTAAATTGCCCATAGTGTCCAGTGATGTGTAGGTTAGGTGAATTGGCCATGCTAAATTGCCCATAGCATCCAGGGATGTGTAGGTTAGGTGAATTGACCATGCTAAAATGCCCATAGCATCCAGGGATGTGTAGGTTAGGTGAATTGACCATGCTAAAATGCCCATAGCATCCAGGGATGTGTAGGTTAGTGATGGAATATGCAGTGTTGTAGAAATAGTATAGGGGGGATGGGATACTCTTTGGAGGGCTGTTGTGGACTTGATGGGCTAAATGGCCTGCTCCAATACCATAGGGATTCTGTGATTCTATAATTCAAGTTTTTTTTTAATGATCTTTCATGAGATGTCAGTGTCGTTAGCAAAAGCAGTATCAGTTGCTCATCCATGTTTGCCCTTGAATTGGTAAGCTTGTTCAGACATTTCAGAGCCAGTTATATTATGTAATCCAGCTCAGGTCAGGCTTTACCAAGTAAGGCTGAATTCCTTTTCTAAAGAATGATAGATCTCATGATCACCACCGCTGAAACGTGATTTATACTCTAACTTAATAATTACGTTTGAATACTATCAATTGTTACAGTGGCATTTGAACCCACGCTGAAAGAATAATAGCTCATGCCTCTTGAGTAGAAAATGAGGTCTGCAGTTGCTGGAGATCACAGCTGCAAATGTGTTGCTGGTCAAAGCACAGCAGGCCAGGCAGCATCTCAGGAATAGAGAATTCGACGTTTCGAGCATAAGCCCTTCATCAGGAATAAGAGAGAGAGAGCCAAGCAGGCTAAGATAAAAGGTAGGGAGGAGGGACTGGGGGGAGGGTCGATGGAGGTGGGATAGGTGGAAGGAGGTCAAGGTGAGGGTGATAGGCCGGAGTGGGGTGGGGGCGGAGAGGTCAGGAAGAGGATTGCAGGTTAGGAGGGCGGTGCTGAGTTGAGGGAACCGACTGAGACAAGGTGGGGGGAGGGGAAATGAGGAAACTGGAGAAATCTGAATTCATACCTTGTGGTTGGAGGGTTCCCAGGCGGAAGATGAGGCGCTCCTCCTCCAGCCGTCGTGTTGTTATGTTCTGCCGGTGGAGGAGTCCAAGGACCTGCATGTCCTCGGTGGAGTGGGAGGGAGAGTTAAAGTGTTGAGCCACGGGGTGATTGGGTTGGTTGGTTCGGGCGGCCCGGAGGTGTTCTCTGAAGCGTTCCGCAAGTAAGCGGCCTGTCTCACCAATATAGAGGAGGCCACATCGGGTGCAGCGGATGCAATAGATGATGTGTGTGGAGGTACAGGTGAACTTGTGGCGGATATGGAAGGATCCCTTGGGGCCTTGGAGGGAAGTGAGTGTGGAGGTGTGGGTGCAAGTTTTACATTTCCTGCGGTTGCAGGGGAAGGTGCCGGGGGTGGAGGTTGGGTTGGTGGGGGGTGTGGATCTGACGAGGGAGTCACGAAGGGAGTGGTCCTTGCGGAACGCTGATAGGGGAGGGGAGGGAAATATATCCTTGGTGGTGGGGTCCGTTTGGAGGTGGCGGAAATGGCGGCGGATGATACGTTGTATGCGGAGGTTGGTGGGGTGGTAGGTGAGAATATGCGGAGGTTGGTGCCAGTACTGGTCAGGTCCTGTCCCTCATATCTTTTCCCGATACATTGTATTTGAACTATTTTCAGTTCTACCTCTGGATTCAAGATTGAAAATCTTGCATACTTGGTTGCCATTGCACAATTAAATAATTGTAAGCTCCAGTGCTTATTGTTATCAAAAGTAGTGCTAACTCACACTAGTTAGATTGAAAATACTTCTACTGGAGTCACACCATTCAGGTCACTTTACAACCTGCAGTACCTGAACAGAAAATGACCTTTCTCTCCCATGCCAGGACTCAAACATGATCAGATTTTACATTCATGAGGACAAGCATTGTAATCTGTTTAAAGGATTGAAATGAATAGGTATCAGAAGGGGAAAAAAGTAGAAGGTTTTGGAGTGAACCGAAGTACAATCATGTAGAATAATTAAAAGGAGACTTTAGAAATTGGGACTAGAGATGACAAGTCAAATACTGCCATTGAGGAAGGTAGATCCAATGGAGGTTTAGAATTGATACTGGTGTAAAGTGGATCATGCTGGTAGCCTGCCTGTAGAGCCAGATCTCAGGTAATGGGGATATCTTAAAATTCAATTCTGCTGCAGCAATCCCACAGATCTTGCTATGAATAATGGGACACAGATATCAGCATGAAAAATTCCTTGGTGCACACAACACCCAAACCAAAAGGCTCACTGGTTCTGAAAAAAAAATGTTTCTATACATAAAAGAAAACATGCACACACACTCACACAGACATACATACACATACACACACATACATACATATGTGCGCACATACACACAGGCGCACACATACACATGCACACACACATACATACACAGACACGCACACATACGCACACACACACACACACACACATACATACAAGAAGTGTGATGGAATCAAAAACAGATAATTCGGGAAACACTCAACAGGTCAGGCATCATTTCTGTAGCAACAAGGCAAGTTTATATTTCAGAGACAAAACCAGAAATTGCTGAAAAAGCTCAGCAGGTCTGGCAGCATCTGTGGAGAGAAATCAGAGGTAACCCTGAAGAAGGGTCACTTGACTTGAAACATTTACGCTGTTTTTGACTCAGATTTACAGTATCTGCAGTTCTTTCAGCTATTATTAAGCTGACATTGCAGATGCAGAAATTTCAAAATGTGTTTACTCTCTCCACGGGTATGGCTGTGTATGTGATGTTTTCAATCTGTGCATGTGTAATTTTATAATGAAACTCAGTGAAGCATAATGAGAGATGTATTCCAAGATGTTATTACCACACTTCGAGGTAGCATACATGATAAACAGAACTTTTCCGATGTAACATAGGAATGATTTGTTCTTCCAACTGTTTAATATCCATCAATCATGAGAGATGGGGTATTGGTGGGACACGGTGCTACCAACTTCCTTTCCAAATTTGCTGATAATGGTGAAAAAATGACAATTGGTCACAGTTTATTGAGGAAAGCTGTGGTTTTCCAGGTTTTAAGCTGAAATTCTTGTTCCAGTATATTGCTGAGGAAAAGAAAGCTAAAGGCACTGTTCAAATAGCATTTCCTAAAATTGCCACTACAGCCAAATCAATAATCTGCTTTAATTAGATCTGTTTGATCTTATTTTAAAGTTCTTCTCTAGTCAGCCTTGAAGCATCTGCTTTCCTGCTTGTGCCCAAAAAAAAATCAATGACAACAAAGAGCCTGGAGGGATGACACCTTTGTCAAAGGAATACCTTGCATTGCTGTTATTAGATTTCATTTATTCATGATACAAAGACACATACAGTTTGGTGGCATTTTGTTATTTGTGATAACTTTTTAAAGTTTCTCCAAACGCGGTTTGACTAACAATAGATAATGATGATTTGTTTTGCCTGACCCGAGTTAGCTTCCCTCCAGCTGACAACCAAATGAGGAGCCAGTATCTCTCAGTTCCTTTCCAGGAGTTACTACCTGATGGTTAGAAAGCTTCAAATCTTCTAATGTTGTCTCATGCATTGAAAGCAAGGGACCTTTCCTCCCACAGTTACAACCACCATCTTACAATAATAATATCAACTGCTACTAATGCACCATGCCCAGGCATGGCTGCAAGTTACACCAACCATACCTTGCATTCTCTTGGTGGTGGTACATGGGCAGCATATGCAAAGTGCAGGTCTTTTGTCTGACCTCTATCTTGATCTACCAATACTGAAAGAAATTAGAATATCACCTGTTTTGGACAGCAATGGAAAGCTGAGAGTCCGTCTATAAGCAAGGACGTCGAGGGTAATCCAATGTTCTCATTAATCCCTTGAACAGTAGTCTTGCTTTATTTTGGCTGAGGCAATTATTTAGATGCATGGTCCAAAATGAAGGTGTACAGAATGCAACATTAGGAGCAATAAGAAGTCAAACACACCTTCCTGCAAGGGCAAGGCAATCTCTCACAATGAACTGCCCAGAAGACATGACCCAACAGCTGTTCAGTTGAGATTTTCAACTAAGGTTCACTGCCCTTCCTGTTTGATGTGAAAAATCCCATTGTACTATGTTGAAGGCAAGCTGGGGAGTTCCTCCCAATGTCACGGCCACCTGCAACCTTTATCCTGCAACCAATCTCACACACAAAGGCAGAGTACTGATGATGCTGGAAATCTGAAATATAGACAGAAAGGGCACAGCAGACATGTGGAGACTATTTAAGGATCAGTTGTTGCGAGTGATGCACAAATTTGTTCCTCTGAGACAGGTAAGAAAGAGTAGGGTTAAGGAACCTTGGATGACGAGAACAGAGGAACTTCTCATCAAAAGGAAGAAGGCAGCTTACGTAAGGTGGAGGAAGCAAGGATCTAGCAGAGTTTTAGAGGATTACAGGCTTGCTAGAAAGGAGCTCAGAAATGGACTGAGGAGACCCAGGAGGGGCACGAAAAAGGCTTGGCAGGAAGGATTAGGAAGAACCTAAGGCATTTGATTCATACGTGAGGAATAAGAGAATGATCAGGGAGAAGTTAGGGCCAGTCAGGGATAGCAGAGGGAACTGTGTGTGGAGGCTGAGAAGATAGGGGGAAGCCCTAAATGAGGTTTTTGCTTTTGTTTTCACCAAGGAAAGGGATCTTATTGTGAATGAAACTTTTGAGGAGCTGGGATACAGGCTTGACCAGATCAAGATTAATGAAATTGATGTGCTGGAAATTTTGGAAAATATTAAGATGGATAAGTCCCCAAGCCAGACCAGATTTATCCTAGGCTGCTCCAGGAAGCGAGAAAGAAGGTTGCTAAGCCGTTGGCAAGGATATTTGCCTTCTCACTCTCCACGGGAGTCGTACCAGAGGATTGGAAGGAAGCGAATGTTGTTCCTCTTTTCAAGAAGGATAATAGGGAAATGCCTGGCAATTACAGACCAGTCTTGGAAAGAATTCTGAGGGATAGGATTTATGACTATTTGGCAAAGCATAGTGTGATTAAAGGCAGTCAGCATGGCTTTGTGAGGGGTACGTCATGTCTCACAAATCTTATTCAGTTCTTTGAGGAGGTGACAAGACAGGTAGATGAAGGTCGAGCAGTGGACGTGGTGTATGTGGACTTCAGCAAGGTATTTGATAGGGTTCCCCATGGTAGTGTTATTCATAAAGTCAGGAAGTGTGGGATACAGGGAGATATACAGGGTGTTAGGGAACTGGAGCTGGAGTTGGATGAATTGCGGATCATTTGGGAGGCAGATGTGTTCATAGATCAGAGCTTTAGGGAAGTAGTTACTCTGAAAGTTATAGACAGATGGGTGACAATGAGGGGGAGTGGGAGGAAGCAGCCAGTGCAGGGACCCCCTGCGGTCATTCCCCTCAAGAATAAGTATACCGTTTTGGATACTTGTGGAGGGGTTCAAGCCTCTGGCACAGAGCCTGTCCCCGTTGCTCAGAAGGGAAGGGTGGAGAAAGGTAGAGCGATAGTTATTGGGGACTCGATAGTGAGAGGCACAGATAGGCAGTTTTGCGGGGGGACAGAGACTCACGATTGGTATGTTGCCTCCCAGGTGCAAGGGTACGTGATGTCTCTGATCGTATTTTCTGGGTCCTTAAGGGGGAGGGGGAGCAGCCCCAGATCGTGGTCCACGTTGGAACCAACGACATAGGTAGGAAGAGGGGTGAGGATGTTAGGCAGGCTTTCAGGGAGCTAGGTTGGAAGCTCAGAGTTAGAACGAACAGAGTTGTTGTCTCTGGTTTGTTACCCGTGCCACGTGATAGAGAGTCGAGGAATAGGGAGAGAGAACAGTTAAATGAGTGGCTACAGGGATGGTGCAGGAGGGAGGGATTCCGGTTTCTGGACAACTGGGGTTCTTTCTGGGAAAGGTGGGACCTCTATAAACAGGATGGTCTACACCTGAACCTGAGGGGCACCAGTATCCTTGGGGGGAGGTTTGCTAGTGCTCTTTGGGAGGGTTTAAACTAACTCTGCAGGGGCATGGGAACCTGGACTGTAGCTTTAGGGTACAGGACCTTGAGTGTAGGGAGGTTAGGAATAAGGCATCGATCTCGAAGGAGGGTGCCTGTAAACAGGGAGGTGGCTTGAAGTGTGTATACTTCAATGCCAGAAGTATAAGAAATAAGGTAGGTGAAATTGCAGCGTGGGTTGGTACCTGGGACTTCGATGTTGTGGCGATTACAGAGATGTGGGTAGAACAGGGACAGGAATGGCTGTTGCAGGTTCCAGGGTTTAAATGTTTTAGCAGGGTCAGAGATGGGGGTAAAAGAGGGGGAGGTGTGGCATTGCTTGTCAAGGATAGTATTACAGCGGTGGAAAGGACGATGGAGGAAGACTTGCCATCTGAGGTAGTTTGGGCTGAGGTTAGAAATAGGAAAGGTGAGGTCACCCTGTTAGAAGTTTTCTACAGGCCTCCTAATAGTCTGAGAGAAGTAGAGGAAAGTATTGCGAGGATGATTCAGGAGAAGAGTGAAAGTAGCAGGGTGGTTGTTATGGGGGACTTTAACTTCCCAGATATTGACTGGGAAAGCTATAGCTCGAGTTTGTTAGATGGGTCGGTGTTTGTCCAATGTGTGCAGGAGGGTTTCCTGACACAATATGTAGACAGGCCAACAAGAGGTGAGGCTATACTGGATTTGGTTCTAGGTAATGAACCAGGCCAGGTGCTAGACTTGGAGGTAGGTGAGCACTTCGGGGACAGTGACCACAACTCGGTGACTTTTACTCTAGTGATGGAGAGAGATAAGTGTGCACTGCAGGGCAAGAGTTATAGCTGGGGGCAGGGAAATTATGATGCGGTGAGGCATGCCTTAGGATGCGTGGATTGGAAGAATAGGCTTCAAGGGAAGAACACAAATGATATATGGAGATTGTTCAAGGAACAGCTAATGGGTGTCCTTGATAAGTATGTACCAATCAGGCAGGGAGTAAAGGGTCTTGTGAGGGAGCCGTGGTTTAATAAGGAATTGGAATCCCTTGTGAAAGGGAAGAGGGCGGCCTATGTAAAAATGAGGCGTGAAGGTTCAGTTGGGGCGATTGAGAGTTATAAAGTAGCCAGGAAGGATCTAAAGAGAGAGCTAAGAGCAGCGAGAAGGGGACATGAAAAGTCCTTAGTTGGTAGGATTAGGGAAAACCCAAAGGCATTGTATAGGTATGTCAGGAATAAAAGGATGACTAGGGTAGGTATCGGTCCAGTCAAGGATAGTAGTGGGAAGTTGTGCGTGGAGGCGGAGGAGATTGGAGAGACGCTAAATCAATACTTTTTGTCAGTATTCACTCAGGAACAGGACACTGTTGCTGATGTGAATATTGAGTCACAAGTGATTAGAATGGATGACCTTGAGGTATGTAGGGAAGACGTCTGGGGAATACTGGAAGGGATGAAAATAGATAAGTCCCCTGGGCCTGATGGCATTTATCCTAGGATCCTCTGGGAAGCTAGGGAGGAGATAGCGGAGCCATTGGCCTTGATTTTTATGTCGTCATTGTCTACAGGAATAGTGCCAGAAGACTGGAGGATAGCGAATGTGGTCCCCTTGTTCAAGAAGGGGAGTAGGGACAGCCCGAGTAACTATAGGCCAGTGAGTCTCACTTCTGTTGTGGGCAAAGTCTTAGAGAGAATTGTAAGGGGTAGGATTTATGAACATCTGGATAGGAATAATGTGATCAAGGATAGTCAGCATGGTTTTGTGAAGGGCAGGTCGTGCCTCACAAACCTTATTGAGTTCTTTGAGAAGGTGACCAAGGAAGTGGATGAGGGTAAAGCAGTAGATGTGGTGTATATGGATTTTAGCAAGGCGTTCGATAAGGTACCCCATGGTAGGCTAATGCAAAAACTACGGAGGTATGGCATTGAGGGTGCGTTAGAGGTTTGGATTAGGAATTGGCTGGCTGGAAGGAGACAGAGGGTAGTAGTTGATGGTATAGGTTCATCTTGGAGTGCAGTTACCAGCGGTGTTCCACAAGGATCTGTTTTGGGAGCATTGCTGTTTGTCATTTTTTATAAATGACCTAGAGGAGGGACTTGAAAGCTGGGTGAGCAAGTTTGCGGATGACACGAAAGTCAGTGGAGTTGTGGACAGCGAAGAAGGATGTGGCAGGTTACAGCGGGATATAGATAAGTTGCAGAGCTGGGCAGAAAGGTGGCAAGTGGAGTTCAATGTAGCTAAGTGTGAAGTCATTCACTTTGGTAGGAGTAACAAGAAGATGGATTACTGGGCTAATGGTAGGCTACTTGGTAGTGTGGATGAGCAGAGGGATCTTGGTGTCCATGTCCACAGATCTCTGAAAGTTGCCACCCAGGTAAAGAGTGCTGTGAAGAAGGCATATGGTGCACTGGGCTTTATTGGTAGAGGAATTGAGTTCCGGAGTCCTGAGGTCATGTTGCAGTTGTATAAGACTCTGGTGCGGCCTCATCTAGAGTATTGTGTACAGTTTTGGTCGCCATACTATAGGAAGGACGTGGAGGCATTGGAACGAGTGCAGAGGAAGTTTACCAGGATGTTGCCTGGCATGGTAGGATGATCGTATGAGGAAAGGCTGAGGCACTTGGGGCTGTTCTCATTGGAGAAAAGAAGGTTTAGGGGAGATTTGATAGAGGTGTACAAGATGATTAGGGGTTTAGATAAGGTTGACAGTGAGAACCTTTTTCCGGTAATGGCGTCAGCTGTTACTAGGGGACACAGCTTTAAATTAAGGGGTGGTAGGTATAGGACAGATGTTAGGGGTAGATTCTTGACTCAGCGGGTTGAGAGTTCATGGAATGCCCTGCCAGTAGCAGTGGTGGACTCTCCCTCTTTATGGTCATTCAAGCGGGCATTGGATAAGCATATGGAGGTTATTGGGCTAGTGTAGGTTAGGTAGGCTTTGGTCGGCGCAACATCGAGGGCCGAAGGGCCTGTACTGCGCTGTATTTTTCTATGTTCTATGTTCTATATGGCTATCCGGATTCAGAATTGGCTGGCTGACAGAAGGCAGAGAGTGATTGTAGATGGAAAGTATTCTGCCTGGAGGTCAGTGTTGAGTGTGGTCCAGCAGGGCTCCGTTCTTGGACCTCTGCCCTTTGGAGTTTTTATAAATGACTTGGATGAGGAGGTTGTGGGGTGAGTTAGTAAATTTGCAGATGACACAAAGATTGGAGATGTTATCAATAGTATCGAGGGCTACTGCAGGCTGCAGTGCGTCATAGACAGAATGCAGAGCTGGGCTGAGAAATGGCAGATGGAATTCAACCTGGATAAATGTAAAGTGATGCATTTTGGAAGGTCGAACTCGAATGCTGAATATAGGATTAAAGACAGGATTCTTGGCAGTGTGGAAGAACAGGGGGATCTGGGTGTGCAAGTACATAGATCCCTCAAAGTTGCCATCAAAGTGGATAGGGTTGTTAAGAAAGCATATGGTGTTTTGGCTTTCATTAACGGGGTATTGAGTTTTTAAGAGCTGCGAGGTTTTGCTGCAGCTCTACAAGTCCCTGGTGAGAGCACACTTGGGATATTGTGTCCAGTTCTAGTCGCCCTACTATAGGAAAGATACAGAGACTTTGGAGAGAGTGCAAAGAAGGTTTACCAGGATGCTGCCTAGACTGGAGAGCTTGCCTTATGAAGAAAGGTTGAATAAGTTCAGACTTCTCTCTCTGGAGAGAAGGAGGAAGAGAGGAGACCTGATCGAGGTGTACATGGTAGTGAGTGGAATAGATAGAGTCAATAGCCAGAGACTTTTCCTCAGGGCAGGATTGACTGGTACAAGGAGTCATAGTTTGAAGATATTAGGAGGAAGGTGTAAAGGAGATGTCAGAGGTAGATTTTTTATGCAGAGAGTTGTGAATGCATGGAATGAGTGCCAACTGTGGTGGTGGAAGCAGGGGGACATTTAAGCGACTGCTGGGCATGTACATGGATAGCAGTGAATTGAGGGTGCGTAGGTTAGTTATTATATTTTATATTAGGATTAAACCTCGGTGCAACATCATGGGCCACAGGACGCATTCTGTGCTGTACCTTTTCTATGTTTTATATTCTAAGTCATGGTTGTTTGAGGGCAGTCATCTCAACTCTAGAACATCTCTGCAGGAGTTCCTCAGGATGGTGTCCTTGGCTCAACCATCTTTAGCTGCTTCATCAGTGACCTTCCCTCCATCATAAGGTCAGAAGTGGGGATGTTGGCTGATGATTGCACAATATTCACCATTTGTGACTCCTCAAATAGTGAACAATTCCCTGTTCAAATACAAGATCTGGACAAAACCCAGGCTTGGGCTGACAAGTAGCAAGTAACATTTGAGCTACACAAATGCCAAGCTATGACCATCACCAATAAGAGATACTCTTACCACCACCCTTCACAATCAATGCTGTTACCATCACTGAAGCCCCCACTATCAACATCCTGAGGTTATCATTGATCAGAAATTCAACTGGACTCAACATAAATAGAGTGGCTACAAGAGCAGGTCAGAGGCTAGGAATGTTGTGTTGAGTAACTCACCTCCTGACTCCCAAAAGTCTGTGCACCATCCACAAGGCACAAGTCAGGAGTGTGATGGAATACTCCCCACTCGTCTGATTGAGTGCAGCCCCAACAACACTCGAGTAGCTTGACACTATCCAGGACATAGCAACCCGTTTGATTGGCACTGCATCCATAAGCATCCATTTCCTTCATTACTGATGCTCAGTAGCAGCAGTGTCTACAATCCACAAGATGTACTGCAGAAATTCACCAAAGTTTCTCAGACAGCACGTTCCAAACCCATAACCATTTCCATCCAGAAGGACAAGGGCAGCAGGTAGATGGGAACATCACCATCTGGAAGTTCCCCTCAAAACCACTCACCATTCCAACTTGGAAATATATTGCCATTCCTTTACTCTCACTGAGTCAAAATCCTGGAATTCCCTCCCTAACGGCATTGTGAGTCAACTCACAGCAGGTGGACTACAGCTGTTCAAGAAGATAGCTCACCACCAGTTTCTGAGGGGGAACTAGAGACAGACAATAAATGCTGGCCAGCAACGCCCACATCCCACAAAATGAATAAATAAAAACAAAAAGATGATGGAATTATTCAGCAGGTCAGGCAGCATCTGTGGAGAGAGAAAGAGTCAATGTTTGACATCAAAGACCTTTCATCAAAATTGTCTCACAGATTTGCTGTTCATTAACACATAGCTGTGTGCAGGAAATTGCTGTGTGCAATTTGGTTGGTGTTTTTCCTGTCTTGCAAGAATGTTATTGCAAAAAGTACTTCATTAGATGTAAATTACTTTGGGACATTCTGCAGTGGTGAAAGCTATTAAAGAAATTCCAGTCTTAATTTAAGTCTTTCTTAGTGTGTTAGGTTCATTTGGTACAATTTCAAAGTTTAATGTTCAATCTCCTTCCTTCTAAGCAATGCGATAGATTTATAGTTGACATTAGGAACATTCCCAGTTTAGATTAATATACAGCCTGTTCATTGGTTGTTTATTCTGCATTATGGAATATTTTAATGATTTTAAACAGCTCTTATTGTCATCCAAACTGACATTTCAAAATAATAGCTTTCTAAAATACACAAATAAGTTATATTGCCAACTAACCATAAAACAAATCTAACTCAAAACATTTAGCTGGTCCCTTTTCACCTGCCTATTCTGCAAACAGCGAATTAATTCAGCCCACAAAGAAGACATCATTTACAATATCTTCAGGCTCCCTTAAAACTTATATTCATTAATCTGTCATTTTGAGGAACTGCTATTTTCTCTGCATACTTGTGATAGAGAATTGTTTTCAGAATTAATTTTTGCTGCCATCTGCAGGGTTAATCTTTTTCTTAATTCCCTAGGATTCTGTATTGAAACCAGGAAAATGCTCAAAGGCAGTTTATGCATAAGTCACTCATTATTTTGATTCTCATCCTCAGCTTCTGCCATTTTCACTTGATACCACAGATCTTCTCCAGGCAAAGATGGCAGGATTGTTTAGGTCACTGATGTCTCTGCTGCACTGTGATTAGTCAGTAAAAAAGGTGACTCATTCAAGCACATTGATTTGGATAATACTGGATTCGCTTTCCATTTCTGCAAATTCATAGTCTGTTTTAATGAGAGGTAGGTTTGTCACTCAGACACACCATCTTCTGGTTGAAAGACCAGTCATTCATTACCTGAGCAACTGGATTCTCGTGCAAGTCAAATCCCATGAGAAGAACTAATGTTAAAAAAGCAGAACTTCTCCAATACCATTGTTTGCTCAGCCACTACACAGAAAACAAACAAGATCAAAATGTTTCAGATGCTGGACATCTGAAGTAGAAACAGAAAGTCCTGGGGAAACTCAACAGACCTGACAGCATCTGTGGAGAGACAAACAGAGTTAACATTTTGAGTTGATATGACTTCTCCAGCACTAAACAAGTGCTTTCTTATTAACGGGCATTCCAACATGGAGTGAAAGAAATTTCGCAAGAAATCTCATTATAAAAATTCATTGTACATTATATTGTCACACAAAAGAGACAGCCAAATCAAAACAGCTTTCCTACTTCTGTATTCGCAGTGATGTAGGCTTAAAAAAATCTTCAAAATTTATCCCTATGCTTCCGAACTGGACGTTTTGAATAACCAATCGCAGATTTTGCAAATAGTCAATTCTTGACACTAGGTTTGTAGCTTAAACATTAGAGATTAGATTCCCCATAGTGTGTAAACAGGCCCTTTGGCCCACTAAGTTCACACTGACCCTCTGAAGGGCAACCCACCCAGACTCATTCCCCGATATTTACCCCTGACTAATGCAATTTAGCATGGCCAGTTCACCTAACCTGCACATCTTTGGACTGTGGGAAGAAACCAGACCACCTAGAGGAAACTCACACAGACACAGTGAGAATGTGCAAACTCCACACAGACAGCTGCCCAAGGCAGGAACTGAACTCAGGTCCCTGACGCTATGAGGCAGCAGTGCTAACCACTGCGCCACCATGCCACCCCCATTAGACTTAGCAATTTATTAACAATGCAGTAACCTTTGCAGCGCAAAATTAAACAACATGGGAATCTAATTAATCTTTATGAGTTAAACATAACCTTTGTTTTCAGCCCTAAGACAGTCAGACAAACAAACACAGTTAAGGAATAAATTAAAAAGGAAAGAAAATAACAAAACTGGCCAGATTACTTAAGTGGTTTTTGTGATCCATTGTTCCACAGGCATATATGATAGTTTCTTGGTTGATTTTCTGAAGATGTCAGTCAATGTTACCTTTTCAGTTCACTCTGAGGAAGTTTCAGTTATTAGATTAAATTAATTACAATGTGGAAACAGACCTTTCGGCTCAACAAGTCCACACCGATCCTCTGAAGAGCAACTCACCCAGACCCATTCCCCTACAATTACCCCTTCACTTAACACTACGGGCGATTTAGCATGGCCAGTTCACCTAATCTGCACATCTTTGGACTGAGAGAGGAAACCAGAGCACCCGGAGGAAACCCACACAGACACAGGGAGAATGTGCAAACTCCACACAGACAGTTGCCCGAGGTGGGAATTGAACCCGGGACTCTGGCGCTGTGAGGCAGCAGTGCTAACCACCATGCCACCATGCCACCCACAAACTCATAACGTATTCTCTGAACATCCAATATCTGATGATCGGAGGTTCAGCAGGGAGCATTCAAATCTTCACCACTTATTCACCATGGCAGCAGCATACAGTATACCACCCACAAGATACACTACGGTATCTCACCAAGACTGCTCAGAAAGCACCTGTCAAACCTGTGAGCGCCATTACCAAAAAGGACAAGGGCAGCTAATGCATGGAAATACCATCACCTGTGGTATCATTTTTCCTTTATCGTTGCTGGATCAAAGTGCAGGATCTCTCTTCCCAAGGCACTGAGTGTGTCCCTGCATTCTAAGAACTACAGCAGTTCAAGAGGCAGCTCACTATCTTCTCTGGAGAAATTAGGGATGGGCAATTATTGCAGGACTAACTAATGACGCCGATTGGTGATAAAAAAACTTTTTAAGATAACATTATGAAGGCAAGTAAGAAATCATTACCTAAACTAAAAGATTCAATCACTTGCATTTCAAGCCTTAGAGCAAAGTGTGTTGGAGTATAGTTACTAAATCTGCTGGTAAGCCAATAGAGATCAGATAATTAAAGGGCAATCTCAAGAATAGTTTTGTACATTAAATACAGCAAACCATGAAACACAAACTTTATGAATGATTGATATTATTGAGACTTTGATGCTCTAATAAACATATTATCATCGAGTAAAAAGCTTCAATTATCACTTCTTGTCTTTGAAGTGAAATGTACTGAAAAGGGCAGAACAAGTTGAATATGAAGTCTTGCTTTCTCAAAATGGGATTGTAAACATTATCTGTGCGCTCATATATTACTTCATTGATTATAGTGCTTAAACACGTGTTTCTATTTGATTTTTCAATGTGACTTCAGTGCAGGTGGGCTGGCCTCTTAGCTCTGGCTGAGTCACTCAATAGGAAATTAAGCTTGCATTGTTTTGTTCTTAGAGAGAGATCGAAGTACAAGACAAAAACTGCACCTTGGATGGTTCTCCAATCCTCAAACATACTTTCCCATTCAAACAAAGCCAGTACACTGTAATCTGTGCCCTGTTTGACTCTTATCCCCCACAGTCTCTCCATCATCAAAATTATGTATTTACATAGAATTATAAAATGGTCAGAAAGAGACCATTTAGTTAATCACAATAGAGCTATCAAATTAGTTCCACTGCCTTGCCCGCTTCCTGTAAAGATGCAAATTATTCCCTTCCAGTGTCTATTCAGTTTCCTTTAGAAAGTTATTGGTGAATCAGCTTTGAATTGTGCATTCCAGATCATAACTCATTGTATTGAAGAAAATCCTTTCTTTAGGTTGTGAATGGTTCTTCTGCCTGTGGGATCTATGTCCTCTTGGTCACCAACCCCTCATCTGCTGCTGGAATCAGTTTCTGTCCTGGTAACTTGATCAAAGCCTTTCCTGATTTTGATTGCATTATTTGAATCTCACCTTAACACTACACAAAGGCAAAAACCCAACACGTCTGGGAGTGTCTATCTTTTAAAATTTGTTCTTAGGATATGAGGATCTTTGGCAATAAGCCCCTTAAAAGGCTATTGATTGCAAGGTGTTGGGTGAAACCAGAACATTGCCCATGGTGTAATTTTATGATTTCCTCCTGACCTCTGCCAACCCCACAGGTGGCTATAACATCCAACCTCACATTTCTGAGCACTGAAAACCATTATTTCTAGACTGAATTCTGAGGAAGGGTCACTCGACCCAAACGTTAACTCTGATTTCTCTCCAAGGTGCTGCCAGATCTGTTGAGCTTTTCCAGCAATTTCTGTTTTTGTTCGTTATTTATTTCTGTATCTCAAGTCACTCTTCTTTTCATGGCTTCTTTCTAAGTTGCCTGTTTTTTAGCATTGATCTGTTTAGTTTTTGCATATTATTGTTATGACCGAGTTTGCACAGAGGATGTGATGAACCTCAGGATCTGTTCTCTTGCTTTCAGCAGCTGTATTTGACATTAACTGATGTGTTTGTCCAGTTGGTGCATGATTGCTTCCACAATGAGCTTCTGAAAACTAATCACTGCAAGGTAATGAAGTCGTAATCAACAGTTGATTTCCCAGAATCAATGCAATCAGAACATATTGTAGCAATCTAACTCGGACTTGAATTTTGAATCTATTTAAAAAGAAATAGTTGCAACCTTATCCTATTTTTACTAGTAACCTCTCCAAAGGGGCAAGACTACTGGAAAAGAAAGATTGAAAAACTGTGATAAATTAAGAAACAATTATTAAATCGATTTTAAATGCATTTACTGTATGACAGTGAAGATTAGATTACTTAGTGTGGAAACAGGCCCTTCAGCCCCAACAAGTCCACACCAACTCTCAGAAGAGCAACCCATTCCCCTACATTTACCCCTTCACCTAACACTACAAGCAATTTAGCATGGCCAATTCACCTAACCTGCACATCTTTGGACTTTGGAAGGAAACTAGAGCACTCAGAGGGAAGAATGTGCAAACTCCACACAGACAATTGCCTGAGACAGGAATTGAACCCAGGTCTCTGGTGTTGTGAGGCAGCAGTGCTAACCACTGTACCACCATGCTGCCCTGATCTTTAGACATTGAAACTAAATATAAGCTTGTGTACCTTCCCTTTTGATTTATTCTCAATTAAGACTCACATAGTGCATTGCTATAAGTTATACAAATGCAAAATATCATGGATACTGAAGATCGGAAATAAAGACGGAAAATTCTGGAAACGTTCTGCAAGTTTGGTGGCTCCTTTGGAGAAGCAGAGTTAAAGTTTCAAGTCAATGGCCTTTCATTAGGACTGGGAATTTTATTTTAATTTATTCAAGAGATATGGACTTCACTAGTTTGATTTATCATCGATCTCTAGTTGCTCTTTATTTTGAAAGGTGACAGAAAGATGCCTTCTTGAGCTGGTGTAATCAATTTGTGTTGGTAGATCCACAGAGTCATTAGGGAGGGAGTTCCAAGAT
This sequence comes from Hemiscyllium ocellatum, assembly GCF_020745735.1. Lineage (NCBI taxonomy): Eukaryota > Metazoa > Chordata > Chondrichthyes > Orectolobiformes > Hemiscylliidae > Hemiscyllium > Hemiscyllium ocellatum. The sequence goes on from NC_083408.1 coordinate 43,761,520, forward strand.
TTTGGCCTAGCAAAACTGAAGCAATGGTGCTGTATCTCCAAGTGGGGATAGTGAGTAGCTTGGAGGGGAACCTGCAAGGAGTGCAAGACAAGCTGTCCCTGTCCTTATTGGCCAATCGTCTCCAACCTTTTGTAGGACAAGATCACTTTTAAATATAACTGCAACCTATGATCTACCCAAACTAGAATATAGAATAAAGTTTGATTTCAGTGCTATATGAATCTAAAACCAAGTAAATATAATTATTCACTTTGTCGTCTACTCACCAAGTGAGACACCTGTGACTGCATATGTTCTCCCACTGCCCTGACGTCTGGGTTGTAGTTTATTATCTTGTCAAGGATAACTTAAGTTTTAACTTTGAAAGTACACAAGTGTATATTTTTCTCTGGTTACAAGACCTCAAAAATTGTTGTGCCTTGATCTGCCTCACAGCTCATTATCATCTTGCATGTTAATAATCTTCATATCCATTCCACTGCTTTGTAAGTTCCCTGATGGAATTTGGTAGCTATCCCACCAATATCTATTTAAAGGAGTAGGTTTGAGACAAATGTGGTGATTTATTCCATCACATTTAATCCCTGAGATCGTCTCTTGAATTCTTCTACTATCTTCCTCAGGTGTGCGCGCTTTGCTTTTCTCTATTTTTTCTGCACATTCACAAAGTTGTGCAGTATTATATTTTTTAACTGAGAGGACCACATATCCAGTTTCCATTTGAATGCATTCACAGCTCTGATCATATGTGTTATGTCTCTGTCCTTTCCCTGCAGTTCACAGTTCAGCTCATTCAGTTTTAATGTTATGGCTGTGAGGAACATAAAGTCCATCAGCCACACATTGTCTGATAGCCCACTGCACACTTCATTCGTGGATTTAAGAAAATTAAAGATTTCAGGCATCAGCTCTAAAATGTTGATGGGACCTTTCCTCAACTTAACTTCCTCACAACAGCATGGAGGATTAGTTCACCATACACAACATCAAATTGTTTGAGCAAGGATTAAGGACACTTGCATGAATTGAATTAATAATTTTCACAATGGCTTTCATTACATTAGAAAAGTCTATAACTTTACTCACTAATGTTTACTTATGGATTACACTGTGGTAATTGGTAAAAGAGATTAAACCTGCGTTTGCACTAAGTATGGTTGGTGTACTATCAGCTGTGATAGAACCCAGTTTCTTATTTGGATTGCTTTTCTTGAGCATGCACCTTTTGAATTCATTGAAGATATCTTTACTCTTGTTCTCTCGGTAAGGGACAAAGTAGGAGAAGACCCTCTCCATTTGTTTTGTTCTTGAAAAGAATGATCCTTTCTGTTTTCAAGTGGGTTGGTTACGATTTGTGTCCAGGGTTCCTGGTCAGCCCGTGTTACTCAGATATTGGATGTGTGGTGTGGCAGCAGTCCATGTAACTTGTCTTTGTCCTGCATTAAATAAGCAGCTGATTAAAAGAACTGCAGGTCTACAGAGAATGGGGAGAAGGGTAGGACTAATTGAGCTATTCTTATGTAGAGTCTGCATGGACATGATGGGCTGAATAGCCTTCTATTCTAGGACTGAAATATACTGCTTTCACACATCACACATCTTCAAACATCCTAGTATATTTCTTATTTATTTGTTTGAATTGCCACTATAAAAACTAATTTACCCTACCATAGAAACACGATACAAGAAATTGGCAAACGCCTGTTAAGACCATGTACTTTTCTCTGGCTGGGACTTCTGGAAGTCATTCAGCAGAATGATGATCGAAGTGCGTGTGATGAGGGAATACAGGCAGATGTTGAGGTCAACTGTCAGTGAAATGCATGTCAAGGGAACACAGTGAGATCAACCATCAAAGAATCTGTGATCAACCAGTCAATCATCAATGGAGACTATGGTTCTTGGTTACTGTATTCACTAGTTTAGAAGATGTCAATCAAGGTTCTTGGTGGACGTCTGCAGTGCATAGTTAATGTAACACGTTTTTATGAAATGAAAGGGAGAGTAGGGAGAACGAAGCAAAAGAGAAGGTTGAAGTGTGGAAGTTAGGAGAGATCATATACAAAAGTTGATGATGTAGGATCAAAGGGAGACGGAGTGGGACTGGGACAAGAAAAGAAACAAAATGTGCCCATAGGAGGTATGACAGGAAGAAAGATGCATAGCTGCCATCCAAACCAAAAACAAGGCAAAACTGAAAGTAAAACCAATCTACAAAGATGGAAACAAAATGGGAACAGAGGTTAGGGTCTAAAATTGTTCAACTCAATATTGTATTCCAGAATGTTGTGGTGTGTCTAAGTGAATGGTGAGGTTCTGCTTTAGTTGTTTGCACCTTACATTAAACTTCATTGGTACACTGCAGGAGGTCACCAACAGGGATCCCAGTACCAGAGCAAGATGGAGGATTAAAATGAGGTTCCAGTGGACTCTCAAAGATCACACTTGCAGGCTGAAAGGAGGTGTTTTGTTAAACCTCAAAACAATCTGCATTTGGTTTCCGCATTTTCAGCAATGAATACAGTGTAAGAACTTTCAACAATGTGTAAATCAATGTTCCCCTCAAGATCTAATATGTTTCAATAAGAAGACAAGAGCTGAAAATGTGGTGCTGGTTAAAGCGCAGCAGGTCAGGCAGCATCCAAGGAACAAGAAATTCGACGTTTCGGGCAAAAGCCCTTCATCAGGAATGAGGAAAATGTGTCCAGCAGGCTAAGATAAAAGGTAGGGGGGAGGGACTTGGGGGAGGGGCGATGGAGATGTGATAGGTGGAAGGAGATCAAGGTGAGGGTGATAGGCCGGAGTGGGGTGGGGGTCGGAGAGGTCAGGAAGAAAATTGCAGGTTAGGAGGGCGGTGCTGAGTTTGAGGGAATCGACTGAGACAAGGTGGGGGGAGGGGAAATGAGGAAACTGGAGAAATCTGAGTTCATTCCTTGTGGTTGGAGGGTTCCCAGGCGGAAGATGAGGCGCTCTTCCTCCAACCATCGTGTTGTTATGTTCTGCCGATGGAGGAGTCCAAAGACCTGCATGTCCTCGGTGGAGTGGGAGGGAGAGTTAAAGTGTTGAGCAACGGGGTGGTTGGGTTGGTTGGTCCGGGCGTCCCAGAGGTGTTCCCTGAAGCGTTCTGCAAGTAGGCGGCCCGTCTCCCCAATATAGAGGAGGCCACATCGGATGCAGCGGATGCAATAGATGATGTGTGTGGAGGTGCAGGTGAATTTGTGGTGGATATGGAAGGATCCCTTGGGGCCTTGGAGAGAAGTAAGGGAGGAGGTGTGGGCGCAAGTTTTGCATTTCCTGTGGTTGCAGGGGAAGGTGGCGGGAGTGGAGGTTGGGTTGGTGCAGGGTATGGAACTGACGGGGGAGTCACGAAGGGAGTGGTCTTTGTGGAACGCTGATATGGGAGGGGAGGGAAATATATCCATGGTGGTGGGGTCCGTTTGGAGGTGGCGGAAATGACGGCGGATGATACGCTGTATACGGAGGTTGGTGGGGTGGTAAGTGAGAACCAGTGGGGTTCTGTCCTGGTGGCGGTTGGGGGGGTGGGGCTCAAGAGCGGAGGAGCAGGAAGTGGAGGAGATGCGGTGGAGGGCATCGTCGATCACGTCTGGGGGGAATCTGCGGTCTTTGAAGAAGGAGGCAATCTGGGTTGTTCGGTATTGGACCTGGTCCTCCTGGGAGCAGATACGGCGGAGACGAAGGAATTGGGAATATGGGGTGGAGATTTTACAGGGAGCAGGGTGGGAGGAGGTGTAGTCCAGGTAACTGTGGGAGTCAGTCGGTTTATAGTAGATGTCTGTGTTGATTTGGTCGCCCGAGATAGAAATGGAAAGGTCTAGGAGGGGGAGGGAGGAGTCTGAGACAGTCCAGGTGAATTTGAGGTCGGGATGGAAAGTGTTGGTAAAGGTGATGAACTGTTCAACCTCCTCATGGGAGCATGAGGCAGCGCCGATACAGTCATCGATGTAACGGAGGAAAAGGTGGGGGGTGGGGTTGGTGCCAGTGTAGTTGCGGAAGATGGACTGTTCCACATATCCTACGAAGAGGCAGGCATAGCTGGGGCCCATGCGGGTGCCCATGGCAACTCCTTTAGTTTGGAGGAAGTGGGAGGATTGGAAAGAGAAGTTGTTCAGGGTGAGGACCAGTTCAGTCAGTCGAAGGAGGGTGTCAATGGAAGGGTACTGGTTGGTGCGGCGGGAAAGGAAGAAGCGGAGGGCTTTGAGTTATTCGTGATGGAGGATGGAGGTGTACAGGGACTGGATGTCCATCGTGAAGATAAGGCGTTGGGGACCGGGGAAGCGAAAATCATGGAGGAGGTGGAGGGCGTGGGTGGTGTCCCGAACGTAGGTGGGGAGTTCTTGGACTAAGGGGGACAGAACCGTGTCGAGGTACGCGGAGATGAGTTCGGTGGGGCAGGAGCAGGCTGAGACAATGGGTCGGCCGGGGCAGTCAGGTTTGTGGATTTTGGGCAGGAGGTAGAAACGGGCGGTGCGGGGTTGTGGGACTATGAGGTTGGAGGCAGTAGATGGGAGATCCCCTGAGGTGATGAGGTTATGGATGGTCTGGGAGATGATGGTTTGGTGGTGGGAGGTGGGGTCATGGTCAAGGGGGCAATAGGAGGAGGCGTCCGCGAGCTGGCGTTTGGCCTCAACGGTATAAAGGTCGGTGCGCCAAACTACTACCATGCCTCCCTTGTCTGCTGGTTTGATGGTGAGGTTGGGGTTGGAGCGGAGGGAGTGGAGGGCTGCACGTTCTGAGGGTGAGAGGTTAGAGTGGGTAAGAGGGGTGGACAGGTTGAGTCGGTTAATGTCGCGGCGGCAGTTGGCTATAAATAGATCGAGGGCGGGTAAGAGGCCAGCACGGGGTGTCCAGGTGGATGGGGTGTGTTGGAGGCAGGAGAAGGGGTCGTCAGAGGGTGGGCGGGAGTCTTGGTTGTAAAAGTAGGCACGGAAGCGAAGGCGGCGGAAGAATTGTTCAATATCTCGCTGTGTGTTGAACTCATTAATCCGAGGGCGTAGGGGAATGAAGGTGAGGCCTCTGCTGAGGACTGATCTTTCATCCTCAGAGAGGGGGAGGTCTGGAGGGAAAGTGAAGATCGGGCAAGGCTGGCACCGGATGTTGCCTAACCGGCTGTGCTTTTCCAGCACCACACTCCTCTGGATCATTTAGTCCAGTGACATTGCCAGTTTGGCCCCACATTCTCTTCCCAATGGAACGCTAAGAATTTTAAGGAGAAAGTGAGGTCTGCAGATGCTGGAGATCAGAGCTGAAAATGTGTTACTGGTTAAAGCACAGCAGGTCAGGCAGCATCCAAGGAACAGGAAATTCGATGTTTCGGGCATAAGCCCTTCATCAGGAATCTGATGAAGGGCTTATGCCCGAAACGTCGAATTTCCTGTTCCTTGGATGCTGCCTGACCTGCTGCGCTTTAACCAGCAACACATTTTCAGCTCTGATCTCCAGCATCTGCAGACCTCACTTTTTACTCAATAAGAAGACTACTCATTCTACTAAAGTTCAAGGCATATAGACCCAACCTGTTCAACCGCTCATCAGTACTGACAGTACAGTCTTCCCCAGCATTGCACTTGAGTGTTTTCACCAAGATTTTGTACTTAACCCCAATAATGATTGTAAACTCGCAAGCTTTCATCTCAAATTGTGTGCAATCCTCTGAGTCACAGCTGCTTAAAAATTTCTTTGCAGCTTCCTTTTATCCTCTAAGTTTGATGTCGCTTGTAAATGTGTCTCTTTAGCCTCATCTCTGAATTATTGTCTTGAAACAGAGCCCAATACTACTACAATTCTTTCAAACAGGATCTAAGCAGTGAAATATAATTCAGCAAGTAACTGTATCCTTGTAATGGATTTTTTGTTGAATTTAAATGTAGACAAGCACATTTATGTGTAAATCATTCCAAGCAAATTCTGAACATGTCAGAAAGAAACACTTACCATGACAGCAACAGGAGAAATGTTAATTTATACAGGTCTTTACTGTAGATAAACTTGCCGAAGTATTTCTTAAAAATGAAAGGAAGTATGAACCCAACCAAAGAAAGAGAAATTGGGAAGGATGAGCAACAGCTTGCTGAACAAAGGAGATTTTAAGCAGTAACACAAAAAGGAAGAAGATGATGGAGCAACAGGTCGGTCTTGGGAAATGAGATTAAACAATGAAGCTCCAATAGCAACAATGGACAGTATAGCACAAGAACGGCCCATCAAAACTGCACAGATACACAATGTCTTTCGAAACTATAAGTCCTTTGCCTCCACGCAGTCCATATCCCTCTATTCTCTGCGGGTTCATATACCTGTCTACATGTCTCCTAAACGTAGCTATTGTATCCACGTCCACCACCTCCTCTGGCAGTACATAGCAGGCACTTACCACCCTCTGTGTAAAAAACTTGCCTTTCACATCTTTAAACTTCCCCCTTTGACCTTAAACTTATGCCTCCAAGTAACTCTCTTTACCCAGGGTAGAAATGTCTTTGACTATCCATTCTATCCATGCCTTGCACAACTTTGTAAACGTCTCTCAGGTCTAATTGTTGAAATCACAGCCACCAATAGTGGATAAAAGGAGCAGGAGGTCAGAAGGAGACAAAATGGATAGTTTGGGAACTGTAGAGATGAAGAAGGCTATCAGTTTTGGATGTTTATTTTTATTCATTCATGGGATGTAGGCATCATTTGCTACCCCAAATATATTGCACATCCTTAACTGCCCAAAGTCAGTTAAAAGTAAATCGCATTGCCATGGCTCTAGTATCACATTTTTCACATCTAACATTTGCCTTCCATGAAATGATGGGTTCTTCCAACGATTGACAATGGTTACAATGTCACTATTAGGCTGATTCCTTCTTCTTTCAGCTTTGCTTTACTGCATTTGAACATCATCATCTGCCATGATGTGATTCAAACTCACATTCTCAGAACATTCTGGATCATCTAGGAGAAACCGAGGAATGCAGATGCTGGAGATCAGAGTCGAAGAGTGTGGTGCTGGAAAGGCACAGCCGGTCAGGCAGCATCTGAGCAGCAGGAGAATTGACGTTTTGAGCATAAGCCTTTCATCAGGAGCTCTCCTGCTGCTCGGATGTTGCCTGACCGGCTGTGTTTTTCCAGCACCACTCTTTTCTGGATCATTTAGTCCAGTGACATTGCCAGTTTGGCCCCACATTCTCTTCCCAATGGAACGCTAAGAATTTTAAGGAGAAAGTGAGGTCTGCAGATGCTGGAGATCAGAGCTGAAAATGTGTTGCTGGAAAAGCGCAGCAGGTCAGGCAGCATCCAAGGAACAGGAAATTCGACGTTTTGGGCGTAAGCCCTTCATCAGGAATCTGAAGAAGGGCTTATGCCCGAAACGTCGAATTTCCTGTTCCTTGGATGCTGCCTGACCTGCTGCGCTTTTCCAGCAACACATTTTCAGCTAAGAATTTTAACCTTGATAGGCCTTTGAGAAGGGTACTGGGTAATAATGACTAATTTGAAAGATCTTTCTAAGAACCCTAATGCATTAAATGGCCTCCTTCTGTAATGTACCATAACATCATTGTAAATGTGAAGAGTTGAAACACCAGGAATCAACTTAATTCGGGGAAGTAGTGATGTGAGATAGAATATGGTCAGCAAACCTTTAGATGCATATAAGGTTGGATAGCCGCAGCTTATTCACTGATAGTAGGAGTGGGGACTAGCTTGGAGAACATAGGAGTAACCTATTCTGGGTTTGTCAGAGACATGAATAAGGAGGTCAGTGGAGAAATGCTGAAGTGGGGATGAAAGCAGCTGATGTCATGAAGTTAGCAGAACTGCAAAGGGAGAATGCTGAAAAAAACCCAGCAGGCCCAGCAGCCATTTGTGGAGAGAAACACAGAGTTGACATTTGGAGTCCAATATTATAATTCTTCAGAAGAGGGTTAACTCTCTTTCTGTCACCACAGATGATGCCGGAACGGTTGGGTTTCTCCAGAAATTGTTTTTTTTAATTTCAGATTTCCGGTATGTGCGTGTCTTGTAAAGCAGGTTAACCTTTTTATTTGGAAATTTATGGAGTCAGGAGTTTAGGTGAGGTTGCACATGTCATTGAGGTTGCTAACCTCTGGGTTCAAGCTGAGACCATCACTGAGAAGGAGGTGCACTCAGGATCACAGTGATCACAGTTATTTACAGAAGGATTACAGTTACATTTGGTGTCAGCTTGATATGTCATTCTTACTTCAAAATCAAAGAATCCTTGGGTTTAAGCCCTAAGTTGTGTGTGTCACATGGTAACATTTTCTGAGGCACTGCACAATTGTTGGGACCTCACAGGATTTTCTTATAGCATGCAGTTCTGGTCGCCACATGACCAGAGAATGTAGAGGCTTTGGAGAGGGTGCGGAAAAAGTTTTCCAAGATGTTGGTTTTGAGGTATCAGTTACAAGGGGAGATTGGTCGAGCTTGGTTTGTTTTCATTTGAGCGCCAGATGCTGACCCGACTGAAGTTTACACAATGCCAAGTGGCATGGATAGAATGGATAGTCGGAGTCGTTTTCCCAGGATAGAAACGTCAATTACTAAGAACGTAGATTTAAGGTAAAAGGGGGAGCATTTAAAGGAGATGTGAGAGGCAGAGCTTTTATACAGAGGGTGGTGAGTGCGTGGAATGAGCTGCCAGAGGAGGCGGTAGAAGCAGATACAATAGCAACGTTTAATTGGCATCTTGGCAGTTACATGATTATCCAGGGAATAGAAGGATACGGACCACATAGAGGGAAGGGACTTTTACTTTAGGAAGGGTCAATAAGTAATCCAACTTGTTGGTCAGATCTTACTAACAATGTGAAGGCCGGTACATTTACCAGTTTGTGTGATACTAAACGAATATTTGAGCATGGACTATTTCGGGAACTTCCTTTGTTCTGTAAGAATTAGTAATGAAATCGTTCTTAAAATTATTTCTGTGATCCTTCTATCCCCATGATCCCTAATATTAATTTGGAGGAACATTGGGAGTAGGGATAAAGTGAAGGTAGATGGGGTGAGAGGCAGTATGGTCAGTCTTATGAAGGAAACCTACAGTATCTCTGTCCGCCTCCTGACTGTTTTACTTCTGGGTTTTCTGTTTAATTTGTTTACCTGATGTAGGTTTAGGATAGAACAGAAGGATGGAATAGAATAGCTTTTATTGTCACATATTCTCAATGACTATAGTGAAAAGTTTATACATTGCCAATTACACTGCTGACTTAGATACAAATATACAGAGGCACAGCTTAGTTACAAGATCTTATTCAGTGGAGAAATAAAAGGTCCAGCATTGCTGAAACAAGAGTTCAGTACAACAGACCACTATGGCACCCAGCTTCCAGTTGGCACTGGAGCCTGCTTCCATACAGCACCAACGACACACCACACCGAGAGGCCCCTATGGGAAGGGATCACTGTATGGGGGAAGGGGTGACCACACCAGGAAGTTGCTGTGGGAAGCCACTGCCCCAGGCCAGAAGGGTGCCATGTCATGCCAGGAGGCCGCTGTGCCAGGCTGGGAGTCATCACTGGAGATTGGGAGTCATCAGAGGCCGTGAGAGAAGAAGACTTAGAGAAAAAGCATGAAGAGGAAGAAAAAGAGAAGAAACAGAAGTAAAGAAGAAGAATGGGTGGAGCACACAAGCTTTGGCTGGAGGGTCCTGCTCCACTGCCATCTTGTCAAAAGGCTTCAACACGAACCTACTACCCCTTCATTCTCTCAGGCTCACCAGTGCCTCCCATCCTCTTCCTGTAGGATGTTAAAGCATCCCTTAATTAAAGCTCCAAGAGGTGCTCAGCCTGATTCTGGGCATGTGTTGGGTACCGAAGGTTTTCTGCAGGTTTGCCTCAGCACCCCTGAGATGCACTTTAGCTTGTTGTTCAGACACACATCTGGAGACCTGATGATGATGGACTCAAGACGTCAACTCTGTTCTTCTGTCGGTAGGTGCTGCTGGACTTGCTGGATTTCTCCAGCACTTTGTTTTCATTTCTGCCTTCTTCATGACATCAACTGCTTTCATTCTCATATCAAAGTTTCTCCGCTGAACTTCCTCTTTCACATATGCCTTTGACATATCCATGCTGGATCACACTAATGCTGTCTCAGCTAACACTCCCACAAAACCACTCACTTCTGCCATCCCAAAATTACACATATTTAAAGTTTTAGTGATTTTGATGAATATACCACTGACAGGCAAACTTTAACTACATTAAAAGCAGTTCAGTTGCCATTCACTAGAATGTTAGTGCAGCCGCACTTACTTTCTTTGTTTTGCCTGGTCTCTTCACTGTCTACTTCAATGAAACAACCCTCAAATTGCTAAACAAAGTAATTATCTCCATTTTAGAAACATTTTTAAAGCACTCCTAAAATTCAGCAATTTGGGTATACTCATGGCTGCATATTCCCAAATAGATCTCTGTTTGTTCAGTGCCTTCTATTTCACATAAATGCCTCCCTGAGCTAACTTGACTCCGAGTTATTCAACTGTCTTGCTCTTAGGAATCACTGCTCAAGTACTTGTTGAATGCTATCAATCGCATTTTGAAGGGAGCATTCTCTTGTTCCCCCGACAGGCAAAGCTAAGACCCACTTGCAGTCCAAAAGTGGGAATTTCCTGGTAGCCCCAACTCTCTGATGCCCAGCTGCAAGTTTCCCAATGCCAGGCAGCTGATGCTAGAGCTTCTTGTTCAAGATCCAATCTAAAGCACAACCCCTCCTGACACTTTTCAAAATAATTTGCAAATTGGAAGAAATAAACTTTCAGTAAATGCCCTGCACCAAACCTTTTTAATCAGCCCTCATAATTATTGTTATAGTCTTATCTTCCTTTTGATAGCCAGTTTCAAGAAGGGCATGTTCTATGGATCTGCCAGTAAACTTAAAATTATGTTGAAATATTGCTCCAATTGATTGTTTAACCTGGCCCTTCTTTTGTTTGCAAAACCCTTTTTCAGATGGTTTCATAATCCCAAGGTCCTAATCTAAATTATTCTAGAACACCTTAAGGCCACAAGATATAGAATTGGGCCATTCAGCCCAGTTGGGTCTACTCTGCCACTCGGTGAGATCATGGCTGACCTGACAATCCTCACTCTACTTTCTTCCCTTATCCCCTTACCCCTTGTCTTCTTTAAAGACAGAAATCCATCTAATTCAGCTATGGGTATACCCAAATTGCTGAATTTTAGGAGTGCTTTAAAAAGAAGATAATCACTTTGTCTAGCAATTTGAGGATTGTTTCATTGAAGTAGACAGTGAGGAGACCAGGAAAAACAAAGAGAATAAGTGTGGCTGCACTAACATTCCAGTGAATGGCAAGTGAACTGTTTTGATGTAGTCAAAGTTTGCTTGTCAATGGTATATTCATTGAAATAATTCAGAGAACACATCATTATAAAGATCTACTGGTGAAGGTGTCATCAACAGCAATCTCACCTATTGAGATATCTTAGCAGGTTTCTAAGCTGACCATTCTTTTGATTGTAAATATGAAGTGGTATTCAATAGTATCAGAGGTACCTCAGGCTGCTGATATTGTCAGAAAAATTTTTGAGACCCATGCAAACCTATATCCGTTTTTCAGTGGCAATTAATCATACAAGGTGTTGTTTAAGATCAAAAAGAATTTACTAACATCATGAAATGAGCTCCCCTGCCACCATTAGGGCATAAGGGATTGCTCTTGGGAGGAGCTATTGTTACCAGTTCTGGGAGAATACTTCAGTAGCACTAATGTGTAATTTATCTTAAATTGAGACTGATGTCTCACAATAGACAATCATGTACTCAGATGTTGAGTAGTATGTTATAAACTTAATATGCTCATCAAAGCTAAGCTTATCTTCTGTCATATAATCAGAAAATGTTGGGAATTCACTGGAGACCAGACAACTGCCTGTTTCTTCTTCTTACCTTGTTCGTCCATCAGGGCTGACTTGCTTTCACTCGAGTACAATGAGTCCTGAGCAGGTTGATAAGTCCAAAGTATGGTCTGCAAACTCTGTCACATGGTGCTTGAATGGTCTGAGGAGATGATCCACCAGAAGGCTTGTGCACTCTTTCCGATGCAATGTCCCCCCTACATATTCCCAAATAAATCTCTCAGTTTGTTCAATGCCTTCCTGAAGGAGCCTTTTCTCTTTTGGTAAGTCATGAGTCAGGAGCAGTTATGTTAGACAGGCAGCAGTATGATGGCACTTGCTCAGCAACTGACCTCCAACTCCCTTCCCTTCTGTATAAATATGGGACTCATACAGAAAGTCATGCTAACTAAAGTGTACATCATTGCAAAGGCATGGGAGCTTTGGGGGTATATGATCTTGTTGACAACTAGTGAGGAACTAACAGTATTAACTATTAGTTGATACAAAACTTAAGTTGTTTGTCTTCCTTTCACTTTCTTCCCCCTCTTGCAGACTCCCTAGAATGTGTCTATAGATTTCCAGTGAGCTCCAGACCCTGGTTTGACTTGAACATGATTCTCAGCCAAGGACAGGGCCAAAGAGCAGCCGACCTTGCCCTCGGCAGAGGAAGATAGCTGGCATCCCAACACATTGGCATCTTTCAGGTTTGAAATCCAGCCTTCCATCTGCATGCAAACCCCCATATTTTATTGAGTTAAAATTCCTCCTGTAGACTCCATCCAAGTCCAGGACAGAAGCTTTATAGTCACCATAAAGTTGGCAGCAACAGGATAGGAAGTGAACGACACCCTCTCAGGGTTATTGGATGATAGTCAGCCAATTAGTTACGCAAAAACCTTCCATAATTTTGAAAAATTCAATCCAATCTCCGGTTAGCCTTCCCCTCTCTGAGGATATGAGTCCCAATGTCTCTAATCTAGCTTCATAACTGCTCTTTCTCACTCCTCAAACTATTCTCATATACTTCTTCTGCACTCTAATGTGTTCACATCCTTCCTAAAGTGCAGTGTCCAGAACTATATACAATATTTCAGGTGAGGTCTCACTAGTGTCATATACAAGTGCAGTATAACCTCCTTGCTGTTGTACTGAACGGAACTTCCATTAATGAAAATCAAAGGAACTGCAGATGCCGTGAATCAGAAACAAAAACAGAAATTGCTGGCAAAGCTAAACACCTATACAGAGGAATCAGAGTTATCGTTTCGAGTCAAGTGAGCCTTCCTCATAACTGATGGTAGCTAGGAAAATGTCAGTTTATTTGCAGAAGATAGGGAGGGAGGGAGGGATTAAGTAGGGAATGATAGGTGGGGATAGAGCCCAAATGCAAAGAAAAATAGTTGGACAGACAAAGGATTGAATAATGATCTGACTAGAGGAGTAAATAGCTATTAATGAGGATTGTTAGTGGCTAACAATGGGTTGTGTGTAATACAGACTGTATGATAACAAGGTGTGTGGGGGTTGGGATAAGGACATGGGACAACACAAGCCCTCAAGTTATTGAACTGGATATGAAGTCCAGAAGGCTGCATGGTCCCCAAGTGGAAAATGAAGTGCTGTTCTTCCAGTTTGTGCTGAGCTTCACTGGAGGACTGCAGCAAACCTGAGACAGATTTGTTTACCTTTTAATAAAGCCTAGGATATTGAATCCTTTATTAAGTGCTCACTCCACATGTCCTATTCCCTTCACTAAAGTAAAAACTAAGTTCCTCTGCTCCTGCTTGACCTTTAAAGAAATTCCAGAAAACAGCTGATAAGGTGCCACAAGGATAATGCAGAAAACAAAATGCATGGTTGCTAGGGTAATATATTAGCATGGGTAGAAGATTGGCTGGCTGACGGAAAACAGAGAATATATATAAATGAGCCTTTGCTGATGAGCAGAATGTGATGAGCAGACTGCTGCAGGGGTCCATTTGGTAGGAACAATAAAAAGCAGGGTATTACTTAAGTAGAGAATGACTTCAGAATTCTGAAGTGCAGAGGCATTTACGTGTTCTATATGAATATCAAAACATTAGTATGCGAGTACAGTGTGTAATCAAGAAGGCCAATGGATGCTACTCTGAAATTTAGGAGCTTGAACATAAAAGTTATATTATGCTTCAGTTAAAGAGGACAGTTGGTGAAACCACAAATTAAATGTGGTCAATCACCAAATGAATCGTATGCAGTTTTAATCTATTTATTTAAGGCAGGATATAAATGCATTGGAGGTGGTTCAGGGAGGCGTTTATCAGATTGATAATTGGAATGAATGTGTTGCCTTTCCCAAGGTTAGTTTGGATAGGATGGACTTGTTCCACTGTAGTAAAGAAGAGTGAGGGAGTGCCTTAATCATAGTCTCCAAGATCCTGAACAGTCCTAACAGGTTAGATGTGGAGAGGCTGATCCCTCTTGTGGGTTAGTCTAGAACTAGGAGACATTTTAACAATTAGGACAAAAGAGGAGAACTTGTTTCTCTTCGAGGATTGTATGACTTTGGAGCTTTCTGCCTCAGAAGGGTAGTTGAATATTTTTAATTCAGAGATAGATTCTTGTTAGGCATGGGAATCATAGGTTAGACTTGATCTTGGTTCTCAAGCAAGTTAGAGCCAAAAATGTGCTGCTGGTTAAAGCACAGCAGGTTAGACAGCATCCAAGGAACAGGAAATTCGACGTCTTGGGCCAGAGCCCTTCATCAGGAATGAGGAGAGTGTGCCAGGCAGGCTAAGATAAAAGGTAGGGAGGAGGGACTTGGGGGAGGGGCGATAGAGATGTGATAGGTGGAAGGAGGTCAAGGTGAGGGTGATAGGCCGGAGTGGGATGGGGGCGGAGAGGTCAGGAAAGAAGTTTGCAGGTTAGGAGGGCGGTGCTGAGTTGAGGGAACCGACTGAGACAAGGTGGGGGGGGAGGGGAAATGAGGAAACTGGAGAAATCTGAGTTCATTCCTTGTGGTTGGAGGGTTCCCAGGCGGAAGATGAGGCGCTCTTCCTCCAACCGTCGTGTTGTTATGTTCTGCCGATGGAGGAGTCCAAGGACCTGCATGTCCTTGGTGGAGTGGGAGGGAGAGTTAAAGTGTTGAGCCACGGGGTGGTTGGGTTGGTTGGTCCGGGCGTCCCAGAGGTGTTCCCTGAAGAGTTCCGCAAGTAGGCGGCCCGTCTCCCTAATATAGAGGAGGCCACATCGGGTGCAGCGGATGCAATAGATGATGTGTGTGGAGGTGCAGGTGAATTTGTGGCGGATATGGAAGGATCCCTTGGGGCCTTGGAGAGAAGTAAGGGAGGAGGCGTGGGCGCAAGTTTTACATTTCCTGCGGTTGCAGGGGAAGGTGCCGGGAGTGGACGTTGGGTTGGTGGGGGGTGTGGACCTGATGAGGGAGTCCACACCCCCCACCAACCCAACGTCCACTCCCGGCACCTTCCCCTGCAACCGCAGGAAATGTAAAACTTGCGCCCACGCCTCCTCCCTTACTTCTCTCCAAGGCCCCAAGGGATCCTTCCATATCCGCCACAAATTCACCTGCACCTCCACACACATCATCTATTGCATCTGATGCACCCGATGTGGCCTCCTCTATATTGGGGAGAAGGGCCGCCTACTTGCGGAACGATTCAGAGAACACCTCTGGGACGCCCGGACCAACCAACCCAACCACCCCGTTGCTCAACACTTTAACTCTCCCTCCCACTCCACCAAGGACATGCAGGTCCTTGGACTCCTCCATCGGCAGAACATAACAACACGACGGTTGGAGGAAGAGCGCCTCATCTTCCGCCTGGGAACCCTCCAACCACAAGGAATGAACTCAGATTTCTCCAGTTTCCTCATTTCCCCTCCCCCCACCTTGTCTCAGTCAGATCCCTCAACTCAGCACTGCCCTCCTAACCTGCAATCTTCTTCCTGACCTCTCCGTCCCCATCCCCTCTGGCCTATCACCCTCACCTTGACCTCCTTCCACCTGTCACATCTCCATCGCCCCTCCCCCAAGTCCCTCTTCCCTACCTTTTATCTTAGCCTGCCTGGCACACTCTCCTCATTCCTGATGAAGGGCTCTGCCCCAAAACGTCAAATTTCCTGTTCTTCGGATGCTGCCTAACCTGCTGTGCTTTAACCAGCAGCACATTTTCGGCTCTGATCTCTAGCATCTGCAGACCTCACTTTTTACTCTCAAGCAAGTTAATTAGCATTAATAGGGAGTCCTTTAGTCAAACTATTGAGTACACCAGTTACTTATCCTACTTGAAAAGACCCCTTGTTATTAACTATAGGAATCAAATTGTTGTGATAGTTTAATAAATTGATGTGTTATGTTCCGCAGACACACTATCATCTTCAATCCTGTTACACATCAACAATTTCAATCAGCTTTGAGCCACTCAATGTTATTGGGTCAATATTGCCACTTTCCTCTTTAACCCTTGAATCACCTCATTGACTCGATAACAGTCACCATCCACATGTCTTCTCCCGCCTCCCCCTACAGCCAACACTGTCCCAATGCCTAGCTTGGTCCCTCCTGTAACCAAGCCACCAGTTCAGCATCATTACAGAACATCAATCCCTCCACTTTCTCCACCCGCTCTGACCCAGTCCCCATGAAATCATCCACTACCTACTCATGACCCTGGAACTCCCACCATACTGCATCCCAGCTCCTCTCCTCCCTGCCCATTATCCTCTCAGGACAGCATCAATCTGGCTTTTAGGAAAATTTCTCCAAGACCGTCCTGATCCAAATGCGCTCTCATTACCCTCAGCAATATAGGGCAGCAATGCACCCTTGACACCATTACCCTTGCTCCCTTTCCCCAATACCCATTGCCTGTATTCCCTGGACAGAGTTCCTCGGAGTTCCCTCCCAATCCCAGACAACCCTACCTCCCTCAGTCTGCCTCCCTGCTCAGTGCCCCTTTTAGACAGACCTCACCTGATTTCCCATCATCACCTCCTGGAACAACTCTACCGAAAGGGAACAAATCAGTGGCTACTCACTCAAAATCCATCAGGCACAGACTATTTAAATGATTGATTTAAATCACTCAATCATATTCTTAGCAGAATTTTTATTTTATTTTGTGAAATAATTAATAAACAGAGGTTCTGCTATGAGAGGAAGCTGCACTATCGGGTTGATGAAAGATTAATGGATGAAAAGATTACAAAGTTGAATAGAATTTGTCTTCAAGCAGAGCAGAGAAAGGGACAGAACTTCTGAGAAGATTTCAGCCTGCTTTCCAAAAAGTAAGGCCTGAGTAAAACTTTTTTAGCTGAAGAACCTTAAATAGCACTTACCTTGGGGAAGTGGAGACTTGAGGAAGGTATTAGACTGTCAGCCGATGATTTCATAATAGGAGCAAGAAATGGAGGAGCAATTTAGAGTCTTTCTAAACTGACAGAAGGAGTTCAGAATTTAAAATGTTCATCTAATTGCAGGTGGCATATCCAAGTAACATGCAGTGGCAGAAATTCAGCAGGGATTTGGCGAATTGAAAAGACAAAAGGAGATGAAGCTGCCCGCTGGGAAGACAAACAGCAGATGTGTAAGGAATTGACAGATTTGCAAAACAGCATAGAGTCAGGGTAATTAATTAGTTTGGAAACAACAGCGCAATATTAATTGCAGAGCAAGATAGACAAACAGACAATATGAAACACAATTAGCGGTAATGGTAGCACAGATCTTGGATAAGATTGTGCAAAAGGAATAAATGTAAAATATTTTCCACTACAGGAGATGCAAAAGACAATCTCTAGAGTCCTGTTCTATATCATTAACCTAGAATTGTGCCTCATTACAGTTTTCTGCTTTAGATTGTCTTATTGTTTTCTCTGGCAATTTTAATTTAAGCCATGTAGTTTGCAAAATCCAATAAGTCAATGCAAGCTGGAAGCAAAGAAGCTGGGAGCACTGGATAGGAGGAAAGGCTTCCTCACAGGCAGTGATTTTCTGCTGTGTGTTCTTTAGCAGCCAACAAAGTAAAAAGGCAAGATTTTGCTTTCACTTTGTGTCAGAAGAAGAGCAGCTGAAAATAAAGTGACTGTCAGCGTTGGCAAGTGTGCCGTATACCATAAATATCCCTTGGCAGGTCTGGAAACCCATACATAGTATGCCATCTTAGAAGCTGTGAATCAAAAGATGCAAATCAGTGAATGAAATGACTCCTATCCAACCTCAAGCTCTCAGCTTTTATGAGAGGCCAAGCATTAAAATTCTGTTACACTTCCAACAGTTTACATGTGAAGCTCAGTTCTTCAATTCATTTCCCTCGTGTAGCTTGCAAATGCCAAACACTGGGAAATCCCCTAATCTGCTCCCTTGGTTCCCAGTGGAAGCAAGGAAATGTGCTCTGCCCAACACCAGAAATATTTGATTTTTATAAGCATTACTGCAGACTTCCTTTAGTGGACACATGTGGAGCCTATCTCCAGTCCATTGCTTCAAGCAAGTCTATGTTGAACATCATTGCTCTTTTTGCCTTCAGTGAGTAAAACAAAAATAATTCACAAACAGGCTGCAACATCCCAGTCAGACAGAGCACAATCATCAATTTGAAAACAATGAATTCACAATTTTACAAGGGTGAAACAAAAGACATTCACTTGGGTGTGCATCAAATCCTACTATTTATTAGTGAGCAAATAGGACAGTTTGTTCTAACACCTGGAACTGAGAACATGCCTTTCCTGTGAGCCTGGGCAGGATGAGTAGGAGGGTGGGATGTTTTTAACACTATAGAGTATTTATTTCATGTGGACAATGACAAGCAGGCTACAGATTTATGGTGAATACCGTGAATAATTTTCAAAATTTCCAAAACTGAGAACATTATTCATTATTCCAAGATAATAACAAAGAAAATAGCATGGATATACATGTGCAATTTGTGTACCTGGTATATTTATCATAACTATTGTTTAGTTATGTGTTGAACATTTTTTTAATCCCCTACAATTTAATTAAAGTTAAAGGTACAATGGAAGACTGTTCACAAAGTGAACAGAAATGGTAGTAACCAGTAGTGATTTGCTTGCAACTAGGTATCTAAGAATTTCAGCTTTTGAGGTTTTTATTTTCAAAATCCATCTTCCCCTCCCCTCAAACTCATCCGCTTATCACCAAATCAAAGTCTGCCACGAATCAGCATACTTGAGCAGCTTATGAAAACACAATACGTTTTGTGAATGATCATTCAAAAGGTCTTCTTTGATATAATTAAGAGCGGATATAATTAAGAGTGGTTTAGTGAAAAGAACTCAACAAAACAATGGCATTTTCCGTCACAATTGCAATCCACCAAGACTGTGATTGTTTAAAAAAAAGCTAAAGCGAGTCTGAATATTCCTGTCTCCAGACAGTCAGAAGACAGATGTACCCTGAAGGATACCTATTGGAAGCTCTTGGAAGATCTGACATAGTAACTATGACTTAAATGACTAGGAAGTTTAAACAACTGAATAGACTTGCAATTTGGAGCCCCCTGAAAAAGCCTCAAACTCTGAGACTTCAGAGGGTGTCCATTCACTTACAAAGGAAGGTGAGACAGATTGAAACCTGCTTGAGTCTGAATAACTATAAAACTGACACCAACTTCTATGGTTCCCTCAGTTAATCACACTGACCCTTCTCCATTCCCACAAACATAACCTCCCCATTGGCTGCTACAACATTTGACACTCCCCCTGGTCTCACACCCCCTCCTGGACACCCTACAGCAAAATTCCAGGACATCTGCTTCTCCAATACCACCACCATGTACTCCCCATCCATCCACTCACTCCCTCAATACCCAACTCCCCTCTTGATCTCCCTATCCACCCTACAGCCAGTCATTGAATCATAGAATTATACAGCACAGAAACAGATGCATCCCTGTCAAACATCCCAATCTGACCTATTCCCGCTTGCCACCATTTGGCCTAAATCCCTCAAAACCCTTCCTATACCCATCCAGATGCCTTTTTAATGTTGTAATCTTACCCACCTCAATCACTTCCTCTGGCAGCTATTCGGTACACATTCCACCACCCTCTGTACAAAAGATATAGCCCTTAGATCCAATTTAAATCTTGCCCCTCTCACCTTAAACCTATGCCCATTAGGTTTAGACTCACCTGTCCTGGGAAAAAGAGCTTAACTTCACCTATCCATTCCTCTCATGATTTTATAAACCTCTAAAAGATAAAAGGACGTAGGGTCTGAAAGGATTAATCCTGAATAGTATCACCCATTATGACAATGACACATAGGCTTGACGGAGGAACAGCTTGGGATCTTGAAACAGTAAGACCTTGCACCTGGACCTTTCTCATAGCCTCTGCAACAATGTCTATCACATCTATCTTACACATAGTTGCTATGATGCAATAAACTATACACAACATCTTTTTAAAGACCAAGTATTTTCTCATCAAGCTGGTTTTTCTCTGCCACATGAAGCCATGAGCCCTGTCCATACTTAGCCTGAAAGAAGATGACGGTAACAAAATTACCTTAAAGTGAGCAGGATATAGATAGCTGCTACAAAATGATGAGCAGCAGTACACATTGTTCATACAACAGCCCACACTTACCTGGCACCTCACTTCCTGACCCTGCCATCCATTTGCTTGCCATTCTACACCCTCACCCACCCGCCACCCTACCCCTCATTCAAACACTATTTCATCTTGTCACTCACTGACACCCTATCTCACCCATCGGACAATCTACCCTCGCCACCGGCATCTCTTTTGCTTACCCAACTTACACTTCACCCTCTCATCAATATACCAGCCACTAAGCTCGTCATCCAAGTACATGTCACACTACACCCTTAACTGCATACTGCCTATCTCCTCACCCGCATATCTACATCTCTAACTCCTCACCTACTTATTTGGCACCTTATTCCCTCAATGTGTGTAAGTTATCTAACACATATACCTTCACTTCACAGCTTCTCCAAAAGACTTTGGGACATTTAAATTGTTTACTTCTGGAATTCAGCACCTAGAACTGTAAAAAGAGAGTTTGCTTTTGCGCAGTTTCTCTGCACTGTTCCCTTGAGGACTGCGCACTGCTGGAGTCTGGAAGGATTCTCAATCTGAATTTGAGCACAAAAATCTTTGGAAGTTTAGTGTGTTCCTTTTTATCTGATCTGGGTCAGAATTAGAGACTTCAACCCAGATTGGAAGACTTGAACCATAGACAACTGTTTGCTACTTATGTTGGATCAATAGACTGTTTTCTTGCTAGGATAGACCAGCATTTGAATATTGCTGAAAATAGAGACTCATTGCCAAAGCTTTTTGTATTGCACTCATCAAGACAAATACAAAATGCCAAATTTCAGATGTTCATAGCAACTTATACTACTTGAGTAAAGGATACTGATTGGTTGACAAATGGACTCTCGTAGGCAAAGGTATTACAATGGAGAAAGTAATGGGAAACTATAAGCTACAAGATAATTGTTATGCCAACAACCAAATTAAGGCAATGAGTTGAATTTGTAACACGACTGATTAACTCTGCTAGCAGTGAGATGTTTTCATACACAGAGATCCATTCGAGCTTTCCTCCTTTTTTTGAATAACATAAGCACATAGTACAAAGGAGCCTACTCTACCATTCAACTGAATCCACGGCTGATTTTCTAACTCAATACTATTTTCCCATATCTCCTGATATCTTTAATATTTAGAAATCTACCAATCTTCATTAATGTCTTGGACATAATCAATGATTGAGTCTCGGCAGTCTTTCAGAATAGAGATTTCCAAAAATTTACCACTGACAGATGAAGAAATTCCTCCAGTTATAAATGGCCTATCTTTTACTCTAAGACTGTGTCACCAGTTATAGAAATGCATCCCCTAGACAAGGAAAATATCTTTCTTGTGTTTCACTTGTTGAACCCTCAATCTCTCCTCAAAGGGTAATCCTATCATCCCAGGAATAGTTTGGTGAAGATTTATTGCATTCCTGTTACGTCAAGTATATCCTTCCTAGAGTATAATGTGGAGGTGCCAGTGTTGGACTGGAATGAAAAAAGTTAAAAATCACATGACACCAGGTTATAGTCGAACAGGTTTATTTGGAAGTACGAGCTTTCAGAGCGCTGCTCCTTCGTCAGGTAGCTAGTAGTTCCTCGAGTAAAGAGGCCAAAATTGCACATAATATCCCAATTGCAGTTTCATCAATGTAGTATAAAATTCCACCAAGGTATTTTTTCCAGAGAGGGGGATAATTGGCCAGGCTCCAACGAGGCTGGGGTTGAAAGGTTTACTGGGGCACTTTTTGATTGCCACTAACAGATAATGCCTTCAGTATAAGGCTTTCATGTATTTAAAAAAAAGGTTATAATCAAAGGGGAGTGGCCATCTAGCTGTGTAGCTAGTTTTCGTTTAGATTAAAGTTTTTGATTCAGTTCAGCAGCAGTGTGTGTGTGTGTGTATGTGTGTGTGTGAAGGAAGGCTGTTGGTTCTCTCCCTCCTTCTGCCCTTCATAACCTATAAGCTTTTTGTGCCATTTGTACCCTTTGTGTTGATGGGTTTGTTTATTGGGTTTGTTGCAAGTAATTCAGAACAGCATCGTTAAGTCAGGTTAGTCTGTCAGGTTTTGGATAGGGTAAGTTATCCAAGTTATTCTATTTTCTGTTATTTGTGTTTCATTTCATAATTTTGTAAATAAATTCTGTTTGTTTAAAACTTAGGAGTTGGATCAGCTAAATCAGTCCAGGAATATCCACTATACCCTTATCTAAAATAAATAGTAAAGTTATGATCTGGGCTACCTGCTTAAAAATGTTTGAGGGGTAGGGCCTGGTCCATGACACGAGTGTTAAATTTTCTTAACATAGCATAAATGCAGACCCTCCACACATCACTTCAGATCTGATGAAGAATGATCTAGACTCTGAACATTAGCTTGCTCTCTCTCCATGGATGCTGTCTGACTCGCTGTGACCTCAAGCATTTGTCATTTTCACTACAGATTCCAGCACCTGCAGTAATTTGATTCTACCTTAAATTTTCTTGTCTCTGCTGGTATTTGGCCCACATTTTTCTCAGCTAATGCTTTCCTCTTACATACCTATGGAAGCTTTAATAATTTCTTAAAATGTTACTCACTAGTTTAATGTCATATTTTGTTTTCCTTTGAAAAATATGTGCCAATCCTCAGGCTTGCTATGGTTTAGCAATTTTAGGAGCCTTTCTCTTTGATCTAATACACTTGTTAACTTCTTTTGTTAATCACAGCTGAATCACCTTTCCTGTTGCATTTTGGGCCTCAAGGGGAAGTAGACTCATTGTAAACCATGTGTTTGGTGGCCTATTCACAACACCCACTAATGCTTCTCGCCTCCATTCAATGTGATTATATATCCTGATCTTCTCATGTAAGACCTTCACTCAGTTTTATGTTCTGATCTCATCTCTTATTAACATTGTTCCCCTCTTCCTTCCTTTTTTTGCCTGTCCCTCCTAAATGTCAAATATGCAGTCCCCAATAGTTGGCTGCTCCACAACCACATTTCTGGAATGGCAATTAGATTGTGACTGCTTGTTTCATACGTGCTGTCAATTCATCTGCCTTTTGCCTGTATTCAAACAGAGTGCTTTAAATTTTGCTTATTTAACAAGTTTCTCTTTTTCACGGTATCTGATGCTGTTCGTTCTAATTGCTGCCACTTTCCAATTTGCTGCCTTCCAATTTTGTCACCACTTTTCTTCCTACCATTACCCGCTCTGTTTCTCATCTCATTAAATTCCTTCTCAGGTCTCAACACCACAGTTCAGTAGAAGACAAATAATCTCTCTTTCCTGTTTCATGGCATGTCGACATTATTGGTGAGGTCAGTATTTGTTGACCAACTTGCCCAACCATTCCAGAGGGCAGTTGAATCCACAACATTGCTGAGGGCCTGGAGTCACAGTGCGGAGTTCCTTCCTGAAAGAGCATTAATGAACCAGGTGTTATTTTTCACGTTAATTGATGTTAGTTTCATGACACTGTCACTAGCTTTATATTCCAGATTTTCCTTTATAATTAGTTGAACTTAAATTCCCAGCTTACACACTGGGATTTGAACCCATACTTCTATACTATTAGTCTGGGTTTCTAGTCAAGTGACGTTACCACTGTGCAGCATTACAATAGTCTGACTGTTGGGTTTCTATTCTCCCAATTTAAGTTCTGCCTAATTCCTTACACCCCACATACAAGAATACAACATTTCACTCTGCACAACCCTGTGAAACAGCTACTTGGTTGTATTAAAGCCACTTCACCAGATGGACAATAGCTTAAAGAGGTTAGAACCACCAGCTCCTCAATGAGATTAGGAATGGGCAAGAAATACCAGTCTCATCAGCAATACCCACAAACCTGAAGGGAATACTTTTTAAAATCCTCATAATGTACAGACTAGAATCTCTTCTTTGGCATTGAAAATTGTGTTTTTAATCTAGGTTGTTGAGAGCAGCTGCAGCATCATGATGGCTATATCCACTTTTAACAACTCCAGATGCTGCACTTGCAGTGAAATAACCTTTTAAAAGAGACAACAAAATTTCAGAAAATCTATAACTGACCTCAATTTGAGCAGTGCAGCTTTTTCAGGTGATAATGTAAAACTATTGACTGCTCAGCATCTTTGGTAATTTCCTTTTGTTGCTTTCTCTTCAGTGTGTTTTTACTGAACTGATTTCTCAAATTGTTCATCACTCACGAGCTCACTGTAAATCACTGCAAAACAATTCAAAATGAACATCCTTTAAAACGTAATTAGCAGTTCAATAATGAACTCTGTTCACTGAGCATCCGAGGTTTTTGTACATATGTTGACAGCCTGTAAATAAATGACATTAAAGTCAGCCCAACCAGAGTGGCCTGAGAGTGATTGTCAGTATTCCTGCAGATTAATGGCTGTGGTTCAGTTTAATGTTCACTAAAGTTTGACTCAGCGCTTGTGTAATTGCTCAGACAAGAAAGGGCTTGAAGAAGACCATGTTTAATTGTAATTTTTGCATAATTGTCCACTGTTTTTATCTTGTGAGTTGGAGATATCTCAAGTCAAGTGAATTGGCCATGTTGAATTGCCCATTGTGCTCGGTGCGTTAGTCAGAGGGAAATGGATCTGAGTGGGTTACTCTTCAGAGGGTCAGTGTGGACTGATTGGGTCGAATGCCTGTTTCCACACTATAGGGAATCTAATCTAATCTAAGTCATCACAATAATAGAGGTAAACATAAGTTCCTAAAGCAGGATATTTTTCCAGTCACTGTGACAGGTCATAGGTATCATTGCTGGATTTTAATTATATGACTACTGCATTGTTAATGAGATAAGTTTTACCTACTTTCAATTGAGGAAACTGCATGAAATGCCAATAGTGATGCTAGGAATCATCAGGTTACAATGAGTTTCATAAAATATAAGGAGCCAACGGCAGGCAAGACAGAAATCGTGACCAAATACTTTCTAACTTAACTTCAGAATACAGCAAGTTCCTCAGAGAATCAGAAATATTTAAGCAGAGATAATCAGAAGATCATTTCTCACAACTGTACTGATCTCATCATTTGGTAACAGCTACCCAAACTCCTTTTTCTGATGTTTCTGTCCTGCTGATATGTGAACTACCTTAAATATTCAGTTCACAGCCTTGGTCATTTTGTAATCATGCCTCTCATAACATTCCTATTTACTTCTAGTTGTGCTATCAGTTTATCCACCAATGTTACAAATGCTGCATGGATTCAGAAAAAGAGTCTTTGATTTGTTTTTATTGTTTTTTTTCCTGCTCTGACCTTGATTGCTGGTGCTTTTATTTGTGCAAACTATCTCTTCCTATCACACTGTAGGTATCATTATGGACATCTCTACCCTGCACTATTGCCTTGTTCTTTCTTTTTAATGTTGCAGATCCCCTTTTGCATGAAAGCCCTTATAATAGATCTCATGATATGACTTGCCAGTACCACTGACCTTGGTTCAGGTGAAGATCATCCCACTGATACTGCTGCCCCTTTCTGCAATACTGGTACAAGCACCCCATGTTTCAAAGTCATTTCCCACCCCTTTGCACTATCAATCTCTGAGTTGTAATTATATATACAATAGACCAATATGCTCATGGATCACGTGAACCTTTGACTTTTTAATTTTGTATATTGCTACTCATCCACTCTCGGGAAGGCCTCTTTCTTAGTCCTACCTACATCATTGGTACCCACATAGACCCCAACAACTGGATCCTTGTCCCCTCCCTGCAACCGACAAAATTCTTCTTCAGCCCACAGAAGATGCTCTGAATCTTACAAGAGGATTTGCAAATAGGAGTAAAGATGCCTCGCTGCAATTAAACTTACTTTAGTGATAACACACTTGGGGTTTTGCATGTATTTAAAACTCCTTACTAATGAGACATAAACTTGTCTTAGAAAGAGTCCAACAATGATTCACCAAACTAATTCCTGGGATGGAGGGTTTGCCTTATGAGGAAAGATTTAATAAGTTAGACTTTTATCCCTGGAGTTCAGAAGAATGAGAGATGATCTCATTCACTCAAAATTTCTGCAAGCGTCAGCCAGGTGGTAGTAGGAAAGATTCTAGAACTGGCAACACAATCTCAGAGTAAAGGTGGGCCATTGAGAATTCAGTTGAGGAATTTCTTCACAGTGAGGTAGATGAATTCTCTGCTGCAGAAGACGCAGTCATTGATTCTTCATTTTGGACATATTCATAGATTTCTAGATATTAAAAACATCAAGGAATGCAAGGATAGTGCAAGGGAGACCAAAACTGGAAGGCACGTATCTAAGGTGAGAGGGGAACATTTAAAAGGGACTAGAGGGTCAACTTTTTCATACAGGTGTTCCAATATGGAACAAGTTGCCAGAGAAAGTAGTAGGAGTGAGTACAATTACAACATTTAAAAGACATTTGGACACATACATAGACAGGAAAGGTTTAGAGGGATATGAACCAAATACAGGAAAACGGGACTGATGCAATTTAGGAAACTGGATAATGTTGGGCCCCTGTAACATTCACTGGATCTATGGGTTAACAGTTCAGCAATAATGCTTTGGGTCACTGCCTCCCCCTTTATAGACCCAGCAGAATTCAAATGAAATTAATAAAAACTTGGAATTGAAAACTGGTAGTGGTGATCATCAAAATATCATTGATTGTTGCAATAAACCATATGGTTCACTACCATCCTCAAGGGAAAGAAATCTACAATCCTTGCCTGGTCAACATGACATGTGACTCCATATCCATGAGAATGTGGTTGCCTCTGGAATGGCCCACGAGCCTTTCAATTCAATTGCCTTTATGGATGGCTGAAAAGTGCTGACCTTGCCAGCTAAGCCCACATGCTTTGTAAAGAGCAAATGAAACCACAACGGTTTGTCAGGATTACTGGGAAACTCTACACTGTGAGATTTCACGCTATCAAACAGAAAACCTGCAAATGGCCCAGTAGTATTGCTGCACACTGAGTAATTGGAAAATTCAAAAGGATGCAAATCTCTGAGCCGCCCACAAAATGCAAGTGACCATTAGCTTTGTGACTGTATATTGCTTTCTGAGGTGGTGTTTTGTTCAGGAGCTGCAGACTGTGATCTCACATGAGGTCTACTAAAACTACAGTTCAAAGTTCTGAACTGTAAAGTCACAACCTCCAAAATCCAAGATTAATGCAAACATTACCACTCTTTATATTAGAGATCAAAAAGAAAGAGATTCCTCAAGACACCTGTTGGTGTTATCAACTTTTAAGGATGGTTTTACAAAAATACTTCTTATTTTATCTTGCTCGGGAGGACTTAAAGTTTTGAAAATCGTTTTGACTTCAAGATTTGTGGACATACCTGGAGCAGTTTATTCAAAGGAAGTAATCAAAAGTTCACTGTGGAATTTGGTGATTTCTTTTTAACAATTATTCCCAGTATTTACATGACTGAATGATAAAGTTTTGATTTGCAACAAACTGCTGGAGCTGTCCTTGAACAATGGCTGACTTTGTTTTATCTGGTTGAGTTAGAAGCAAGCCAACAAAGAAATGAACTGTATTGCAGGCAAACCTCTAAGACCAAACTGAGCTGGAGGAAAGTTAGCTATGAACAAACTGCCCAGCTGATCTGTCCTATTTCTGATAATGAAATATTTTTATATTAGTGAAACCACTTCATTTTTTTTTTGGAAGAGTAATTGAAAGAACATCTCAAGACGTTTAAAGTGCAGTGGCTAAGTGGTTAACACTGTTGCCTCACAGAGCCTCATAGCATTCCAGTTTCCTCCCACAGTCTAAAGATGCATAGGTTAGGGGGATGGGCCTTGCTAAATTGTCTGTACTGTCCAGGAATGTATAGGCTAGATGGATTAGTCCTGATAAATGTGGGGTTATAGGGATAGGGTAGGCAACTGGATTTAGATGAAAAGCTCTTCGGAGCTTCAGTGTAGACTGGATGGGCTGAACAGCCTCTGACCGTACTGCAGGGATTCTGTGATTGTACCTTTTGAGCAAGCTGCGTCTCCAAGAATTCAGAGACAACAAAGCCCAATTAGTAACCTGACTACATATGTGTAACATAACAGCCATAGATTCTGGGGTACCATACACTTTAACCATGTACCTTGTACCTATTGGCTAAAATATTTCTTACTTCCAAAAATTAAACTCTGCAGGCAGGGAATGAGAGAAAGTGCGAGTGTGTGTCTTTGGGTGTCTCTCTCTCTCTCTCTCTCTCTCTCTCTCTCTCTCTCATACACACACACACACACACACACACACACACACACACTTTCTCACAAACAATGTATGATAACCAACTATTGCATATTTATGAATACGTTTTCTGCTTTATTAATAAACCCACAATTGTTGTTATGAAGAAAACTTAAGAGAACCGGTGGATCAAAAGATAATTTGTTTAAAGCCTGATAATGATAAATTATTTGATCATCTTGGTAACTAAAAAATGCATTTTGATTTTGTGTTAAAACTTGTGGATAATGGAGCCAACAGCAGTGGCACTCGCCTCCAGCCTCCATTCTACAAAGAGTACACCATCACTTGGGCAGCAGTGAAATAGTTAACCTGCCAAGTACTGCTGCTTGGGTGTTAATGTGACTATCTTTTACTTCTTTCCTTCGCTGTTTCTAATTGGAAGTACACCAGGAGCCAGCAAATGGCATTGAAATTTGCAAAGTTAACAAAATAGCATTTTCGAACATCAACATACATTTTCATTCTGAGAAAGTTACACTGATAAGCTTGTTTTCGCATGAAAGTTTATAACGTATGGCCCCACCTAAATTCCATGGAAATTCTGAAGTTTTTTTCACATTGAAGATTATTTTTTAACATGATGAGAATAGAGTACAGCCAGACAACCATGGCAAAGTACAGAGATTTCATGTTATTGATTCTGAAAGCACAAAATCCCCTGGAGAATTTGATTCTGGTGTCAAAGGCTTTGTAACATAATAAATGCTCCAGCAAATGTAATTCGGGAGATAATCTTTCACACTCAACGTTCTAACAGAAGGCTACATTTCATGTAGTATTATCACTAGCTTAGACAGTATGCTCTTGAGCATGCACAGATATAAAGAACTTGCATTTATGTAACATGACCTCAGGCTGTGTCAATGTGCTTTAAGACCAATGAAGAACGTTCGGTAGAACTTGCTTTTTCTTTGCTGCTACTTCCATTTGAACATTCATAATGATTTCAATATTATCCTCTCTTGAAGCAACGATGTGGAGGTGTCAGTGTTGAATTGGGGTGGTCAAAGTCAGAAGTCACATGACACCAGGTTATTGTCCAACAGGTTTATTTGAAATCACAAGCTTTCAGATCGCTGCTCATTGGTCAGGTGATGTGCCTGACACTTCACCTAATGAAGGAGCAGCATTCCAAAAGCTTGTGATTTCAAATAGGTCTGTTGGACTATAACCTTCTGTCATGTGACTTCTGTCAATGAAGGAAGGAGAAGGCCAATGTAAGAGAGTTAAACATTCTTCTTCACAGTCCCTCAGATTCCTGGATGACTTCCTGCACCTCTGGTACGATGCATTCTGAGATGGTTGATAAGCTCAATGGGTGATCTGTAGTTTCTCCCTATGTGACACAGGCAGTGTTTGAAGGGTAGTGCAAAGGCGAAGACCTTGACTTCACCTCTGCATCTCCCTGCAACTCCTCAATGTCACAAGCTGGGAGATTCCCATTCACTGGGGACATTTGATCTCTTTTGAGGTGCTTTGAGAACGTCCGTGTCTGTTATAATTACCAAAACCAATGCCATTTGAACATCTCAGGGATGAGAGCGGGACATATTAAGAGCACAGTTCAAACTAGTCCTTGCCTGGGTTCTCCAGGGCTAGGAAATCTTGACAGTGGAAAGAACATGGGAGTTGCCAGCTCCACAGGTTCGGTGCCCTTTCCAGCATTTCTAATGGACAAATGGGAGCAGGAGCACACCTTCCCTTCCTGACCATGATCACTCCCTCTCCCTGATACCGTACCACCCCCTTTTTGCCAGGGACCTTCCCAAATGGGAGCCTCCTATTTGACTAGATTAGAGTGGTGCTGGAAAAGCACAACAGGTCAGGCAGCATCCGAGGAGCAGGAAAATTGATGTTTTGGGCAAAGGCCCTTCATCAGGAATAGAGGCAGGGTGCCTGCAGGGTGGAGAGATACGTGAGAGGGGGTTGGGGGTGGGGAGAAAGTAGCACAGAGAACAATAGGTAAAAGGGGGTGGGGATGAAGGTGATAGGTCAGAGAGAATGGTAGAGTGGATAGGTGGAAAGCAAGATAGGCAGGTAGGACAGGTCATGAGGGCGGTGCTGAGCTGGAAGGTTAGAGCTGGGATGAGGTGGGGGAAGGGGAAATGAGGAAACTGGTGAAATCCACGTTGATGCCCTGGAGTTGACGTGTTCTGAGGCGGAAGATGAGACGTTCTTCCTCCACGTGTCGGGTGGTGAGAAAGCGGTGGTAGAGGAGGCCCAGGACCTGCATGTCCTCGGCAGAGTGGGAGGGGGAGTTGAAATGTTGGGCAACAGGGCGGTGGGGTTGATTGGTGCGGGTGTCCCGGAGATGTTCCCTAAAACGCTCTGCTCGCAGCCATCCAGTCTCCCTAATGTAGAGGAGACTGCATCGGGAGCAATGAATACAATAAATGATATTGGTGGATGTGCAGGTGAAATTTTGATGGATGTGGAAGGCTCCTTTGGGGCCTTGGATGGAGGTGAGGGAGGAGGTGTGGACGCAGGTTTTGTAATTCCTGCAGTGGCGGGGAGGGTACCAGGAAGGGAGGAGGCGTTGTTGGGGTGCATGGACCTGACCAGGTAGTCACGTAGGGAACGGTCTTTGCGGAAAGTGGAAAGGGGTGGGGATGGAAATATATCCCTGGTGGTGGGGTCCTTTTGGAGGTGGCAGAAATGTTATCGGATGATGTGGTTTTTGCGAAAATTGGTAGGGTGGAAGGTGAGCATCAGGGGGGGTTCTGTCCTTGTTATGGTTGGAGGGGTGGGGTTTGAGGGCGGAGGGGTGGGATGTGGATGAGATGCATTGGAGGGCAACTTTAATCACGTGGGAAGGGAAATTGCGGTCTTTAAAGAAGGAGGCCATCTGGTGTGTCCTGTGGTGGAAATGGTCCTCCTGGGAACAGATACGGCAGAGGCGGAGGAATTGGGAATACGGGATGGCATTTTTGCAAGAGGTAGGGTGGGCAGAGGTGTAATCCAGGTAGCTATGGGAGTCGGTGGGTTTGTAAAAAATGTCAGTGACAAGTCAGCCGTTATTAATAGAGATGGAGAGGTCCAGGAAGGGGAGGGAGGTGTCAGAGAGATGGTCCAGGTGAATTTAAGGTCGGGGTGGAATGTGTTGGTGAAGTTGATGAATTGCTCAACCTCCTCACGGGAGCACGAGGTGACGCCAATGCAGTCATCAATGTAACGGAGGAAGAGGTGGGGAGTGGTGCCAGTGTAACTACGGAAGATGGACTGTTATATGTAGCCAACAAAGAGACAGGCATAGCTGGGGCCTATATGGGTGCCCATGGCTACCCCTTTGGTCTGGAGAAAGTGTAAGGGTTCGAAGGAGAAATTGTTGAGGGTGAGGACCAGTTCAGCCAAACGAACGAGAGTATCAGTGGAAGGGTACTGTTGGGGACATCTGGGGAGGAAGAAACAGAGGAGTTAGAGGTCCTGGTCATGGTGGATGGAGGTGAAGATGAGGCATTGGGGGCCTGGGAAATGGAAGTCTTGGAGGAGGTGAAGGGTTTGGGTGGTGTCTCAAACATACGTGGGGAATTCCTGGACTGGGGGGAAATAGGACAATGTCAAGGTAGGTGGAGATGAGTTTGGTGGGGCAGGAGCATGCTGAGACAATGGGTCAGCCAGCGTGGTCAGGCTTGTGGATCTTGGGAAGGCAGTAGAATCAAGCAGTGTGAGGAAGGATGCCTCATCTTCCACTTCAGAATACTTTAACCCCATGGCAACAGTGTGGATTTCACCAGTTCCTCATTTCCACTTGACCCACCTCACCCCAGCTCCAACCTTCCAGCTCAGCACTGCCCTCATGACCTGTCCTACCTGCCTATCTTCCTTTCCACCTATCCACTCCACCCTCCTCGCTGACCAATCACCTTCATCCCCACCCCCATCCACCCATTGTACTCTGGTAACCTTCCTCCATCCTCCTCTCTGACCAATCACCTTCATCCCCACCCCCATCCACCCATTGTACTCTGGTAACCTTCCTCCATCCTCCTCTCTGACCAATCACCTCCATCCCCACCCCCATTCACCTATTGTACTCTACGCTATTTTCTCCCCACCCCCACCCCCCTCTCATTTATCTCTCCACTCTGCAGGCACCCTGCCTCTATTCCTGATGAATGGCTTTTGCCTGAAACGTCGATTTCCCTGCTCCTCGGATGCTGCCTGACCTGCTGTGTTTTTCCAGCACCACTCTAATCTAGACTCTGGTTTCCAGCATCTGCAGTCCTTGTTTTGCCTATTTGACTGGCAGCCAAATGGGAAACTGTTTAAAAATTACTATGAGTCTCTGTATTTAAGCTCGGCAGGACCACTGTGTCTCGGTCATTGGTTATTTCTCGCCTCATCTTCACCCTCCCTGTCTCCCAGTGAACATCAAGATCAATAAGGTGCCTCACCACAGATGTCCTTGACTGATTAAACCATTGGAGGAGCTGTAGAAATGATCTTTTCAGTTTATGCAGTAATTTGCCCAGAAATAATTACCAAATGCTGACCTCAAAATAAATTGTAAACTTGTTTGCATCACTGATATTCAATCAGGTTACAAGATGACTTTTTTTGAGATGAGTATATCCCTTGCCAGAGCATACGGAGACCAACTTGAATAGCATTATTGTCACAAAGTCTAATATATTCAGTCTGCTACACGTAATCCACAGCTCCCTAAAACACACAGCTCTCTCATTCTTCCTGCTTCTTAAACAAAATGTTGTGGGTTGAACCTGTAATTCACAACCTTTACAGGAGTTAATGATGCTGCATGTGTCACATAACAGTCTTGAAAGAATGAAATATAGAAGGTGCTACTAAATGGGTGTAATCTGATTATTTTGTTCATTGAAGGCAATTTACAATTTGATACTAACCATAGCTGTAGTCAGTGTAAAGGCTGTACACATCAAATCCATAGGGAATCTGCTGAGACATTTCCAAACTGCCTTTTCACTTCTGTAACCTCAGATATAATTCATTTGTGACTGATAAGGTTAAACTCAGAGAGATCACAGGCTGTTGTTGAAAATGGAAAGAAAGTTACACATCATCTGAGGATGGGAAGGCAGAGGAAGCTTGAACCTACATCAGGTCAGTTACACAGAACTGTTTCAAGCTGATACTGGGGGGTCTGAAATGGATTGAGTTCCATCTTTTCGCTATTAACATAGTTAATCTTCCTGACGGGGTTGGTTAGCTGGATGGCTGGTTTGTGATGCAGAATGACACCAACAGTATGAGTTCAGATTTCACACCGGTGGAGATTACTATGAAGGATTACCATGATTGACATGTCTTTCTCATGCTCACCCCTTGCCTGCAGTGTGGTGACCTCAGCATAAATGTCTGTCAGTCGTCTCTTTAATGAGGGGTCAGCCCTATTGTTCTGGAACTATGGCAACTTGATTATTTATACTTAACCTTCCTGAGCACAAAAATAATCATGAAGTGGAATATGTTGAGCTTGTTCTCCTATTGAGACACAGTGTAAGTACAATTAGAAAACCACTGCAAAGGAAAAGTATTTTTAATGTAATGCCCTTCCCATTTTGGTCTAAAGTATAAGGAAAATCCTCAATTGAACTGTTACCTATATTTTAGATAAGATCAAAGTCTGACACTTCGTCAATGAGTGACAGCCTCGGCAATTTAAAAAGCAGTGACATTTTCTGAATGCAAATTAGTTGCTGGCATGTATTCCCTCACTGGAATACCTTTGAATATAGATGTGATTTCTAAATTTCAACTATTAGTTGAAGCCCCAGTGGTTTGATTCAAGGAGGAGAAATCTTCTGTTCAAAATAATGCTTATCGAATGAACATCACAATATTTGGAACTTTCAGAATTTACCAGAACATGCTGTTAAGCATTCAAGCCACTTGTAACTCAAAATTGTTCAGGACCAAACTGATCACTTTAAAAAAATAACATGTAGCAAGATGTGACCTTTTCCAAAACTGGGAATGACAGGAGTAATGTTTGAAGCACCCAACTCTGGCTATCCATTTGATGGCACAGTGTGATACTTTCAGAAGAAGTCTTGTTTGAAATCATTGCCTTCTTTTATTATTAAGTAGAATCACAGATTCTGTCCAGTGTAAACTGCATAATAAAGACATCAGCAAGGCATCAGCTTAAAACCTTCAAAGGATTCTCACTTGATACATTTGTCCACGAGGTTTCTGCCCATATATCACACCTGCCAAATACAATCATGTTGAGGAAGACAATTCTGTAAGCATTCATACATATTTTATTGAAATGGTTTCATCCATGAGCAAGTCCACCAACAGCATGTTAAACTAAGATGAATGCCTGTGATGTAAGTTAGCAGCTCAACTGGCTAACCCTTGGTATTAAGGGCATATGAAAAATCAAAGGTCACATCTTTGGCTTCTTAACTGTCGCCCTTGGTTCACTTTACCTTCTGAGTCAGAAGGCAATGTGTTCAAGTCCCAGGAGAAAGACTTCAACATTTGATTTCAGATTTGCGCTCCTGTGCAGTGCCGAAGGAGGTGACAGGTGAACACAGATCATCCACCCCGTGCCAAAGAACAGCAGGTGGAGTGAGTAGATGGTTTCACACAGATTCGCCCATGATGCAGGCTGCCATTGACTACCTACACATTACTTCGCGAGAACCCATCCCATTTTGGAGAAGCACAGTAACTGAAAGGGATTCCACTTTCCTCAGTGTGTGGCTATGTGCAACACTCTATGCAGTTTTGTGCCAATGTCCTGGCAGCAGTCACAAAGCTTTCCCTCCACAGCAGCTTGCAATGCCATCTGCAGTTGCCACCACTACAAATCAATGGGTGGTGACTGGGCAGCGAGGGCTATCCACTGACTAACAGCAAGGGCTATCCACTGACCGGTTCTGATGCACAAAGCATTGACATTATGGGTAATATGCAAATATAATCGAACAATCTATTCCTATACTGGAACAATACATCTGCTGCCTGCACTGATCTGAAAAAGCCCTCCTTTTTTAGTTGGGTTGTTGTATGCTACATATACTTCAGTATCAGTAGGACACACCCAGAAGCATATAGCCAGCAGCTGAGGAACAACAGGAGGAGAAGGACAAGAAAGACAAAGGTAGATACAACTCAGATATCCCTTTCCAGCTGGGTTCTCTGTGAACAACTTATCTAACTGCAATGCAAAGAAATAGGGTGCTAATCAACTAGTCACCAATGGTCCTACACTGCCTTTTGTTTTTCTTTACCAGTGTCCTCTTGGCCACAATGTGAAAACGGGCAAGGATTTTTGAAAAGTGGAGTTTTATGTCCTGCCACCCAAAATGTCAGCAGGGATTATATGCCCCAATCACAGCAGCTGCAGCCATTTTCTGCTCAGAGGACCAATCTGACTGCTCAGCAGCTCTGTAGTCCCAACAGCACCAGTAGCAGCAGTGGCCAAGAGTGGAACTACAAGCAGTCTCCAGATTCCACTTTCAGAATTCAGAATCAGTTCAATGTGTGTGTGTGTGTGTGTGTGTGTGTGTGTGTGCGTGGAGGGTGGCATGTCTCACAACAAGGAATGGAGGAGGGGATGTGCAGGTCGAATGAGGGCACAGAAGGAGAGAGCTCCCAACGGATGCTAACCTTGGAGGTAGGGGTGCCTGATGCAGAAAGGAAGCCCTAGTAGTGGTCTCCCCCTTTTTACATCCAAAGCCTGAGCAGCATAATTTGCTAATCTCTCTCTCACCCCATATCCGAACTCTTACTGGGAGCCTGAAAATAAGGCTCCAACCTCCCATGTAAAATTGTACATGTATCATGAGTGAGCAGGAGAATTTTCACCTGCCTCCTTCACCATTCCCCAGCACCCCCACCCCATCCTCATGCCTGCAAACCTGTCAGAGATACTGTGCATTTTTGCCCATAATAACCATTCAGAAGCAAACATCTGTGTGTCTGTACCTGCCTTAACGCTACAACACAGTGGCTGCAGCAGGGGAGGCTGCTCACCAGGCTGTAGATTATGCCATACTGGCATGGGCCATTGCCACTCCTCACCCAGGTTAGAAAATCAAAAATACTTACACTGCTTTGGAAAAGTTTGCTGAATGTTGTGACACTGCTGTGCCCTTTAAGCACTGTTGCCATCTCTGGCAACAGACTGGGCTCAAGGCTGAATTAGTATTATCTCTTGAGAATGTGGTGCTCGAAAAGCTTTTGCCAAAAACGTCGATTCTCCTGCTCCTTGGATGCTGCCTGACCTGCTGTGCTTCTCCAGCGCCACACTCTCAACTCTGAATGCAGTCCTCATTTTCGCCTAGCTGATGAAGGGCTTTTGCCCGAAATTTTGATTTTCCTGCTTCTCGGGTGCTGTGTGACCTGCTGTACTTTTCCAGCACCATATTCTAATCTCCAGCATCTGCAGTCCTCACTTTCATCTGGTATTATATCTCTCTGAGTTTCCCCTGGAGCACCAGAATGTGGACTGGGCTTCTGTCTGGATTGCAATGGAAGCCACAACAGCAGCTTTCAGAGGCTGTATTTTGCTTGAGTTCCCGAGTGTGTTGATGTTGGCTAACCCTTCTATTCTAGAAAGGTTGGGCTCCAATCTCTGCATAAAACTCAGTGCAAAGTTGATACCAGATTCCTTCATGACTTTAATCAAAGACTTTCTGACAGTCATTCAATGGTGCATGTAGCTTGCTGTGTGCACTCAACTGAATTCTTATTGATCATTTGTAGTTGAACCTGTATACAAAGAGGAGGTGATGGCCTAGTGGTATTAGAAATAGACTATTAATCCAGTGACCCGGCTAATGCTCTGGAGACCTGAGTTCAAATCTCACCATGGCAGATAGTGGAATTTAAGTTCAATAAAGATCTGGAATTAAGAGTCTATGATGACCATGAAACATCGTCAATTGTTAGAAAAACCCATTTGGTTCACTAATGTCCTTCCGCAAAGGAAACTGCCATCCTTACGTGGCCTAGCCTACATGTGACTCCAGACCCACAGCAACATGGTTGATACTAAACTATCCTCTGGACAACTACTTGCCAGTGACACTTTCATCCCTTGAGTGAATAAAGAAGCATTTTAAATTACACCTTCTGGAGGACTGGCACATGCACAACTCTTGCCTCCTATCTTGAATGCAGACCATTCACGTCTGGTGTCTCAGCACTTGTAGATCCCACATCAAAGCTATCATCTAAATTACACATAGGATCACTGTCTGAGCTTGTGGCTATGAGTGTGAGAATGCATGATGGCGTTTCTTCATCATCTGTGTATTCCTGCCCTTTCACCTCCTGCTCTTCCGCCACTGCCTGATCACAAAGATTGCACCCATGATGTGGAGGTGCCAGTGTTGGACTGGGGTGGACAAAGTTAAAAATCTCACAACCCCAGGTTATAGTCCAACAAGTTTATTTGAAAGTACAAGCTTTCGGAGTGCTGCTCTTTCGTCAGGTAGCTAGTTCATTGATATGCACGGTCTTCTTGAAGATCCTCTCCACTTTGAGCCAGCAGTTGGTGGTATCAATGGTAGCCATGATGTGGAGATGCCAGTTTTGGACTGGGGTGAACAAATTTAACAAGTTATAGTCCAACAGGTTTATTTGGAAATACAAGCTTTTGGAGTGCTGCTCCTTCATCAGGTAGTTAGATTAGATTAGACTTACAGTGTGGAAACAGGCCCTTCGGCCCAACAAGTCCACACCGACCCGCCGAAGCGCAACCCACCCATACCCCTACATTTACCCCTTACCTAACACTACGGGCAATTTAGCATGGCCAATTCACCTGACCCGCACATCTTTGGACTGTGGGAGGAAACCGGAGCACCCGGAGGAAACCCACGCAGACACAGGGAGAACGTGCAAACTCCACACAGTCAGTCGCCTGAGTCGGGATTTGAACCCGGGTCTCAGGCGCTGTGAGGCAGCAGTGCTAACCACTGTGCCACCGTGCCGTGGTTAGTGACTAGCTACCAGGTGTTGTGTGATTTTTAATAAAGATTGCAGTGAATGGAAAGGAGATCATGGCAAAATGTGAACACGTACATGATTTAGATCTTTTGAATCAGAAGAGGTTGGGATAAGGGAAGGTTGGATGTGAGGAGGATTAGGCATGAGAATGGCAGCAGCTTTGGTTCCAGCCCTGTGATTAGCCACATGCTTGGCAATAGCTATTTTCACAATGGCAGCCTGAACATTTTCATGGTTGTAATGGTTGAATGGTTTGTGCTGTGTACAAACTGGGAGAGGTCAGGTGTAAGGATCAGAGTGGTGTTTTCTGTCATAGAAAGTGATTGAGGCCAAAACATTAAGGGTTTTCAAGAAAGAGTTAGATATAATTATTGAGACTAAAAGGATCAAAGGGTATGGGGAGAAAATGGGAAGAACTGGGTATTAGGTTGGATGGTCAGCCAGATAGCGTTGAATGGCAGTGTGTGCTCAAGGTCCTGCTTTTTCTATTTTCTATGATTCCAACTTTCTGTTTAAAGTATGAGAGATGAGGGAAAGCCATAAATATAAAGATAGAAGTTAGGAAGAGGAGGAGCCCATTTAGCCCCTTATCCATGCTCAGCTATTTTGATAAGTTTGTGGCTGATCTGTTTGTTGTCTCTATTTGCCTATCTACCCACTATTCCTTTTGACTCTCCTGTCAAACAACAATGTAACTCAGTCTTCAAAATATTCAATGATTCCACTTTTCCCAAGCTGTAGGGAAGTAAGTTCCAAAGTCTCACAACCCTCTGAGAGAAAACATTGTAATCATCTCCATCTTAAATACAAGACACAAAACTATATATCCTATTCTTTCACACCCACAGTATCAACTCAGTATATTTTTCAATTAGATCATCTCTCTTCTTCTAAACATTTCCTCAGAAAATAATTTCTCTGCACTGCTCCTAATGTAATTAAATCCTTTCTGAAAGAGACCAAAATTGGAACAGTGTTCTAAATGTGGTTTTGTCAATGCCCTCCATAACTATTGCAAGACATCCCTACTTTTAAATTTGTTTCTTCTTGCAATAAATGACAACATTCCAATTTAGCTTCCAAATCACCGCTGTACATTTTTGCCTATATTTTGTGATTCGCGTGCCAGGACATCTAGATTCTTTCTATTCATGTTGTTCTGCAATCTCTGTCTTTTTAAATGAAATGCTGCTTTTCTATTAGAGCCATAGAGTCATCAAGATGTACAGCATGGAAACAGACCCTTCGGTCCAACACGTCCATACCTTCCAGATATCCCAACTCCATCTAGTCCCACCTGTCAGCACCCAGCCCATATCCTTCCAAATCCTACCTATTCATATACCCATCCAAATGCATTTTAAATGTTGTAGTTGTACTAGCCTCCACCACTTCCTCTGGCAGCTCATACCATACATGTACCACTATCTGCGTGAAAAAGTTGCCTCTTAGGTCTCTTTTATATCTTTCCCCTCTCACCTTAAACCTGTGCCCTCTAATTCTGGACTCCCCAATCCCAGGGAAAAGACTTTGTCTATTTATCTTCATGCGCCTCATGATTTTGTAAACCTCTATAAGGTCATCCCCCTACCTCCAATGCTCCAGGGAAAACAGCCTCAGCCTGTTCAGCCTCTCCCTATAGCTCAAATCCTCCAACCCTGGCAACATCCTTGTAAATCTTTTCTGAACCCTTTCAAGTTTTACAACATCCTTCCAATAGGAAGGAGACCAGAATTGCATGCAATATTCCAACAGTGGCCTAACCAATGTCCTGGATCAGAGGTGCTGGAAGAGCACAGCAGTTCAGGCAGCATTCAAAGTGCAGCGAAATTGACGTTTCGGGCAAAAGCCCTTCATCAGGAATATTCCTGACGAAGGGCTTTTGCCCGAAACGTTGATTTCGCCGCACTTTGGATGCTGCCTGAACTGCTGTGCTCTTCCAGCACCACTGATCCAGAATCTGGTTTCCAGCATCTGCAGTCATTGTTTTTACCCCCTAACCAATGTCCTGTACAGCCGCAACATGACCTCCCTACTCCTGTATTCAATACTCTAACCAATAAAAGAAAAGATACCAAACACCTTCCTCACTATCTTATCTAACTGTGACTCCACTTTCAAGGAGCTATGAACCTGCACTCCAAGGTCTCTTTGTTAAGCAACACTCCCAAGGACCTTATCATTAAGTGTATAAGTCCTGCTAAGGTTTGCTTTCCCAAAATGCAGTGCCTCGCATTTATCTGAATTAAACTTCATCTGCCACTTCTCAGCCCATTGGCCCATCTGGTCAAGATCCCAATGTAATCTGAGGTAACCTCTTTTGCTGTCCATTACACCTCCAATTTTTGTGTCATCTGCAAACTTACTAACTGTATCTCTTACGCTCACATCCAGATCATTTACGTAAATGACAAAAAGTAGAGGACCCAGCACCGATCCTTGTGGCATTCCACTGGTCACAGGCCTCCAGTCTGAAAAACAACCCTCCGCCACCATCCTCTGCCTTCTACCTTTGAGCAGGTTCTGTATCCAAATGGCTAGTTCTCCCTATATTCCGTGAAATCTAACCTTGCTAACCAGTCTCCCATGGGAAACCTTGTCGAACGTCTTACTGATGTCCATAAAAATCACATCTCTTGCTCTACCCCATCAATGCTCTTTGTTAATTCTTAAAAAAACTCAACCAAGTTTGTGAGACATGATTTCACGCGCACTAAGCCATGTTGACTATCCCTAATCAGTCCTTACCTTTCCAAATACGTGTACATTCTGTTCCTCAGGATTCCCTCCAACAATCTGGCCACCACCAAAGTCAGACTCACTGGCCTATAGTTCCCTGGCCTGTCCTTACCACCCTTCTTAAACAGTGGCACCACGTTAGCTAACCTCCAGTCTTCTGGCACCTCACCTGTGACTATTGATGATGCAAATATCTCAGCAAGAGACCCAGCAATTATTTCTCTAGCTTCCCACAGAGTTCTAGGGTACACCTGATCAGGTCCTGGGGATTTATCCACCATTGTGTTTCAAGACATCCAACACTTCCTCCTCTGTAATATGGACATTTTGCAAGGTGTCACCATCTGTTTCCCTACCAGTCTATGTCTTCCATATCCTTTTCCACAGTAAATGCTAATGTAAAATACTTGTTTAGTATCTCCCCCACTTTCTGCTGCTCCACACAAAGACCGCCTTGCTGATCTTTGAGGGGCCCTTTTAACCTTTTGTCCTTAATATATTTGTAAAAACCCTTTGGAATCTCCTTAATTCTATTTACCAAATCTATTTCATGTCCCTGTTTTGCCATCCTGATTTCCTTCTTAAGTATATTCCTACTGCTTTTATACTCTTCCAAGAATTCACTTGATCTATCCTGGCTATTATATGCTTCCTTCTTTTTCTTAACCAAACCCTCAATTTCTTTAGTCATCCAACATTCCCTATTACTACCAGCCTTCCCTTTCACCCCAACAGGAATATACTTTCTCTGGATTCTTGTTATCTCATTTCTGAAGGCTTCCCATTTTCCAGCCGTCCCTTTGCCTGTGAACATCTGCCCCCCCCCCCGTCAGCTTTTGAACGTTCTTGCCTAATCCCGTCAAAATTGGCCTTTCTCCAATTTAGAACTTCAACTTTTTGATCTGGTCTATCCTTTTCCATCACGATTTTAAATCTAGTGGAATTATGGTCGCTGGCCCCAAAGTACTCACCCACTGACACCTCAGTCACCTGCCCTGCCTTATTTCCCAAGAGTAGGTCAAGTTTTGCACCTTCTCTAGTAGGTACATCCACATACTGAATCAGAAAATGTTCTTGTACACACTTAACAAATCCCTCTCCATCTAAACCCTAAACACTATGGCAGTCCCCTACCATATCCACTCTATTATTATTACTCTTATTATTATTACAGATAGCTGAGATCTCCTTACAAGTTTGTTTCTCAATTTCCCTCTGACTATTAGGGGTCTCTAATACAATCCCAATAAGGTGATCATCCCTTTCTTATTTCTCAGTTCCACCCAAATAGCTTCTCTTGAGATTTTTCCAGGAATATCCTCCCTCAGCACAGCTGTAATGCTATCCCTTATCAAAAATCAGTACTCCCCCTCCTCTCTTGCCTTCCTTTCTATCCTTCCTGTAGCATTTGTATCTTGGAACATTAAGCTGCCAGTCCTGTCCATCCCTGAGCCATGTTTCTGTAATTGGTATGATATTCCAGTCCCATGTTCCTAACCATGCCCTGAGTTCATCTGCCTTCCCCATTAGGCCCCTTACATTGAAATAAATGCAGTTTAATTTATTAGTCCTACCTTGTCTGTGCCTGCCCTGACTGTTAGACTCACTTCTATTCTCAAATGTACCAGGCTCAGATTGATTTCTTTCCTCACTATCTCCCTGGGAGCCCCCCCCTTACTAGTTTAAATCCTCCCGAGCAGCTCTTGCAAATTTCCCTGCCAGTATATTAGTCCCCTTCCAATTTAGGTGCAATCCGTCCTTGTTGTACAGGTCACTTCCTTTCTGTTCAAGTGGCAGAGTTCCTATTTCCCACATTTATACTGCTTCTGACGAATACTTGGCCATTCACTCCTTATGGCCTCTTCACAACTTTTCTCCTGGATGTCCTTTGCGTTATCAACAAAGGTATTTGCTCTCCCATTAATGTTGACAGCTATTCTATTTTCATTCTCTGTTGGCCAGTCATTTTTTTCCTCTTCATTTCTTTTCTCAACTCATTGTATCTAGCTAAGGTCCCTTGTTTGAAGAATTCACCTGACATGCTTAATATACCTTTTTTTTTGTTTCATCATATTCTCCATATTCCCCATTATCCAAGGGGCTCTAATTTTAATTCAATCAATTTCATATTTGTTGGAATGTACATAGCCTATAGCTAAAACATGACTTCCTTAGAGATCATGATTTGGAGATGCTGGTGTTGGACTGGAATGTACAAAGTTAAAAATCACACAACACCAGGTTATAGTCCAACAGGTTTAATTGGAAGCACACTAGCTTTCGGAGCGTCGCTCCTTCACCAGATGATAGTGGAGGGCTCAGTCCTAATATACACAATTTATAGCAAAACTTTACAGTGTGATGTAACTGAAATTATACATTGAAAAATTGATTATCTGTCAAGCCTTTCATCTGTTAGAATACCGTGATAGTTTCACTTCTTTCATGTGTAAATCACAAAACCTTTTTTTTTAAAAGTTGCATTCTCAGGTTAGCTGTTAACAATGGTGATAGCGAGACAATATGTTGAAGGTGGTAAAAACAATGACTGCAGATGCTGGAAACCAGATTCTGGATGAGTGGTGCTGGAAGAGCACAGCAGTTCAGGCAGCATCCAAGAAGCAGCGAAATCGATGTTTCGGGCAAAAGCCCTTCATCAGGAATAAAGGCAGTGAGCCTGAAACGTGGAGAGATAAGCTAGAGGAGGGTGGAGGTGGGGAGAAAGTAGCATAGAGTACAATAGGTGAGTTGGGGAGGGGATGAAGGTGATAGGTCAGAGAGGAGAGGGTGAAGTGGATAGGCGGAAAAGGAGATAGGCAGGTAGGACAAGTCTGGACAAGTCATGGGGACGGTGCTGAGCTGGAAGTTTGGAACTGGGGTGAGGT
This sequence comes from Hemiscyllium ocellatum, assembly GCF_020745735.1. NCBI lineage: Eukaryota > Metazoa > Chordata > Chondrichthyes > Orectolobiformes > Hemiscylliidae > Hemiscyllium > Hemiscyllium ocellatum. The sequence continues at coordinate 43,805,813 of NC_083408.1, forward strand.
GGGGGAAGGGGAAATGAGGAAACTGTTGAAGTCCGCATTGATGCGTTGGGGCTGAAGTGTTCCGAGGCGGAAGATGAGGCGTTCTTCCTCCAGGCGTCAGATGGTGAGGGAGTGGGGAGTTGAAATGTTGGGCCGTGTGGTTGATTGGTGCGGGTGTCCCAGAGATGTTCCCTAAAGCGCTCTGCTAGGAGGCTCCCAGTCTCCGCAATGTAGAGGAGACCGCATCGGGAGCAACGGATACAATAAATGATATTAGTGGATGTGCAGGTAAAACTTTCATGGATGTGGAAGGCTCCTTTAGGGCCTTGGATAGAGGTGAGGGAGGAGGTGTGGGCGCAGGTTTTACAGTTCCTGCGGTGGCAGGGGATGGTGCCAGGATGGGAGGGTGGGTTGTAGAGGGGCATGGACCTGACCAGGTAGTCACGGAGGGAACGGTCTTAGCGGAAGGTGGAAAGGGGTGGAGAGGGAAATATATCCCTGGTGGTGGGGTCTTTTTGGAGGTGGCAGAAATGTCGGCGGATGATGTGGTTTATGCGAAGGTTGGTAGGGTGGAAGGTGAGCACCAGGGGCATTCTGTCCTTGTTAGAGTTGGAGGGGTGGGGTCTGAGGGCGGAGGTGCGGGATGTGGATGAGATGCGTTGGAGGGCATCTTTAACCACATGGGAAGGGAAATTGCGGTCTGTAAAAAAGGAGGCCATCTGGTGTGTTCTGTTCCTCCTGGGAGCAGATACGGCAGAGGCGGAGGAATTGGGAATACAGGATGGCATTTTTGCAAGAGGTATGGTGGGAAGAGGTGTAATCCAGGTAGCTGTGAAAGTCGGTGGGTTTGTAAAAAAAATGTCAGTGTCAAGTCAGTCGTCATTAATGGAGATGGAGAGGTCCAGGAAGGGGAAGGAGATGTCAGAGATGGTCCAGGTAAATTTAAGGTCAGGGTGGAATGTGTTGGTGAAGGTGATGAATTGCTCAACCTCCTCAACTGTTCTACGTAGCCAACAAAAAGACAAGCATAGCTGGGGCCCATAAGTGTGCCCATGGCCACCCCTTTAGTCTGGAGGAAGTGGGAGGATTCGAAGGAGAAATTGTTGAGGGTGAGTACCAGTTCGGCCAAAAGAATGAGAGTGTCGGTGGAAGGGTACTGTTGGGGATGTCTGGAGAGGAAAAAATGGAGGGCTTGGAGGCCCTTTTCATGGCAGATGGAGGTGTAGAGGGATTGGATATCCATGGTGAAGATGGGTCGGGGAAACGGAAGTCTTGGAGGAGGTGGAGGGCGTGGGTGGTGTCTCGAACGTATGTGGGGAGTTCCTGGACTATGGGGGATAGGACAGTGTCGAGGTAGGTAGAGATGAGTTCAGTGGGGGAGGAGCATGCTGAGACAATGGGTCGGCCAGGGTGGTCAGGCTTGTGGATCTTGGGAAGGAGGTAGAACCGGGCAGTGCGGGGTTCCCGGACTATGAGGTTGGAAGCTATGGCTGGGAGTTCTCCTGAGGTGATGAGGTTCTGCATGGTCTGGGAGATGATGGTTTGGTAATGGGGGGTGGGGTCATGGTCGAGGGGCAGTAGGAAGAGGTGTTCTCGAGTTGGCGTTTAACTTCAGCGGCATCGAGGTCAGTGTGCCAGACTACCACTGCGCCCCCTTTATCCGCTGGCTTGATAGTGAGGTTGGGATTGGAGCAGAGGGATTGGAGCGCATTGTGAGGGTGAGAGGTTGGAGTGGGGGAGGGAGGTAGACAGGTTGAGGCGGTTAATGTCCCAGCAGCAGTTGGAAATGAAGAGGTCGAGGGCAGGTAATAGGCCAGCGCAGGGGTCCTGGTGGATGCATGGTGTTGGAGGTGGGCGAAGGGGTCCTCGGAAGGTAGGCAGGAATCCTGATTGTGAAAGTAAGTTCGGAGGCGGAGGCGACGGAAGAATTGTTTGACGTCACGGCGTTATGTTAGCCCCCTGTGTTCTCTGTCTATGCCATGATTTTTAGATTGATTCTAATCTAAAAAGTGAGATAATGGAGTTTTACATGAATTCATGCAGTTTTTGAGCTCAGAGTTCTACATGAATGCATTCAGTTTTTGAGCAAAGTACAATGTAACCCTGCAAGTACAAATTCACCCCACAAAATATATATGTGCGCATGTGGGTCTTTGTCTGTCTGTGTGTGTCTGTCTGAGTTGGGGGTTGTGAGTGTGAGAAAGTGTATGTGTGTGTGTGTAGTGAGTGCAGGGTGTCTTAAGTCTGCGAGGGGATGCATCAGGTGACCACCATTGCACTGTACACACACACAGATACTCCTACACACACACAGACACACACACACACACACACAGACACACACACACACACACACACACACACACACGCACTCCTGTACACACATACACACGGACACACATATACACAGGTGCGCACACAGATACCCACACACCCCCTTACAGACACACACACTCCCACACTCACACATTAGGACTTAAGATACTCTGCACTCACTACACACACACACATGCACTTTCTCATACTCACAACCCCCAACCCAGACAGACACACACAGACTGACAGACAAAGACCTACATGCACACATATTTTGTGGGGTGAATTTGTACTTGCAGGGTTACATTGTATTTTACTCAAAAACTGCATGAATTCATGTAAAACTCCGTTATCTCACTTTTTAGATTAGAATCAATCTAAGTATCATGGCATAGACAGAGAACACAGGGGGCCAACACCTTCAAAATATTGTCTAGCTATCACCATTGCTAACAGCTAACCCGAGAATGCAACTTTTTTGAAAAAAAAGGTTTTGTGATTTACACATGAAAGAAGTGAAACTATCACGGTATTCTAACAGATGAAAGGCTTAACAGACAATCAATTTTTCAATGTATAATTTCAGTTATATCACACTGTAAATTTTTGCTGTAAATTCTGTGTGTTAGGATTGAGCCCTCCACTACCACCTGATGAAGGAGCAGCGCTCCGAAAGCAAGTCTGCTTCCAATTAAACCTGTTAGACTATAGCCTGGTGTTGCGTGATTTTTAACTTAGAGATCATCCATCTCTGTTACAGTTTCTGCCATAAGCTAATCTGTTCCATTTTATCTTGACTAGATCCTTTCTCAGCCCATTGACGTTAGCCCTTTTCCAATTGATCAGTTCGACTTTAGATTGTTCCTTTCTTTTCTCAATTAATAATCCACAGTCTACATTACAGTAATCACTTGTGTGCTAATGTTCCCCAACTGACATTTAGTTCACTTGTCCATCTCTTTCCTGAGAAACAGATCCACCGATGTCTCCTTCATAAGTAGACTGACAACACACTTGTCAAGGAAATTCAACATGATAGAGGTATTAGCTAGGTTACTGATGGAGTATGGTATGTTGACAATGTATGAAATGAGTTTTCCAGTTGCTGGATTATGCCATTTGAAAACATATTTGCTGATCTTGACCACTTGTGCAAGGTCTTTAAATTTGCTGCAACACCCGGGTCCTTGCAGCTTGATCTCTAGTAGTGACCACCCTTGCTATCTGGTCCTGTGACCTTTTATCTGGAAGTTTTTTCTGGCCTCTTGTCCTCTGCACCTACTTGACCAAGGTCTCCAGAGCAGTGCAGCAAGTCTTAGAGACCATTCCTGTGTCCTTCCACGTTGGCCTCAGTTATAGAATAACTCCAGTACCTGCTCCAATCATGATACACCCCTACTTTGAAGATGCAGGCTGGGTTAAAGTGGTGAAGGTAGCTTGTGCTGGTACTAGATTCTGACAAGTTTGGACCCCCTTCTAAAGCACACAACTACTCAACAGTAAGCTTAGCTCAAGCTGCAAACTGCAATTGTAAGTGAGCTGACAAGATAAGATAGCATGCTGACTTTATCAGAATTAACAGGCATATGTTAATGCTGCTTCATAATTCCCACACCCATTTCAAGGTCTGTCTCATTTATCATGCAATATGTTTCCAAAGGCAGATTATTAGCTTACAGTTGGCCTTGTCTCACAAGATAATTAATCAATCCATCTCCAGGAGGGTAAGGGAAATGCAGTAGCAAAATAAGTTTATTACAATGAGGGATGCCCTTGGTGTGACCCCTAGGTCATCTAGGGGTGGAAGTAATCCATTCAGCCAATCAAGTCTGCCTCACCGTTTAATAAGATAATGTTGTAAACCCACTTGTCATAAACAGTCACAATGAAAACAATTTTTCATAAACAGCCCAGAAGGTTCCTGCTTTCTAACACTTATTAATACAATCTGCCTCAAGCCTCAGCTCCTCTTCCATGCCAGCTCCTTCTCACACTCAAATCTTCAGTATTTCAAAAACTCTGTCTACCTCCTCTTGAAAGACTTTGTGATCTAGCCTCCACAATTCACTGGAATCAAGAATTCCAGACATTCACGACCCTCTGAGAGAAGAAAATTCTCCACATTTCAATATTAAATAAGTGTCTCCTTATTCTGCAAATAGTTCCCCTAGTTTGAGATGCTGCCACATCTTCTCAACATCTATCCTGTCAGGTCCCCTCAGAATTTTATATGTTTCGAGAAGATCATCTCTCATTCTTCTGAATTCTAAGTAACAAAAGGCCTAACCAATGTAAAAGGGGAAAGGTAGAAGTGTTCCCATACACCATCCTCCCACACGACAAAATGCTTCATGAGCATCAAGTCTACATGGAGGATTTTAATCATACAATCATAGAATCCCTAAAAGTGTGGAAACAGGCCACTTGGCCCAACAAATCCTGTCCAACATTCCAGAGGGTATCCTACCAGACATATTCCCCTACCCTATTACTCTGCATTTCCTCTGACTAATGCATCTAGCTATAGAGTCATAGAGACGTACAGCATTGAAACAGACCCTTCGGTCCAACCCACCCATGCCGACCAGATATCCCAACTTAATCTAGACCCACCTGGCAGCACCTGGCCCATATCCCTCCAAACCCTTCCTATTCATATACTCACCCAAATTCCTTTTAAATGTTGCAATTATACCAGCCTCCACCACTTCCTCTGGCAGCTCATTCCATACACATACAACCCTCTGTGTGAAAAAGTTGCCCCTTAGATCCCTGTTATATCTTTCCCCTCACACCTTAAACCTATGCCTTCTAGTTCTGGATTCTCCCACTCCAGGGAATAGACTTTGTCTATTTATCCAGCCATGCCCCTTATGATTTTGTAAACCTCTAAGGTCACCCCTCATCCTCCGACGCTCCAGGGAAAACAATAAGTGAAAGCATATCAAACACCTTCTTCACTATTTTATCCATCTGTGACTCCACTTTCAAGGAGCTATGAACCTCCACTCCAAGGTCTCTTTGTTCAGCAACACTCCCTAGAACCTTACCATTAAGTGTATAAGTCCTGCTTTGATTTGCTTTCCCAAAATACAGCACCTTGCATTTATCTGAATTAAACTCCATCTGCCACTTCTCAGCCTATTGGCTCATTTGATCAAGATCCCATTGTAATCTGAGGTAACCTTCTTTGCTGTCCAATACATCTCCAAGTTTGGTGTCATCTGCAAACTTACTAAGTATACCTCTTATGCTCACATCCAAATTATTTATGTAAATTACAGAAAGTAGAGGACACAGTACTGATCCTTGTGGCACTCCACTGGTCACAGGCCTCCAGTCTGAAAAACAATTCTACCTTAAGCCAGTTCTGTATCCAAATCGCTAGTTTTCCTTTTATTCCATTAAAATCTAACCTTGCTAACCAGTCTCCCATGGGGAACCTTGTTGAACTATAATGAAGTCCATATAGATCACATCTACCGCTCTGCCCTCATCAATCCTCTTTGTTACTTCTTCAAGAAACTCAATCAAGTGTATGAGACATGATTTCCCACCAACAAAGCAATGTTGACTATCCCTAATCAGTCCTTGCCTTTCCAAATACATGTAGATCCTGTCCCTCAGGATTCCCTCCAACAACTTGCCCACCACTGACATCAGGCTCACTGGTCTATAATTCTCTGGCTTGTCCTTACCACCTTTCTTAAACAGTGGCACCATGTTAACCAACCTCCAGTCTTCTGGCACCTCACCTGTAACTGATGATGCAAATATCTTAGCAGGAGGTCCAGCAATCACTTCTCTTGCTTCCCACAGAGTTCTCGGATACACCTGATCAGGTCCTGAGGATTTATCCACCATTGTGTTTCAAGACATCCAACATTTCCTCCTCTGTAATATGGACATTTTGCAAGATGTCACCATCTATTTCCCTATAGCCTATATCTTCCATATCCTTTTCCACAGTAAATACTGATGCAAAATACTCATTTAGTATCTCCTCCATTTTCTGCAGCTCCACACAAAGGCTGTCTTGCTGATCTTTGAGGGGCCCTATTCTCTCCCTCATTACCCTTTTGTCCTTAATATATTTGTAAAAACTCTTTGGATTCTCCTTAATTCTATTTGCCAAAACTATCTCATGTCCCCGTTTTGCCCTCCTGATTTCCCTCTTAAATATACTCCTTTCTTTTACTCTTCTAAGGATTCACTCAACCTATCCTGGCTATACCTTACATTTGCTTCCTTCTTTTTCTTACCCAAACCCTTAATTTCTTTAAGGAGAAAGTGAGGTCTGCAGATGCTGGAGATCAGAGCTGAAAATGTGATGCTGGAAAAGCGCCGCAGGTCAGGCAGCATCCAAGGAACAGGAGATTCGACGTTTCGGGCATAAGCCCTTCTTCAGGAATAAGAAGGGCTTATGCCCGAAACGTCGAATCTCCTGTTCCTTGGATGCTGCCTGACCTGCTGCACTTTTCCAGCAACACATTTTCACCTCAATTTCTTTAGTCATCCATCATGCCCTATACCTACCAGCCTTTCCTTTCACCCTAACAGGAATATACTTTCTCTGGATTCTCATTATCTCATTTCTGAAGGCTTTTCATTTTCCAGCCATCCCTTTACCTGCGGACATCTGCCTCCAATCAGCTTTTGAAAATTCTTGCCTAATCCCATCAAAATTGGCCTTTCTCCAATTTAGAACTTCAACTTTTAGATCTAGTCTATCCTTTTCCATCACGATTTTAAATCTAATAGAATTATGGTCGTGGCCCCAAAATGCTCCCCCACTGATACCTCAGTCACCTGCCCTGCCTTATTTCCTAAGAGTAGGTCAAGTTTTGCACCTTCTCTAGTAGGTACATTCAAATACTGAATCAGAAAATTTTCTTGTACACACTTAACAAATTCCTCTCCATCTAAACCCTCAACACTATGGCAGTCCCAGTCTATGTTTGGAAAGTTAAAATCCCCTACCATAACCACCCTATTATTCTTATAGATAGCTGAGATCTCCTTACAAGTTTGTTTCTCAATTTCCCTCTGAATATTAGGGTCTATATTACAATCCCAATAAGGTGATCATCCCTTTCTTAGTTCTCAGTTCCACCCAAATAACTTCCCTGGATGTATTTCCAGGAATATCCTCCCTCAGCACAGCTGTAATGCTATCCTTATAAAAAATGCCACTCCCCCTCCTCTCTTGCCTCCCTTTCTATCCTTCCTGTAGCATTTGTATCCTGGAACATTCAGCTGCCACTCCTGCCCATCCCTGAGCCATGTTTCTGTAATTGCTTTGTATCCCAGTCCCATGTTCCTAACCATGCCCTGAGTTCCTCTGCCTTTCCTGTTAGGCCCCTTGCATTGAAATAAATGCAGTTTAATTTATTAGTCCTACCTTGTCCCTGCCTGCCCTGACTGTTTGACTCACTTCTGTTCTCAGCTATACCAGTCTCCGATTGATCTCTTTCCTCACTATCTCCCTTGGTCCCACACCCTTCCCCCCCACCTTACTAGTTTAAATCCTCCCAAGCAGCTTTAGCAAATTTCCCCGCCAGTATATTAGTCCTGTTCCAATTTAATTGCAATCCGTTCCTCTTGTACAGGTCATTTCTACCCCAAAAGAGATTCCAATGATCCAAAAATGTGAATCCTTGTCTCATACACCAGCTCCTCAGCCATGCATTCATCAACTCCATCCTCCTACTCCTGCCCACACTAGCTCGTAGCTCTGAAAGTAATCTAGATATCACCACTCTCGAGGACCTCCTTTTAAATTCCTGCCTAACTCTCCACAATCTCCCTTCAGAATCTCAACCTTTCCCCTTCCTAGCCTACACATACCTGAACACTATGGGCAATTTTAGCACGGCCAATTCACCTAAGCTGCACATCCTTGGTCTGTGGGAGGAAACCGGAGCACTGGGAGGAAATCCATGCAGACCTGGGGACAATGTGCAAACTCCACACAAAGTTCAGGGAGACATGGGGACACAGTGAGAATGTGCAAACTCCACGCAGAATTCATCTACAGAGTTGTATATTTTCTTCAGCTACCATAAGTTATTTAATTTTACAATAATGGAAGAATGTTTGTCAAATTTTCTGGTTGTGCCTTTTGAATGCATCATCACAGGCTGAAACAGTTTAAACAAGACACCCTGTTGCTATGATGTTAAACATCACAACAGACGTTTTTAAAAAGCAAGTAAAAGGACTGAACTGCATACTTGAAAAGCACCAAACGTTGCCTCACTGTTTACTTAAATAGAGCTATTCAATTGATAGAACTTATTTACCTCAGCTTACAGTGTAAGTTTCCCAAAACACATTTGGTACATGTTATTGACTGACTTTTTCAAATCCGAACTTTAATGGCATTCAGCGTAAATGATAGTTAGGAATTGTAACACATGATCTTTTGGTTTGACAGCTGCAGTAATCACTGTCACAACGGTGCAGGATATACAGATTTGATGTTCCATTCCATTGAGAAATTTGTGACGCTGGGAGGCTATTAAGTGATAGGTTAACGAATTGACATGTAAGATCAAACTTCCATGTCACTCAGCCTCTGGTCAATGATTAGGGCAGAAACGATTGAGAGGGTAAGGACAATAGCAGTGCTTTGTACTATCAATTATGGTCCCAGCTGATGGTACGACTGGACAAGTCAGATCCCATAATGAAACCCGGCTTGCTAGATCATATTTTTCTTTTACTTTAATTGATGTGATAGTCAATCACTGAAACATGGTCATTTAGAAGTTTTTTTAACAAGGGGATCCTATTAAGAAAAGACCTAAGTCAGAATGCATTGCAAAACCATAAAATAATCATGTCATACATGCATAGAAATAGACCCTTCAGTCCACCTTGAATTTACTTTTCTGCCTCACATGCCCACTCCAAGGTTGGCAAAATGCTCATGGGAAAGGGAGTACCCATTAATTGACCACTTAAAAAGTTCAATTGGTTACATAACCAGAAGTCACACCATTAAGGATCTATCACAAGTTTGGACAATGGGAACATATTGGGCTCCATCACCAATGTGCTGGGAAAGTTCAGCCTATGTTTCCTATCTCATGACAAAGAACACTAATCCTTTATTGGTTATAAAATGCATTGAGTGTTTCAGAACTCATGAAAGCTGTCAAATAAGTGCTAAATTTTTCTTTGTTTTCCTTCATATCCTCAAAGGGCCATGTGAAAAAAATATTGAGCAATAAAATGATGCAGCAGAAAAAGACACGTTTTTTGCCTGCACTATCCACTTTGTTGAATCTCCCTCCCTGGTTCATTTGCATATTCTTTAATATTCCTCTTTGTCAAGCCAATTCTATTTCAGTGATTGAAGGCAATGTCCCTTTAAGAGTTCAATGTGCAAACGAGCCAAGTACAGTACATGCTGCTTTCACCTGATCACAGGAGCACATGAGGGAAATATGTACTGTCAATAGGAGTTTAGTTGTAAATAGGCCCACCAGAGATCTTCATGCAAACAGAATCCACGTATCTCATTTGGTTTGCATTTAGATCACAGAAGAATATTATTACAGACATCAGGGATAATATTAGATTACTTACAGTGTGGAAACAGGCCCTTCGGCCCAACAAGTCCAGACCGACCTGCCAAAGCGCAACTCACCCAGACCCATTCCCCTACATTTACCTCTTCACCTAACACTATGGGCAATTTAGCATGGCCAATTCACCTAACCTGCACAATTTTGGGCTGTGGGAGGAAACCGGAGCACCCAAAGGAAACCCACACAGACACGGGGAGAATGTGCAAACTCCACACAGACAGTCACTTGAGGCGGGAACTTTCCTGTTCTTGTTTAAAATACTAATATGGAACTTTTATATTTGTCTGAACAAGCATATAGGATTTAATAGCTCATCCATGTGGTATTTATAGATAGATGGGGGTGGCACAGTAGCTCAGTGGTTGGCACTGCTGCCTCACAGCATCAGGGACCTGGGTTCAATTCCCACCTTGGGTGACTGTCTGTGTGGAGTTTGCACATTCTCCCCGTGCCTGTGTGGGTTTCCTCCAGGTGCTCCAGTTTCCTCCCACAATCCAAAGACGTGCAGGTCAGGTGAATACCCCGTGCTAAATTGCCATAATGTTAGGTATGTTAGTCAGGGGTAAATGAAGGGGAATGGGTCTGGGCAGGTTATTCTTCAGAGGGTTGGTGTGGACTTGTTGGGCCAAAGGGCCTGTTTCCATACTGTAGGGAATCTAATCTAATCAGAAGGACACTGTCACCATTCTTCTTTTCTGGACTGGGTCAAAGGACCCCTCTGGTTTACAATTGTGTTTGCTGACACCATCAAACAGTTGTCCTTGCACATGCACATATTGTATACATGCAATGTCTATCCCCACCCCCAGTACTGCAGTGGTGTCATTTTGTACTGATTGCTGATATTTCTTGCGCTTCTTTGGTTGCTGCCATGTTCTTTACTAGAGGATTCTTGCTCAGAACTTTTCAGTGCCGTCAGGAGACAGACCCTTGGTTGAAAGGTCAGTCTGAACAAGTAGAGGATTTTGTCTGAACAAGACGTTATTTATCACCAGATAGGCACAAGTTACATTAATTAAATTAGACATTGCCACTAGGATCCTGAGTCCAGTGCATGCAGGTCTGCACTCTACAAGATCCTAAGGTGTTGTGCCTTATCGCCACCCGAGCCTCAGAATATGTGGAGCTAAATTAAGTCTCTAACATTACTCTTGTCAAACCATTTCCTTCTGAACAATGTCAGCTCCAGTATGCGCTGGACTTGGTGCTCAAGTCTTTGCCTGGGGGTCTGGGAGGGCTTGAATCCCCAGCCATTTGACTCAAAGATAAGAGGGCTCCCAGGAGAAAATAACATGATGGACTTGACATTGAGTCAACAGATGTACAGCACAGAAACAAACAATTTGGTCCAACTTGTCAAGCCAATCAGATATCCTAGATTAATCTAGTCCTGTTTGGCAGCATTTGGCCCATATCCCACTAAACCTTTCCTATTTATGTACGCTCCACTTTGCCTTTTAAGTGTTCTATTTGAACCAGCCACCATCTCCTCTAGCAGCTCATACCATTCTCACACCACCCTCTGTGTGAAAAGGTTACCACCAGGTCCCTTTTAAATATTTCCCCTCTTAACTTAAACCTATTACAACAAGTATTACCTGTTTTCCAAATAAATAATAGAGAGCGAACAGGATGAGATACAATAATGAGCACCAATTTGGAGGTGCCGGTATTGGACTGGGGCGGACAAATTTAAAAAATCACACAACACCAGGAATCCTGAAAGACAGGATACACTTGTATTTGGAAAGGCAAGGACTGATTAGGGACAGTCAACTTGGCTTTGCGCGTAGGAAATCATTTCTTACAAACTTGATTGAGTTTTTTGAAGAAATAACAAAGAGGATTAATGAGGGCAGAGCAGTAAATGTGATCTATGTGGACTTCAGTAAGGCGTTCGACAAGGTTCCCCATGGGAGACTGGTTAGCAAGGTTAGATCTTATGGAATACAGGGAGAACTAGCCATTTGGATACAGAACTGGCTCAAAGGCAGAAGACAGAGGGTGGTGGTGGAGGGTTGTTTTTCAGACTGGAGGTCTGAGACCATGGAGTGCCACAAGGATCGGTGCTGGGTCCTCTACTTTTTGTCATTTACATAAATGATTTGGATGTGAGCAGAAGAGGTACAGTTACTAAATTTGCAGATTACACTAAAATTGGAGGTATAGTGGACAGTGAAGAAGGTTACTTCAGATTACAACAGGATCTTGACCAGATGGGCCAATGGGCTGAGAAATGGCAGATGGAGTTTAATTCAGATAAATGCAAGGTGCTGCATTTTGGGAAAGCAAATCTTAGCAGGACTTATATACTTAATGGTAAGGTCCTAGGGAGTGTTGTTGAACAAAGAGACCTTGGAATGCAGGTTCATAGCTCCTTGAAAGTGGAATTGCAGATAGATAGGATAGTGAAGAAGGCGTTTGGTATGCTTTCCTTTATTGGTCAGAGTATTGAGTACAGGAGTTGGGAGGTCATGTTGCAGCTGTACGGGACATTGGTTAGGCCGCAGTTGGAATATGCAATTCTGGTCTCCTTCCTATCAGAAAGATGTTGTGAAACTTGAAAGGATTCAGAAAAGATTTACAAGGATGTTGCCAGGTTGGAGGATTTGAGCTATAGGGAAAATCTGAGCAGGTTGGGCTGCTTTCCCTGGAGCATCAGAGGTTGAGGGGTGACCTTATAGAAGTTTACAAAATCATGAGGGGCATGGATAGAATAAATAGACAAAGTCTTTTCTCTGGGGTGGGGGAGTCCAGAACTAGAGGGCATAGGTTTAGGATGAGAGGGGAAAGATTGAAAAGAGACCTAAGATGCAACGTTTTCACACAGAGGGAGCAATGTGTTTGGAATGAGCTGCCAGAGGAAGTGGTGGAGGCTGGTACAATTGCAACATTTAAAAGGAATTTGGATGGATATGTGAATAGGAAGGGTTTGGAGGGATATAGGCTGGGTGCTGGCAGGTGGGACTAGATTGTGTTGGGTTATCTGATCGGTATGGACGGGTTGGACTCTATGACTCTAGGTTATAGTCCAACAGGTTTATTTGGAATCACTAGCTTTTGAAGCACTGCTTCTTCATCAGGTGGATGTGGAGCAGAATTTATAGCAACAGGTTTGCAGTGTCATGGAATGTAATATTAACAAATTTAGCTTAAGTATTTCATCTTTTAGAATGATCATGTTAGTTTCAGTTCGTTCATATGTAAATCCCAAACATTCTTAAAGTTATATTCTCAACATAGCTTTAACAATTGGTGTCATCTCAGCTCAGATAATGCATTGAAGGCCTGAGGTTAAAGTCTGTCTGTGTCCCATTGTTAGTTCAGACTGATTCTATTTTTAAAGTGGGATTTACAGCATCTTACATGAATTTATGCAGGTTTTGAGCTAAATAAAATGTAATTCTACAAGTACAAAATCACCCCACAAACTTATAAATGTGTCCGTGCAGAGTGACCAAGTGTGTGTGTGCATGTGGGTGTGTGAGTGTCTGTGAGAGATTGTATTTATGTGTATGTATGTGAGTGTAATGGAGTATAGGTCTGTGAGAGGGTGCATGCATGGGTGTGAGTGTGGGGTGTATGTCTGAGCATATGAAAGAGGGTGTGTGTGTGTGTGTGTGTGTGTGTGTGTGTGTGTGTGTGTGTGTGTGTGTGTGTGTGTGTGTGTGTGTGTGGTCACCTGTAGTGTGTCATGAACCCAAGGTCCCAGTTGAGGCCATTCCCAAGTGTACCGCAAAAGATGGTTGCTTTCTTTACAATGAAAGAGTACTCCGATCAGAAACTGAGAGAAATGCTATGTGGTGGTCATGTGAATAATGTAGCACATTGATGGAGAAGCTGAGAACAATATTTCCCAGACTCAAGATGAATGTCAACAATTCTGACAAATTGATGCTGCATTGAGTTGTTGTCAAATCCAGCCACGTACACATTCTCATACTGCTGCAGGGTACACTTAATGACTGGCACAGAAATATCGTCATAATGTTGTACTTACTTTCTATCCTAACCTGCAAGATGTATGTTGCCAACACAAGCTATTGCCTGTGTCCTGTTGATGTACTGATACAAAACAGTGTGTGGGTTAACCATTTGGATGAGACTGACTCAATTCTTCCAGATTCCAAGATTTGCACACGCTGTTATCTGGTTGCTGGAGGAATCTTCTTCTAATAATCAAAAATATTGGCATAGCTCAAAGGGCCCCTCTGCAGCTGACAACACAATAGTGACTACACTTCAAAAGAATTTCCTTGACTTCAGCAATTCAGTGCTTCCTATGTTTGTTAACGGTGCAACATGAATGCAAGTCTTTCCTTTTCCACTGAATAATGAGAAGTCCTTTCAAGTACTTGGCACATTTTCACTACGATCATCTGGAATATGCCACTGACTTCCTGAAGGGCTGAAGTGAGGTTTTGGCCTATGACCTGTTTTTGTTTGGGTTTTGCCTCTGTCTCAGACAACTGCATGACAGTATGCTAGAGGGAACACTGCTAGTCACGATTATTTACTGTGTTACAAATATTTATGACAACCTTACTGTAGCAGCCAAGCTTTTCCAATGTGTCTGTATACACATACAAAATGTGGATACTAATCCAGTGCTTTAGTTGGGAACTAAGTGTGTGCATCATGTAATCTAGGACTGCTTAATTTTTAACTGACTTTAAGGAAAACTTACACAGTCATATAGCATGGAAACAGACCCTTCGGTCCAACTCATCCATGCCGAACAAGTTTCTCAAACTAAACTATTCCCATTTGCCTGAATTTGGCCCAAACCTCTCTAAACCTTTCTTATTCATGTACCTATCCAAATTTCATTTAAATGGTGTAACTGTACCTGCATTGCCAGTTCCTCAGGCAGTCCATTCCACATTTGACCAACACTCTGTATGAAAAAGTTGCCCCTCAGTTTCCTTTTTCCTCTCACTTTCAAAATATGCCCCCAAGTTTTGAACTCCCCTACTCTTGGGAAAAGACATTTACTGTTCACTTTATCTATGCCCACATGATTTTATAAACCTCAATAAGGCCACCCCTCAAGTTCTTATGCTCCCATGGGAAAATATCCCAGCTTATCCAACCTCGCGTTATGACTCAAACTTTCCATTCCCAGCAACATCCTTGTAAATCTTTTCTGAACTCGTTCCAACCTAATAACATCCTTCCTCAAGCAGGGCAACCAGAACTGTATACAGGACTTCAAAAGTGGCCTAAGTAACATCTTGGTTGAAAATGTGTTGCTGGTTAAAGCGCAGCAGGTCAGGCAGCATCCAAGGAATAGGAAATTCGACGTTTCGGGCATAAGCCCTTCATCAGGAATGGATGCTGCCTGACCTGCTGTGCTTTAACCAGCAACACATTTTCAACTGTGATCTCCAGCATCTGCAGACCTCATTTTTTACCCGAAGATTTTAACCTACTGCGAATCCTCTTGCAAGGATGCCTTCCTTGAAGAAGCTCTCTTCCTCCCTCAAAAAAAGGAAAGCATTCCTGATGAAGGGCTTATGCCCGAAACATCGAATTTCCTATTCCTTGGATGCTGCCTGACCTGCTGTGCTTTAACCAGCAACACATTTTCAACTGTGATCTCCAGCATCTGCAGACCTCATTTTTTACAGTAAGTAACGTCCTGTACAACCACAACATGACATCCCACCTCCTATACTCAATGGTTTGAGTAATGAAGGCAAGCATGCTAAATGTCTTCTTAACTACCCCACGTACCTATGGTGCAAATTTCAAAGAACCAAGTGCCTGCACCCCTACCATTTTGGCCCCTACCATTAACTGGTTAAATCCTGCCAGTATTCATTTTATCAAAATGCAATGCTTCACATTTATCCAAATTAAACTCCATTTGCCACTCCTCAGTCCATTGACCCAAATTGATCAAAGATCCCTTTGTAATCTTAGATTACCTTCTTCAGTGTCTACTATACCACTAATTTTGGTGTCATCCACAAACTTACTTGCCATGCCTCCTAAGTTCTCATCTAATCCGTTTAAATAAGTGACAAACAAAAGTGGACCCAACACCTATCCCTGTGGCACAACACTTCTCACAGGCCTCCAGTCCGAAAAATAACCCTGTATCACCAGCCTCACCAGCCTCTGTCTCCTATCAAGTCAATATTGTATCCAATTGGCAAACTTTTCCTGAATCCCATGTGATCTAACTTTAGTAATCAATCTACCAAGCGGAACCTTGTCAAAAGCTTTGCTAAACTCTATGTAGATGACATTTACCACTCTGCCCTCATCTATCGTTTTGGTCACATCCTCAAAAAACTCAAATCAAGTTTATGAGACATGCTCAAAGCCATGCTGACTACTCTTAATCAGCCCTTTCCTCTCCAAATATTTGTAAATCCAATCTCTCAGAATCCCCCTCACACAACTTTCCTACCACTGATGTCAGACTCACCAATCTGCAGTTCCCAGGCTTCTCCTTACAGCCTTTCTTAAATAAAGGCACAACATTAACCACCCACCAGTCTTTCGGCACCTCATTTTGTTTAAAGAATTGTCCTTCATGTGTTGGATTGGTGTCCAGCCACATTCAGAAGATGAAACTCAGATACCTGCTGAATAACTGTGGATGTCTCAATGTTGATTCCTCGGACAATATGTTAAATATCCATCCTTAGCATTCCCCAGCACAGCGCTTCAATTTTAGCCATGGCCTCACAAACCAGGAACATTCTTGAATTCTCTCCACATGTTCTGTGTCAGAAATGTTAAGGTGAATGTTTGCCCTCAATAATACATATTGCAACTAGTCTTCCAATTCTGGATCAAATGGCAATCTCACTAAGAAGTGTATTTGATCAAAGCAAAGAGGGGAGGTGAGGGGGGTGGGTGTCATTGACTGGAGAGCTGTATGAAGTTCCGTGTCGCCTCCTGGATGGAACTCTCTCTACATTGAGTGCCTACAATAGGTCTTCCCAGAATTACGGACCCCTGAATAATCCCACCTCCATCTGAGCTGCCAGTCAATCAAAGACCAATAGCTATCCAGTGCATGCAGCACTGGAGAGAGACACAGCCTCAGTGAGAATTTCCATCTATGGTGAGTAAGAGTGGGTGGGGTGGGAGTGCCATTAGAGGGAAGGTTTGGGAGCAAGGTCAAAGGCTAGTTTTCAGCACCATCCTCATCCCAGGGAGTCTGCAAGTTAAGATGGGAGGGCTCCCACAAGGTATGTGACTCACCCAGAGCTGGTGTAATAATAATGGTGCAGAATGCAACCCTTAAGCAGCCAATAATTGACCACTTAAGGACTTTAGTTGGCTGCAGAACAGAATGAATGATTCAAGGGCTTTCTCTCTTCTGAATTTAATTGGGAAAGAGGTGGCAGGTATGACCATCTCCCACATCTCCTTAGCAGAGTCATCTAGTTGTTCCCAAAGAGTTCAGAAGGAGGACTAGTGTAGGAAATGTATATTTTTCCATGGTACAATACAGTTTCCAGATTGGGCCAGAGATGCATTATCGGCCGATGGAGGGCAGTTGGAGGGTTTATTTTTTGGATCAGAGTCATGTGATACTTGATACAGGTTGGCCAAATTGGGAAAACATTTCAAACCCAGTTAAAAATCACACAACACCAGGTTATAGTCCAACAGGTTTAATTGGAAGCACACTAGCTTTCGGAGTGACGCTCCTTCATCAGGTGATTGTGGAGGGCTCGATCGTAACACAGAATTTATAGCAAAAATTTGCAGTGTGATGTAACTGAAATTATACATTGAAAAACTGATTGTCTGTTAAGCCTTTCATCTGTTAGAATACAGTGATAGTTTCACTTCTTTCATGTGTAAATCACAAAACCCTTTTTTTTAAAAAGTTGCATTCTCGGGTTAGCTGTCAATAATGGTGATAGCTAGAAAATGTGTTGAAGGTGTTAGCCCCCTGTGTTCTCTGTCTAAGATTGATGTTTAGATTGATTCTAATCTAAAAAGTGAGATAACAGTGTTTTACATAAATTCATGCAGTTTTTGACCTCCGAGTTCTACATGAATGTATGCAGTTTTTCAGCAAAGTGCAATGTAACTCTGCAAGTACAAATTCACCCCACAAAATATATGTGTGCATGTGGGTCTTTGTCTGTGTGTGTCTGTGTGTGTGTGTGTGTGTGTGTGTGTGTGTGTGTGTGTGTGTGTGTGTGTGTGTGTGTGTGTGTGTCTGTCTGTCTGTCTGTCTGGAGTGGGGGTTGTGAGTGTGAGAAAGTGTGTGTGTAGTGGGTGCAGAGTGTCTTAAGTCTGTGAGGGGGTGCATGTGTGAGTGTGGGAGCGTGTGTGTCTATAAGGGTGCGTGCGGGTGTCTGTGTGCACGTCTGTGTGTACCTGTGTCCATGTGTATGTGAGAGTGTGTGTGTGTAGGAATATCTGTGTGTGTGTGTAGTGCAATGGTGATCACCTGTAATGTGACATGAACCCAAGGTCCCGGTTGAGGCCCTCCCTATGGGTACCGAACTTAGCTATCAACCTCTGCTCGGCCACTTTCCTCTGCTGCCTGTCCCAAAGTCCACCTTGGAGAATGGTCACCCGAAGGTCCAAGGCTGAATGTCCTGGACCACTGAAGTGTTCCTCAACTGGGAGGGAACCCTCCTGTCTGTTGATTGTTGTGTGGTGCCCATTCATCTGTTGCTGTAGCCTTTGCTCGTTTTCCCCAATGTACCATGCCTCTGGGCATCCTTGCCTGCAACATATAAGATAAACAACTTTGGCTGAGTCACAAGAGTACCTGCCATGTACAAGGTGGGAGGTGTCCCCAGGCATAATAGTGGGTATCTATGTCCACAATCTGACACGTCTTGCAGCGTCCACCGTGACAGGGTTGTATGGAGTTGTCCTGAGAGCCGGGCAGTTTGCTACGAACAATGATCTGTTTGAAATTTGGCGGTTGTTTAAAGGCAAGTAATGGAGGTGTGGGGAAGATCTTGGTGAGGTGCTCATCCTCATTGATAACGGTGATAGCTAGACAATATGTTGAAGGTGTTAGCCCCCTCTGTTCTCTGCCTATGACCTGATGTTTAGATTGATTCTAATCTAAAAAGTGAGATAACAGAGTTTTACATAAATTCATGCAGTTTTTGAGCTCAGAGTTCTACATGAATTTATGCAGTTTTTGAGCAAAGTGCAATGTTACTCTGCAAGTACAAATTCACCCCACAAAATATATGTGAGCATGTGGGTCTTTGTCGGTCTGTGTGTGTGTGTCCATCTGGGGTGGGGGTTGTGAGTGTGAGAGTGTGTGAGAGTGTGTGTGTGTGTGAGAGTGTGTGTGTGTGTGTGTGTCAAATGGGTGCAGAGTGTCTTAGGTCCGTGAGGGGGTGCGTGTGGGAGTGTGTGTATCTATAAGGGTGTGTGTGGGTGTCTGTGTGTGCATCTGTGTGTACCTGTGTCCGTGTGTATGTGAGAGTGTGTGTGTGTGTAGGAATATCTGTGTGTGTGTGTGTGTGTGTGTAGTGCAATGGTGATCACCTGTAATGTGACATGAACCCAAGGTCCTGGTTGAGGCCCTCCCTATGGGTACCAAACTTAGCTATCAGCCTCTGCTCGGCCACTTTCCTCTGCTGCCTGTCCCGAAGTCCACCTTGGAGGATGGTCACCCGAAGGTCCGAGGCTGAATGTCATGGACCACTGAAGTGTTCCCCAACTGGGAGGGAACCCACCTGTCTGTTGATTGTTGTCCGGTGCCCATTCATCTGTTGTCGTAACCTTTGCTCAGTTTCCCCAATGTTGTTCACCAGGTACATTGATGACATTTTCTTCCTCTGGACCCATGGCGAGGAGTCACTGATAAAACTATGCAGTGACATCAACAAGTTTCATCCCACCTTCAAACTCACCATGGACTACTCTCGACTGTCTGTCTCATTCTTGGACACGTGCATCTCCATCAAGGATGGACACCTCAGCACCACACTCTACCGCAAACCCACAAACAACCTCACAATGCTACACTTCTCCAGCTTCCACCCAAAACATATTAAAACAGTCATTCCCTATGGACAAGCCCTACACATACACGGGATCTGTTCAGATGAGGAGGAACGTGACGGACACTTGGAAGTATTCAAGGATGCCCTTACATGAACAGGGTACGATGCTCAACTCATCGACCACCAGTTCCAACGTGCCACAGCAAGGAACCGTAATGACCTCCTCAGGAGACAGACACGTGCTGCAACTGACAGGGTACCCATCGTTGTTCAGTACTTCCCAGGGGCTGAAAAATTATGCCATGTTCTTCGTGACCTGCATACATTCATGTAGAACTCTGAGCTCAAAAACTGCATGAATTTATGTAAAACACAGTTATCTCACTTTTTAGATTAGAATCAATCTAAACATCAGGTCACAGACAGAGAACACAGGGCGCTAACACCTTCAACATATTGTCTAGCTATCACCATTGTTAACAGCTAACCCGAGAATGCAACTTTTAAAAAAAGGGTTTTGTGATTTACACATGAAAGAAGTGCAACTATCATTGTATTTTTGCTATAAATTCTGTGTTACGATCGAGCCCTCCACAATCACCTGATGAAGGAGCGTCGCTCCGAAAGCTAGTGTGCTTCCATTTAAACCTATTGGACTATAACCTGGTGTTGTGTGATTTTTAACTTTGTATACCCCAGTCCAACACCGGCATCTCCAAATCATTCCAAAGCCAGGCATTCACAGCCCTTATCTTGATGAGCATGATAAAAAAAAGAAACACAGCCTGTGTTCCTATATCACATGATGATGATTAAGAATTTAAACAAGAAAAATTAGCAATGGATAAGACGCTAATGATGATATGATCAAGAATTAAACCAACTGACTTGCTTATAGAATAAAATACTGAAAGTATTTCAAAAGCTTTTATTAGCACCATGTTTCATTGCAGATAATGTTATATATGATTGACCTCTGATAAATCACAAGTCTTCATTTGTAATCAAGATATCTGTAGATAACACAACACATATCTACACATTCAGATTTTCATGGTAGTTTAGTACAATTTGTTATGCCTATTTTGCCGATGCCCTGAGGTTTTTATTTTCTGCTGCTTCACTACAAGTAATATTCACATGCTTTTGGCTTCTCTCTGAATAATGGTAGGTGTGAAAAGTTGCTGTCAGCAAAGCAGTTTTGATTCAGTCAAGAAAATCAAAAAACCAGCACATTGATAATTTGGCTCTGAAATATTTGGAGTTAATTTGGTCCATGAGCCTTTTGAATCTATCAGATAAACAAAAGGAATAGGCAATGGCAGCAGTTTTGATTATGCCATTAAGTTCAATCAATTGAACTTCATGGTAGGGAAGCTTCTAGAAACAATTATATCTATCTCTCTGCAGGGTATGTTGGCTGGGGAGTTGTCAATTAGCCTTGCTACCATGAGTTTGATTACGGTCAAGATAGGAAGATGGCAGCATCCCTACCCATCGTCATCCCATCTGATTTAATGAACCCTACTCACTAAATTTACCATGGGGGAAAGCATAAAATCAAGCTCCTTATTATCCTTAGCTTCCTCCATAAGTAGCAATGAACAAACTTGTATAAGCATTAAGCACCAACCATTGCCAACATGTAGTTGGGTAAATAGCTGTCCCTATCCCCAATATCTGACTGCAACTACAGAGCTTTCTTTGTCTAATGTAGTAGAGGAAAAGGCCTCTGTCTTTATATGTTATGCAAGGCTTTGGTGAAATTACGTCGAAATATTTGATCTCTTTGGAAGGATGTCAATAGATTGGAGTTAGTTCAGAGCAGGTTTACTGGATTGATACTTGGAATGAATGAATTGTCTTCGGAGACTAGATTGGACAGTTTTCACTGGAAGAAATTTTATCCTTTGGATGATCTTCATAGAGGACCTCATTCTGATAAACCATACAGTTGAACTATTGCCTCATCTGAAGGACCCTTGATCTTCTGAATTTGATTTTTTTTAGATTAGATTACTTACAGTGTGGAAACAGGCCCTTCGGCCCAACAAGTCCACACCGACCCGCCACCCACCCATACCCCTACATTTACCCCTTACCTAACACTACGGGCAATTTAGCATGGCCAATTCACCTGATCCGCACATCTTTGGACTGTGGGAGGAAACCGGAGCACCCGGAGGAAACCCACGCAGACACGGGGAGAACGTGCAAACTCCACACAGTCAGTCGCCTGAGGCGGGAATTGAACCCAGGTCCCTGGCGCTGTGAGGCAGCAGTGCTAACCACTGTGCCACCGTGCCGCCCAATTTGTAGAGGAACTCTTACCTGCTGAAACATGTAATTGCCCCATGACATCATCTGGCAAACCTTTTAATCTCATGAATTTCTTTCGTGAAATATGACTGCCTTGATGAAACAGACATTTTTGTCATTTTGTATATCATGCATTTCTGAATGAGGCAAATTATTCTTGAGGTAGGTGTCCTGGACCTCTGTGCCAAGTAGTTTCTTCTTGACTGTGTCCTAAAGCTGTGAATATAGTCATCCCACCTCATTGCTGGCATCTACGGAGTTTGTGCAACACATCTCCAATCTATGAAAGCAAATCATTATTCTCAATCTGCTGGCCAATCTGTGCTCAGTATGTTGAGGTAAAGTTACCACAGATAACTGCACTCTTATTAGAAAGAGATGACTGGTGTTTGTTTAATGCAAAGGTCACTATGCCTCAGGTCAAGGGCAAGGTTAAGAAGGAAGGAGCTTTGTGGTGGCCTGAGTCAGTACATGAATGATCCCCTGTTGTTGGTGTCCCCCTGCTTGACAAACTGGCCAACAGAACTAGTGTAGGGTCTGTATTTAAACTTGTTTATTCAGGACAATGCTTGCAACGGTCCCTCTGTGGTTGCTTTACAGATTAACCTAACATGTAAACTATCTCGGTCATACTGCTTGAGGATTGAAGCTTACTTAATATAATCTCTGCCACTGGCAATAGTGGTTCTATCTTGGAAAGTGAAGAACTAAAAAGTTTTTTTGAACTTATGTTGTCCCATCGTCTGGTATAAAATTCAAAACTCCAAAAATATTGGGCTTGCTTAGTTATGCTATTGTCTACAAAACTTCAGTTCAAGATGCATCAATATATTCAAATAGATCATCTTGCACATTATCGTATTCTTCATGGGCATCTTCATACAATCGTTTTGATTTCTATCATCCAGAATTTTTTCAGAGATGATGAAATTGGAAAACATTTCAGCCTACCCTACGTAGTCACAGATTTCCACCTTATTGATAGTTTGAAACAATTCTCTCATACCAAAATATGTAATCTCAATGAATAATGTCTTCAATTTACATTCTTCCACAAGTTTAGGAAAATCAATGAAATCTTCATCCAATTGTCCCTTGACCAATTCAACAAATATTTGCTCATTAAGTAATATTTCCTTGACGTGGGTCATAACTGTCTACTTTTAGATCAATTGTTGCCTGAGTGACATCTCTTTGACCAGGCATAACATCACGAACTGCATTTCAGCCTGTTCATTTTAAATAATTGAAATCCTTCCACCAAAACATGCCCTCTTATGCAAGAGTGAGAATTCTTGATTGCAAAATACATATAAATTTTCTATTCTCTTATGCACTTATTGCAAACCCTTAAACTGACATCAGTGTCACCTGAACTATTTCATTTCACTGATATGGACTGTTTCTTCACCCCATGTGTCCAATCTGTTAAACGAGTGACAATTACACAATCAAGCTTAATATTAATTTGATATCCATTGATATAAATCACATCTTGCCAAAATAAATCGGTTAGATCACTAATTTTAATGCTCAGAATACATTGAATGCACTTCTGTTGCAGATCATTTGAGCTAATTAATAACTTTGTATGTGTATTTGATTTCCTCCTGCTCTATCACTCCATTCTGCTGCAGCACATTCTATGTAAGTGGCCTATAATTTTATAAATACCTTTTTTTTAATAGTTGGGGATTCCTTTCACCTGTGAGATTTCTTTGCACTACAGTGTTGACACAGACTCTTGGTATTCACTATCTGGCCTACTCTATATATTGGTGTCTCATCTTTTTGAAGTTTACGTATTTCAAGAACTGAATGCATTTTGTTGAAGTCCTGAAATAAGATTAATATTTTCCTCTCAGGATTTCTCTGTTATTGCTTCCTATTTCGACTTCTAAATGGCTTTATCCGAAGTCACAAATTTACATTTACCTTAATCAGTTATACTCCTAAATGAATACAAAAGTGCAAGTACTGATTCAGCTTTTGAACCACCATCTAGTTTAAAAGTAATTCTGTATTTTAAGTTAAAAACACACAACACCAGGTTATAGTCCAACAGTATCCACAACCACCTCATGGAGGAGCAGCACTCCGAAAGCTAGTGCTTCTAATTAAACCTGTTGCACTATAACCTGTTGTTGTGTGATTTTTTAACTTTGTACAGTCCAACACTGGCACTTCCAAATCATGACTATATTTTAAGAAGTTTCCACAAAATGTCCAGTTCTTTGTTCTATTTGGTCCATCTCTGAAATTAAATATTTCTGTCAACATTCTTTCTACTGCCATTTCTTCATAATATGATTATTAGATTACTTACAGTGCGGAAACAGGCCCTTCGGCCCAACAAGTCCACACCGACCCGCCCAAGCACAACCCACCCAGACCCATTCCCCTACATTTACCCCTTCACCTTACACTACGGGCAATTTAGCATGGCCAATTCATCTAACCTGCACATTTTTGGACTGTGGGAGGAAATCGGAGCAAACCCACGCAGAATGTGCAAACTCCACACAGTCAGCCGCCTGAGGCGGGAAATGAACCCGGTCTCTGGCGCTGTGAGGCATCAGTGTTAACCACAGTGCCACCCATTCTTCTTTGATTAAAGCTTTCCAGTTCAGTGTCTTGATACTGTTTTACTCTTGTCATTTTAAAGGCTTTAAATCCTGTAATATGAGTGTTGCTTTATTCGCTTTGCCGAAGGAACTCTTAAAGTCTGTTGTATAGCAATGCTGTTTTATTTTCCTTATTTTGAAGGCTTTTAAAAGTGTAGTTCAGCAAAACTGCTTCACTCTACAGTTTCCTATGTTTTCCCATGTTTTTGCAGCTAGTGTAGAGATTTCACACCTTCCACAGTTAAAAAGGAGGTTTCTCTCATGGATAATTTGGATGATTTCCTGCCTTGCACAGCCCAGTGAACAATTCTTATCACTCTGCTTCAATTTTACTGTAATAAATCCTGCTGCCTTCAACTTTAAAAGTGAATCATCTTTGGATGGCAGTTTTCCTCAGATAATTCTTATTTTAATTTGTGCTTTTAATTGCCAGATACCTTAGAATTTTGAGGAGGATTCCCATTGCTTTAACAGTTTCTCTGAGTGAATCCCAGCTCTTAATACACTTTTCCAGCTTTCATCATGGCTTCAATTCTGGATTTTCCTCCAGTAATACAGCTTCAATAGTTTCCTCACTTTCTTCTTAGACACTGTCATCCTCTGCTTCTAAGTTGCTCCTTTATCACTTTAATTCTGACTTCATGACATTCCAAGTGATATGATCTTGGTATAAATTACTTTAATGATCCTTAATTTCCTTTACTGTATCCCTGCCTTGTGGTGTCTACTAGATATGGTACCAATACTCAATCAGAGCTGTAAACACGTTTTTGCTATTTTTAGCTTTCTTGGTGCTTAGCTGTGCTCTTTGTTTTGAATATTTTCCCATGCTATTATTCGCTGAGCCTCCAGTATCCATTTGCTCTCTATGGCTGAACCACCAGTTGGGAATGCTCACCCGTTTCGTCAGTACCCGATTCACTCGGAGGGTGCAAGTTTACCAGCTTCATGTAACCTTTTGTGCTTTTCTTACCAGGACTGAAGTATGCATTTTTCAGACTGTGGACGCTGCTTTTGGAATTGTGCCCCAGGCTGTTTGATTGTTAAGCTGTTTGTGCTGCTGCCTGCCCAAGTTGCTATTAAAACTGTAACTAGAAATTTATTCCGTGTTCACTGGAGTTTATTCTGTGCAGCTGAATAAAATTCCAGTCTGCACCACTGCCTACCATGTTATGAGGACACAACGTCAACCACAGCCAACATATGGTTAGGTAGATAGCCGCCACCATTGACATTCGCTGACACGTGCTTCCGGATGTACTTGGCCTGAAGTGATAGAGAAGAACCACTAGATAGTTTAATGAGGTGATGCTCATATCTTAGCAGTCAGATACATTAACAAGACAGATATTTTTACTCAGAATACGGGGAGAATGAGGATGAAAGGTCTCTCCCCTTCAAGCTTCTAAGGTATTCTACCTTTCCCCAGTGGAGTCCTAGCGATCCACAGACTGGCAACCGCTAGCATTTAGACATTCTGCAATTATTTTTAAGCAAGCAATGATTTGGAACAATGTCCTACAAGTGGATCATTACAGCATATCTGCATTGAGGAATGCTATGACTGCAATTAGTAAGGGAGGGAAAAGAAAGCTTACGTTGGGCTGGTAAATTAGTCGGGGAAAAGAACACTGCGGAAACTGGCACAATGTGACAAAAATATCGTGTATTGACTGCAAGTAAATGCTGAACAATTCTTTGACATTGGGAGGCTTGCTGGCAGATTGTAGCAGACAAGCCAGAAATGTGCATGATAAGGCACCCAGTGGAGTGACAGTCACATGGCTTGCCCTCCAGGGAAAACATCAACTATTGGTACAAGCTGCCTGGGGAGAGCAATAAGCCAACATTAGCTAATTCCCTGCTGCCAGAGCATTCTATATATATTCAGTACAATTACTATAAGATCCGTTAAATAATTGTTTAAGGTCTGTTTCCACCTCTGTTATATTTGCTGACTTCAGTGCATCTGCTGCCAAACCCCTCATCCATTCCTCCCGACTTGACTATTCACTGAACAAAGAACCCTAGGAAGATCAGAATTTTTTTTTGTCAGATGATAGTGAGATGTTTTATTTTGCAAAGAATTCCATCAAGTACTTGCAAAAGATGAATTGTAGTTTTTGATCCAAAAGTTATGCCATTGGCAGGAAAGACATTTGTGAGATTGGTGGCTAAGTGCTTGTTTCCTGGGACTTAGAAATAGCTAGAGACAACCCAGAATACAACAATGGTTTCTTTTATTAACAATTATTCCTTACTTGTCCCTGCTTCTCCTTACAACTCGATCTATTGGTGGTGCTCTATATGATAGGTACAACTAAACACTATCTTCAAAATTACTACTTCGAAATAGGGCAGCACAACGATGTTGGGGCCTGGAAAATGAAACAAAAAGTTATAAACCTGTTCTATGGCTGTTACAGCACAAACATTTGCAAATAAATCTTCTGAAATATTTGAACATTGTCTTATTTTCGAAAAGTGCATGAGTAAGTTTTTAAGAACATTATTGTGTGTTGCTGAGAGAGGCACATGGAATTAGTTAATCCCGACAGTGTGCAAACCCTTTGATCCAACAAGTCCACACCGACCCTCCAAGGAGTAACCCACCCAGACTGATTCTCCTACATTTATCCCTGACTAATTCACCTAACCTACACCTCGCTGAAAACAATGGGAGAATTTATCACGGCCAATTCACCTAACCTCTCCGGTGGGAGGAAACCAGAGCACCCGGAGGAAATCCACATAGACACAGGGAGAATTTGCACACTCCAAACAGACAGTTGCGTGAGGCTGGAATCGAACCCTGGTCCCTGGTGCAGTGAGGTGCTAACCACTGAGTCACTATGCCACTCCAAATGTTGCAATTGCATCCAAAGTGTGAAGAATCCCTGTGAAATGTTGGACATTGACCAGAGAACACCCTGCTCACCCCCGCATTGGGGTTTTCACCACACTTTGTACCATTCTTTGACAAAGTACCTCGTTATGGGACAATATCTCTCTTTGCACTTAATTTCCCAGAATAACTTCCCCTTTTGCAATTTCCTCACTTTGTTGAGAGAATACATAATGCCTGTTATATTGTATGACTACCCATCATAAATAAAAACAGAAATTGTTGGAAAAGCTCAGCAGGTTTGGCAGCATCTGTGAGGAGAAATCAGAGTTAACGTTTGGGTCAAGTGAGCCTTCCTCTGAACTGATAATAACTTGGAAAATGTTGGTTTACATGCAGAAGATAGGGTGGTGGGAGGGGTAAGGAGTAAATAGTAAATGGAGATCGAGCCCAATGAGGGAGAAGAACAGCTGGACAGACAAAGGAGTGGATAATGATCTGGGTGGGAGGGTGAATAGCTGTTAATGGAGACTGTTAGTGGCTAACAATGGGTTGTGTATAAAAGTGTGTGGTGATTGAGGTAAGGACATGGGAGAGCTCAAGCCCTAAACTCATTGAACTTGATATTGAATCCAGAAGGTTGTAGAGTTTCCAAGAGAAAAATGAAGTGCTGTTCTTTTAGCTTGCGCTGAACTCTGCAGCAAGCCTGAGAAAGAGATGTTGGCCAGGGAACAAGGTGGTGCGTTGAAGTGGCAGGCAACTGGAAGACCAGGATCTTTTTTGCAGACAGAATATAGGTGTTCTGTGAAGCGGGTAAAAAATGAGGTCTGCAGATGCTGGAGATCACAGTTGAAAATGCGTTGCTGGTTAAAGCACAGCAGGTCAGGCAGCATCCAAGGAATAGGAAATTCGACGTTTCGGGCATAAGCCCTTCATCAGCCCTTTCCTGATGAAGGGCTTATGCCCGAAACGTCGAATTTCCTATTCCTTGGTTGCTGCCTGACCTGCTGTGCTTTAACCAGCAACGCATTTTCAACTGTTCTGTGAAGCGATTGACCAACCTACATTTTGACCCCAATGAAGAGAATACCCGCCATTTGTGGACATAAGTGCAATCGTGGGCGGCACGGTGGCACAGTGGTTAGCACTGCTGCCTCACAGCGCCTGAGACCCGGGTTCATTTCCCGCCTTAGACGACTGACTGTGTGGAGTTTGCCCTTTCTCCCCGTGTCTGCGTGCGTTTCCTCCAGGTGCTCCGGTTTCCTCCCACAGTCCAAAGATGTGCGGGTCAGGTGAATTGGCCATGCTAAATTGCCCATAGTGTTAGGCAAAGGGGTAAATGTAGGGGTATGGGTGGGTTGCGCTTCGGCAGGTCGGTGTGGACTTGTTGGGCCGAAGAGCCTGTTTCCACACTGTAAGTAATCTAATCTAATCTAATCAAGGACTCCGATCAGAGACAGTGAACACGTTCACCATTATATTTTACCATACATTTTAACATACTGGTTCAGGACCCAGAATCTTCTGGGCAATGTCTTCCCAAGAATTATTTGAAAATCAAATCCATGGTCTTTCCCAAATACAAAGATCATCCGATTGCAATACTTGTTATATATTGCAAAATATTGCTATATATTTTATGACATGATCTTTTTGCACTAAAGGATAATAATTAGAATCACCATTCAACTGCATCAACTCTTGTCATGCTATATTCCATCTGTATAAACTTAATAAACAATTCTGATTCCTTATTAACCCAGTTTGAAAGTTGTTTTCTTCCATTTCCTTGCTTTGATATACCAGGCCTGCAATTATGCTCATTTCTGTAAGAACTTTACAGGAGATCGGGGAGATACTGAATGAGTATTTTGCATTAGTGTTTACTGTGGAAAAGGACATGGAGAATATAGAATGTAGGGAAATAGATGGTGACATCTTGAAAATGTCCATTTGACAGAAGAGGAAGTGCTGGATGTCTTGAAACACATAAAAGTGGATAAATCCCCACGACCTGATCAGGTGCACCCTAGACTCTGTGGGAAGCTAGAGATTGCTGGGCCCCTTGCTGAGATATTTGTATCATCGATAGTCATAGGTGAGGTACTGGAAGATTAGAGGTTGGTTAACGTAGTGCCACTGTTTAAGAAGGATGGTAAGGACAGGTCAGAAAACTATAGACCAGTGAGCCTGACATCAGTGGTAGGTAAGTTGTTGGAGGGAATCCTGAGGGACGGGATGTACATGTACCTGGAAAGGCAAGGACAGATTAGGGATAGTCAACATGGCTTTGTGCGTTGGAAATTATGTCTCATAAACTTGATTGAGTTCTTTGAAGAAGTAACAAAGAGGATTGATGAGGGGCAGAGCGGTGGAAGTGATCTATATGGAATTCAGTAAGGTGTTTGACAAGGTTCCCCATGGGAAACTGGTTAGCAAGGTTAGATCTCATTGAATCGAGGGAAAACTAGCCATTTGGATACAGAACTGGCTGAAAGGTAGAAGGCAGAGGGTGGTGCTGGAGGGTTGTTTTTCAGACTGGAGGCCTGTGACCAGTGGAGTGCCACAAGGATCGGTGCTGAGTCCTCTACTTTTCATAATTTACATAAATGATTTGGATGTGAGCATAAGAGGTACAGTTAGTAAGTTTGCAGATGACACCAAAATTGGAGGTGTAGTGGACAGCAAAGAAGGTTACCTCAGATTACAATGGGATCTTGATCAAATGAGCCAATGGGCTGAGAAGTGGCAGGTAGAGTTTAATTCAGATATATGCGAGATGCTGCAATTTGGGAAAGCAAATCAAAGCAGGACGTATACACTTAATGATAAGGTCCGTGGGATTGTTGCTGAACAAAGAGACCTTGGATTGCAGTTTCATAGCTCCTTGAAAGTGGAGTTACAGGTAAATAGGATAGTGATGAGGATATTTGGTAGGCTTTCCTTTATTTGTCAGTGCAGTGGGTATAGGAGTTGGGAGGTCATGTTGCAGCTGTACAGGATATTGGTTAGGCCATTGTTGGAATATTGCATGCAATTCTAGTCTCCTTCTTATCGAAAGGATATTGTGCAACTTGAAAGGGTTCAAAAAAGATTTACAAGGATGTTGCCAGGGTTGGAGGATTTGAGCTATAGGGAGAGATTGAAAAGGTTGGGCTGTTTTCCCTCGGAGGCTGAGGGGTGACCTTATAGAAGTTTATAAAATCATGAGGGGCACGAACAGGATAAATAGACAAAATCCTTTCTCTGGGGTGCGGGAGTTCAGCACTAGAGGGCATAGGTTTAGGGTGAGAGGGGAAGGATATAAAAGAGAACTGAAGGGCAACTTTTTCATGCAGAAAGTGGTACGCGTATGGAATGAGTTGCCAGAGGAAGTGGTGGAGGCTGGTACAATTGCAAAAGACATCTGGATGTGTATGTGATAGAAAGGGTTTAGAGGGATATGGGCCAGATGCTGGCAGGTAAGAATAATTGGGTTGGATTATCTGGTCAGTATGGACGAGTTGGACTGAAGGGTCTGTTTCCATACTGTACATCTCTAAGACTCTATGACTCTAAGTACTTTGTAGTTTGCAATACTTTATAAAATGAGATCCAAAGAGTTCTTTCTAAATTCTTAGTGCTGTTTTTCTGCCTAAGGGATTATCTCTTACTTTTCTCCCCTCACATTCTATTCTTATGAATTATTTCTTGGCTAAAGTTGATCATGTTATGTGTTTCCTGCCAGTGGCAGTCTTGCTGAGAGACGTGGGTCACCTGTTCATTGACACCATATGATTGACTGTCGTGGGACTGGAAATTCATTGCATGCGAATGAGAATGAATCTGCATTCTACCACTCAGGTATGTGAGCATATCAGAGCTGAAACCAGCTGTATAAATTATCCTTTAAAAGTATCCTTCAAAAGAATGCAGGAAGGCATTGAGAGTTTGATAAGCCCCTTTATCTTTTATTCTGTTTCTTTTTAAATTGCTATACTGGACTATGAGAATGTTCTTAAATTGATACATCTGGTATTCTGTGTTTATCTGCCAATGCATTTACATTTTAGTAGCCTTCTCTGCTGACGGGACCACTGGGAGTTTACTCGGAGGCACTGTGATAAGATATGCTGAAATGTTGAGCTGACTTTTCTGCGTTTTGGCTGTGCCATTTCTATTGAGTTTGATGGAGCGTTTCCCTCCACAAAATCTGACAATTTTTCTCATGCGATCATCCCAACCACACCCCTCTTGTGGTACGCCCCCTTGTTCGATGCGAGCCCAATTCTTCTGCTCACCGTAGCTGCAAGCACATGGCAGTGCCAGTACATATTCCAGTATCGCTAGCACCTGCACTACCTTTGACCACCAGCCACGCGCCCAATCAAACATTGGCTGTCGCAATTACCCTCTGTTATGGCAAAGCAACCACAAATCAGTATCTCTCACAACAGATAGGTGGCACAGCTAACACCTCATTGCAGATATAACTGCACATTCCTACACCTACGGCTGTTAAACACAGGCCACAAGGCTAATCTGTCCTCAGCCACATTCCCTCATATCACTCTAAATCGCTAAAATTCTTTACACAATGCACACAGTAGCCCATCATCTTATCATTGTTCAATGTGGGACTGACACATCAAGGGAAGAGCACAAATGGTTAAAAACCGTCACCTTTATTAACTGACACCAAAAGCGAACAGACATCAAACAACCAGAAGCTGCAGTTGCCCCTCAGAAAAGAAACAAACTGCTTGCAAATTGAATGATCATTGCACCCAGATCTTATCTACTGGAACCGGTGCCAATGTCCAGCATGTAGTGGCCGACGCTGCAGTACTGAACTAGATCATGCAACAGGTGATGTTCCTTCTCCTCAATGTCCCCATCCTCTTCTTCCCATTTGCTGAGAGGTGCCAGAGAGGAGCGAAGGACTTCTGGGAAGGTTTTAAGTGGGTGAGATCCTGCCTCCCTCCCACCTCCTCTAACCTTACTAAGAGACTGTAAACTAGGTAAGTTTTCAGGTTTCTCTTTTTTCCTTCTTCTCTTCCTTTCTGTAGTTCTGTGCGGGCTTTCAGAGTAGCGGGACATGGATGTTAGGGCAGTTGCATGTTCCTCCTGCAAAATGTGGCAGATAAGAGACACTTTGCATGTCTCTGCCGACTACATCTGAGGGAAGTGCACCCAACTCCAGCTCCTCGAAACAGAGTTAGGGAACTGGAACTGGAGCTGGATGAACTACAGATCATCCAGGAGGCTGAGGGTGAAATTGAGAGGACGTACAGGGGGGTGGTCACTCCCCAGACACAGGATAAGGTCGGCTGGGTTACTGTCAGGGAACCGACAGTCAGAGCAGGGATCCCCTGTGACCGTTCCCCTCAGTAATAAGTATAATGTTTTGGATATTGCTGGTGGGGACAGCCTACCAGGGGAAAGCCATAGTTGTCAGGTCTCTGGCACTGAGCCTGGCACAGTGGCTCAGAAGGGGGGAAAATAGAAAAGCGCTAGTGGTAGGGGACTCAGTAGTTAGATGGATTGACAGGAGATTTTGTGGTCAGGAACGAGACTCCCAGAAGGTATGTTGCCTCCCCTGTGCCAGGGTCCGGGATGTCACCGATTGGGTTTACAGGATTCTGAAGGGGGAGGGTGAGCAGCCAGAAATCGTGGTACATATTGGCACCAATGATATAGCCAGGAAAGGGACTGAGGATCTGAAAAGTGATGACACAGAGCTAGGTTGGAAGCTGAAGAGCAGGACGAGTAGAGTAGTGATCTCAGGTTTGCTATTGGTGCCACGAGATAGTGAGTTGAGGGACAGTCAGAGAATGCAGCTTAACACATGGCTGCGAGGCTGGTGCAGGAGGGAGGGCCTCAGATACCTCGACCATTGGGATACCTTCTGGGGAAGGTGGGACCTGTACATGAAGGATGTGGTTGCCCCTGAACTGGCGGGGCACAAATGTCCTGAGTGGGAGATTTGCTCATGTGATTCAGGAGGGTTTAAACTAGTTTGGCAGGGGGGTGGGAATCAGAGTCCGAGAGGGGGTCAGTTGCAGATGGGACACTGACAGGATATATTGAATCTATCAGGAAGGTTTCTCACGCGATGAAACAAAGGGATCGGTTAAAATGTGTCTGCTTTAATGCAAGGAGTGGCCAAAGTAAGAGTAACAAACTTAGAGCATGGATCAGTACTTGGGGTTACGATGTTGTGGCCATAACGGAGACGTGGGTTTCACAGGGGCAGGAATGGTTGCTTGATGTTCCAGGGTTTAGAACATATAAAAAGAACAGGGAGGTGGGAAAAGAGGAGGGGGTGTAGCATTGTTAATTACAGAGTGCATCATAGTTACAGAAACGAAGGTTGTTGAGGAAGGTTTGTCTACCTTGTCAGTCTGGGTGGAAGTTAGGAACAGCAAGGGACCTGCTACTGAATTGGGGGGTTTCTACAGACCACCTATTAGCAGTACAGAAATTGAAGATCTCATAGTCGGGCAGATTCTGGAAAAATGCAAAAGTAGCAGAGTTGTTGTTATGGGTGATTTCAACTTTCCCAATATCGACTGGAATCTCCTAAGTGCAGATGGTTTGGGTGGAGCTGTTTTTGTCAGGTGAGTTCAAGAGGGTTTCCTTACTCAGTATGTAGACAGACCGACGAGGGGAGAGGCCATTTTGGATTTGGTGCTCGACAACAAGCCAGGACAGGTGTCAGATCTCACGGTGGGAGAGCACTTTGGTGAAAGTGATTACAACTGCCTCACATTTAGCATAACATTGAAGAGTGAAAGGAGCAGTTACCAAGGGAAGATATTTAAGTGGGGAAAAGGAAATTATGATGCCATCAGACAGGAATTGGGAAGTAGAGACTAGGAGCAATTGTTCCACAGAAAGGGCACAGAAGACATGTGGAGACTATTTAAGGAACAATTGTTGTGAGCGATGCACAAATTTGTTCCTCTGAGACAGGTAAGAAGGGGTAAGATTAAGGAACCTTGGATGACGAGAACAGAGGAACCTCTTGTCAAAAGGAAGAAGGCATTTATGTAAGGTGAAGGAAGCAAGGATCTAGCAGAGTTTTAGAGGATTACAGGCTTGCTAGAAAGGAGCTCAGAAATGGACTGAGGAGAGCCAGGAGGGGGGCACAAAAAAGGCTTGGCAAGAAGGATTAGGGAGAACTTGTGTGTGGAGTCTAAGCTGATGGGGGAAGCCCTAAATGGTTTTTTTTGCTTTGGTTTTCACCAAAGAAAGGAAACTTGTTGTAAATGAAACTTAGAGAAGCTAGGGTACAGGCTTGATCAGATCAAGATTGATGAAGTTGATGTGTTAGAAATTTTGGAAAACATTAAGATTGATAAGTCCCCAGGGCCAGACCAAATTTATCCTAGGCCGCTACGGAAAGCAAGAAAGGAGGTTGCTAAGCCACTGGCGAGGATATTTGCCTCCTCACTCTCCACGGGAGTCATACCGGAGGATTGGAAGGAGGTGAATGTTGTTCCTCTTTTCAAGAAGGGTAATAGGGAAATCCCTGGCAATTACAGACCAGTCAGTCTTATGTCTGTGGTCAGCAAAGTTTTGGAAAGAATTCTGAGGGAAATGATTCATGACTATTTGGCAAAGCATAGTGTGATTAAAGGCAGTCAGCATGGCTTTGTGAGGGGCAGGTCATGTCTCACAAATCTTATTGAGTTCTTTGAGGAGGTGTCAAGACAGGTCGACAATGGTCGAACAGTGGATGTGATGTATATGGACTTCAGCAAGGCATTTAATCGGGTTCCCCATAGTAGGGTCATTCATAAAGTCAGGAAGTGTGGGATACAGGGAGATATGGCTATCCGGATTCAGAATTGGCTGGCTGACAGAAGGCAGAGAGTGGTTGTAGATTTAAAGTATTCTGCCTGGAGGTCAGTGTTGAGTGGGGTCCCACAGGGGTTTGTCCTTGGGCCTCTGCTCTTTTTAGATTTTATAAATAACTTGGATGAGGAGTTTGAGGGATGGCTTAGCAAATTTGCAAATGAACAAAGGTTGGAGGTGTCATCGATAGTATAGAGGACTATTGCAGGCTGCAACGTGACATAAACAGGATGCAGAGCTGGGCTGAGAAATGGCAGATGGAGTTCAACCTGGATAAATGTGAAGTGATGCATTTTGGAAGGTCAAACTCGAATGCTGAATATAGGATTAAAGTCAGGATTCTTGGCAGTGAGGAGGAACAAATGGATCTGGGTGTGAAAGTACATAGATCCCTCAAAATTGCCACCCAAGTGGATATGGTTGTTAAGAAAGCATATGGTGTTTTGGCTTTCATTAATAGAGGGGTTGAGTTTAAGAGCCGCGAGGTTTTGCTGCAGCTCTAAAAGTCCCTGGTGAGACCACATTTGGAATATTGTGCCCAGTTCTGGTCACCCTACTATAGGAAAGATACAGAGGCTTTGGAGAGGGTGCAAAGAAGGTTTATCAGGATGCTGCCTATAAGGAGAGCTTGCCTTATGGAGAAAGGTTGAATAAGCTTGGACTTTTCTTTCTGGAGAGAAGGAGGAAGAGAGGAGACCCGATCGAGGTATACAAAATAATGAGAGAAATAGATAGATTCAATAGCCAGAGACTTTTCCCCAGGGCAGGATTGACTGGTACGAGAAATCATAGTTTGAAGTCATAGTTAGGAGGAAGGTATAAAGGAGATTAGAGGTAAGTTCTTTATGCAGAGAGTTGTGAATGCATGGAATGTTTTGCCAGCTGTGGCGGTGGAACAGAGTCATTGGTGACATTTAAGCGACTGCTGGATATGCACGTGGATAGCAATGAGTTGACAGGTGCTTAGGTTAAGTTAGTATATTTTACATTAGGATTAAATCTCAGCACAACATTGTTGGCCAAAGGACCTGTTCTGTGCTGTACTTTTCTATGTTCTATGTTCTAAAAGATAGCTGCAACTGTCTTTGCTCAGCAGCGTCCATCACACCCTTCCTTTTCCTGCTCCAGTTGTGTAGAGTACAGATTGCAAGGATTATGTGGCACACCCTATCTCAGATATACTGCAAAGCCCCAACCACACTGATCCAAGCAGGGGATCTCCAGGATACCTATCATCTGCTCCACAATTGGCCATGGTCAGAGAAGGGCTGTATTGTATCTGTACTCAGTCTCAGTCAGGGAGTTGTGTAACAGAGTCATCAGCCATGATTGCAGAGGGTAGCCCTTGGCCCCCAGTAATCATCCTTGTAAGGAATCAAGTTGTTCAAATGCAGCAGGAATGTGATGGTTCTCAAGGATTTGCGTATCATGACAGCTCCCAAGTTACTAGGCGCAAAGTTTGAATAAATGGAACCGATAATCACAGATTCCTTGGTCATTGATGGAATGGAAACCATTCCTATTGATGAACTTGGCTGTGTTGTGTTCTGGCCAACTCAATATGATGTGAATACAGTCCATAGCACCCTGCACCTGGGGACATCCAACTACGGTGCTCAATCCTACTGCTTTCGGGTTGATGACCACTGGGGTAGGATGGATACCCACACTTTCAGGTCACAGCTGCCACTCCAACAGTTAGCATAACTCAGTGACAGTGTCTCGAGACATCTTCAGTCTGTACTGGAATTATGCCTTGTTCCCCTGGAGGAAATGGCATCAAGGCGATTAGATTCTGGCCATCCTGTATCACCTGCACATCCTGAAGGCAATTTCTGCTGTGACTTCTCCACGTGAAGTCTATATGACATGTGCTGGAGGTCGCTGTTGGTTTGAAACTTGCTGGTGCATTGGTCGCTCTTTCATTTCTCTGTTGTTGCTGCATCAGTGACAATATCCTATTTTGCAACTTGATCCATTAGTCACACTTGCAATGAGCCTGTGTGGGGACCATAAGGAACAGAACAGACTCACATCTTCAGCATTCACATCACTTATAATGACAGCTTTACATATTGCTCCATACAGTTGGACACAGAGCACTCTGATAAGAGAGCCATACAATGGCTCTAGATGGGACTTTAACATCAGATCTTTTTCCAATGAAAGCACCACCAGTCAGTCATGTCACAGAGAGACAGCTGGATATTGCAAAAGCTGCAAGAGTATTGACTCTTCACCTTCCACCTCCATGTCAATCTGAAAGGCATCATTCTGCACAAGTATGGCTTATATTATAATCACAAATCAAGTTGAGAAGTAATCAGTTCATTGTGCAGGCTATGAGATCTTGCACTAACTTTAAGTTTTGTGGCTTGCAGGTGCTTCTTTTAAGGCCCCTGGGATTAACTCTTCTTCACAGAGATGTCTCTTCAATCTGCAATGATCAATGATATGGTCAAAGTTAGTACGGATCTGTATTTACATTGTTGAATGACTGCATCTGGGCAAGTGGGGAGTATTCCATCTGGCTTGTGACGTGCAGATGATGGACAGGTTTGGGGACCCAGCAGGACTGTTACCTGCTGCAGAATTCATAGCCTCTGACCTGCTGCATGCCAATCATGCCCAACCAACCCCTGTTTACAAGCTTCCAAAAAGTATATGTACCATTAGATTTCTGCTATTGGAAATGATTTCTTAAATAATCCAGACTGTGCTAACAGTTACAGCAGATCCAATTTAAATCACCACTTGGGCTTGCAGTGTGATGAATTCGTAAGTGCTCGAAGCTACACGCATAAGTACTCAGGGCCATGTTTTATTTAGGAAGAAGAGATTTGTATATACTTTTACACCTTTTTTTTATAAAAGGGAATCATAGAGATGGTCAATGGACCCTCTAGCAGATGGTTAATGGACCCTCTAGCCTCAAATAATGCTGATCTTGAAAATGTCAATCTCAACTAGTACACACTCTATGCAATGTAACCTTATGCCTGTGTCTAAGTCATTTTGATCTGTACATCTTTGCTTACTATGATCAGCCTCCACTGCTCATAAACAAGCTTTTCACTGTACTTCGGTACACGTGCCAATAAATCAATCAATTAATCAATCTCTGTTACATCTCCACGGCAAAGCTGGAAGTAATCTGAACCCACCTGTCAGGTCTGAGAATTAAATTTGACAAATGACTGTTCTTGCTGCCAATGATGGTCTAATCAATCAGCTCTCCCTTCTCATGCTGTATAAAGTGATGTTCCTTTCTTGAAATCTTTTTCTTGTGTCCCAGTTCTGATGAGTGCATGATGTAATTTTCAACTTCTTGTCACCTTTTCAAAATCCAAATAAAATTGCAAAATTTGATGTGGGAAAATGATGTACACCAATCCCTGGAGTGCCCATTGGTTTAGAAAGTGTACCAGCATACATCATATGCTCCATTGCTAGGACTACCTGGGAACCCAGTCCCTTTTGTGTGTGCTTAAGTTACTTTATTTATAATACCCTTCATCTGTTTCTCCTTGGTTTTAACAATACAATTAACATCAGGATAGGTTGTGATGTGGATCTGAGGCCACACTCAGAGCAGTCATGATCTGATTGAAGATTGATGCAGGCTGAAATGAATAAATGGTCTACTCATTCTCTGAAATCATACATAAAGCTTCAATTAAGAATGAGTTTTGACTGGACCTATAGTTGTGTTATGTCTCACAGCAGTGTGTGATCCACCTTTAAAACATATTCTCATGATATTAAAAATATGTGACTTAATGGTACAGAGCTCACAGTCTCCATCTTTCTGAGATGTGTTCCCTTGCAGCATGACAATGGAATATGCTACAGTACATATAAGTTGCTCAGCAGGAGCCCAGACACACAAGTGCTTATGATTGTAACATACATATCATAGCAGGCTCTCAGCCCGGTATGGTGATCTCTCAGTGGCTTGGCCTGGTGATCTCTTGGTCTGGCGTAGCCTCAGTGTGGACTTCTGGTCTCAAAGTGATTCCTCCAAGTGCAGTTCCACTGTGGTTAAGCACTTAAGAAAGACTGTAATGTTTGAACTTTTCTGCTTTATTTTGTTATTTTCTGCTTAAAACTAAGAAGGTCTGCAATGTGTAACTTTTACCCTTATCTTGTATATTTTACACTATACTATAATTATTGCAATGTTTAACTTTTAACTTTGCTCTTTCTTTCTACCTTGCTCTTGTGATTGTGTTCCTAGGTACTTGCGTCTAAGATGGCGCCTTGTGTGGCAACATTATATACTTTTCATTGTTCTCCTGTACTTGTGCACTTGAGTATATGTGACAATAAAATGAAAATCAAATCAAATACATATTTAAGTACCAGGTGAATAATAAAAATAAATCAAATTATTCAGTAATACATGACCCAAGAAAATTCAGCATGTCCATAAACACGCTTACCAATTTTTATAGATGCAGCATAGAAAGCATTCCATCAGGATGCATCACAGCTTGCTCTGCCCAGGACCATTAGAAACAGCAGAAAGTTGTGAACACAGCACAGCCCATCACTCTAGCCAGCGTTCCATGTATTGAGTGCATCTATACTTCTTGCTGCCTAGAGAAGGCAGCCAACATTATCAAAGACCCGACCCACCCGGTTATAACCTCTTCCAACCTCTCCCGTCAGGCAGAAGACACTGAAAGCTTAAACACACGTTCCAATAGATTCAAAAACAGCTTCTTGCCTGCTGTTATTAGATTTCCGTATGGACCTCCCAAATTTTAAGTTTAAATGTTGATCTCACTCTTTGCGCACCGCTGCAGCCATAGCATTGTATTCTTCACTCTGTTCTATTACCCTTATGCACTTTGAATGGTATGATCTGCCTGTACTGCACAAGGAACCTTTTACTGTACCTAGGTACGTGTGACAATAATGAATCAAATCAAATCACATCTTATCCTTCTGTTACAGAAGTTAACATTAGTACAGGTCGTTCTGCTATGACGCACGTTTCACAGAATCACACAATCCCTACAGTGTGGAAACAGGCCATTTGGTCCAACAAGTCAACACCGACCCTTCGAAGGGTATCCCATTCAGACCCATTCCCTGACCCTATTACTCTACATTTCCCCTGACTGATGCACCTAGCCTACACATCCCTGAACGCTATGGGTAATTTAGCATGGTCAATTCACCTAACATTGAACGTGAATTCACTGTAATGCAGTTGACGAACTGGGGACACTGTTTCTAAAATGTGAACTTTTAAAACACGTGTTGGCTGTAATGCAATTACATCACCAATACTTTAAGTGCTGTTTCTAAAGCGCAATTTTTCTATAACATAGGATTGCACAAGAATGCAACTATCGCGTTATAGATCATAGCAGATCATTGGTATATCACACCATACCATATCATCTGTTATGTCATGTAGTAGATTGGCAGTAAGCATCAGTAAATGCTGATAAAAGACTCCTTACTGAAGATCAGGCATCCTGAATTGACAACCAGCCACAATAACTTAACATGAGTTCAGACCTCCAACTTAAATTGGCCGGAGTCAGACATTGTTTATTTCTTCTTAAAATACAAGACCTATTTATCTGCAAGCTCATATTGCTGTTACAAGAAACCAAAATGAAGTTTCAGCCCACGTTCTTACATAAACTTTAATATACAACATTTAAAAGTTAAGTTTAAAAGTAAAACTGGCAGCCAGAAGGCTACTTACATGTTAAGACCAAGACTGATAATCACCTACTTATATAGCCCTCCTGTTGAAAAGAATTGTTTTAAGTACTGTAAAGTGATTTTGTTGTCTGAAATGCCTGAGTTGCTCTCTAGCTTGTTTACTTTGAAGTTCATTACAAGCACAGCACTGGCTGGTGCAATCCTTAATCTTACTGCTTATGTTTGACCAGTAAAAAATCTGTCTCCTCATCATCATTTCCATGCACCAGGTAATGAAGGATTGAATGGTGACATTTCTGAGGCAAAGACAGAAAATCCAGAAGGATAATGCTGTGGCTGCATTTGTTTTTTAAAAGTTTAAGTAACTATAAACACCAGCAAATTGGCTAAAACAGCATTTCACAATTTTATACAATTTGGTGAAAAGTAATATTTTTACTGTAACTTGAAATATAAAATATATGAATTGTGATATGAAATTTATTAATGTGTGTACAGTTTAGTTTGTGTCCATTATTTTCTGTTGCTTTCAATAACAGTGGGAAGTTGGAAAATTTTTGTCCAATTGCTGATTACTATCATTTAACTTTCCTTAGAAGAGCTAAAATGGAGACACGTAGCTGCAGTTGTAGAGAGATCTGAAACAAGTAGGAAAGGGAAAGAAACAGCTTCACAATAGTTTAGTGATAATGAATAAAGAAAATGTCATGGTGGTGAGTGGGTGGTTACATTTGAAAGAAGGGTAAGTGCTTTGAAGTGGCGCATTTATCCAGTCCCCACGAGTGCAGGTGAATGATTGGTTCAATGCAAGATCTCTTCCACAAATGTGATATTCTTTTTTTGTGTTTGTTCTCCTTAAACATTCTTTCAGTGAGTATAAGATAGCAGATAATTTTAATAGTATGCCCAGTGGAGTATTTATAACAGTTGCTTGCACTTAGTCATGCTTTGAATGTGGGTAAACTTTCTTTACAGATTTTAAAGCGCATAGTTCTTTGTACATTTAGCATTTTCAAAAAAAATGTGTATTTTTGCAAAACATCACACAGTAGTTAGCATAACAACTGTGAATTCCATCATTCAGGTGGCTTATAATATTACTTTATTGCTCCAAAATTATTGTTTTTGACCTTAAGTGGTCAAATTAAATTATGAGCACAATCATATTAACCCTACAGGCTAACTTAATATATTCAACCACATATTAACATGAGGTGAACAGATATTGGCTTTTTTGTGGGAGAGAAAGTACCTTAGACACAGTGAGATTCAGTTTCCACTGCTCACTGCTAGGACAATTCAAGAATCCACAATTATGGAATGTGATAAGCAGTTTCAAGGGAATTCTACTAGGCCAAAGTTTGCTGAACTATGTGACAGTGTGAATGGCAAATGCAATTATACATGAGCAAATTGGTTGGCAAATTGCAGCAAACAAGTTACCTCAAGAACCGCTTTGCCTTTAATTCACAAAAATAGCAACAAAACAATTGCCTTCCCTGAGCTTATTAAAATCCAGTGTGATAATATCAGGTCACCAACCCAATGTCATCACATCAATCTCCAAATAGAGGTCGGGCAGCACTCAAAACAGCAACCTGCCTGCAAAAAAAAACCAGTACATCATTGAACTTGTTAACAAACCCAGTTGAACACAATTTTACTTTGATGCTGGACTTTTCAGACATTGAATCTAAAACTGTTTGAGGCCAGCTCAAGTGTGTTGGCACAATGGCAGCAGACAAAGCCTGGGAGCATGGATGAATACATCAGTAGATTGCAAGAGGGAAGGTGGCAGTGTCTGAATGAATTGCAGAGCCCCCTCTTCTCAGCAACTGATTAATTAGGATTGATTCTGAGAGTGATGGGGCTTTATAATTCTAGTCCCTCTGCTGTAAAGCATAACCTGTGGTGCTAATTCTCAGAATCTACACACCGAGGTGTTATTCCTATTGTAATGTAAGTGTAGCTGCAACAAAAACATTCAACACTATACTATTTATTACATTAAACCAAGTTACAAGAGCTTACTATGATGTGGATTCAAAAATAGGATTAAGAAACTGACCCCGACACTAACTGCTAGCTTGGAAGAAAACAGGGAGGATTTGTGAATGATAAGCAAGCTTTTCATGCTGCTATAAATGGTTCATTTTGCTGCTGTGACTTTGTTGCAACACGTTTTATTCAGCATGTATAAGGCTGGGGTGGGGTTGGCAGTTCCAGGTCGACCTCCCACACCCTGCTGAAAAGTGGAAAACTCATTTTAATGTTAATGCTTCAGGTCCATGAGCTATGCAGAGCTAGAGAAAATTAGAGATTTAACTGGTTTTCAGCAAGGCATCAAAAGGACAAAGGGGAAAAGGAAGGTCTAAAAATGGAGATTGCGAATGACAAAACAGAAGTATGATGGAATAAGAAAAGAAACAAAAGTTGTGCCGACAGCATCTGAAAGCAAGAAACCTAAATATGCAAAGGAAATGGAAAGAAAAGGGATGTATAGAGCTGACAGCCTGAAATTGTTGAACACAGTGATGAGACTGGAAAGCTGTGAAATGCTTAAAGAATATTGAGGAGTCGTTCCTCAAGCTCAGATCAGCTTCACTAAATTATTTGCAGCAGGCCGAGGACAGAGATGTGTGTTTCAGAGTAAGGTGAAGAATTAAAACAACAGGCCACTGGAAGATCAGCATAATGCTTGTGGCCTGATTGGCAATGTTCTGCAAAGCAGTCACCCAATCTACATGTGGACTGCCCAATATAGAGAAAAGTACATTGTGATCAGCAAATGCAGTCGAGTGAATTGAAAGGAGCACATATAAGGTACTGCTTCAACTGGAAGGATGGTGAGGAGAGAGGGGTAATAGGGACAAGTGTCACAACTCTAGTATTAAGAATCATAGAGGCCTAGAGATGTCCAGCAAGGAAACAGACCCTTCGCTCCAACTTGCCCATGTTGATCAATCTAATCTAGTCCAATTTGCCAGCACTTGGCCATTATTCCTCTAAACCCTTCCTATTCATATACCCACCCAGATACCTTTTAAATGTTGTAATTTTATAGCAGCTTCCACCACTTCCTCTTGCAGGTCATTCCATATATGCACCACCCTCGGCATAAAAAAGTTGCCCGTTAACTCACTTTTATATTTTTCCCCTCTTGCTTTAAACCAACGCCCTCTAGAATTGGACTCCCCAGCCCAGGGTAAAAAGCTTGCCTATTTACCCTAACCATGCTTCTCATGATTTTATAAATCTCTATAAGGTCACCCCTAAGCTTCCAACACTCCAGGGAAAACAGCCCCAGCCTGTTCAGCCTCTCCCTGTAGCTCAAATCCTCCAACCCTGGCAACATCCTTGTAAATCTTGTTTGAACCTTTTCAAGTTTCACAACATCCTTCCGATAGGAAGGAAACCAGAATTGCACGCAATATTCCAAATGTGGCCTAACCAATGTCCTTACAGCCGCAACATGACCTCCCACTCCTGTATTCAATACTCTGACCAATAAAGGAAAGTATACCAAACACCTTCTTCACTATCTTATTTACCTGTGGCTCCACTTTCAAAAGGGTATGAACCTGCACTCCAAGATCTCTTTGTTCAGTA
This sequence comes from Hemiscyllium ocellatum, assembly GCF_020745735.1. Classification (NCBI taxonomy): domain Eukaryota; kingdom Metazoa; phylum Chordata; class Chondrichthyes; order Orectolobiformes; family Hemiscylliidae; genus Hemiscyllium; species Hemiscyllium ocellatum. The sequence continues at coordinate 43,850,580 of NC_083408.1, forward strand.
ACACTCCCTAGGACCTTACCATTAAATGTTTAAGTCCTGCTCTGAATTATCTTTCAAAAATGCAGCACCTCCCACTTATCTAAATTAAACTCCAACTGCCACTCCTCAGTTGATTAGCCCATCTGATCAAGATCCCATTGTACTCTGAGGTAACCTTCTTTGCTGTTGACTACACCTCCAATTTTGCATGGAAAATTACCATGAGAATAATATGAGTTATTGGGGAGTGGGCCAAGGTATCCCAGAGAGAACAATCCCTTTGGGATGGTGAATGGAAGGGGAATCGATGTTTCGGGCATAAGCCCTTCTTCAGGAAATTCCCGAAATGTCGATTCTCCTGCTCCTTGGATGCTGCCTGACCGGCTGTGCTTTTCCAGCAACACATTTTTCAGCTCTGATCTCCAGCATCTGCAGTCCTCACTTTCTCCTGAATGGAAGAGGAGGAAAAGATATCTTTGCTGCTGGTATCAAACAGAAGGTGATTGGATTGGTGGAGGAACACAGAGGCTTGTCATATAGAAGGTGAGGAAAAGAGGACATCTATGATTGTTCCAGGAGGGAAGGCATGGAGTGAGAGTAGGTGTGCAAAAAATGTGGCAGACATGTTTGGGCGCCTTGTCAATCATGGTTCTCGGAAATACTGGTGTAGACGTTTGTATCGTTAGAACAGATGGAGGAATTTATGGAATGGAATGCACTAAGTCGCAATCAGATCAGCCAGGACCTTATCAGATGGCAGAGCAGACTCAAGGTACTGCATGCTCTACTCCTGCATCAAATTCATGTGTTTGTACATTCATATTTTCAAATGAGGAGGAGCAAATTTTATTCAATGTTGAACATTACACAAGGATGATCTTATTCTATACAGGCAACGGCACACACAAGTCTTTTTACATAATGAAATAAGTTACAAACTCACCTGTTTGTTAAGTTTTATTTAAGTAGCTCCAGAAATACATTTTGCCTGCTTTCATCAAATATGCATAAAGATGAATGGTGTAAATAAATGTTCTCCAATAGGAGGAATTCCTTTCCTTCAGGATTTCTAAAATCGATCCTGATGCACATAACAATAACTGCAACACTCAAAACAACTCTCAATATTCCAGAAATAGAGCAGGCAGAGTGATTAATTGAACATAAATCATCTGAAACTGCAGTCAGTGGGGATTGTATTTTCAAAACAAAGTCAGTGATTAAAATCCTCTTGTCTTAAACCAGTCTTTGTGGTAACAGCATGTCTGCAACATATATACTGTATGGTTCTGGCAAAAAGAATTCTCTCTTTGATCATAATCTTTAAAGTGTTGAGAGACATGAGGTTGTTTGCAAATATGAGGCATTAAATATTTTTAATTCAACAATGTATCAACAAGGCAAGAAAATTCATTAAAGAACATAAAGTTTCAACTGTAATTTCCAAATTCTATTTTGTATTAAGAGGACGTTGCTTATATTATTGATTAGACTTAAGGAGATTTCTTTAAAAGGCAGGAATGTCTAATAAAGCTCTGTTTTTGAAAACCAAATACTTAGGCTTCATTCCATGGTTCTTAGTTTTGTTTTAATAAGTGATATAGCTCTTGCTGTAGGAAGAATAGAAGCATTTTTGTATGGCATCCAGAGAAGGATGGCTCGAGTCAATCAAAAGCGCATTTTCAGAAGACAAAAGTTATCTGACTACACCAATCTCATATAGGAAGGTATCACTAATATGTACAGATTTCTTTAGGACTTCTGCCAGTTAATCTAAACACAAAGCTAAAATGAATTTCTCCAAAAGCAGAAAGTGAACTCAGATATCCAGGAAATGGAAATAGTATCACTATGGATGACTGTCAATAATCCTGACGCCTCAGAAAGCCAACATCGGCATTCTGGAAGACTGAGAGTCAAATTTAAACTCAAATCGCTTCTTGACATAGCTTCTCGTCAAGCTGTTCAAATCCCTGATGGGTTCCTGGATGATTCTGTGCTCATGGTGAATATTTTTTGTCAGGGATTCATTCCAAGTGTTGGAACACACCTTTAATGAACTGCAAATTGCAAAATATTGTCTCACTGCTCCTCTACTCCATTTAAACTCCTACCATTTAATATGAACATAAATTGGTGCTTTCAAAAGATATAACTTCACATTTCTCCACAGTTTGTTGGGCAGACTTACTCCCCTTTCATTCCTAGAGTGATGTTTGAAATAAACTAAAAGATACACTTGCTTTGGTAATTCTTGTCAGAGTATCCACATCAACAAAGACAGCTTAAGAGAGAGGACTGGCTGAAATAAGTGGTCATCAACACATCTAATAGGTTCTGAATGGCCATAGACTCAAATCCAGGGCTCGTGGTAGGGATTTCCTAAGGTATTATTTCAGTTTTCTTCGTACTGATCCTAAGCTAAAGTTGTCACATTGAAGAACAGGTCTCTGCTGTACATCATTCAGGCATTGCACTGGAGAACAGCACTTCAAAATTTGTCAATGTCACCAAAGTTGAATGAGTGGCAAAAAGTGAGAATGACACAAATCAACAGCAACAGAACATTGATAGGTTGACAGAATGGATGGGCATGTAGCAGATGTAAATTAATAGAGAAATGTGAGATGATGCGTTATGGCAGAAGGGATAGGGAGAGGCAATCTAGAGATAATGAGTCATTCTGAAGCATGCACAGGGAGAGAGAAATTTGAGGTGGATAAGTATAGATCTTTGCAGGTGAATCTTTGCTGACCATATTGAGAAAATTGCCAGCAAAACATATGAGATCTTGGGTTTTATATATTGAGGTAATAAGCATAAAAGTGGGGAAGTTATTCTGAACAATTATAAATCTATGGTTAGGCCACAACTTGAAGATTGGGTCCAATTCTGACCATCACTCCTTTGGCAGAGTGTAAGGGTCTGAGAGAGGGTGTAGAGGTGATCAGAGAGAAGCGAGGAAGGAATTTTTTAACACAGCAAGCGATTATGATTTGGAGCTCACTGCTCAGAAGAGTGATTAAAGCAGAGATAGTGACTGATTAATCAAAGGAAATTGGATAAGCATTTAATAGCAGTTAATTTACAGAGCGTCAGGAATAGAATGGTGAATGGGACTGGCTGGTTTGGTCTACTGAGACTTGGCATGGACTCAATGGGACAAATGGCTTCCTGCTGTACCGAAAAAGATTTCTGTATCTGTTCTGATAAACTAAACGAATTATTTTTTTCAGTACCTCTGCTAACCATCTCATTCAGTACTAAAAGGTTTACTTTTTCATAGCAAAGCAGCCCTTCCTTAGCTTTCCTCTACTCCTACACTACATGCTCCAGTTTATCATTACTAACTATTGCAAAAAAAATTGAAGAAAAGTAGACCACGGGGACTCTTGTGTGCAGTGTTGGTATCCCTAGCCCGGAGCTGAAAATGCGTTGCTGGAAAAGCGCAGCAGGTCAGGCAGCATCCAAGGAACAGGGGATTCAACATTTTGGGCACAAGCCCTTCTTCAGGAAGATGCCCGAAACATCGAATCTCCTGTTCCTTGGATGCTGCCTGACCTGCTGCGCTTTTCCAGCAACGCATTTTCAGCTCTGATCTCCAGCATCTGCAGTCCTCACTTTATCCCTAGCCCGGAGCCAAGAGACCCAGGTTTAAGTCATACCCACTCCAGAAGTGTGCAATAACATATCTGAAGAGGTTGATTAGAGAGACCAATAAAAAGCAGCCCTTGTCCCCACCCCTGAGCCACCAGACTCTGCTTTAAGTTTCATCGGCTCCAGAGGAGTGTATTAACACATCTGAATAGTTTTATTAGATAATGTTATAAAATAAACCCAGACTATTCAATTGGAAACACAGGTGATTTAATGGAGAATGGCGATGGTCAATAGAGGAAAAAAATAACACAATGATTTAGTTCTGAGGTTAATAAACTACTCAGTTCTATGTAAGAGCAGTTCTGGGTATATTTTTAAAAAAGCAGACCCAGGGTGAGTTTGCAGAACTGTCTGTCCCGGACTGGGACTAATCTTTGCATATCACATGTAGTGGCTATATTTTGGCCTTAAACAATGTTCTTTTCCAACCGAGCTTCCTAAATTATCACAACAGTAATTTCCAATAGTGCCAATGTTTCTTCAACAGCTTGAAATGGACTCCCATCTCATTATTATTCCATGATATCCCCCAAAACGTTGCATGTGTTTCAAATGTACCGTCTACAATCTAGTTTGTGTGGAATTTTCCTATTTTTAAAAAATACTTATTGTTGCTGATCAACAACGTGTGCTGGGACCTACTTTGCCATGATGGTCAAGGTTGCATGTAGGGGAAATAAATGACCCTTTACTGACCATCCAGTCAAGGCTGACAAAACAGGAAAAAACATAAAATCCAACTTCAAAGGTTACTAGCTTTTAATCATGCAATAAAGAGAGATGTTTCTCATCCTGCACTCAACAGGACAAATGCAAGAATGGCAAACTTCAAATAATCACAACAATGTATATTCTCTGATACTCCATTTGTCCTGATGAGTGTTACACAAAATGCTTTGAGAACTTTTCTCTCATTTTCACAAGACTCAAGTTCTGGCCTTACAAATTTTTATTCATGCAGTAGACTTCTCATCAGCTCAATATACTTGTGTCTTCATTCTTTTCGGAGATTTTATAGGAAAAAATGTCCACATCAAGAAACAACTAATCATTTTAAGACCGTTACAGGAATGAGCACTTATGTGGCAGAAGAGGATTTTTTAAAAAACAAATAAAAATCAACCCTTTTTAAAAGAAAATAATGAAATCCAGTAGTGATAGGTTAACTGCTGCCAAAGATGCAACAACGCAAATATTGTCGTGTGAGTTTGTAGTCATTTCTGATCAACACAAAGCTGCTGCCAACCAAAAGAAATCTCAGAGCCTTGACATTGATAAGGGCAGCAGATTGTGACATACTTACGGATCATTTGGTTTACATGAATTATGTTGTAATCGCTCTCTCCCAGACACTGAAATGCACAGCTGTATGCCAGAAAGACCAAAGCAACATAGCCAGAGTAACTAATTTCTACTTTGTTGCAGAGCTGAAACAGATGCCTTTATCCTTTCAACCCTGTCGGTTCCTTTTTATAGTTTTATAACCAACATAAAAATAACATCTTCCTTCTGTTCTTGAAGTCGAATACTTTAACCCCTTTCTTAATAATGCATGTAACTCCAATATGGTACAGTGGAACTTTATTACATTTCAGGCATGTTTCACAGTTGTGATTTACAGTACAGAATGTATCACACATACCATTCTCAGCAGTGTTCGTGTTTGATTCATGAAGGAAGCTCTTACCCATGCTGGAGTATCCACTATTCAGTAGCAGTCAACTTGACCTACACTGAGGTTGCCCCTTGGCTACAGATCCTCTTTTCCCTGTGGCCTTTGCTGCCTTTCTTTCTTCCAGCTGCAGTCCTTGCTCCTGTTCTGACAACCTCTGATTCAACCATGCATCTGCTCTCTCTTTATTACCACTTTTATTGGTGGGGATAGAAGATAATTGTGCTTTTTCAATTTTTTGATAGGAAGTAGGTGTCTTTGTCAAGGCCAGTATGTGTTGCCTGCCCCTTACTGCCCTTCAACTGAGTGGCTTACTCAACAGTTCCAAAGGGAAAACAAGCATCAGCCACATTGCTGTGGGTCTGAAGTCACATGCATTGTTAATATCTAGTAACAACCCCACTACGCCAGTAAATTCCATTAAAATATAATGCTTTTTCTCTTGGGACACTTTCACTGAGTAAGGTGTCAAAGCAGAGTCAAGTGTCTTTTCTTAAATTCACTTATGTCATGTGGGTAAGCTGGGTATTTATTGCCAATCCCTAATTTCCCTGGAGAAGAGGGTGATGAGTTGTCTCCTTGAACTGCAGCAGTTATTGGGTATCATGGCACCCACATTGGGAAGGAAGTTCCAGGATTTTGATGTAATAAAACAGCATCTCATTCTAAATCAGATTTGGGCGACTTTGAGGAGAACTTGCAGATGTGGTATTCCCCTTTTTCTGCTGCCTTTGCCCTTTTCAGTACTAGCTCCTGTGGGTTTGGAAGGTACTATCAAAGGAGTCTTGGTGAATTTCTGTGCTGCATCTTGGAGGTGATACATATTGCTGCCACTGTGCAGGAGGTGCTAGATAGGCTGTCAGTCAACTGGGTTGCTTTGTCCTGGCTGGTGCCAGTCTGCTTGAATATAGTTGGAGCTGCACTCAAGTGGGAAGCCTTTCATCACACTTCTTACCTCTGTTTTATAGATGGAGGAGAGGCATTACAGGGCCAGGAAGTGAGTTATTCACCACAGAATTCTTAACCTCTGATCTGCTCTCACAGCCATTGTGTTTGGCTAGGCCAGTTGAGTTTCTGGTCAATGGTAACCCCCAGATTGTTGACAGTATTCAATGATGGCAATGCTATTGAATGTCAAGGAGCAATGATTAGAATTTCCCTGGTTGGGAGTGGTCATTGCCTGGCACATGTATGGCATAAAGGTTACTTGCCACTCATTGGCCCAGACCTGGATATTGCCTTAGTCATGCTGACTGTGGGCATGGACTAATTCAGTATCTGAAGAATCGCAAATGGTGCTGAACATTGTGCAATCATCAGCGAACATCCCCACTTCTGACCTTGTGATGGAGGGAAGGTTATTGGTGAAGCAGCTGAAGATGGTTGGGCTGAGGACACTCCATTGAGAAACTACTGCAGAGATGTCCTGAAGTTGAGATAATTTACCTTCAACAGTCATACCATCTTTCTTTGTGCCAGTTATGACACTAATTAATAGAGGGCTTCCCCACCCCACAATCCCCTCCACTCCCAACACCTATCCCCTGCCGCTGGCCTGATCCTATTCCAGTTTTGCAGGGCTCCTTGATGCCACAGTCAGTCAAATGATGCGCTAATATCAAGGGCAGTCATTCATAATTCTCACCCCACCTCTGTAATTCAGCCCTTTTGTTCATGTTTGGATGAAGGCTGTAATATGGTAAAAAGAAAAGCATGGTGCTGGAAAAACACAGCAGGTCAGGCAGCATCTGAGGACAGGAGAGTCTACGTTTCGAACATAAGCCCTTCATCAGGAATTTGGGGGTGTGTGGATATTGGTGAAGGGCGCTGAGAGATAAATAGGGATGTGGAGGTGAGGCTGGAGGGAAGGTGGCTTGGAAGGCAATAGGTGGATGCAGCTGGGGAGATGATTGTGATAAGTCGGAGGGAAGGATGAAGAGGATAAGTGGGAAGGAAAATGGACAGGTGGGATAGGTCAAGATGCGGTGCTGAGTTGGAGGGTTGAATCTGGGGTGAGGTGGGGAGAGGAGAGATTTGGAAACTGGTGAAGTCAACATTGATACTGTGTGGTTGAAGAGTCCCAAGGCGGGAGATGAGGCATTCTTCCTCCAGTCATCGGATGACTTGGATTTGGCGGTGGAGCAGGCCCAAGACTTGCATGCCCTTAGTGGAGTGGGAGGGGCAGTTGAAGTAGTCGGCCAAAATGTAGTGGGGTTGTTGGGTGCATGTGTCCCAGAGATGTTTCCTGAAACACCCCGTGAGTATTCACAATGTAGAGAAGACCACATCGAGAGCAAGGGACACAGTATATGAGGTGGGTGGATGTGTAGGAAAATCTCTGCCAGATGTGAAAAGATCCTTTGGGGTTTTGGACGGAGGTTAGGGGAGAGGTGTGGGTGCAGGTTTCACAACTCTTGTGGCAGCAAGGGAAAGTGCTGGATGTGGAGGGTGGGTTGGAGGGGGATGTCATGGAGTAATCATGGAGAGAATGGTCTCTGCGGAATGCAGATAGGGGAGGGGAAGGAAATATGTCTCTGGTGGTGGGTTTTGATTTTAGGTGGCAGAAATGGCAGAGGATAATATACTGTATCCAGAGATTAATGGGGTGGAATGTGAGGACCGGGGAATCTATCCTTGTTGTGGTTGGAGGAGTGGAGTTCAAGAGCGGAGGTGTGGCAAGTGGAGGAGATGCACTTGAGAACGTTGTTAGTCACGTGGGAGGAGAAATTGCAGTCTTGAAAATAAGAGGTCATCTAGGATGTCCTGGAGTGGAAATGCTCCTCCTTGGAGTAGATATGATACAGTGTCACTGGGGAAAGATGTACTGTTCCACGTATCGTGTGAAGAGGCAGGCATACTGAAACAGCTTGGGTAGGGGTGCAGTTATTTACTGAACAAAAGCCTCAGAATTATTGCCAGAATGTTATCAGGGTCTTAAACCTTTGCCTTCTAGTATATACTTCCTACCACATGGAATGAATTGAATTGGTTGAAGAAGAAGCCAAGATGTATCATACATTTGCCACTTTTGACTGAAGATTGTTGCAAATGCCTCAGCCTTGGCTTTTGCACTGATGTGTTAGGTTCTTCCATCATTGAGGATGGAGATTTTATGGAGCTGCCATCTCCCGTCAATCATTTACTTATCCACCACCATTCATGACTGGATGTGGCAGGACTGCAGAACTTAAATCTGATCCTTTGGTTGTGGGGTTACTTGGCCCAGTCAGTTACGTGCTATTAATGCTATATGGCATGAAAGCAGTCTGTTCCAAAGCTTCACCAGCTTAACACTTCACTTTTAGGTATGCCTGGTGCTGCTCCTGCAATTGAACCAGGATTGATCCTCTGATTTGTTGATAGCAGGTGAGTGGGAGATATGCTGAGTCATGAGGTTGAAAATTGTGTTTGAGTACAACTCTGCTGCTATTGATGGCCCACAGCACCTCATGGATGCCCAGTTTTGCACTGTTAGATCTGTGTGAAGTCTAACCCATTTAGCAAAGTGGTAGTGCCACAGAATATGATGAAGAACACTTTTAATGTGAAAGCAAGTATGTCTCCACAAGGACCATGTGGTAGTCTGTCTTACCAATACTGTCATGGACAGATGGTAAATTGGTGAAGATAAGATCAAGCAGATTTGCACCTATGTTGGTTTCCTCATCACTCAGCACAGAGTCAGGCTTGGAGCTAAATCCTGAAGGATTCAGCCAGCTTAGCTCAGTAATGCGCTACAGAGCCACAGTTGGTGACAGACGTTGAAGTAAACCCCCCCCCCCCACCCCCCAAGAACATTAAACCACCTGGAGTATTTTCTCCAAGTGGTGGTTCCAAATGGAGAAGTACTGAATCCTCAATGGAGGGAGGCAGGAGGTGATAATCAACAGGAGGTTTCTTGGTCCACATTTGGCCTGGTGCAGTTGGATTTAATGGTGTTCAGAATCCATACTCAGGGTTTCCACGTCAACTCCTTTTCAACTGTATCCTCCCACCTCCAGTGGGTTTGTCCTGCCCTTAGGACAGTGCACACCTAGGGATGGTAATGTTTGAGACATTGTAAAGTATAATTCAATGAGTATGGTGTCAGGCTGCTTTGCATGGTCTACAGGGCTGACTTTGTCATTGTCTACTTTGATGTCCAGGTTTATGAGGGTGGTCCATTTGGTTTCATTTATTTCTTCAGGCTTTTAAATTTTTGGGACTAGTGAGTGACCTTCTGTACCTTTTAAAGTCAACCACATTATTGTGGGGTCAGGCCTCACATTTAGGCCAGGCTACACCAGGTCAAGGTAGCAGATCACATTCAGTAACAATGTTAACAAACCAATTATTTTTCAAAAAATGAATAGGGTTAGCTTTTACTTCCAGTCCATGCCCAAATTCAGCAAGATCTGGACAATATCCAGGCTTGGGCTGACAAGCGGCAAGTAATATCAACTCCACTCAAGTATCAGGTAATGCTCATTTCCTATAAGAGAGAATCTAACATTGTTCTTTGACATTCAATCGAATTATCCTCACTGAATCTTCTAATCGTGATCCTGGCAATTACGATTGACGGAAATTGAACTGGATAAGGCATACAAATACTGTGGCTACAAACGCAGTTCCGAAGCTAAGAATTATGCAGTGAGTAACACGCCTCCTCACTCCCCAGAACCTGTCCACCATCTACAAGGCCCAACGTCAGGAGTCTGATGGAATATTCCTCAGTTGCTTGATGATTACTGTTCTAATAAGAAACTTGACAACATCCAGGACAAAGCAGCCTGCTTGCCTGGCATCACATCCTCAAACATTCAAACCCCCTACCACTGATGGTCAGTAGCAGCCATGCGTAATACAAAATGTCCTGTCGAAATTCACCAAAGATCCTGAGACAGCACCTTAGGCAGCATCTCCCAAACTCATGACCACTTCTGTCTAGAAGGACAAGGACAGCAAATACATAGGAACACCACCACTTACAAATTTCTCTCCAAGCCGCTCACCATCCTGACTTGGAATTATATTGCCATTCCTTCACTGTGGCTGGGTCAAAAACCAGAACTCCCTCCCTAATAGCAGTGTGGGTCTACCTACAGTAAGCAGACTGTGACAGATCAGGAACGCAGCTCACCACCACCTTCTCAAGAGCAATTAAGGATGGACAATAAATGGTGACCCAGTTAGCAATGCCCAAATCCCTTGAATAAATAAAAACAAACAAAAACAAATATTCCTGCAAGTTTTACAGGCACACATCTCCAGTTAAGTAAGTGCACATTCTGTTCTTTAATAGTTCCATCTCTTCTCGTTTGATTCTCTCATACAAACATGATTAACCTCTGAGCTGCCATTTGTTTTAGATGTTCTAGCCTTCACGAAAATCCCAGCATTTGAATTACCTAAACCTTCTAGCTATTAACATCCTGAGGTAATGATCTCAACCTTGCCTAGACTTCAAGGGAACTCAAATATATTTCTCCCATTTTCTACCGTTAAATTTTAATTCTTAAAATGAAACATATTCTAAAATGTATGAACCATGAATTAAATATTCATAACAAGCCCAAAGGAAAATCACAGTCAGCTTCTGTTGCATATCTTTAACCAGACCCTTAATGAGGCTACTTGCGTGAACCATAGTCAGTCAAAATAGAACATACCAGGATCAGTGTCAGGAATCAGCATATTGGCCAGCCTCAATTTTTATGATTCCTTTGTGACATTAGTGGGAGGTGAAAATTCAGCTCAGAGGTTCACCTGCTCAGAAGACAAGGCCAAAAGATAACTTGTTTCTCTGAAATTGTGCCTTTCTTGCCACAGTTTCTTCATGGTGACAGAGGTCACAGAGAGGTGAGACATTTATTGCCCTTTTAGCAATAGACTATACAGTCTAAAGTTAAGAGGGAACTATGTGAAAAACAACGGATTTTAATATTCAAATTAAACAGGTTCATCAACATTGAAGAAATGAAAGCAATTAAACTTTTTCCTAAAATATATTGTTAAAATGTCATTTCTTTCTCTGTATAAAGGTGAAAAACAAAGCAGACAGTTCGTATTATCTCGATTAGAGTGGTGCTGGAAAAGTATTGCCTGAAAACTAATGGGTTCTGAGGACACTTTCATTATGATCTCACAATATGAATTTGGATTGTGTGAGATAATTGAATTCAGTCAGGAATTCTACCTACTATTGTATCCAGTTTCATTTGATCAGTTCTGGAATATACAAAAACAGACTTTCCACACAAAGATATAACAAAGAACCTTCCAAAGTGTTGCTTTTCAGAGCTTAGCACCAGCCTGAGGCATTTTTGGGTGTGGACATATATACAGTAGACAATATCAACACTTTGATTCCTACAAAAAAAAGATGATGCTCGTGATCTTACATGAATGCTCAAATATCAGGCCATTTATGTATGAATACACTTATGGCATTGAATGTTACATTCAAAGTATTCAAACCAATTAAAAGTTTTGGAAAATGTATTGTTTTCAGTTTCTAATTCTTTGTGTAAGTACTTGAACTCAGTAACCTGGTATCAGGAGGTTTCCAATGACCTGCCCACTTACAGGTCACAGGTGCACCAGTAGGTGAAATTTCCAACTGGTAACAGCCAATCCTCAGGCCACTTCTGTATTCACTGTCGGTGTGTTCCATTATGCAAAGTGATGATTATAAAAATGTTAATGTAAGGCAATATATTAGGCTCCATCCAATTTGGTGATGCCATGCACTCCTAGCTGGTTTCAATTCAAATGAGGTCAGACCTGACATCCCTGGCTCCCAATCTTTTTGTACTTATGTGTAACAAGTTAATGCAACATGAATCTACTGCTGTCCTGCAATAACCTACATCTTATTGGAAGACAAGTGTCTCTTCTTGTTAAGATTCATCAGTGGGTTACCCTCTACCACTGGAATGAAAGAGGCCCTCAGACTGAGTATGAACAAGAGGAGTGGTGGCAGCACTCCAACCCTAACCACAAACTGCCAGTGGTGGTTCCAGAAATTTATGAAAGGTTCTTGAAGGGAAAGCTAATTAGAGGGCCAGTGTGAGAGGTAACAACTGCTGAGGCACAAGAACACTGCAAGGGTGCCTCTGTTTGACCAGACCCTGGAAATGGTTCTCCAATTTCATACAGTTCCAGAAGGGCTACAGCAGGTATTAAGTTACCAGGTCAGGAGAGATTAACTTCTTCCCTTTCTTTATTCACCCAGCCCCCTGTTTGATTACATCAAGGTTAATTTAGAAAAGATCCCCTTCCATTGTGGATACCTTTCTCTTCGACTACATGACATTAAGTATTACAAGGAGCTAATTCATTGAGTGTTTCTGGAGTTAACGAGTAAATTTATTATACAGTAAATGCGAGAAGAATTGGTAATGCAATCATATACATTGATTAGAAAGACATGAGTAATAAAAATAAAAGTTAGTATACTTTTTTTAAAAATCAGTCTCTGAATTGCTCACGAAGACCAGAGGGTGAAAGTTGCAGGTGTTGCAATGAGGTTTACATTGACGTGTAGTTGACATTGGTAGTTGAACAGTGTGTGACGATGCTGCTCCTTTAACAAGGTTATGTTGTCCTTAGTTTATTTTCTTCAAAGGGGTATAGATTCTGAAATTTCTGGGTTTATTTACTTGAAGAAGCTTTTAAGTTTTTGAACAAACACTTGTACAATAAAAGGAGAGTGGCCAGTTCTTCCAACTCAGCTTTTCTCTAGTTTGGTTTGATTTTAGTAAGCAGTCAGCTTTTTGAGGCAGCTGATCAGTTGTTGGCTGGGAATCCGAAAGAAACAGTCACATGGAAGAAGGTGTTCTGTGCTGAATCTTTTGCTGTAAACTTTTGTTGTAAATTCTGCATCTTACAATATTATTCTCCACAACCACCTGATGAAGGAGCAGCGCTCAGAATGTTAGTGCTTCCAAGTAAACTTGTTGGACTATAACCTGATGTTGTGTGATTTTTAACTTTGTACACCCCAGTCCAACACCAGCGTCGCCAAATCATGCTGAATCTGTCTGCCATCTCTCTCCTGTAAGACCCCTGTTTAATTTGTCTTTTTTGTCAATTGTGTTTATGGGGTTTGTTGCAGGAATTTGGAACAGCATCATTAAATTGGGATAATCTGTTGGGTTTTTGGAAAGGTTAAATTAATTCCTGATGAAAGGTTTTTGCCCAAAATGTCAATTTTCCTGCTCCTAGGATGCTGCCCGACCTGCTGTGCTTTTTCAACACCACTCAAATCTTGACTCTGATCTCCAGCATCTGCAGTACTCACTTTTGCCTAAGTCAATGTGTATCCTGTTCTTTTTTGTTTGTATTTCATTCGGTACAGAATAAATTCTGTTTTTTTTAAACTGAGGCATTTTGACCAACTGCATCACTCCTGAAATATCCACAATACACCTGCTCAAAACGACTAGAAAAGTTAGGGTCTGGGCTACTTTCTTGAAATGTTTTGAGAGAGTCTGACCTGGTCCGTTATACATGAACCTTAATCTTGGTTGATTGAGATTCTGCAGTTTTGGTTTCTTTCAATCATAATTGAATTCCATTATTCAGGGTGAGAGAAGGTCTTATTTATTCTCCTGTTTTATTTTGGGCTGGCTTCTAGCTAGCTAACCTCTAGCTACTGAGAAATGGTTATTACCTGCCATGCAGGGGATGGTTCATAGCACACTAATGCTTGAACCCAGCTTGGTACACACAAGAGTGCTTAGTTCCACACCACAGTCCCTTTGTCAATTCTTCAAAGAGAAAATGTGTCTGTAGTTTGGAACATAATCCACAGAGGTGGTTTGCTGCTCAGCAAGGAGTTGTCAGCCCCTTGTTACTTGTGTAGTCACAAAAGATCACAGTCCAGCCTGTTATCATTTGTCTCTTCCCTACTTTGAATGCCTCTTGTTTGAATGATTTGGAGATACCGGTGTTGGACTGGGATGTACAAAGTTAAAAATCACACAACATCAGGTTATAGTCACCTCTATCACCTGATGAAGGAGTGATACTCCAAAACTAGTGTGCTTCCAATTAAACCTGTTGGACTATAACCTGGTGTTGTGTGATTTTTAACTTTGTACTCTTGTTTGAAGTTCATTTCAAATTTGTAGTCATATATTCATATACTTCATGAGCCTTCCTCTCTCCAGGCAGCCATTTAATATGCATCCACAAGCCATTTTCAATTGTATCAGTCTGCTTTTGAAAAACACGTTTTGGAATTAAACGTCTCAATACTTTAGGAGGCTGATCCATGGTCATGACACTTCCTCAGCATGACAAATGAAAGGTGATTCATTCTCAATTCATTATACAGGATGAAAAACAATCAAATACATAAAACAACAAAAAAAGTCACATACACTTACATTTGGTCGATGTCCTCTATTCAGATCTAACTGGGTCTAGCTTCTTGACAGGGTGTATGTAATCACGTTTAATTTTCTGGCAATGTGGATGATTTGCAGGTGGTATGGTTGAAGGAATAAACTCTAGCAGAATAACCAAGCATTCTGGGTATTAAACTTTTCACATAAAGATAACATGTTGTGATCAGGATAGACGGTAGTCTTGCCTTACCCATTTCAGACATTTATACTCAAAGTGTTTGAGAGCCATTTGTAAACTGAGTGTTTCATCCTCTACTGTGGAGTGTGTTCAGGCTTTTTGGAGAAGTACCCAATTAGTTTCTTTATTCCAGACTCATCTTCCTGGAGGAAATAGCCTGACCTTGATGTCACTTGCATTGATGACTACTTTAAGTGCTTTATTAAAGTTTTGAGATACAAGCACATTCAACATTTTCAAAGCAGTTCTCAGGCCATTTTTGTCTCTCTGTAGTAGGTCTGTGAGCAACACAACTATAGTATTTATGTTGGAGATGAAGCTTCAGTTGAACATACACATTCCCAAGAACCTCTTGATTTGCCATTTTGCCAGTGCTTTTACCTTTGCAGTCCGAGGTGGTACTCATCCTTGACCCAATAAGATTTGGCAAAACTCCTTTTTGTAAGATTGACCAAAAAATTGACTGTATTTTCAGGAAGAGAGTTTTTATTGCACAGTTGTATTTCAGAGGTGTCACTGTGCAATAGATCATCAAAATACATTATACAACTAGAAAAGCCTTCATCTGGTCCATCAACCTTTGAAAGGCAGCTGGGGTATTTTAGAATTTGAATAGTTTGAATAGACACTAGTATAACCAACCCAGAGTTACAAAGATGGAAATTTTCTTCACAGTCAGAAAATCCTGCCGGCATCCCTTGAATAAATTTATCTTGGTAATATAGGTAGTTTACAAGCCCTTTACATACCCCATCTGTGGAATGCCCCAGCCAGAGTATTGGAAAAGAGTTGGTTTTGGTCACTGCAATAACATTTAGTAACTCCCCACAGAGTTTTGTGAGGAGGTCCTGCAATGCTCCTAGGCAATTAGTTTGCCCTTCAGCATTTGGTTAATCTCATCCCAAGCTAATCTAGCATTTCTAGGCCTATCAAACAGGGGTCTTGCCTCATAAGTAGGATGCTCTCACATCCACTCCATGTAGTGATAGTGATGGTGAATTCTGGCTTATCTTTGCCTAAACCATTGACTGCAATGAGCAGCCTTCTAAGTCTGCTCATTGTTCTGTAGCTATAGGTGTATAAGGAATGTAACTTTGTTCATATTTCTGAGTCAGTTAGTGAGGAAGTTCACACGTCGTCCTTCAATTTTGCAACACTGCTACTCTTGACCTCTAGGTTGGTTGCAATGGGACAGACAGTCCCCTGCATACTCTTTCTTGGCAGTGGTATTGCTTAATCTCATTGATATGAAATAGCCTTTGTTTATTTGCAATTAGGTTATTTATTTCCCCAGACTTCTTGGCTACTCTACATGGACTACTGAACCAAGCATTTAGGGTTGGTTAGGAGGATTAACATGAAAGGTTCAGTCCCTGGCATATTTGTCTGCTATTCCATCACTTCTTGAGAGACTTACAAGTTTGCTCTGTTATGTAGTCTAACATGGAGATTCCTCCTTCCATTCTGAACCTCTCATTGATTAGTTTCAGTGGCCCTTGCACCTTGGTGCGCATAAACTAATTGAAAACCGGTGAACACATTGGGTGAGTCCTTGGTGGCAATTGAGAGTTAGGGATTTTGCCACAACCTGGAATGTTCTCAAAACCTGGCTACATCTTTGTGAAGCTGTGGCCAGTAAAAATGCTAGATGGTCTGGGCTTGGGTTTTGCATTTACCCATCATTCCTGAGGCAGGGCTCATGCCCAAAATGTCGATTCTCCTGCTCTTTGGATGCTGCCTGACCTGCTGCGCTTTTCCAGCAACACATTTTCAGCTCTGATCTCTAGCATCTGCAGTCCTCACTTTCTCCTCGAAGATTTTAACCTACTGCGAATCCTCTTGGAAGGATGCCTTCCTTGAAGAAGCTCTCTTCCTCCCTCTACAAGGGTTTCAGTGAGTCCCTTTCTCACTGCACACCCCAGGTCAATTCCTGAGGAAGGGCTCATGTCCGAAACGTCGATTCTCCTGCTTTTTGGATGCGGCCTGACCTACTGCGCTTTTCCAGCAACACATTTTCAGCATTTACCCATCATGCCCATCAGAATTTCATAAGCAAGCCATTATGTTTCCCCACTGTACCTCAGCAGTACCACTATCTGGTGATCACTGTGTACTGACCTATTGGTCTGTGAGGGGATATCCATTGTCTTAGTACCTTATTTTTAAAATAGTGTCATTCAGAAACTGCTACTATCTCAGCCTCAGTGTGAGCAGTCTAACTAGAGTTTTTACAGGTTGACCAGCTAATTGGGCTACTACCAAGTGCATTCTATATATATCACCAACTTAAGGGGTCTTCTGAATTCCGGAAGAAAGATTTCAGGCAATCACACCAGAGCATCTTTGTCAGTCTCAGTTCAGCATCTCTGGCTGAGGTTGTCTGGCCAAGGAACTTACTATTCAAAATAGTGTTCTAGCTAGTCTCCTTACCTCCATACTTTACAGCTTTCACCGCATGCAAAACTTTGCTTTCTGCATCTTTGCCTACCACAAATGCAACACTATTTAATCTTTAGATTTATATCTGCTGATTGTGTTGGCTGATGATCTCCCAATATCTCTGACTTATAATGCCCACTTTTGTGTTTAAATCCTTCCATTTCCTTGCCTTTCCCAGTCACAGTAAAGTCTTCCAGCCCAAACATTTTACTCTTGTCAATGTCATCTGTGTTTCCTGTTATTTTAATCCATCTAGGCTCTAATGCTGTAATACATCTTCCTTAATACCTCACTCTTTGAAAAGTAATTTTGTTCATCCCCTCTTATGGCTTCTTGGCTTCACTATACATTTTTGTCTTATTACACTCTGTGAATGGGAATTTTGTTTTATGATATCAGCACGGAAATGTTTTTGTCTGTTTACTTATATATTAAAGTCTTCTGGGCACAGTTATTGATTTTTAGTCTTACCTGGGGCATTAGGAGAAGGAGGAAATCTGCACTAAGGTTTTAAAGGTCAAAACAGTTTTCCATAATTTATAAATTTCCATAGGAACATTTATTCAACCAGTTTACACTTAAATCTATATTTGTGCTTCTGAACATTGACTGGAGAAGAGATGTGTGAGTCTTTATAACTAGTATGTAACTTTTTCAATGGAGGCAGGCTGCAGAATCAAAAATGCAGAAACCCTACTTTCACAGTATAAGCATGAAGAAGTAATTTAATACACTCTAACATTCCATCCAGTGGAGAGTCAGATATGGAACACGCCACAGCCATTCATCTGCTTGGTGTCAGAAGTATACTGATGTAAATGGTTCTGTTAATTGTATACTCATCACAATTAAAAAAAATTCCTGGCAAGCGCCTGATGTGCAAGTATCTCCCCACCCGCTTACACACACATGCACACACACAGATCGCTTACAGATTGACTCATGTTAATGACCATAATGCATGCAAATACTTTCACAATATCTTAGCAGGACAGCAATAAGCTCCTTGCTCCTTTCCAGCCAGTGTCAAACTATCCATTATAGTACGAGTTGCAGACTAATCCAGAGCCAAGTGAGAATAATTTAAAATGTGGATTTGTGCTTGTATTTGTACAATAAAATAAAACATTTTGAGATACCTTCAAAACCATTTAAGCTTTCTACTTTAAGATAATTCATTCTGTAAAATGTTGTTGTTTCCTCATGTTCTTCTTACATCCAATGTTTCTAAGGATAGGTGGAAAATCCTCTTTCATGTCTCCATTGCATTGCCTCCATTCACTCACCAGGCATTGGACCACAAAGATAATTTTTCCTTTCTCTCTTCCCGTTGTACAGATGTTCCTGCTCTCTCTTTGACACCTTCCCACAGAAGCACAACTGAGATTGGTGTGCAGAGCAGGAACTTTTCTCCAAACTTACAATAGCTAGCAGGTGAACAAAAGGAGGCTGTGTAGTTTCATGAGATAATTGACAAATTCACACAGACACATTTATATCTATGATATTCAACCATGTCGGAAACAGTGGGAGGAGCAATACAGATTACCTCAAATCTATCTTTGCCCATATGAGCACACATGGATTTTTGAACAATGTTCACTGGATAATGCTCAAAGCCAGAACCAGTTGGTAATTTTATCTTCTCTTCTTTAAGGTGGGCAATTGTGATGTTTTTATTACTGACCCAATTGAGGTAAACCTTCTTAACAAAAATTGTTATTTATCCCAATCACACCAAATAACAAAAATGTTAGACTTTTCACTTAATTTTTGATACAATGTGCATTTATATAAGACTCTACAACATCAACTGCTGCACTCAGGATTGCGGTTAGTCTGGGTTGCTAACTGGCCCAACTAGGTGTAGTGAAGGAAACCATTAAGAAATGGAATGCTACACGGAATTGATTAGTGCAGATCAGAAAGCACAGGAAACATAGAAAATACATTGTAGAGAGTTGCACGGTGGCCAATTCACTTGAGGTCAGTACAAACTCAATCACCAACAAGTGAATTGCTGGTACTGGAGCAGCAGATTAGGGATGAGTTTGGGGAGCTGTCAGAGAAGGATCAATATTCTGAGAATGCACTGTAACTTTGCTGCCATATCAGAGGAAAAACACACACCTTAGTAGGTCCACCTTTAGTGGAGGGCACATTGTGAGGAGCATATTAGTGTGCAGGAACAAGTGCTGGTGTCAAGGATAACAGTGGAAAATCCCTGTTGAATGGCACAGGGCACTCCACATTCTGCTCAACTAAGTCCAGGCACTAATGGGGTATTTGTGGAGCTGGAATGGGGAAGGGGGTACATCTGAGTATTTCCAGATGTAGCAAGTACACTTTCACAGAAAATAGAGGAGTCCTTTCCTACTATGAATCTTGTAACATCTCAACATTTGCTCTAATTAAAACACCATGAAGTATCAGACGTGGCAGGTTGGTATGCTTGCCCATATAAGTGGCCTGGACACTCTGGTTGCTGATTTACAGAACATCAATCAAAGCATTGCTTCAGTGCCTGAACACTTCACTTATATGCAGATAAATGCGGTCCCATTTTTATTTGGCAGCGAAGGCCCTGATGGGTAGCTGGAGAAATGTTTGGTGAGCTATCTCTCAGTGACCCCACTTCTTAGCCTTTGCCCCTTATCCTTCAACCCAACTGAGGCACACAAAGCTGCCTCCTAGCCTTGGGACTAAATCTGTCCTCAGATAGCTACTGGTCTTTCCTGAAGCTGCCATGGATTCACCAACTAGAGATCCACCATTGGCATCTCATGGTTAAAAGAGCAAACTATATCTTGCCCGGCTGAAACTGCAGATTGGCACTACGTAGAAGCAACAGAAAATGTGTGAGCAATAACTTTTAGCTGTGGCAGTAATGCCATTACTTGGATAATTACTACATTGTCAGCGTTTCATTGATGCTATTTCATTGGATGAATTTTTTTGTGAACTGTTCATTCTTGTGCTATCTACTTTGTTGGATTCCCCATTGATATTTATCAGATTAATTCTGGTGAATGGCATGACTCATCTCAATAAGGAGGTAAGACCTTGAATATAATGGGTGTCTGTAGAGAGAAAGCTTGCTGCCATTGGGAGTTGAGCGGACATTCCCTTTGATGTTATAATTGAAATCTTTCAATGCTGCAAGCACACTTCTGAGGTGGTATGCTTGGATAAGGCCATTGCAGGTTTCTCTGGCATGTAAATCAATAGTCACAAGTACTAATAGCACTTCAAATGCTCCTCTCTTCCAAAAATTCCACATTCTCTCTACCTTCCTCTGCATTGGCTCCAGTCCTTAGCACAGCGCTGTGAAGGACACTCTTGTTCCCTCCAATTAGAAACATTTGCCACGACATATAGAAAGGCTCTTGGAGATAAGTCAAAGTATCAGAAGCTTATTTAGAACAAGCCAATTGCTTGTGCCGTTGACACCCTAGCTACTGCCATACCTTGTGCCTCTGTGATGGGATTCCTTACTGGAGTTATCAGTCACATCTTGACATGTCATTACTAGGAATGCTAGGAATTCTGAAGTGAGTATATCACCTTCTGACCTTGACATATAAATGAAGACTGGATCAATCAGGATAATATTCACTGAATGACGGGGCATCTCATCAAAACCTACAAAATTCTAACAGGACTAGACATGGTAAATGCAGGAAGGATGTTTGTTGATTCCCAGTCAAACAGTCTTTTCCCCCATTTTTGATAATTATGCGATTAACAAGCAAAAACGTTCAGAGTAAGTTATTATTTTCCTTGATTACTCTCAACAGTATTCTGGAGATTAATTTTGAATGCCTAGAATGCCCATGTTAATTCTTGACGTTTGGTAACTGTCCTGGTGAAGTTCCAGGAGGCAGTAATTGAGTTAATGCCAGCATTTCTGAAAAAAAACACATTTTGTCTTGGCTTACTATGTTGCATTCATCAGGACAATTCACAAGAATTCCAACTCAAGGGGGAACACAGCATTTATCCCGTATGAGAGAATAATGTTGACAGGCTGGCAAGTGGATGCTGATTGGTAGAGGCATGGCCAAGGGGCAACGCACCTATTAATGCTGACTGATAGTTAACTGTTATGCTTTGATTAAATTTTAAATCAGGCTTGAAATGAAATTGATCTCAGATTTACCAAATGTACCTAGAAGAGAGAATCTAAATGTTGCTCCAAAGCATTCAATAGCATTACCATTAATGAATCCATCACCATCAACATCCTGGAGTTTACCATTAACTAGAACTTTACTGGTCAAAAGTGAGGACTGCAGATGCTGGAAACCAGAGTTTAGATCAGAGTGGTGCTGGAAAAGCACAGCAGGTCAGGCAGCATCCAAGGAGCAGGAAAATCGATGTTTCGGGCAAAAGCCCTTCATCAGGAGTAGAACTTAACTGGATCTGGCTATATAGATCAAAAGCCAGGATTTCTGAAGTGAGTATATCACCTTCTGATTTTGATATTCGACATATAAATGAAGACTGGATCAATCAGGATGATATTTACTGAATGACGGGGCATCTCATCAAAACCTATAAAATTCTAACAGGACTAGACATGGTAAATTCAGGAAGGATTAGATTAGATTAGATTTACAGTGTGGAAACAGGCCCTTCGGCCCAACAAGTCCACACCGACCCGCCGAAGCGAAACCCACCCATACCCCTACATTTACCCCTTACCTAATACTACGGGCAATTTAGCATGGCCAATTCACCTGACCCGCACATCTTTGGACTGTGGGAGGAAACCGCAGCACCCGGAGGAAACCCACGCTGACACGGGGAGAACGTGCAAACTCCACACAGTCAGTCGCCTGAGTCGGGAAATGAACCCGGGTCTTCAGGCGCTGTGAGGCAGCAGTGCTAACCACTGTGCCACCGTGCCGCCCACACCACTGTGCCACCGTGCCGCCCACACCACTGTGCCACCGTGCCGCCCACAAAGGATGTTCCAGATGACTCGGGAGTCCACAACAAGAGGCCACAATCTAAAGAATATGTATGGGCCATTTATGACTGTGATGATGAGAAATTTCTTCACCCAGAGAGAAGTGAGCATGTGGGAATCTTTGACACAGAAAGTGGTTGAAACCAAAACATTGGAATATTTACAAAAATAAGCAGTGTAATTCTTAGGGCTAAAGCGATGAAAGGACTGGGGAGAAAATGGGAACAAGGTGTCGAGTTGGATGATCAGTCATGATCATATTGAATGGCAGAACGTGCTAATGGGGCCAAATGGCCTACTCGGGTGCCTACTTTCTACATTTCTGTCTGCATTCTACAAGGTGCACATTAGCTCCATTCTTCTGGATGATTATAAGTCCAAAAAACAGTCAATAAGCCAACACTATCCAGGACAAAACAGCCCACTGATTGCCATCTAACCATCACATTAAACTTTCACTTCTTCCATGACAGGTGCAATATGGCACCACTATGTACCATCTACAAGGTGTACTGTAACAATTCATGAAGACTCCTTTTACTTCACCTTCTAAGATCATAACATTGGCTAATTAGAAGAACAAGGGCATCATGCAAATGGGAACACTACCAACTGCAAATTCCTGCTCACTACTCCTAATCTAGAGATATGTTGCTGTTCCTTCACTGACAGTGAATTAACATCCTGGATCCCTGCCTAACAGCACTATGGTTATACAGTCATCGAGCTGTTCAGCATGGAAACAGACCCTTCGATCCAGCTTGCCCAAGCAGACGAGATATCCTAAATTAATATAGTCCCATTTGCCAGCACTTGGCCCATATCCCTCTTAAACCCTACCTTATTGATATGGTGCTATTTGAGAAGGTGATACACCATCTCAGGAGCAGCTATGATTGGGAATAAATGCTGGCCTTGCCATATCCCCTGAATGAAATAAAAAGAAATGTAAGTAAACTTATGACAATGGTTTGTTGTTTATAATTTACATGCAAGGATTGCCACAAACACTACTTGGGACAAACAGGAAGAAAGCCACCAGGATACACGAACACCAGCTAGCCACAAAAAGACATGACCCTCTCTCCCTCGTAGCCCTACACACGCATGAAAAAAACCATCAATTCGACTGGGACAACACATCTATCCTGGGACAGGCTAAGCAAAGACATGCCAGAGAATTCCTAGAGGCCTGGCACTCCAACCACAATGCCATAAACAAACACACAGATCTAAATGCCATCTATCAACCCCTCAGAAAACGAACAGGAAGTGACATCACCACAAACCCCAGGAACCCCATCCAGGACAAACATATAAATAGAAAGCAGGAGACAACAGCTTCGCTTCACTTGGAGTTCGCCACTGATGACGTTACCTAGCCAGGTAATGAAACATTTGGATATCAAACCTACAGCTCAGCGAGCAAAGCTACACCCTAAACCTCAATCTGAACAACAAACCTTACAACTTCATCTCAGATGAATACATAAGGTTTCAAAAAAGTGGCCAGGTAAATTTTTCATGTGAATATAAATAATATTCAGTTCATTCATTTAGAGAAATCTCATGGGTCTGTTCCCTTGGTACACTTTAGGTACATTATTTTCATTGCGTGCCCATTTTTATCAACATCCAACATTCCACCCTGTGTCTGGGCATCAGACACCACATAGCAGCCTTCCAGCTTTGCTCCAGCTTTCTCTCTCAGTCATGCAGATCCCAAGCAGGTCAGAGCTGCTGAAGTTGTAGGCCTAACATAGACACTAGCTTCTCCCCTTGCCAAATCATATTCCTTTCCTAATACAAGTGTCTCGCACTTCCTCCTCCTTTTGACTAGGAAGTGTCATATCATTTCGGTAAGAGTTAGACCACCAAACAGGGTTCCAGGTTTCTACAGGGGTGAATGGAAAGTTTGAAAAAGAAATAAAGAAGAATGGAGGGACCCATTTTAAGTGAACAAATGAAAAACCGATTGAGTCCAGAAACAGTTAGATTAGATTAGATTCCTTACACTGTGGAAACAGGCCCTTCGGCCCAACCAGTCCACACTGACCCTCTGAAGAGTAACCCACCCAGACCCATTCCCCTCCTAACACTAACCCACCCAGACCCATTCCCCTCCTAACACTAACTCTAGTAGGCAATTTAGCACGGCCTATTCACCTGACCTGCACATCTTTGGATTGTGGGAGGAAACTGAGCACCTGGAGGAAACCCACGCAGACATAGGGAGAATGTGCAAACTCCACACAGGTACTTGCAGTGAAATGAGGGAAAGGTTTTCAGAAGCAGTATAAAGCGAGATACAGATCGCAGCTTAGGTATTTATTGTCTCCTAAAAGTAACAAAAGACGACAGAGGAATACTGTACATCTCAAGATTTGGAGATGCCAGCGTTGAACTGGGATGTACAAAGTTAAAAATCACACAACAGATGACACTATCACCTGATGAAAGAGCGACGCTCTGAAAGCTAGTGTGCTTCCAATTCAACCTGTTGGAATATAACCTGGTGTTGTGTGATTTTTAACTTTGTACATCACAAGATAAGTTATTCCTTTAAGAGTAATTAAACCGTGAGTGCCAGTGAAAGGTAGACTGAAGCAGGAGGTGAGGGAAGAAGCAGTCACAGTTTTGAGCAATGCCGGGGGAGCTCATGTAATGACACAAATAGACTGTCGGGGGTGCCACTGCATGTTCGATTTATTACAGGGGAGATTCCTATCTCGCTTCTTACACAGAACAGCAAATGTAGTCTCAACCTTTGGCCCAGTTTAATGACTGGGAGAATTTGAGCTTCACTTTCATTACACCAAAAGAAAAATAATCTCACTTGGCGGTGGAAGTAATATTCAACATCCTGCACAAATTAAACACATTCACACACACAGATCCGTGCGCTCGGCTTGCTTCATAGGTGGAATGGTGAACATATAAAAAACGGAACTGAAGCAGGAGAATGCATGCCAGGGAGAAGGGGGTGAATATTTATTGAAATATTAATACTGATCATAGAGTTGCACAGTAAAGAGACAGAGAAAGCCCCAGTATGGGTTTACTTGTTTAATGTATGTGATTCTGTGGGTGAGTGCCTGTGCAATGGGTTGCAGTTCCCAGTGCACGATGCCCAGTGCTCATTTTAGCGCCAGATACCTTTGAGTGAGTTTATGCCGGCGGGCTACAGCAGCTCCCGGTTCCCGATGCAGTACCAGTTTCTAGATGCATGTGTCTCTGCGTGTGTCTGTGTGTGGGGCGGGACGATAGTGTTCAGTCAGTGCCCTGGTGCTCACCAGTACGTGTCCAATGTCCCATCAGTTCCAATTCAGGGTCACACAGTGCTCAATGCAGTGTCAGTTCCAAACTCCAGTGAGTGAGTGCCCAGTATTATTTCCAGAGCCAACGAGCGTCCAGGTGCAAGTATTACCGCCAGCCTCCCGCGAACGAGTGCTCGGTGGAGTTTCCAGTGAATGAGCCCCCATGAGAGTATTTACTCCAGTCCATTGTTTGTGATAGTGGCCAGTGTTGCCTGAGTGTCTACCCCCAGTGAGTCAGCTCCACCATTAATCATGGCTGATGGGCATTTCAACTCCACTTACCAGCATTCTCCCCGTAGCCCTTAATTCCTTGTGACATCAAAAATGTATCAATCTCAGCCTTGAAGCCATTTAGCATCCCAGCCTCCACGGCAATGAATTCCACAGGCCCACCACTCTCTGGCTGAAGAAATGTCTCCGCATTTCTGTTCTGAATTTACCGCCTCTAATTTTAAGGCTGTGCCCACTGGTCCTAGTCTCCTCGCCTAAAGGAAACAATTTCTTAGCTTCCACCCTTTCCAAGCCATGTATTGTCTTGTAAGTTTCTATTAGATCTCCCATTAACTTTCTAAACTCCAATGATTACAATCCCAGGATCCAGCTCCCAGTGAGAGGCCAGTGCAGTAATAATCTCTGCTACTAGACTCTAGTGCAGAATTAACTCTGGCTCCCAATGAGAGTCTAGTGCAGTATTAACCCTGGCCGTCAGTGAGATCCCAGAGTACTATCAACCCCTGCTGCCAGTGAGAGCCAGTGTAGAAATAACCTCTGCTACTGGTGAGAGTCCAGTGCAGTATTCACCCTGGCTCCCAGTGGGAGCGCATGGTATTGGGGGCAAAGTGCTAACCTGGATTGAAAGTTGGTTGGCTGACAGGAAACAAAGCGTAGTGATAAACGGCTCCATTTCGGAATGGCAGGCAGTGACCAGTGGGGTACCGCAGGGATCAGTGCTGGGACCGCAGCTTTTTACAATATATATTAGTGATTTGGAGATGGTATTAGTAAAAACATTAGCAAATTTGCTGATGATACTAAGCTGGGTGGCAGGGTGAAATGTAAGGAGGATGTTAGGAGATTGCAGGGTGACCTGGACAGGTGAGGTGAGTGGTCAGATGCATGGCAGATGCAGTTTAATGTGGATAAATGTATGGTTATCCACTTTGGTGGCAAGAACAGGAAGGCAGATTACTACCTAGATGGAATCAATTTAGGTAAAGGGGCAGTACAAAGAGATCTGGGTGTTCTTGTACACCAGTCAATGAAGGTAAGCATGCAGGTACAGCAGGTAGTGAAGAAAACTAATAGTTTGCTGGCCTTCATAATAAGAGGAATTGAGTATAGAAGCAGGGCCCTGGTGAGACCACACCTGGAGTACTGTGTGCAGTTCTGGTCTCCAAATTTGAGGAATGACATTCTGGCTATTGAGGGAGTGCAGAGTAGGTTCACGAGGTCAATTCCTGGAATGGTGGGACTACCTTACGCTGAAAGACTGGAGCGACTGGGCTTGTATACCCTTGAGTTTAGAAGACTGAGAGGGGATCTGATTGAGAGATATAAGATTATTAAAGGATTAGACACTCTGGAGGCAGGAAACATGTTTCTGCAGATGGGTGAGTGCCGAGCGAGAGGACACAGCTTAAAAATACGGGGTAGACCATTTAGGACAAAGATGAGGAGAAACTACTTCTCCCAGAGAGTGGTGGTTGTGTGGAATGTCTGCTCCAGAGAGCAGTGGAGGCCCAGTCTCTGGATTCAGAGTTGGATAGAGCTCTCAAGAATAGTGGAATCAAGAGTTATGGGGATAAGGCAGGAACAGGATACTGTTTAAGGGTGATCAGCCATGATCATATTGAATGGTAGTACAGGCTCAAAGGGCAGAATGGCCTACTCCTGCACCTATTGTCTATTGTCCAGTGCAGTATTAACCCCAGCTGCCAGTGAGAACCCAGTGCAATATTAACTCCTGCAGTCAGTGAGAGCCCAGTGCAGTATTAACCCTGTCTCCCAGTGAGAGTCCAGTGCAGTATTAACCCTGGCTGCCACTGAGAGGCCAGTGCAGTAATAATCTCTGCTACTGGTGAGAGCTCAATACAGTATTATCTCCCAGTGCAATATTAACTCCTGCAGTCAGTGAGATGCCGGTGCAGTATTAACCCTGGATCCTAGTCAGAGCCCAGTGCAGTATGAACTTCAGTGCCAGTGCAATATTAACCCTGGGTCCCAGTGTGGGGCTGATGCAGTATTAACCCTAGTTTCCACTGAGAGCCCAGTGCAGTATTAACCCCAACGCCAGTGCAGTATTAGACCTGGTTTCTTGAGAGCCCAGTGCAGTATTGATCCCTGCTCTCAGTGAGTTTGCAATGCAATATTAACCTTAGCTCCCAACGAGTTCTTAGCTCAGTCTTAACCCCTTTACCCACGTAGCTGCCAATGAGTGCCCAGTGCAGTATTAACCCCAGTGCCAGCGAAGTATTAACCCCAATTTCCAGTGTGAGCCCAATGCAATGTTAACCTAGTTCCCAGTGTAGTATTAAACCCTGCCGCCAATGAGTTCGCAGTGCACCCCAGCGAGTTTCCAGTGATTAATAACCCTTGCGCCCAGTAAAAGAGCCCAGTACAGTGTTAACCCCAGCTCGCAGTGCAGTGTTAATCCCAGCGCTGATCCATCCAGCGTTGTGCTGGGGAGGGGGGGGGGACGCAGTGAGTGATTAATCAGGGAGCGGACCGTGTGCCTGGTGCAGTGACCCCTCCCCCTCCCCCCCTCAGTATGCGGTTAGTGAGTGAGTGAGTGAGGGGCCGCTCGCGCTCTCTTTCTGTCTCTCTCGCGCGCGCTCTCTCTCTCTCTCTCGCGCGCGCGCACTCTCTCTCCTTCCCTCTGTGTCAGTCGCGCGCGCTCTCCCTCTCTCTGTAACCGCTCGATGTTGTCTGCGTCCCGCTGCTGCCGCCTCCGGACTCGAGCGGTGCGGCTGCTGCTCCGAGGAGGAGGAGGAGGAGGATTCCGCCGGATCCCGGAGCAGCTGTAAACATGGCGACCGAGGGGCTGCTGCTCACCAACCACGAGCACCAGATCCGAGTGGGAGTTCTGACAGGTAAAGACCACCACCTCCCCCTACCCTTCCTCCTCCTCCTCCGGAGGCTGGACCCGATAACGGAGTATAGGGGGCGGCGGGAGAGGCACAGGGAGATCCCAGCTCCTTCCCTGGGCTGCCGTGTACCCGCTCATCCCCACGGGGTAGGCCCCGCACGGAGCCGCGCTCTTTCCTGCCGCCCGACCGCGGGTTGGCGAAGGGGTTGGCTGGGGGCTGGGGGGAGGTAGTGGTTACGGAGGCTGGGTCTCCGGGGCTCAGGCTCAACACTGTCTCTGAGGAGGGGGAAAGGGAGGGAGGGGGGGGGGGGGGATGTGTGAGACCCGGAGATCACCCAGCCCCGGGGTTGACCCGGGGGTGGGGAGAGCGGGCACAGCAGGACGGGGATCCCGGGCTGATGTTCACGGGGGGCAGTCGGGGAGGCCGGGCCGCGGGCAAAGCAGCACCCCGACGGTGTCAGACACCTAGTGTCAGCCCCTATCACGATCAGAAACCCGGTGTGATCCCCTGTCACTGGCAGAAACCGTGGTATCAGCCCCTTTCACTGGCGGAGTCCTAGTGTGTCTGTCCTTACCACTATCAGGGACCTTGTATCAGCCCCTATCACTGGCAGAGACTTCGTGTTGTCACTGATTAAGTCAGAGACGCTGGTGTCAGTCCCTACGACTGGCAGAGACCTTGGTGTCAGTCCTTACAACTGGCATATACACTGGTGTCAGTCCCCACGACTGGCAGAGACTCTGGTGTCAGTCCCTCCGATGGGCAGAGACCTAGTGTGTCTGTCTTTACCACTATCAGGGACCGTGTATCAGCCCCTATCACTGGCAGAGATTTTGTATTATCTCTGATTAAGTCCAGAGATGCTGGTGTCAGCCCCTCCAACGGGCAGAGACCCTGATGTCAGCCCCTCCGGGCAGAGACCCTGGTGTCAGCCCCTCCGACGGGCAGAGACCCTTCTGTCAGTCCCTATGACTGGCACAGATGCTGGTGTCAGTCCCTACGACTGGCATATACATTGTTGTCAGTCCCTACGACGGGCAGAGTCCTGGGTGTCAGCACCTACGACGGACAGAGACCTAGTGTGTCTGTCCATAGCACTATCAGGGACCTTGTATCAGCCCCTATCACTGGCAGAGACTTGGTGTTGTCCCTGATTAAGTCAGAGACGCTGGTTGTTAGTCCCTACAACGGGCAGAGACCCTGATGTCAGCCCCTCCGAAGGCAGAGACCTGGTGTCAGCCCGTTCGACAGGCAGAGACCCTGGTGTCAGTCCCTTCGACGGGCAGAGACCCTGGTGTCAGTCCCTTCGACGGGCAGAGACCCTGGTGTCAGCCCCTTCGACGGGCAGAGACCCTGGTGTCAGCCCCTTCGACGGGCAGAGACCCTGGTGTCAGCCCCTTCGACGGGCAGAGACCCTGGTGTCAGTCCCTTCGACGGGCAGAGACCCTGGTGTCAGCCCCTTCGACGGGCAGAGACCCTGGTGTCAGTCCCTTCGACGGGCAGAGACCCTGGTGTCAGTCCCTTCGACGGGCAGAGACCCTGGTGTCAGTCCCTTCGACGGGCAGAGACCCTGGTGTCAGCCCCTTCGACGGGCAGAGACCCTGGTGTCAGCCCCTTCGACGGGCAGAGACCCTGGTGTCAGCCCCTTCGACGGGCAGAGACCCTGGTGTCAGCCCCTCTGACGGGCAGAGACCCTGGTGTCAGCCCCTCTGACGGGCAGAGACCCTGGTGTCAGCCCCTCTGACGGGCAGAGACCCTGGTGTCAGCCCCTCTGACGGGCAGAGACCCTGGTGTCAGCCCCTCTGACGGGCAGAGACCCTGGTGTCAGCCCCTCTGACGGGCAGAGACCCTGGTGTCAGCCCCTCTGACGGGCAGAGACCCTGGTGTCAGCCCCTCTGACGGGCAGAGACCCTGGTGTCAGCCCCTCTGACGGGCAGAGACCCTGGTGTCAGCCCCTCTGACGGGCAGAGACCCTGGTGTCAGCCCCTCTGACGGACAGAGACCCTAGTATAATTTCACTACGAGCAAAGTCCTGATATCAGCCCACACCACTGGAAGAAATGTGGTATCAGTCCCTTGCTGCTAGCAGAGACGTGTCATTCCCTGTTCTTGGTAGAGACCCTGTATCAGCCCCTACTGCTCTCAGAGACCCTAGTATAATTGCACTTCTGGCAGAGACCTGGTTTGAAACCCTATTATTGACATTCTGATTTCACCCTCGCCACTGGTCGAGATTCTAGTATCACCGCTACAGGAAAAAGTCTGGTATTATATTTTTGCTAGTAAGAGCACTGATGCCAGCTTCATCACCAGGAGAAACCATGGCCTTAACTCATCACTGGCAAGCATTTGGACACTAACCCTACAGCTGAGAGAGACCCTGACCACAGCCTGGCCCTTTAGAATCAGAACACCTGGTGGTAGTCCTCACTTCATGGGAGACAGGCAGGTAGCTACCTAAACTCTCTGCCCACGAGCTTCCAACGACCGCCAAATTTGGTCAGTACTTTTTCCAGTCCATAGGTATTTTGAGTGGGATGTTGCTTAGAGAGAGGGCATTTTTATTTAATAAAATGTTCTACGCGTCTGAATTTCGATATGAAAGCTATCAATTTTTAGCGTGCGTGAGGGGCGGAGTGAATATTGTAATTGTTATGATGTTGGACATGAGTGACCCTGCTGTTTGTTTTTACATATGTATGTGTATGAGCTGGGCTTTCAACGTGACCTTTTAATAAGGTCTGTCTAATTCTTTTGAAACTGAGAGGTGGCTTGTAGCTGAATGTGAAGCTTAGAGGTCGGTGAGCTGTTCAGAGCTGTGGTGCTGAAACAGGGGCAGGACGTGCTCGAATGCGATTTATGCACGGTGGCGGATAGGGTTGAGATGTATGTATGTTTTTATATGTTTACTGATTAGAAACCCCCCACCTCCCCCAGCCCCTTCCTTTGTTTGGATTTTACCGTCGGAAGAGGGAAGGTGGGCAGAAAC
This sequence comes from Hemiscyllium ocellatum, assembly GCF_020745735.1. Lineage (NCBI taxonomy): Eukaryota > Metazoa > Chordata > Chondrichthyes > Orectolobiformes > Hemiscylliidae > Hemiscyllium > Hemiscyllium ocellatum. Next base: position 43,882,267 of record NC_083408.1, read on the forward strand.
TAATAAATAATGTGTGCATTTTAATGACATTCACACCGACAGCTTTGGCATTTCGTGTAGGTGAGTGCCGCCAGTGACACTGAAATTGACGAAGTGAGATTACGGCATTTTATGTCCTCTGTTTTCCTTATTTTGTGGGGGAAAAATAGCATGAAGGAATCCTCTTGTGTTGAAAGAGATGTTGATTATCATTCCTTCTTGAACATAGAGTACCTGTTCCAGCAAAGATGCAAGAAAACAGATACAGTATTTGCAACGATCTAAAAAAAACACACCAAAGCTGCCGTTTACTGCTTGCTTCTGCAGCACTTGTAAACACAATCCTGAATGTAGTCAGCACCAAGTTAAGAGTTTCTGTCACAAGCTAAAACACCCCATTATCTCAAGGTATCACCCGGCGATATGGTCAGCACATATGTTTGTGACAGTCTTAATTTTCACCGTCTGTATAACAGCAAATTATATCCGACCACATTTCTCAGCTTTGTGAACGAATTAATCTCAGTAAAATTTGGACCACAATTTATGTGTGACCATTGTTTAAAAAGCTGGGCTAACTTGTTCATGGTAAATTACCAATTTTGAAAGTTTCTTCAGGACAAGACTTCCGCCCCCACCCCCCGTTTTATTTCCTGAGTGTGCTGATTTTTTTTTCTTAATTGGAAATTTGAATCAGTAACTCTGAAAATCGCCCACTAGGATTTCTTAAAACTCGTCTTATTACTGCCCCAAAACACGCACACGTGACATTTAATCTGAATTTTGTTTTCTCATGCTAGCTACTTCCAGTTTTTGTGTACGGCATAAAGTGGCACTGAGGGGAATAAAGACCCCAGAATGTATAACCCTCTCAGCAGCTTGCCATTCACTCGGTAACATTTCTGGCTCCTTCAACTCAGTCTCCACCTGGCACGCAGCGAGTTTTGCATTGCTGCACAGCCGCGCGTTGTTGTTGTTGATGAACAGATGGACGAGGCATCGTTTATTTTCTTTTCAGTGTTTGTATTTTTGAAAAGAAGGCTTTGGAAGTGTCAACGTTGTGGCGGCTCAGAGGAAGTTAAAGTTTTTGCCGTCGACGATGAAATGTTTATGCAATATGAATGATGGCCTCTCCACAAGAATGCCTTCCTGAGTTGAAGGCATGGGGATAGGACCTAGTGAAGTTTACTCTGTACAAAAAACAAAAAAATGCTGGAGATCACAGCGGTCAGGCAGCATCCATGGAGCGAGAGCAAGCTAACGTTTCCAGTCGAGATGACTCTTCGTCAGTATTGACGTGAAATGTGGAGGGGGTCAGCATTTATTGCTGTACTTTGGGGGGAGGGGCGGAGGGTGGAATGCTGGGGGAGAAAGGATGTTGATCGTTCAGATTAAGTGATTTAGATTAAGTTTACTCTGTACTTTGTGTTGAGCCCGATTGGTTGAGGAGGATACTGTACCATTGACCGGTTGAGGTTTCCGGACGTTGACAGCCCCAGTTTGTATGAGCTTAGAAAGGTTTCTTACACAATCCCCTAAACCTTGCAGCTTGCTTCCTCAACCCCTCTCTTTTCAGTTGCTACGAAACAACCAGCGTCTGCCCAAACTTTGGTTCATCAGTTTTAATCACTATTATGGTGGCGCTTCGTCTGACAGCGGCCCTGATGATACTTTCAATAACGTTGAGGGCGCTGCATCAATCTGCCTTCTTATGGAGTGAAGTAGAGGTCATCTCTCACTCAGTGAACCCACGCAATCACTGCGGACCTTGTTTACTGGAAGCACTTGACCTGTCTTGATTTGTACACGGCGTAAGCTCTCTCCACCAAAGAGCTGTTTGTGGTTCAAGTTGTGAAATGACAAATCTAATTTGCGTGTGGACGAGATGAGGGCGGATCGGAAACCCTTTCCACCCTAACCTCTCTCCAGTGTGGTAACTCACGAATAACGCGTGGGACTCGATTCTGGAGCTTCTCGTGAATGAACAAAATGTAAACAGAAACCTTATGAAGCAAATACAGGCAGTTAAATTCAATCAGGGATGGAGATAGTTTGGGGTCGAGACGTTTATATGGCGATGGTGCTGAGGACCAGTGGTGCGGTTGGGGTAGGATTGAAGGGAAACAGCTGTGAGTTTGAGGGTGGTGGCGTTGAGCACGATGTTTGATTCTGTATTGATCAAAGAGCTTTTGGATAATCTTGTAGGCTGTTTGAATTTTTTTTTGGAGGATCAGCCTAATACCGTTGATTTTTTTTGTTCTATTTTGGTGCTGCTGACACTTAATGCTTAAGGGAGTTGCCATGGTTACAGCTGACGCTGTCGTGGGAAGGAGTACACGCCCATTGATAAATTTACTGTTGCCTCGCTCAGGGATACTGTGTTTACAGTTTCCTTATTTCACTCAGTCTCTGCCTGGGTCAGATCACTAGCATATGTTTAGCGGGGCTGTATCTATTAAATGTAAATGTGTTGCTGGTCAAAGCACAGCAGGTTAGGCAGCATCTCAGGAATAGAGAATTCGACGTTTCGAGCATAACAGACCTCATTTTTTACTCTATTAAATGTACACCGGGCATCTGCTTTTTTTTGGACCATCTGCAAATTCTCAAGTCAGAGGGGAATAAATTCACCCTGATGTCAGTGACACATTGGCCAGGCGATACAGTGACTCTTCAATTACAGCCTTATCATTCAGAGCACTCACACGGTTCACACCCAGTGTCCTCACGGCTGTCATTAATGCTGAAGGGTTTTCTCATCTCCCTGTTTCTCTCTCGCCTCACTCCTTCCACACTCCTGCTGTTACTACTACCTGACAGATCGCTCTCTAGCCCATCCACCCTTCCCAAGGCATCCTGTCTCAGATGTGTCAGGTCCCCTCAGCTCCAGTCTCATTGTGATATTGTAAAGGAGAAAGGACAACTTTGCAGATTATTTTTCTAAAAAGGGCTAAGCCAGCAATGATTTTGGTTTGAGTAAAGTCCAGTTCAGCATAGGTGGGGAGAGGCACGGGTGGGGGGCTAGGCGAATAATTAGGGACAGAGAGTCACTGTATGTTGATGGGAAAGCTTAAAAGGGAAAGAAAGGAAAGGTAAATGCTTCAGAAAGGTCCATGAGACCACAAAACAGCCTTTTGCAGGAAATCCCTAAACCCTAGCAGGATTACTGATCCACACCAGCTGGTCCTGGGGTGAACAGACAAACCTGAAAGAGTGAAATTCCCTAGTTGTCAAACACTCACTATCCACAAAGGGCAGTTATATAGACAGACAACCTGGTTCAGGTTGTCCCAGCACTTCAGGCAGAGGCTCCTTGCATATGTCAAAGAAACTTGAGAGACATCTGCAATCATTGTGAAAATATCTATTTGAATTCAAATTCTCTTTTCTCTGGGTAAAAACAATGACTGCAGATGCTGGAAACCAGAGTCAAGATTAGAGTTGTGCTGGAAAAGCACCAACTTACGTTAACTCTAAACTGCGTTCTGAAAGATTGAATTTCTTTGTCTATCAAGTTGTGCTATTTTTACATCAGGGTTATTTTATAGTGTGACTACTCAGTTTGCCTTTTTTAATATATATTCTGAACTGTGAAGAGTCATCATTAATCTTTGTTTCACATCACAGATGCTGCTAAATATTTCTAGCATTTTCCAAGTTTATTTCAGGTTTGTAGCATCTGCAATGTATCGCTTTTGCGTTCGGTGTTCAACCCTCCCAACCCATGAATTATTTCCAAGCTCCATTCCTATCGTGCTAAACATTCCAGTGAGGTACAACCACTTCACGTTGTTTCTGCCCTCTAGAAACTATCAGTCAAAAATGGCCCTAAGGCAGCTTCTCTACACTTTCAATGGTTTTGTTTCAAACCTCAGTGGTGATGGAACCTTGGTCTCCTCCACCCTGTTATTGAATACCAGTGTAAGGATTAACATTAACACTAATCCTTCACTTTCTGTGCCACTGGGACTCCTGGTCGTGTCATGTAGTATGGGATATAATGTGATTCTCAACTAGGCAGCAAAGGCAACAAATAGCATTTTGGATTCCGGAGACAACATCAGAAACACTGCTTCAGGTCAGATGGCACACTCTGCTGCAACAGCTCTGAGTTGAGTATGTTTTTCTTTTGAAAAGAAATGAGCTGTGGTCTGAATTATGTTGGGGCAGAAACGCAGTGCCCACTAACATGTCAGATGGAGTTGTAAAGATAAAGTGAATACCTACATTATATCATCCTGAGGACATTATTTACTCATGCGATGTGGCAATAGCTGGCAGTTCCATTTACTGCCTCTTTCTAGTTGTCCTTAGAAGGTGGTCATGAGTTGTCTTTGTTGTATTAGTGTAAGGGAGGGATTTCTAGTATTTTGACCCAAGGACCGTGAAACAAAAGAAATAAATTTCTTACTCATGATAGTGTTTGGCTTGGAGAGGAACTTTCATGGCCTCTGATGGATCCTTCTAGGTATTAGAGGTTCCAATTTTGGAACTCCCTGCTGTCTGTATATGTCTGTACTGCCACCTCCAGTGGATACACAGGTAATCCTTGATTAACTTGGTTTCGATGAACACAGACTCACCATAATGGGTTTTTTACTGTAATGTCCATAGTTTCAATAATGCACAGCTGATTTGCAACAATGCAATTCTTGTCCAACTCCCAACAGCACAGGAATAAATGCACACTAAAACCCAACACGACTGAGGAAGATTCTATTCATTCAGCTAATTTCAGCCATTAGGGCCAAAAAGACTCCATGAAGGTTGGATAAGTTTTTTTTTAAAGCAGCAGCAGAAAGGCAGTCTCATGCTTCTGAACCTTCAATTTGCAGACCTGCAGATGAGTCAGCCAAAGATCCACAGCCTGTACCTCCAGCTAAGCAATCTTGCATAAAATTCAAGAAAAATGAAAATATATTCTTTTTGTATTATGTGTTTTGAATAACACAATTTTACTGTACGTGATGATTTTTGGAAATGTAAATACTGTGTTAATCAAAGACTACCTGTATCCTATTCCGCTGCCAGCTCAGGCTTCAAGACAGTGATAGAGGAGTTTGGGACTTTGTAAGTGTGATGAAATCAAGCTATTCCTTGATTAGCCTTCGAGACAGCTTTTCCAGTTTTGATACAAGTCCCAGGAATTAATGAAGTGGACTCTGCATGATTGACAGGAATGTGTGTGTCCTTGTCACTTAAGGTGTCTATGTCAGGTTGTGCAATGAATAGTTATGCCACAATTGAAACATTGTGTGGTTTACATTTCAAGCTTACTGACACCCCAGTATTTTGATTTTGTATTTGCACCATTAGTTTACAATTATTATAATCAGTGGCAAAGTAATTCTACAGCTATAGCTATATAACAGAAATCATTCTGAAATCCATGCTGCAGTTTTATTGTAGTTGATGTCTTGTTTTTCACATTTATCTAAAGTTGCAATTAGCTAGATTGGCACTGAGGTACTGAGGGCTGTGGTTTAATATTACATTCGCATCTGAACACAGTCATGGTGCTAACAGATTGAGAGGGAAGTCGTGAGCTGCCAGCTGATCCACTGAAGGAATATGTGGCATGGCACATGATACATGACATATGACATGGACTTGTGGGCACACCTGAGGGATCCAGAGTAAGTTTTAAGTGGAGCTTTATCTCTGTACACAATTGATAGGCTTGTAACTGAGCTGAAGTGAACTCTAGGCTCAAAGTGAATTTATTAGCATTAAGGCAAAAATTTCCCTTGAATCAACAATCAAAACATAAAATTGATTGGAAACCTGAGACTTGGAGAAGGCTGGATAGATCATTAACATGAACAGGTTTAGAAAATACCAGAAAGACTAATGGAATGCTGGCCTTTATGTCTGGAAAAATATAAGGGGCTTTAGCTAATCAAAAGTATGAATGTACCACACCTGGGGTACTCATGGCAGTTCTAAGTATCATACCCCGAGGAAGGGTCTGTTGATCTCATAGTGGTATAAGGTCATTTACCATTGTGACAGCAGGACTGTTGAGGGTTAGATGATGGGTTATGTGGTAAAATAACTCTCTCGAGGGTTATTATCTCTGGAATTCAGAAATGAAAGGAGTAATTTGAAGTTTTGAAGTCATTAGGGATCAGATAGGTTAGGTGGAGAGGGACTGATTATGCTGGTTAGGGAGTCTAGTGTAGTGTAAAGGTTAACTGAATCTTCTTTGGAAGTGAAATTAAGCGAGACTACTACACAAAAATACTTGCAGAAGTTTGAAATTCTCTTGTATAAATGGCAATTTATGATTGGTCAAAACTACCTCTTTGAGAATTATGGTTGAGGCATTAAATGTTGGCCTTGTCAGTGACACCCAAGAACAAATTAAATAAATTGTTCATTTCTTGTAGTTTCATAGCTTTGGTTAACAAAAGTCTATTAAGGGCTATGAGGCAAATCTGAATGATACGAAACAAAGACAGAAGTTGCCGGAAAAGTTCAGCAGGTCTAGCAGCATCTGTGAAGAGAAATCAGTATTACTGTTTCGGGTCCGGTGACCCTTCCTCTGAACTGATATGAAGCTGGGTAAAAGATCACCTATGATCTTAGTGAATGGTAAACAAGTTCAAGAGGTTAATGGCTTACTTCTGTTCTTACGTTGGTGACAGAAACAGGACATTTTCTACATCATGAGATTGTCTGGCAATGAGCTGATCATTTATCTTACTTTTTACTTAGCTTCAATTGACAGTGTTGACTTGTACTTGGCACATCAGACCGGTGACCAGAAGTCAATTGAAGCTGCACAATTATGTCCTGCCCTGCTGTAATTGACAGAATTTCGACCAAATTAAATTGAATTTCTCACAATTGCAAGAGCAGCAGCAGAAGCAGTCCTGGATTAGGCTTCAATTGACTGCTGGCTGTTGCAAGCACAAGTGATTAATGCTGGACCACAGGTGACTGCGTGCTTGAGCTGCTAGATGCACTATGCAGAAATTCCCTAAATTCCAGAAGTTGTACGGATGGGGATTACTTTGTGTAAATGGACATTTGAACCTGCAGAGAAGATTGAAGATGCTCCACTGTAAAGCTGTTATGGGCACATCATGCTTACGCTTCTAAGTCTTGACATTTTAGTGCTATTTCATTTTATTCCACCTAGTCCATTCTGATATTTAGGGAGCAGTCATGCTGAAACTCTATGCCCTTGTGCATTTCTTACCTTTTTATATTCAGATAAGGTGGTCTTGATTTATCACATTCTTTGTAATTCACTTTTAACTCTATACTTAAATTCAACAGTCTAGCATTTCTTTTTTCACGTTTATAAAAGCTTGCAATTATAAAGCACTTTTCACGATCTCAGGACATCCAAGGAGCGTTTATGGCTAATGAAGTTTTGTTTATTAAAATGTGCTTAATGCTATAAAGTAGGAAATATCCAGTTAATTTGATTACAGAAAATTTGCATGAATAACATTGGGAAACTGAGCAAATATTCTATTTTGGGAGTTAACTGTAGGATACATTTTGGGCCTAGAAGCTGGGAAACTCTCCTGCTCTTCTTTGAATAGTACCATAGAATCATTAATATCAAACCGAGAGAGCATGCAGGGCTTCAGACTACACTGAATTTTAGATTGTGTGAAAAAAAACTTCATAAAAGGCCTGTAGCTTATGACTTCCTGACTGCTACTCATTGAGTCAAGGCTGACATTCAGGCTTCACCTGTTGAATGGCAGATATAATTTCCTTAAAGTTGAGCAAAAGTTGCATTGGGTCAACTTTCAGAGGCATTGTTATGAAAATGATATGCAGTCGCCCAATGTGTTCGTTAGTAGTCATGGGCTCAATCCAAAACTAATTGATTATTTGATACGGTTTCACAACACAATCTTTCACTGGTTGATCAAAATAATTTTTTTTTGACTCTCTCATTTAACTGGAGAAATGCTAGATGACTAGCAATGAATCTTTTCATACATTGAAACCCCTCCTTTAATCTGATCATTGTAGATCCTTGTAGTCGATCCTAGCCCTCCACTGTCTTCCATGTAACATCTTCATTTATGCCTTACTTGACATTTTCCCTCGAGTGTAATGTTTTCAAATTTAGTAGGATGGCTCTTTACTATGCTGTGGAGATTGAGACTGTGAATGTAATTTATCTGAAGTGATTCATCTAGCATTTCCTTCAATCACCTCTTCTGTAAAGGTATTTATTAATTGGAATACCTTTGAAAAGTGTCTTTTTGGAGGCTACAAATGTGAGTAGTTGTGCTGTTTCTTTGGTTAAGGTCACATAGTTACTTTGTGCCAAATTAACACCAGTACCGCAAACAAATGTTCAAAACAAATCATTTCATGGACTTTGTTGGAAGACTCAGTGCTTTCTTGGTGTTTTTTTTCTATTTTTATATTGAGTATTTTCAAATGGTGTTTTACAAATAGCAATCTGCGAGAATTAGACCGTTTTAGAAATCAAATCTGTATCTGAAAGGGCATAATTGTCTGAGATTTGTGTAAAACAAAGAATGCACTTATATTAGGAATTAGGTATTTGACAGTAGTAGTGTTTAATAGTCCACATATTTTACCAAGATGGAAGTTGAGGTTTGCAGTCTTAAGTTCTATCTGTAGTTTGCTCTAGCTGCTGTTAAGTATATTAAAAAGTGACCTAAAGTTTAAAATCAAATAATTTTTAAAAAAAATAATTATTCCCAAGTAAGATGTTTGCCATTAGCTTATGAAAAACTCCATATGTTCATAAGACAAAGATTTTCTTAATTGTTCAGGATTTCACTCTGAAGTATTATATATCACAGCCTATTTTAAGTGGACCAATAGAGTTGACAATAGCAGCCTTGGTGCCAAGGGGCAAAAATCCACAAATGCTCCTTTAGGAAACCATCTTTTAAAATAATCTAACTGGTGTCCGATCACTCTGAAATAAGCTTAACATGAATGAAACAAGTATTTATTAATAGTAATCAATCACAATTATTTTCCTCTGGTTCTCATTTCCATTTTATTCCTATTTCAAAAGATCTCATGTTGGAGACTGTATAGTTGTTCTCCATTCATCATGGCCATGTGGCTTCCTATAAGACACTGGAGATGGGCAGATGGCCAGAATAACCCTTGTCTGAGTTCCAAACATCTTAGATATCTTAGAGGATTTTAGCCATGTCTACCCACATCACCCCCTTTAATCTAGCTATACCAATCCCACCAGCTACATACCGGTTATGCATGGAATGGAAAGAGAGCCAGAAGCTATAGAGCACCTCCCAGATTGTTTCTTTCATCATAATCCTTCACTGGTTGAACAAAAGAAATGGTATTTTTTTTTAAAATCTTCCATTTAACTGGACAAATGCTTGATGTCTGGCAGTAAAGTTCATGCTTCAAACTCCTCCCACAGTCTGATCATTGTAGATCCTCAGATTTAAATTTTGTTAGCTGGTAGTTATGTGAAGCACCGTCAGTCTCTTAAGTGCATTAATGGTAGCATATAAACGCAAGTTGCTGTTATTATGCAGCAAAATGCAGTTTGCAACCTCTCATACTCCCTGAAACTGTGAATTTGCCTTTCTTTCAGGCTGCAGAAATTGCATGTGGACTCACTGTCACATTCAAATGTGACAGCTCCAAGCAATACTTTTTATATCAGGTCTCCAGTGGCGCAGGAAAGAATCCTGAAGTTGATAGCTTTAGTTAGGGGGTCTAAAATATCTAGTCAACAAGGTCATACATTTTAATGTTTCCAGATAAAAACTGAAGGCAGAAAATTGGAGAGTTGCAGGAACAACAGAAATTCACCATTTTCCTTGTGCAAAATGGAAATAATGTAGAGTGAATTTTCCAGAAACATTTTGAGTCACAAAGCAGAAGTTGCTGAGGGAGGTTTTGTGTCAAGCATAAGGCTTCAACTAAATGGGTTAAGTTCAGATAGAATCACTCCATTCCCTTGAAACTCCTCAACACTGCTCTGTGCAGTCAGGGCCAAGTATGAATTTAGGAACACAGGAATTAGAAACAGGAGAAGACCAGCTGGCCATTTGAGCCTGATCCATCGTTCAATCGAATCAGCTCATCTGGTTGTGGTCTCAACTCTACTTACCTGTTTCCCCTTACATAATCCTAGAATTCCTTGTCTATCAAAAATCTATCTAATGCAGCCTTGAATACATTCAGCAATTCAGCTTCCATTGCTCTCTGGGAAAAGAATTCCATGACTTATGACCATCTGAGGTAACAAATTCTCTTCACCTCTGTCTTAAAAAGGAGATCCTCTTTATTAAACTATGACATCTGGTTCCCTTAGTTGGAGGGTGCCAGGTGTCCAGGCGAATACCTCTGACAACAGTTAGTTCATGTTGCTGCAATTTAGTATATTGTGGATTTCAGTTCATTGCAGGCAGAATGCTATAGGTCACCAGCCACATATCTGCTGAAGCTGACAGCTCTGAACTATGAACTGGAGAGTGAGCAGTAGAACATAGACATAGAACATATAACAATACAGCACAGAACAGGCCCTTTGGCTCACGATGTTGTGCGAACATTTGTCCTAGCTTAAGCACCTATCCGTGTACCTATCCAATTGCCGCTTATCAACAGGATGGCTGTTACTCCAGAAGTCCAGCTAGAGACAACCACTTTCCAGACTCTAATCACCACTTGATTAAAAAAGCAGGTAGTATTCAATGCACATTATGAAAAAAACTCTGCCATAATTTGGCCAAAAGAAAATGTTTCCAGTGCACACAGTTCAGGAGGACACTTTAGGTTTGGGTATCATGCAGGGTCTGAAGTCATAGAGTCATATAGCGTGGAAATAGGCCCTTCGGTCCAATTTGCTTGCACTGACCAGATATCCCGATCCAACCTACTCCTGTTTGCCAATATTTGGCCCGTATCCCTTTCAATCCTTCCTATTCATATTTCCATCTGGATGCCATTCCTGGTAACAAAGACTGTAGCAATTCAAAAATACAGCTCACCACCATCTTCTTAATGGGCAACTAGGGATGGGCAATAAATATTGGCCCAAGTCAGAGACTTCCAACTACTCTGAATTAATTAAGAAGGGTGTTTTGTTTTCTAATCTCTCAAGCCGGCCTGCACTGTCACCAGTTTATGTCCAGAAATCTACGTTTGTCCATTCAAGCTTCACTTTTAGAGTGGTACATTTCAGTTGAACTGTCCACATTCTGTAAAGTTAATCGACTCTCATGTCCCTGCATTGAACTGCATCTGTCACCTTGGGAGTGTTCTTGGGAGCTTCACATTGCCTCACTCACAGTTTACAATCTCTACAAGTTGTATTTCATCTGAAATTTATCCCCCAAGATCCATATCATTAATATACATCAGGAAAAGCAAGGCTCCTAACACTGAACCTTGGGGGACACCATCACAAACCTCCCTCCACCTAAAAATATCCATTGACCATTTCCCATCACTGAGACCATTTGATGTTCATGTTGTCACTGTCCTTTGTAAAGCAGAACCAATAACTTCCCTCACAAGGCTGTCATGTGGCACTGCATCGAACACCTTCTGCAAATCCTTGTACACTGTATTCACAGCATTACTTCATTGAGCCTCTCTGTTATGACTTTAGAAATGACTCAGATAGGATGGTAAGGAAGGTGTTTGTCATGTTTGCCTTCATTGCTCAGACCACTGAATATAGGAGTTGGTATGTCATGTTGAGGCCAATTTTGGAGTACAATGTAGTTCGAGTCACCCTGCTGTAAGAAGATTATTAAGAATTTGGAGAGGATTCAGAAAAGATTTACAAGGACGTTGCCGGAATTGGAGCGTTTGAGTTAAAAAGAGAGGCTGGGACGTTTTTCACTGCAGCATAGGAAGTTGAGGGGTGCCGTTATAGAAGTCTATAAAATCATGAGAAGAGTAGGTAAGATGAATAGCAAAAGTCTTTTCCTTAGGACTGGGGACTTCAAAACTAGAGGGCATAGGTTTAAGGTGAGAGGGCCAACCTTTTCAAAAAGAGTGGTTCATACATAGAATGAACTGCCAGAGGAAGTGGTAGGTGCAGGTACAGATGAATAGGAAAGGTTTAGAGGGATACCGGGCAAATACAGGCAAGTAGGACGAGTTTTGTTTGGGAAACTTGGTCGGCTTGGACAAGCTAGACCGAAGGACCTTTTTCTGTGCTGTATGACTCTAAGTGAGTCAGACACAAACCTATTCCTGACCCACATTTATCCACTTGACAATTAGGAGTCATAGAATTATAGAGTCATGCTGCACTGAAGACACCCTTCAGTCTATCGTGTCTTCCGACCTATCAACATGAATCCCCTTTTCAGTAATGTCCCACATAGAGTTATAGAGGTGTACAGCATGGAAACAGATGCTTCGGTCTAATTCATTCATGCTGATCAGATATCCTAACTTAATCTAGTCCCATTTGCCAGCACTTGGCCCACATCTCTCTAAACCCTTCCTATTCATATACCCATCCAGATGCCTTTTAAATGCTGCTATTGTACCAGCCTCCTCCACTTTCTCTGGCAGCTCATTCCATACATGCACCACTCTGCATGAAAAGGTTGCCCCTTAGGTCCCTTTTATATCCTTCCCCAGTCATCTAAATCTATGCCCTCTAGTTCTGGACTCCACCGCCCCAGGGAAAAGATTTTGTCTATTTATCCTATCCATGCCCCTCATGATTTTATAAACTTTTATAAGGTCACCCCTCAGCCTCTGACACCCCAGGGAAAACAGCCCCAGCCTATTCAGCCTGTCCTTATGGTTCAAATCCTCCAACCCTGGCAACATCCTTGTAAATCTTTTCTGAACCCTTTCAAATTTCACAACATTCTTCCGATAGGAAGGAGACCAGAATTGCACTCAGTATTTCAAAAGTGGCCTAACCAACATCCTGTATAGCTGCAACATGCTCCCAACTCCTACACTCAATACTCTGACCTATAAAGGAAAGTATACCAAACGCCTTCTTCACTATCCTATCTACCTGTCGCTCTACAAAGAACTATAAACGTGCAATCAAAGGTCGTTTTGGTCAGCAACACTCCTGAGGGCCTTACCATTAAGTGTATAAGCCCTGCTCTGTTGTGCTTTCACAAAATGCAGCACCTCACGTTTTTCTAAATTAAACTCTATCTGCCACTTCTCAGCCCATTGGCCCATATGATCAAGATCTTCTAGGAGAAAGTGAGGACTGCAGATGCTGGAGATCAGAGCTGAAAATGTGTTGCTGGAAAAGCGCAGCAGGTCAGACAGCATCCAAGGAGCAGGAGAATCGACGTTCCGGGCATGAGCCCTTCCTGAAGAAGGGCTCATGCCCGAAACGTCGATTCTCCTGCTCCTTGGATGCTGCCTGACCTGCTGCGCTTTTCCAGCAACACATTTTCAGCATATGATCAAGATCCCCTTATACTCTGAGGTAACCTTCTTCGCTGTCCACTACACCTCCAATTTTGGTGTCATCTGTAAACTTACTAACTATACCTCCTGTGTTTGCATCCAAATCATTTATATAAATGATGAAAAGTAGTGGACCCAGCACCGATCCTTGTGGCACTCCAGTCTGAAAAGCAACCCTTCACCACCACCCTTTTTCTTCAACTTTAGCCTGTTCTGTATCCAAATGGCTAGCTCTCCCTGTATTCCATTTGATCTAACCTTGCTTACCAGTCTCTCATGAGGAGCCTTGTCAAACACCTTACTGAAGTCCATATAGATCACGTCCACAGCTCTGCCCTCATCAATCCTCTTTGTTACTTCAAAAAAACTCAATCAAGTTCATGAGACATGATTTCCCACTCACAAAGCCATGCTGACTATCCCTAATCAGTCCTTGCCTTTCCATCATGCGTGCAGTAGAGTGAGCAAAATTGGGGAACTGGAAGCAGAAATTGCTGTGGGGAATATGACACTGCAGCATTGACAGAAATGTGGCTGAAGCAAGAACAGGACTGGATACTTAACATCCTGGGTTATAGGCTTTCAGTACAAACAGGGTGAGAAAAAGGGGAGGAGTTATGTACTCACCTTGGTCAATGACAGTATCCTGAATTACAATCTATATGATTGGAGGTGAGAAACAGGAAGGGAACTCTAATCTTGTTGAGTACTTGTGAGTGACCTCCAAATAGTGGGGAGGAAGTAGAAGACAGCATTTGTGGGCAGAGTATAGAAATTTGTAGTTTGAGTAGGGTTGTGATATTTGTTGGTTTCGATTATCCTGGTAGACTGAGAAAAAGATAGAGTGTGGGACACGAAAGGGGAGAAATTCCTACAGTGTGTGCAGGAGATCTTTCTGGAACAGTACATTTTCAGTCCTACCAAGGAGGAAGCAGTGCTGAACCTGTTCCTAGGAACTGAGGCATGACAAGTAGAAAATGTCAGAGTGGAGGAGCAATTGGGAAACAGTGATTATAACATAAAGTTCAATATTAATTTGTAAAGGATAAAAATCAGTCAATGATTAAGCTCCCAGATTGGAAAAGGGCAGAGCTTAGGGGTCTAAAATTTGAATGGGAACAGGTTGATTTGAAAAGCATTTTAGTGGATGAAAAATTGAAGACTTTCAAAAGAGAGATGAATAGGATGAAAGCTAGGTATGTGCCAATGAGAAATAAATGTGGGGTATCCAAAGCTAGAGGACCCTGGGTAACTAAGGCCATTCATGAAAAAATAAGAAAGGAAAAGAAGGCATATGATGCATATCAAAATAATAAAAGCAATAAAAATCAGGAAGTATCTCAAATGCAGGCGAGAGACTAAGGTTGGAATAAGGAAGGCTAAGAGGAATCATGAGGAAAGGATGGCAGGCTGCGCTAAAACAAATAATAAAATGTTCTTCAGACATACTAATAGTTAAAGATTAGTGAAGGATAGAATGGGTACCATCAGGAACAAGCAGGGTTAGCTGCTCACTAAAGCAAAGGATATGACAGAGGTCCTACTCCCAGGTAGAGAAGTCTCCAGATCTGGATGGGATGTGTCCTAAATTGTTGAGTGTGTAAAGGGAGAAAATCGCAGAGCCATTGACAGAAATTTTCCAGGCCTGTCTGAATGCAGGATGAGTCCCAGGGAATTGGAGAATTGTAAATAGGACACCAATGTTTAAGAAAGGTCTGTAGTTGTCCTCTGTCCCTATTAGCTTGACATCAGTTAGTGGGAAAACTGACAATGACTGTAATACAGGATGAAGTAAATATGCGCTTAGAGAAAAATAAGCTAATACAAGACAGTCAACATTACTTTGTCAAGGGAAAGTAATGTCTGACAAATTTAATTGAGTTCTTTGAAGAGATGATACAGGTGGTGGATGAGGGTAGTACAATGGATGTTGTACATGTGAGACCTCAAAAAGCTTGCAATACGGTGCCACGTGGCAGATTGGTTAACAAATTAGAAATGTTTGGGATTGCTGGGTCCTTGGCAGCATGGATTAGATTTTGGCTAAAAGAGAGAAAACAGCAGGTAGGTATAAATAGACATTTCTCAGATTGGCTATGAGCTGGAAGTGGTGTTCCCCCAGAGATTGGCACTAGGGTCCCTGTCCCTCTGACCCATTTGGTAATGGGTATTGAGGGTAAAATCTCTAAATTTGTTGATGATAATAAGCTGGGGAGAACAGTGAATTGTGAGAATGATGCTGAATGACTTCAGAGGAACACTGACAAGCTGACCAATTGGGCAGACTTCTGGCAGATGAAATTCAATGAACAAAAGTGTGAGGTGATGAATTTTGGTCGAATAAACACGGAGAGACAGTACAGGCTCAATGGTACAACTTTGAGGGAAATGCAGGAGCAGAGAGTTCTCAGGGTTCACATGCGTAATTCCCTGAAAGTAGCCAGGCAAGTTGAAATAGTTGTTAAGAAGTTTTATAAGATCCTTAGGTTTATAAATAGAGGCATATAGTATAAAAGCAAGGAATTGATGCTAAATCTCTCCAAATCATTGTCAGGCCACACTGTGTTCAGTTCTTGGCACCTTATTTCGGGAAGAATGTTAAAGTCCTGGAGAGAGTGCAAAGGAGATTTACTAGGATGATACCAGGAATGAAGGATTTTTGATACAAGGGAAGGTTAGAGAAATTGTGAAAAATTTTGACGGGGTGAAAAAGGATATTCTGTTTCCAATAGTTGGCATGTCAGTAACTTGGGGTCACAATTTCAAGATTGTCAGAAAGAGAGCTAGGACTGAGATGAGGAGAAACTTCTTTACTCAGTTATTAGAATTTGGAATGTACTGCTTTGGGAGACTGGTGGAAGTGGATTTCATATGAGGTTTCAAAAGAGAGCTGGGTATATATTTGAGAGTGATGAATATAGGGGGTTCTGGAGAGTGGGACGAGCTGGGTAGTTCCTTTGGGAGACAGTACAGATACAATCGGCTAAACGACATTTCTTAGATTCAGTTCTCTGGACAAGCTTCCCTTGATGCTGAGGATATAGGGAATGCTTTCTAACTGCTAGATTTATCCTTGCACTCAATTTTGGAACAACAGCGAATGAGGTTTTGCTGTTCTCTGGTGAGAACGCCTGTGTTGAAGGAGGACAGTACAAAGAAAGGACGAACATCAGAAAGCGAGTGCAGAGTTTTGGGGGTGGACCTGCTTCGATTTGACCTCAACACATTCTTGGGTGAAGGATCTGAAACTGAGCTCCAATGCCCATCACAGAGGCCTTTCCCATTACTGAGGAGTGACGATTCACGTGCATGAGCCAAACTCAATGTCCATAATTAAAAATACAGAGCTGTATTAGCTATACAACTGAGACAATATTCAATGGTGTAAATAGCCTGCTTCATGAGGACATTGGCTGTGTCATTTGGTTACTGGGAGACCCAATACCACAAGAGATCCAACACTGCTGCTTGCCCCGAAGATGCCTGTGTGCTTCCTCCTGAGTCTTGGCAATGAAATCAGGGGAAATAATCAAAATGTTTGTGACCAGTGCTAAATCCCTTTTAGAGCATATGCAAGTTGTGCCTTGGGTTTCAAAAGTTTATGAGGCACCATTTCCTCTTTATTTTCGATCAGTTTTAGCAATGGTAGTTTCTACAATGTAGAATGAACCTTACATAATATGTTCTGCTTCATATAATGCTGACTTCAGTTAAAAATTGGAATCTCTTTTACATGGTCCAATTTTCTACACATTTACTGTGGAACAAATAACATCACAGAATCCATAACATGTTATTCGGTTAGGAATTGGAGTTGTTGCTGGACTTTTACTTCAACGACTAGCTGGTTCTTGAGAAACCTCAAACTAAAGACAAGGAATATTATTGTTATAAAAGTTACTGTTTTTCTCTTCATTCATGAAAATGGCTTACAACTCATTGAACAAATCAGTTTCTTTTTTCATTCATTAGATGTGAGTGTCACAGGCTAGGTCAGAATTTATTGTCCATTCCTACTTGTCCAGAAGGCAGTTATGCATTAACCTCATTGTGCATCTTGCATATCGATCAGATCAGGCAAAGATGGCATGTTTTCTTCACTAAAGGACATTAGTGAATCTAACAGTTTTTTTTCCAACAGTCAACAATGTTACTATTGGGCTAGCATGTTGTTTTTCTAGCTTTTCTGTCAAGTTCAAATTTCATCATCTGAATTCAAACTCACATTCCCCAGAAGGTTAGCCTGAGGTTGTGGATTACTAGTCCAGTAACATTACCATTGTGCCACTGACCCTCCAGGTAATGTTTGAAATTGAAACAATCTTTAGAATTGTGTAAATAAATCACTGTAGCTCCAAACTCTCATAAAAACATAAAAGATAGGTGCAAGAGTAGGCCATTTGACTTCTCAAGCCTGCTGCACCTTTCATTATGACAGTGGTTGATCAATGCCCTAAATCCACCCTTGATTCCTTGGTCACTTTAACCACAAGAACTTTATTACTTCCTTCTTGAAAAGCACAATCGTTTGGCCTTAACCACTTTCTGTGGTTGTGAATTCCAGACTCGCCACACTCTGGGTAAAGAACTTTCTCCTAATCTCAATTTGGCAAATTTTTGCACTACCTCAGTAGCAAGAACCATCCTCAGATGAGGAGTCCAAACAGCATTCTAGGTGTTCCCTGTATAATTGCAGCAAGGCATCTTTGTTCTTGTAATCAAATCCTCTGTCAATGAAGACCAACATCCAGTTTGCCTTCTTTACTGCTGCACCTGAACGCTTATTTTCAGCAATTGTTGCAGAAGGACACCCAGGACTCATTGAATATTCTCAGTTTACAGCCAATCAAATAATAATCTACTTTCCCATTTTTGCTACCAAAGTTGATATCGTCACATTTACCCAAATTATACTGCATCTGCCATATACTTGCCACATTACTCAGCCTGTTCAAATCACATTGCAACATTTCTGCATACTCCTCATAGTTCATCCTTGCACCCAGCTTTGTATCATCTGCAGATTTTGAGATATTAAATTTAGTTCCCTCACCTAAGTCATTAACATACATTGTGAATGTCTGGTGTCTGAGTACCAATCCTTGTAGTATCCCAATAGGCACTGCCAGCCATTTAGAAAAAGGCTGATTGATTGCTTTATTTATTCTCTTTGTTTTTTTGTCTGTCATCTCATCTGAATGCACTAACCCCAATGCCACGTGCTTTAATTTTACACGTTAACTTCTTATGTCAAAAGCCTTCTGAAAGTCTAAATAAACCATATCTACTGACTCTCCCAGTCAATTCTACTGGTTTCATCCTCCAAGAATTCCAGCAGATTTGTCAAGCATGATTTATTTATGGTGCTGTATGGCCATTGCTGTTTGAATTTATCTTCCAGTCACAGAGAAGTGTCAGCTTTTTACATCTGCAGCAAGTGATGACATTTTACATTTTGTGTATTTCTTTCTGCTAGATTGTAAATCTGTACATTTTGTTCATTTAGATGCTGTTGCATTTTTCTCCGTTTTGACGGTCAATGAAAGTGTAAGTGTATTTATGTTGGAATTTGAAAGTAAAAATGTTTTAGATCGGTAATGTCACTATAGTGTTTTGCAGTACAGGATTTTTATTGCAGTGGGTGGTTGAATTCCGAGCAGTATTTTCAACTGTAGAATATTTGCATTACTTTGAAATATCACAGTCAGAAACTTAGAAAATGACAGTCAAGGACATAAGATAATGGACAGGTAGTGGTGCATTACTTGTCATGTTTTCTAAGTGAGAAACGTCAATAATTCATGAATGTCATGGGTAACAGTGAATTATTTAGCTCCAGATAAAAGTCCTTGACAATCTAACAATACATCACCACTGGTCCAATACACTATTATGCGTCCATTAAGGTAGAAAAGAGTCAAAGAGCAAATGTAAAAACAAAATTATTCTAGCTTTTCATGCCACATAAACCTTGGGATTGTTAAGTTTGTTAAAGCAAATAATAATGTACTTCTTATTGGTGTGCCCCTCTTTCAGGCCTACATTGAGGGTCATGTAACATGCATTTGTGTTTGATTAAAGACTGTTGGGTTGTTTGTGGTGATTTCATTCTGTAACAATGTAGTTTTACTCACTGATTAACGTGTTGCTGAATATGTAAATTAGAAGAAAGTGAGGACTGCAGATGCTGGTGATCAGAGTTGAGATTATGGTGCTGGAGAAAAACAGCAGGTCAGGCAGCATTCGAGGAGCAGGAGAATCAACACTTATGCCCGAAACATTGATTTTCCTCCTCGGAGGCTGCCTGACCTTCTGTGCTTTTCCAGCACCACTCTCTTGACTCTGAATGTGTAAATTGCATTGTGTCCATCTCAGGAAATTACGGTAAGCTATCATGATCTTGTCATTGATGCAGTGACTATTGGGGAAGATGTATAACAAACTCTCCTGGAATTCTGTTATTCTTCAGCAAAGAATTCTTCATTTAGATAAACAATGAAAATCACAGTGTTTTCTCTGTTTATATTAAAAGCCAACAATACGGCTAACAATCTGATAAGTGGTCCATTGTTGATATTGTTTCACATCATATAGTATTGTGACAAGTATATTTCTTTGTGCCCATTACATTAAGTTTAATATGTTCATTACTATTACTTTGTTTATTGATTGGATTTAAGGAATAGTTTAAAAAAAAACTCACAAGTGAAGAGTTTGCGAATGCCCCAGTAACACACAATACAGGTAGAATTATAGCTACTTGCAGCGAATTCAATTTCCTATCATTTTGAAATAGACAATTATCAAGATGCTACCAATGTCACAGCATTGATGGTTATCTAATGGGATCAGTTTAAGTATATTTGAACTTGTTTATGCTCAATTTTGTTTTCTCACGAAACTCAAAGTTTTGTACTTGAAATCAGACTTGTCTTTTTGGTCAGGATCATTTTACAACACCTGCATAAAATAATTCGTTATTCCTTGTGAACATCAACTTAAGTTGTTCCTGTAACTAGATTTTCTGTGTTGCAAGTGCTAACAATGTTTTCATTGAAGTTGATATTACTGGGTTGCCTGAAGCTTGAATTTAGGGGCTTATCAGACCTATCATTTTGTCAGTTGAGTGAAAGCATTACAAGCCCTAAAATGCATAAGTATCACTCTCTGCAGCTGTCTGATGCACTGACATTATCAGAATGTAGCTTTAGATTCTCCTCACTTTCAAGTCTTATAAAGACATTTTGGAATTGTAAGGAGGAAAGGATAATAACACACCAGGACTTTTTTTTTCTGATAAATTAGAGAAATACTGCATCTACATATAGTGTGCCATAAGTTGATGTTAACAAGAAATAATACTCTGCTTAATTTTTTTTTAGTCAACATGCAGGTCTGGATTTACATGCCTCAGGTGCTGTGTCTTCATCACATAGTTAGTGGGCTGGATCCTACTGGAGTGAAGCAGAGTGTCATGTCCATTAGATGTTATTGTGCACCCTTCTGTTCTTTGTCTATTTGCAGTATAACTTGTTGGCTGCTGATCCAGGAGCTTGGTAAACAAGTGTGAGATTGTTCACTTTAGACCAAAAAAAGGTATATAATGGTACTTTCTACATGATATGAAGTTAAATACAGTGAATGTCCAAAGAGAGTTGGTGGTTCAGGTGCGTGGATCTTTAAAATGTCCTTTTCAAGGGCAGAAAATAATGAAGAAAGCTAATGGAATGTGGTCTTTATTTATTTCGATGACTAGAGTATAAGGATGTAGAAATCACGTTGCAGTTATACAAAACCTCGGTTAGACTCACTTGGAGTACTGTGAGCAGATCTGGGCACCACACCTTTGGAAGGATATATTGGCCTTGGAGAGAGCACAACATTGATTTATTAGATTAGATTAGATTACTTACAGTGTGCAAACAGGCCCTTCAGTTCACATCGACCCACTGATGCGCAACCCGCCCAGACCCATTCCCCTACGTTTACCCCTTCACCTAATGCTATGGGCAATTTAGCCTGGCCAATTTACCTAACCTGCACATTTTTGGATTGTGTGAGGAAACCAGAGCACCCGGAGGAAACCCACGCAGACACGGGAGAATGTGCAAACTCCACACAGAGTCGCCTGAGGCGGGAATTGAACTCGTGTCTCTGGCGCTGTGAGGCAGCAGTGCTAACCACTGTGCCACCGTGATTTATATAATGAAAACTTGACTTCAGGGTTTAAGTTATGAGGACAGGTCTATTTTATCAATGCGAGGTTAAGAAGTGATCTGATTGAAGTCTTCAAGATATAAACCTGAAAAGACAGAGTAGGTAAAGAACTACTTCCAGTGGTTGGGAATTCAAGAACTTGGGGTATAGTCTAAAAATTACGGCCAGACTGTTCGACAGAGATGTTAGAAAGTATTTCTACACGCAGGATGGTCGATGTTTGAACTTTTCCATAAATGGCACATAGATGCAGGATCAGTTGATAATGTTAAATCTGAGATTGTTTTTTTGTAAAGCAACAATATTAAGAATATGGGCTAAAGGGCAAAGGCAGGTATTTGGAGCTAGGCCACAGATCAGCATGATTTCTTTCAATAATGGAACAGGCTCGAGGGGCTGAATGGACTACTCTTGTTCCTACATTCCTCTGTTTGTGAATGGGTGGTACCAATGTTGCATTTATTCAAGCCATGACCTTAAGGATTGAGGAAAAGGACAAAAGAATGATGAGATAGGAAGCTGTTTAGAATAGGTATATTAGAGTGACCTCATGTATATAAAGAGAAAGAAAAATTAGTTTGAGGTGGAAGAAAAATTAAAAGAAACTAATAAATTGAATTTGACATTTTAAGAATTTCCAGCTATTTGCCAGCTGAAGGAATGAAATTTTGATGTTTAATTGGTCCCTTTCTAGACTAGCGAGGTTCATTAGCATTGCATAAATTATTACATGGTGTTAAAAAGGTGCTTCATGGTGTCAAAAGGTGCTTATGCTGTAACTTATTCATCATAACTTTCTGTATTGAGCTTAATGGAGAATTAATATGTAAATCTAGCAAGATGCTCCCAACTTCTTTACTCAGTGCCCTGCCATGTCCAGGGATGTATGGACTAGGTGGATTAGCCATGATAAATGCAGGTTATGAGAATACAGTAAGAGGTCTGGATCTGGATGGCATGGTCTTCTGAGGGTTGATGAGTTGACTGTTCACTTTCCACACTATAGTGATTCTGTGATTCCTATCCTCCGCTGTTTTCCTGGATTTGGGAAGGATGGGAAGGAGTAGGCTACCTGACCATGTTATATGTGTCACTTGACCTTCTTGGAGGCCAGTTTGAGGGAAGTCTTGGTGGCAGACCCATGGAGACCTATGTTACAGATAGGCTGACTTCAGTTGAATCCCCAGGCGGCCCTTTGGAGAGGCAGTGGTCCAGGTGTTAAGGTCAGTATTTGAATTTTTTTTCCAAGAAATGTTGGAAATACGATGCCTCCATCTTGGGATACCCTCTGTCTCCCATCCATGTTACTACTACTTTAGACTTCTTTAACGATGGCGAACTAGCTGTTGGTACTCTGGCTTTAAAAGCCTGCCTGCTGAGCTCAGTTTTTTTTCCAAATTCAGGGAAAACCACAGATTAGTGTTTACCTCACAATATAGCCTTCTGCAACCCACCTCATCCACCCCATGTGAGCATGAAAATGGGGTTTTGAAGCCTGTGGGGGAATATCCTGCTGCTGATGTCTGGGTGGGAACCTGGCTAAAGCTCATGAGATAATGCTGATCTTTTGTTGTTGGAAGGTTGATCTTGTTATTTAATTGCTCTTATGTGTTTGCACCCGGGTCCTAATTTTTGAAGGCATGTAACATTAAAATGGTTCTGTTGCAGAGAGCCAATAGAATGTTTGAGGGAAATGTAAGTTGCACATTCATGTAGTAAGGGATACCCTCTCAAGGATGAGACTAAGGTGTGTTGCGGCAAGTTAGAGCAAACTATTTTGCTGTTTGCATTGATGCTGAATATCTCTTCGGCCAGGACGAGAGCCAAAACAAACATTTACCCTAAAAATAGATTAAATATTGTGATTAAAAGCCTGTTTGTATATGTCATATCTTAGTACATTTCATTAGTTGATTTTCCTTTTGGAAATACTATTACGCACTTGCAATAAAATTTTACTAGCACACGCATTTGCTTTTATGTTGAGATTAGAGTTCAAATAGCGCTGTCGAATCATACTATAGTAAAATTTATATGATTCATCATGTGCTGGGAGCAGGTGATATCAGTAAATCAAAATTGTCTTTTTTTTAACCCATTCTGTTCATAGTAATAGGAATCAAATATAAATCTGCCTTGACACGCACACTACAATTTTCAGAGGCTAGGAGCCTCTCTACCTTGAACTCTTTACACAGCTAATATGGAGGAAAGTATAGTTCAGCTATCAGATGTTCCTTTTACAATCACTTCAAACTGACAATATTGAAATTTTATATAGTAACAGTGATGCCTGGTGCAGAGGCGGGGAGGGTGGGGGTGAATAGCAGAAATTTAAATTGATAGAACATTTGAATTTGTCCAGTGCAGGATCATGCAATTATCTTTGTATACCATTCTGTAATTCTGCAACATTCCACCATTTAGTCGAGTTCAACAGCCTCAAATATTTTGAATGGAACAGATTAAAATAGAAAGCTAAATAAGCCTAGTTAAATCTGAGATTAAATATTTTCCATTTCAGGAAAATCCGTATAAAAATAGCTCCCTGAAATATTTCTGACCCACCGTCTGTTCATTCTTATAAATTGTGCTGAGATAGTTGTTGAAATAATGTTGCAACTGTTTACTGTGTAGATGGAGAGCTTCATTAAAATAAATCAGTAATAATATGCAGTCTAGTTACCTATTATCTGCTGATACTTTAGTTTGAGACAATCGCAATTTTTACAAAGCTGTAAAATTTCTTGCATTTTCACTAAATAATGAAATGATTTGTTAGATTATCTGTTGACTTGAGATTTTGGAATGGCATTAGAAAACAGCTTAATGTTGACCTGTTGGAGTGTCTTGTTGTAAAGTGGACCTTTACTTTGCAATATGACTGAGAAAGCAAAATTTGGAAATTGTATGAACTTCCTTGTAGAATAGAGGTGACTGACCTGTATAATAATAATCCATAACAAGAATAATATATTTGAAAGCAAAAGAGGAAAACTTACTGTTATCTAGTAGGTTAACAATTAACTGTCATTGAAGCCCTTACACTGAGAGTAGTAGAATATGAAAAATAAGATTTACCACTGATGAATGTTTAGTGATTTACGAAGGTGTTACAAAGCTCTTGTTCAGAGATATATGTTTTCTCTGTCTTTCACTTGGTTTGTGTAATTATTAAAATCTATGTTGAAATGATGAAGCCTTTTGTGTGATATATGTGGCCATTGTAATTGTCACACGCTGAGTTTAGAACTATAAAAAATTCTGAGCAGAAGGCAGGGATTTCCTCAGAATTACGCAAATATTGAGGGACTGCTGATCCCAGGCAGACCCGTAATGTCTCTTTGTAAAAGATTAGTTTTTAAAGATTCTTGAGAATAGTTTTGGTTAAGGATGGAGTCTGAAAGGTGCCCAAGGAACAACTTTATATTAAAGTATTAATGTGAAATTCAGCATTTCTAATCTACAGTGAAGTCTGTAACAGTTGCATTAAATGATGGAAATGATAATCAACTGGTTGTAACTTGATAGTCATGTCCTTGATACGTAAAGGTGAAATTTTGTATTACTTTTTTAAGGTTAAATATTTACACTAAGGATCAAAACCAAGATAATTGAGGAAATAGATTGACTGATTATGTAACATGGAGCTTCATATATTTTAAAGACACAATCAATCAATTTTAAGAGTCAATTTTAAGACCTTTATTAGTCATGTTTCACAGTATCTCTGCTGCACCATTAGTGTTACACAAATGACATCAGATTAGTGACCATTTAATCATCTTAATTTGCTAGAATAACAAGAACAGTGGGCTACAACTCCGTGAGAATAGTAAATAGCGCTGTGGATTTTAAATGTCCTATTAAATTGAAGTCCATTCTGCCTGTAAACATCTCAGCCTAAAAGCAGGAACCTCAGGCTTTGCAGTATTTCCTGCTTACTGCCCTAGAGTGTCAATCCAGTTGGAGTTCAGGCCCTGGTTTGGAGCTGAATCATGTTAACTTTCAACCTAAAAATGCCGAGCTATTGACTGAGCACAGCTGCATAAAATACCTTGAAAAAAAAACCCAGCAATGTGAGGCTTAAGTTGTCCAAGCATTCTATTTATCAGAGGATTCTAATGAAGAGTTTTGAGTTATGAGGGTTGCACCAATACTTCATGTTGGAATAAGGAGATAATAAATAAGCATTTCTGCTTTTGAGAGTCATAGATATGTATAGTATGGGAACAGACCCTTCGGTCCAACCTGTGCATTCCCACCTGAAATCCCAACCCAATCTAGTCCCAGCATCTGGCCCATATCCCTTCAAACCGTTCCGATTCATATACCCATCCAAATGCCTCTTAAAAGTTGCAATTGTACCAGCCTCCAACACTTCCTCAGGCAGCTCATTCCATACACGTACCACCCTCTGTGTGAAAACGTTGCCCTGTAGGTCTTTTTTATATCTTTCTCCTCTCACCTTAAACCTATGCCCTCTAGTTCTGGACTCCGCGACTCCAGGGAAAAGACATTGCCTATTTACCCTATCCATGCCCCTCATAATTTTGCAAACCTCTATAAGGTCACCCCTCAGCCTCCGACACTCCAGGGAAAACAGCCCCAGCCTGTTCAGCCTGTCCCCATAGCTCAAATCCTCCAACCCTGGCAACATCCTTGTAAATCTTTTCTGAACCCTTTCACATTTCACAACATCCTTCCGATAGGAAGGAGACCAGAATTCAACGCAATATTCCAACAGTGGCCTAACCAATGTCCTGTACAGCCGCAACATGACCTCCCAACTCCTGTACTCAATACTCTGACCAATAAAGGAAAGCATACCAAATGACCCCTTCACTATCCTATCTACCTGTGACTCTACTTTCAAGGATCTATGAACCTGCACTCCAAGGTCTCTTTGATCAGCAACACTCCCTAGGACCCAACCATTAAGTGTATAAGTCCTGCTAAGATTTGCTTTCCCAAAATGCAGCATCTCGCATTTATTTGAATTAAACTCCACCTGCCACTTCTCAGCCCATTGGCCCATCTGGTCAAGATCCTGTTGTAATCTGAGGTAACCCTCTTCACTGTCCGCTACACCTCCAATTTTGGTGTCATCTGCAGACTTACTAACTGTACCTCTTATGCTCACATCCAAATCATTTATGTAAATAACAAAAAGTAGAGGACTCAGCACCAATCCTTGTGGCACTCCACTCGTCACAGGCCTTCAGCTGCCACCACCACCCTCTGTCTTCTACCTTCCAGCCTGTTCTGCATCCAAATGGCTAGTTCTCCCTGTATTCCATGAGATCTAACCTTGTTGATCAGTCTCCCATGAGGAACCTTGTTGAATGCCTTGCTGAAGTCCATATGGACCACATCTACCGCTCTGCCCTCATCAATCCTCTTTTTACTTTTAATAAATTCAATCAAGTTTGTGAGACATGATTTCCCACACACAAAGCCATATTGACTATCACTAATCAGTCCTTGCCTTTCCAAATACATGTATATCCTGTCCCTCAGAATTCCCTCCAACAACTTGCCCACCACCGATGTCAGGCTGACTGGTCTACTTGGCTTGTACTTTCCACCCTCCTTATACAGTGGCACCACGTTAGCCAACCTCCAGTCTTCCAGCACCTCACTTGTGACTATTGATGAATGCAAATATCTCAGCAAGAGGCCCAGCAATCACTTCTCTAACTTCCCACAGGGTTCTAGGGTACACCTGATCAGGTCCTGGGGATTTATCTACCTTTACCCATTTCAAGACATCCAGCACTTCCTCCTCTGTAATATGGACATTTTGCAAGATGTCACCATCTATTTCCCTACAGCCTATATCTTCCATATCCTTTTCCACAGTACATACTGATGCAAAATACTCATTCAGTATCTCTCCCATTTTCTGCGGCTCCACACAAAGGCCACTTTGCTGATCTTTGAGGGGCCCTATTTTCTCCCTAGTTACCCTTTTGTCCTTAATGTATTTGTAAAAACCCTTTGGATTCTCCTTAATTCTATTTGCCAAAGCTATCTCATGTCCCCTTTTTGCCCTCCTGATTTCCCTCTTAAGTATACTCCTACTTCCTTTATACACGTCAAAGGATTCACTCGATCTATCCTGTCTATTCCTTACCTATGCTTCCTTCTTTTTCTTAACCAAACCCTCAATTTCTTTAGTCATCCAGCATTCCCTATATCTCCCAGCCTTTCCATTCACCCTAACAGGAATATAATTTCTCTGGATTCTCGTTGTCTCATTTAGACAATAGACAATAGGTGGAGGAGTAGACCATTCTGCCCTTTGAGCCTGTACTACCATTCAATATGATCATGGCTGATCATCCTTAATCAGTATCTTGTTCCTGCCTTATCCCCTTGATTCCACTATCCTTGAGAGCTCTATCTAACTCTTACTTCAATGAATCCAGAGACTGGGTGTCCACTGCCCTCTGGGGCAGAGCATTCCACACAGCCACCACTCTTTGGGTGAAGAAGTTTTCCTCATCTCTGTCCTAAATTGTCTACCCCATATTTTTAAGCTGTGTTCTCTCGTTCGGCACTCAACCATCAGCGGAAACATGTTTCCTGCCTCCAAAGTATCCAATCCTTTCATAATCCTATATGTCTCAATCAGATCCCCTCTCAGTCTTCTAAACTCAAGGGTATACAAGCCCAGTTGCCCCAGTCTATCAGCATAAGGTAGTTCCGCCATTCCAGGAATTGACCTCATGAACCTATGCTGCACTCCCTCAATAGCCAGAATGTCTTTCCTCAAATTTGGAGACCAGAACTGCACACAATACTCCAGGTGTAGTCTCACCAGGGCTCTGTACAGCTGCAGAAGAACCTCTTTGCTTCTATACTCAATCCCTCTTGTTATGAAGGCCAGCATGCTATTAGCCTTCTTCACTACCTGCCGTACCTGCATGCTTACCTTCATTGACTGGTGTACAAAAACACCCAGATCTCTTTGTACTGCCCCTTTACGTAAATTGATTCCATTTAGATAGTAATGTGCCTTCCTATTCTTGCCACCAAAGTGGATAACCATACATTTATCCACATTAAACTGCATCTGCCATGCATCTGGCCACTCACCTAACCTGTCCAGGTCACCCTGTAATCTCCTAACATCCTCCTCACATTTCACCCTGCCACCCAGCTTAGTATCATCAGCAAATTTGCTGCTGTTAATTACTAATACCATCTTCTACATCATTAATATATATTGTAAAAAGCTGCGGTCCCAACACTGATCCTTGCGGTACCTCACTGGTCACTGCCTGCCATTCCGAAATGGAGCTGTTTATCACTACGCTTTGTTTCCTGTCAGCCAACCAACTTTAATCCAAGTTAGTACTTTGCTCCCAATACCATGCGCCCTAGTTTTGCTCACTAACCTCCTATGTGGGACTTTATCAAAAGCTTTCTGAAAGTCCAGGTACACTACATCTACTGGATCTCCCTCATCCATCTTCAGAGTTACATCCTCAAAGAATTCCAGAAGATTAGTCAAGCATGATTTCCCCTTCATAAATCCATGCTGACTCTGACCTGTCCTGTTACTACTATCCAGATGTGTCGTAATTTCATCTTTTATAATAGACTCCAGCATCTTTCCCACCACTGAGGTCAGACTAACTGATGTTTAATTTCATGCTTTCTCTTTCCCACCTTTCTTAAAAAGTGGTACAACATTAGCCACCCTCCAATCCACAGGAACTGATCCCGAATCTATCGAACTCTGGAAAATAATCACCAACGCAACCAAGATTTCTTGAGCCACCTCCTTCAGTGCCCTGGGATGTAGACCATCAGGCCCCAGGGACTTATCAACGTTCAGACCGAACAGTCTCTCCAACACCAATTCCTGGCAAATATAAATTCCCTTAATTTCAGGTCCTTCAGCCACTGTTACCTCAGGGAGATTGCTTGTGAACACAGATCTGAAGTACCAATTCAATTCTTCTGCCATTTCTTTGTTCCCTGTAATATATTCCCCTGTTTCTGCCTTCAAGGGCCCAATTTTAGTCTTAACCATTTTTTTGCCTTTCACATACCTAAAAAAGCTTTTACTATCCTCCTTTATAATTTTGGCCAGTTTACCTTCGTACCTCATTTTTTCTCTGATTATTTCCTTCTTAGTAATCCTCTGTTGTTCTTTAAAAGCTTCTCAGTCC
Organism: Hemiscyllium ocellatum; assembly: GCF_020745735.1. Lineage (NCBI taxonomy): Eukaryota > Metazoa > Chordata > Chondrichthyes > Orectolobiformes > Hemiscylliidae > Hemiscyllium > Hemiscyllium ocellatum. The sequence continues at coordinate 43,912,050 of NC_083408.1, forward strand.
TCCGTTTTCCCACTTATCTTTGTTATGTTATACTTTTTCTCTTTTAACTTTATATGTTTCTTCATTTCCCTCGTCAGCCACGGCCACCTATGCCTCCTCCTAGGATCTTTCTTCCTTTTTGGAATGAACTGATCCTGCATCTTCTGCATTATACACAGAAATATCTGCCATTGTTCCTCCACTGTCATCCCTGCTAAGGTATTGTACCATTGTACTTTGGCCAGCTCCTCCCTCATAGCTCCATAGTACCCTTTATTCAACAGAAGTATTGTCACTTCCAATTGTACCCTCTCCCTCTCAAATTGCACATTGAAGCTTATTGTATTATGGTTACAATGGATCCTTCACTTCAAGGTCCCTGATCAATTCTGGTTCGTTGCACAATACCAGATCCAGAATTGCCTTCTCCCTGGTAAGCTCCAGCACCAGCTGTTCTAAGATTCCATCTCGGAAGCTCTCCTCAAAGTCTCTTTCTTGAGGTCCAATACCATCCTGATTCTCCCAGTCTACCTGCATGTTGAAATCCCCCAATAACAACTGTAGTAACATTTTTGCGACAGGCCAATTTCAGCTCCTGATTCAACTTATATCCGACATCCAGACGACTGTTTCGGGGCCTGTTGATAACTCCCAAGAGGGTCTTTTTACCCTTAGAATTTCTCAGTTCTATCCATTCTGACTCTACATCCCCTGATTCTAGGTCCCCCCGCACAAGGGACTGAATATCATCCCTTACCAACATGGCCACCCCACCCCCTCTGCCTGTCAGTCTGTCCTTACGATAGCACGTGTATCCTTGAATATTCATTTCCCAGGCCTGTCCACTTGAAGCCACGTCTCAGTTTTCCCCACAATATCGTATCTGCCAATTTCCAAAAGAGGAGCCTCAAGCTCATCCATCTTATTTCTAATGCTTCGTGCATTCATATATAGTATTTTTAATTTGTTACTGCCCTCACCCTTCCCATCAACTCCTATTTCACTCAACCTTACAGCATGATCCTTTTTTGAGCTTTCTGCTTCATTGATACAGTTGTCTTTCCTGACCTCCCTTGTTCTAACTTTCCCTTCAATTTCCTTCTTAAACATCCAGTTTGCCCCCCCACCCCCGCTACTTAGTTTAAAAGTAGCTGTGTTGCAGTAGCAAGCCTGCCTGCCAGAATGCTGGTCCCTAACCTATTAAGGTGCAAACCGTCTCTCTTGTATAATTTATGCTTACCACAAAACATACCCCAGTGATCAAGTCCATTTCCTTCAAGTCCCTGTTTCTGGCCTCACCAGCCCGAGGAACTGGAAGCAAACTGGAGATAACCACCCTGGACGTCCTGCTTTTCAGCCTTCTTCCGAGTTCTCCGAAGTCTTGCTGTAGTATGTTCCTCCTCTTCTTCCCGATATCATTTGTGCTGACATGTACCACCACCTCTGGCTATTCACCTTCGTCTTTGAGGACTTCCTGCACTCTGTCTGTGATGTCTTTAACCCTGGCACCAGGAAGGCAACACGCCATCCTTAAGTCCCGCCTGCTGCCACAAAAACCCCGGTCAGTTCCTCTCACTATGGAGTCCCCTATTACCACAGCTCTGTGTGATGTCCGACTCTTCCGCTTGCCTCCACGCCAACTTTTGATTGACAGACCTGGCCGCCTTGTGGACTGGCAGTGTCATCTGTCTCCACTATTTCCAAACGATTCAACTTGTTCCTGACAGGTACTTCCCCCGTGGTCTCTTGCACCTGTCTCCTCTCTGCCTTCCTCATCGTCTGCTCTCTTCTGATATGGTCAGTGTGATAACCTCACTGAAGGTCTTGTCCAGAAAGATCTCGTTCTCTCGGATGAGCCTAAGATCCTCCAGTTCTTTCATCAGTGCTGCAATATGCTCTGTCAGTAGCTGAACGTGCACTCACTTTCCACACTTACACGAGACAGACACACCAGAGTCGTTGACCTCCCACATCAAGCACATAGCACACTGAACAAGCTTGGCAGTCATTTCTTCACCCTCTTCAACTGTGGCGTAGTCACTTCACTCGACCTCAACACTCAACCTCCTTGTCAAAGACTCCTGAGCTAAAGCCTCACTCTTCACTCCATAGGAGCTTCCTTGGACCCTCTTTTCGGGGCAAGTCTGTGGACTTTAAATTTAGGTTAGAGGAAGAAAAGGCTTCCCATTTTCCAGCCGTCCCTTTACCTGCAAACATCTGCCCCCAATCAGCTTTCAAAAGTTCTTGCCTAATACTGTCAAAAATTGGCCTTACTTCAATTTAGAATTTCGACTTTTAGATCTGATCTATCCTTTTCCATCATTATTTTTAATCTAATAGAATTATGGTCGCTGGTCCCAAAGTGCTCCGCCATTGACACCTCAGTCACCTGCGCTGTCTTATTTCCCAAGAGTAGGTCAAGTTTTGCACCTTCTGTAGTAGGTACATCCACATACTGAATCAGAAAATTTTATTGTACACACTTAACAAATTCCTCTCCATCTAAACCCTTAACACTAAGACTGGGACTGCCAATGTTTTGGAAAGTTAAAATCCCGTACCATAACCACTCTATTATTCTTACAGATAGCTGCGATCTCCTTACAAGTTTATTTCTTAATTTCCCTCTGACTATTCGGAGGTCTATAATACAATCCCAATAAGGTTATTATCCCTTTCTTATTTCTCAGTTCCACCCAAATAACTTCCCTGGATGTATTTCCGGGCATATCCTCCCTCAGCACAGCTGTAATGCTATCCCTTATCCAAAATGCCACTGCACCCTCCTCTTTTGCCTCCCTTTCTATCCTTCCTTTCGCATTTGTATCCTGGAACATTAAGCTGCCAGTCCTGCCCATCCCTGAGCCATGTTTCTGTAATTGCTACGATATCCCAGTCCCATGTTCCTACCCATGCCCTGAGTTCATCTGCCTTCCCTGTTAGGCCCTTTGCATTGAAATAAATGCAGATTAATTTATTAGTCCTACCTTGTCCCTGCCTGCCCTGACTGTTTGACTCACTTCTGTTTCTCAAATGTACCAGTCTCAGATTGATCTCTTTCCTCACTATCTCCCTTGGACCCACCGCCGACCCCCCAACCCCCCACCTTACTAGTTTAAATCCTCCCGAGCAGCTCTGGCAAATTTCCCTGCCAGTATATTAGTCCCATTCCAATCTAGTTGCAATCCGTCCTTCTTGTACAGGTCACTTCTACCCCAAAAGAGATTCCAATGATCCAAAAATGTGAATCCCTCTCCCATACACCAGCTCCTCAGCCATGCATTCATCTGCTCTCTCCTCCTATTCCTGCCCTCACTACCTCGTAGCACTGGGAGTAATCCCGATATTATTACTCTCGAGGAACCTTTTTCAATTTCTGCCGAACTCTCTGTAATCTCCCTTAAGAATCTCAACCTTTTCCCTTCCTATGTCATTGGTTCCAGTGTGGACAATGACCTCCTGCTGGCCCCTCTCCCCCGTGAGAACATTCTGCACCTGTCTGAGACATCCTTGAACTTGGCACCAAGGAAGCAACACACCATTCTGATTTTTCGTTGCTGGCCACAGAAACGTCTGTCTGTACCTTGGACTCGAGAATCCCCAACACAGTTGATCTCTTGGAACCCAACGTACCCCTCGTTGCATTAGAGCCAGTCTCAATAACAGAAACTTGGCTGTTTGTGCTACGTTCCCCTGAGAATCCATCACCCCCTACATTTTCCAAAACAGCATACCTGTTTGAAGTGAGTATATCCACAAAAGACTCCTGCACTAGCTGCCTACCTTTCTTACCTTTCCTGGAGTTAACCCATCCATGTGACTGTATATGAGACTCACCCCCCTCCCCTTCCTATAACTGCCATCCATCACATACTGTTGCTGTTGCAAATTCCTCATTGCTTCCAACGGTCTCTCTAACCAATCCATTCGATCTGATAAGATTCTCAGCCAACAGCATTTATGGCAGATATAATCCGCAGTAACCCTTCAACTCTCTTTAAACTCCCGCATCTGACAAGAAGTACATATTACTCTATTAAAGGCCATTTTTGCTCCTTCGCAATCTACAGGCCCAGAAATTAACACCATCTTATTCCTCTACAAACACTGCCCCAGGTTAAATTAATAGTTATGGTTTATATTTTAAGTTTAATCAAGAGACATATTTCCAAAAGCGTATAATCTGGAAAGAACCCTCTCTATTCACTACTGCAGATTCTCACTTCAAACAACGATTAACTTATCTGATTCTGTGCTTTGAACTTCACCCAGCGGTTCCTCCAAGATCAGTTGTGAATTTTACTGTTTGTTAATTTTCCCTGATGCACTCCGATGTCCAACGATAATGAATTCAAACAGCAAGGGCAGTAGCTGTGCAGGTTCTCTCTCTCTCTCTCTCTCTCACTCTCTCCACACCCCCCCGCCTCCACACCAATGACCTCACCATGTGCTTCCTTTGTCTGTTCTTCTCCCTTTTAAAACTGATGTTGTTTTGACTTTTTTTTCCCAAAGTTCCAAAACAATGCAACAGCATATGAAACAGTAATTGCTGCTCCTGGAATTTGAGGAAATCACCTCCAGCACCTAAAGTACCTCAAACTAGTCCATGCATGTTTCTCAGGTCTTATTCACTTTATAAGGTCCTCCCCCCCCAAGTCTCCTACACTATCAAGAAAAAAGGCCTAGCTTCTCTAACCTCTCCCTATAAGGAAGACTGTTGAGTTCTGGCAATATCATTGTAAATTTCCTCTGAACTCTTTCCAGTTTAATAATGTCCTTCCTTTAACAAGGTGACCAAAATTGAACACGATATTCCAAGTGTGGGCTCACCAAAGTCCTGTACAACTGCAACATAACTTCCCAACTTCTTTACTCAGTGCCCTGACTGATGAAGGCCAGTGTGCCAAAAGCCTCCTTCACTGCCTCTTTACCTGTGCCTCCACTTTCAGAGAACCATGCACTTGAACTCTGTTCCACTACACTCCTTAAGGCCCTACCATTCACTATGAAACTCCTACCTTGATTTGACTTTCCAAAATGCAAGTCTTTACGCTTACCTGTATTAATGTCCATTTGCCATTTCTCAGCCCAGTCTCTAGCTGATCAAGGTCCTGCTGCAATTTCTGATATCCTTCCTCACTATCCACAATATCGCCTATTTGAATGTCATCTGCAAACTTACTAATCATCTTTATACTTTCTCATCCAAATCATTGATATAGTTAACAAACAGCAATGGGCCCGGCACCAACTCCTGAGGCACTCAATTAGTCACAGGCTTCCAGTCCGACAAGCATCCTTCCACTATTATCCTCTGCTTTCTACTATCAAAACAACTTGCCAGCTGGCCCTGGATTCCATGCATTCTAGCCTTCCAGAGCAGGCTACCATCTGGAACCTTAGCAACAGCCTTACTGAAATCCATATAGACCATGTCTACCACCCTGCCGTCATTAACCTTGCTAGTCAATTCATCAAAGAACTCTAACAAATTTGTGAGGCCTGATCTCCCATGCACTAAGCCATGTTGACTATTCCTAATCAAGCCTTGTCTTTCCAAATGCATGTGTATGTTATCTCTCAGAATCTTCTCAAGTAACTTAGGCTTATTGATCTAGGCTTATTGGTCTTCAGTACCCAGTTTTTCTTCGTCACTCTTCTTGAATAAGGGAACATTTGCTATTCTCCAGTCTTCTGGGACCTCACCCGTGGCTAATGATGATGCAAAAATATCAGCCAGGACCCCCACAATTTCTTCTTTAGCCTGTTGCAGGTGTTCTTGGATACATCTGGTCAGGACTCTGAGATTTATTCACTTCATTAATTCTAATATGTCCAACATCTCTACTGTAATATGGACTGTCCTCAAGGTATGACGACGAACTCCCCCAAGTTCCTAAGTCTTCATGTCTTCCTCCATGATAAAAACACAGAAGAGAAATATTCATTGAGGACCTTGCCCATCTCCTGCAGTTCCACACACATACACTATGGTCCTTGAGGGTCCTATTCTCTCTCTCATTTTTTATTCTTTAATATACTTAAAGAACCTTTGGATTTACCCTAACCTTCTCAGCCAAGGCTGTCTCGTGCTCCTTTGTCACCCTCCTGATTTCGTCCTTAAGTAAGTATTTTTCAGAAATGCAACTGTGTAGTGTGCAAGTGATTTTAGGTAGCATTGATCAATATTTTGAATGAAAATAGTCTTCCAAAGCAGAACTGGAGGAGGCATGAAGTTAAGATGATTATCTAACTCCTAAAATATAGAGACATCTCAAAATGATCTGTGGTCAGAGAAGAAAGAATATCAAACAAGGAACATGGTCAGAAGTACACCAGGTTATAATCCAACAGGTTTAATTTAAAATCACAATCTTTTGGAGCACTGCTCCTTCGTCAGGTGAAGTGAAGAGTCGGACCCAGGCACAGAATTTATAGGCAGAGAGATCAAAAGATACAACAAATGGTGTGAATGGAATGACGACAGGCTGAATAACAAGTCTCTGCAGGTGATCAAAAATGTCAGACGGTGTGAGTCAAATGTCAACAACTGAATAGCAAGTGAAGGGATGATCTGTGATCGATTAATTTATACAGAGACATAATTACAAAAAATTAATAACAAGTTGATGCTGAAGCCAAACGCAACGGCTGGAATAACATAATAGATATACAGTTTACATGCCAAGTGTCTAACTAAAGCAACAAGTAATCCAAGGCTCTATAAATTGATTAAGGTAGCGAAGTCATATCAAGTTATCAAAACAGAACAGTATGGTGGGATTACATGTCGCACGACATGAACCCAAGATTACAGTTGAGGCTGTCTTCATGGGTACCGATCTTGGCTATCCGTTTCTGCACAGGATATTCTGCATTGTTGTGTATCTCGAAGGCCGCCTAGGAGGACACTTGCCCGAAGAGTGGAGGCTGAATGTCCTTGACCGCTGAAGTGTTCCCCAATTGGGAGGGAACGTTCCTATATGGCGATTGTTGCACACTGTCTGTTCATCCATTGTTGTAGGGTCTGCACAGTCTCACCAATGTACATTGGGGAATCATTAACAGCATTTGAGATAGACAACCTTGGCTGAGTATCTGCTATATATGTGGTGGGTGGTGTATCCATGTGTGATGGTAATATCCATGTTGATGATCTGGCACATCTTGCAGAGATTACAGTGGCAGGGTTATGTGGTGTTGTAGTAAGAAGTAGGTTGAAGAACTTTCAGAGGGCAGGAATGTAATTGCTAAAATATTGATCACGGCAGACAAATAGAAAAAGCTTAGGCACAAAGAATATCCGTTTTGACTTGAATTCCAGATACTGAGGAAATCAAGTAGGATTTTTTTTCTTTCATAAAGGAGTAATGATAACTAGATGTGCTAGTGGAACAGTGAGCATTCAAGTTTTGGTTTGTGATTACTTCAGTGGGGCAAAATGTATTCTGGAATTAAGGATCTTTTAATGATCACACTGCTGATTAATCATGATAATCATGTTCCTTTTCAAATTACACTTGTATCTACTTGTACGTGAAGAAAAAGATGTACTGCATTGTATCCTATGAGTGAATAACTTTGCTTTAAGGTTGTCAAAACATTCCCTTTAAAATGCTTATTGTAGAGCTGAGGTGTTTGATAACAAAGACTAAAGTGGACCAGTAATTACAGATTGCTTATTTTCCTTAATTTCTCTGCCCCTCTTACCCATTCCAACCTCTCTCCATCCGGATTTTCTGCCCTTCGCTCCCTTAGGTCCAACCCCACCTTGTCATCAAACCTGCTGACAAAGGGAGTGCTGTTGTTGTCTGGCATATTGACCTCTACCTCGCAGAGGCTGAGCGCCAACTCCCAGATTCCTCCTCCTACCTCCTCCTGGAGCATGACCACACCATTGAGCATCAAGCCATTGTCTCCAACACCGTGACTGACCTCATTTCCTCCGAATGCACCCCCCCCCTCCCCCCCACAGCTTCCAACCCCATAGTCTCCCATTTCTACCTACTCCCCAAAATCTACAAGAAGGACTGTCCCGGCAGGTCCAATATGTCAGCATGCTCCTGCCCCACTGAACTTATTTCCTCCTACCTTGACTCCATCCTTACTCCTCTGGTTCACTCCCTCCCCACCTACATCCGGGATTCCTCTAATGCCCTGCGACACATTGACAGCTTTCAATTCGCAGGCCCTAACCACCTTCTATTCACTATGGATGTGCAATGTCTTCACACCTCCATCCCACACCAAGACAGTTTGAAAGCTCTTCGCTTCTTTCTCGAAAAGAGGTCCGAACCATCTCCATCCACCACCACTCTCCTCTGCCTAGCTGAACTTGTTCTCTCTCTCAACAACTTCTCCTTCAACTCATCCCATTTTCTCCAAATCAAAGGTGTAGCAATGGGTACCCGCATGGGTCCGAGCTATGCCGTCTTTTCATGGGGTATATGGAACATTTCTTGTTCCTGGCCTACCCGGGTCCCCTCCCACAACTGCTTTATTGGTACATCGATGACTATTTCGGTGCGGCTTCATGCTCTCGTCCTGACCTGAAAAAATTCATAAACTTCGCTTCCAGTTTCTATCCCTCCATCACCTTCACCTGGTTCATCTCCAACACTTGCCTTCCTTTCCTTGACCTTTCTGTCTCCATTTCCAGCAATAGTCTATCCACTACTATCCATTTCAAGCCCACTGACTCCCACAGCTATCTGGACTACAGCTCTTCTCACCCTCTGTCCTGTAAGGACACTATCCCTTTCTCTCCGCTCCTTCGCCTCCGCCGCATTTGTTCTGCTGAGGCCACTTTCCAAAGTGGTGCTCTTAATATGTGCTCCTTCTTCTCCAACCGTGGCTTCCTACTTACAGTTGTTGACAGGGCTCTCGACAGCATGCGGTCCATCTCCCACGTCACGATCCTCTCCTCCTCCCTCCCCTCCCAGAACAAGGATAGGGTTCCTCTTGTTCTCATCTTTCACCCCACCAGTCTTCACATGCAAAGAATAATCCTCCGCCATTTTCACCAACTCCAACACAACGCCACCATTAAACACATCGTCCCTTCCCTCCCCTGTCTGCATTCCTCAGAGATCGTTCCCTCCGGGACAACCTAGTCCATTCCTCCATCACACCTAACACCCCTCCCATTACACACAGCACCTTCCCATCACACACAGCACCTTCCCATGCAATTGCAGAAGGTGCAATACCTACTCTTTACCTCTTGCCTGCTCACCATCCAAGGCCCCAAACACTCATTTCAGATTAAGCAGCGTTTCATTTGTACCTCTTCCAATTTGGTCTATTGCATTCATTGCTCCCAATGTGGTCCCCTCTATATCGGAGAGACAAAAGGCTGACTGGGTGATCGCTTTGCTGAACACCTTCAGTCTGTACCCAATTAGGTCCCGGACCTTCCCGTGGCTTGCCACTTCAACACACAATCCTGCTCCCATGCCCACATGTCTGTCCTTGGCCTGCTGCAATGTTCCAGTGATGCTCAACGCAAACTGGAGGAACAGCATCTCATCTTCCGACTAGGCACGTTACAGCCTGCCGGTCTCAACATTTAATTCAACAACTTCAGATGATTATCCCATCTCGACCCCTCTGTTTTCATTCTGCTCTGTAATTTTTTTTGTTTTCACTGTCCTGTACCTCTTATTTCTTGATTGTCTCTCTTACTCTCGCTTCCCACTCTGTCATCACCTTTTTCCTCTCCTCTTCCCACTTTGCTGCCCTTCTCCCCTGTTTTCCATTTTGCTGCTGCTTCACCCATCTCCCTCATCTCCCATATATTTTGTCACATAGCACTGGCTTCAGCCTTGGTTATTCACAGCTCCTAATTTCCCTATAATCTCTCTTTGCACTGTCATTATCACTTCTTTATTGTTACGTTTACTTCTGGAGCCATGACTCACCCTCTCTCAGCCTAGTATAAATACCTCCCTATTTCTCCCTTTTTTTTTGCTTTGACAAAGGGTCAGTTGGACTCTAAACATCAGCTCTTTTCTCTCCTTACAGATGCTGCCAGACCTGCTGAGATTTTCCAGCATTTTCTCTTTTGGTTTCAGATTCCAGCATTCGCAGTAATTTGCTTTTATCCGTTGCTTATTTTCTGTCTGCCACATATGTAATCCAGGTGTGGCCTGTGGAGGTGGCAAATCAGGATGAGTTGACCAACATAAATTAGCCACTGTTCGGGATGTTTGTGCTATTAAATAATAATAAATTCAGGCTTGTTTGGGGAAGATGAATCAATTGAGAAGATATGAGAAATGCAGCTGAAAGAATCTTGCTGCCTTGTTTGGGTAGTGATGGGAGAGAATTTTAAAGGCAAAGAGAATTAGATTATTTTTAAATAAAACAATGAAGCTTTTCGCTGTAGTAATGTTCATAGCTCATCTCATTCATGTTTTTTTTTAAATGCAATTAGATTCCTGTAAGGTTATAATTGTGGCTGGTCTGACTGTGTATATAGCAATATAAACACAATGAGAATAGGTTGAATTTCACTGTAGTGTTTTGTCAACAAATCCTAGTTGTTGAGAATGTACATTTTCAAGAATAAAAACAATACTTTATTTTCAATTTCACCATAGTAAGCTTCTACCCTGATTCGATATTTTGGTCTGTGGTTTCATTAGCAGCAAATCTGCTTTTAGCCAAAGACATTCAATATAAATCCTTAAAGATACTCAGCTCCAGTGTCCATTGGTTAGAAGTGATTTCTTTTTAAAAGATGCATAAGTTCCACATTTATTGGGCTGGATCTTTCAGGATCCATTCTGCTGTGAGTATGATAATTGTTGGCCAGAGATCAAACATATTTTTTGCTGAAAAGCCATTGAAGTCATTGGAAACATCATTTACTATTTCAAAGAAACCTCAAATGGTTTTTTAAACATTTTGACTGTGAAAATGTTTTGATAACTGTGTTAAAGGCAGAATCTAGATGCAAATTACTGTTGTCGGTAACAGAAAAAAAATATTTTCAGAAGAGATTTTCTTGGTCTCTTGAAAAAAGAAAGTAGGAATTGGCAATTTGGCCCAATGAACCTGTTCAGCTTTTCATAAGTTCATAATATATCGAAGCAGAATTAGGTAATTGGCCCATCGAGTCTGCTTTGCCATTTGGTCATGGCAGATATGCTCTTCACCTACATTTTCCTGCCCTCTCTCCATATCTCTTCAACCCTTACCAATTAAAAATCTGTCTACTCTTTCTTAAATTTACTCACTGTCCCAGCATCCACCTCACTTTGGGGTAATGATGAGACTATGGTTGATTGTGGCCTTAATAGTTCTTTTAGCAGGGCTTGACCCCCTTAACACTTGTTCATCAAAAATCTGTTGAACTTGAATATACGTTCAATCACCCAGCCTCCACTGCTGTCTGGAAGAGCATTCCAAAAATAATGACCCTTTGGGAGAAGAATCTCATATGACTATTCATATAATTAGGTGCAGAAATCTGAGATTTGGTCTTTCGAACTTGCTCTTCCATTCAGGAAATTCAGGGCTGATCTATTTGCCATTTGAATTCCAAATTCTAACCTACCTCTGATAATTTCTTTGCTAACAAGAATCTATCTACCTCCAACTCAAAAAAAAATTCAATGATTCTGCCTTTGCTGCCTTTTGAGGCAGTGTGTTTCTCAGAATTCCTGCTTACCCCTATATTATACTGGAGATTCTTTATCTGTGGGTTATGTGCCCATTAATTCTGGATTCTCCCCCAAGAAGAGTCGATGGTAGTCATAATTTGGAATTACTGGTGTTGGATTGGGGTGTATGAAATTAAAAATCACACAACACCAGGTTATAATCCAACAGGTTTATTAGGAAGCACTAGCTTTCAGAGCGCTGCTTTGAAAGCTAGTGCTTCCAAATAAACGAATAGGATTATAAACTGGTATTGTGTGATTTTTAACTTCCCACAAGGGGAGACCCCTTAGAATCACAGAATTATAGAAGAGGCCCTTCAGCCCATTGAGTCTGCACTTACAAAAACTACTCCAAGTCTATACTAGTCTGACTTCCGAGCACTTGGCCCATAGCTTTAAATGTTGCAACATTGTAAGTGCTCTCCAAGTACTTTTTAAACGTTGTGAGGCTTCCTGTCTCAACTACCCTCCCAAGCAGCGAATTCCAGATTCCCAGCACCCTCTGGTTGAAAAACCTATTCCTCAAATCCCCTCTCCACCTCCTGCCTCTCACCTTAAAATTTCATCCCATTGTTATTGACCCTTCAACTAAGGGGAACCGCTACTTTCTATCCACCTTTTCCATGCCTCGCACAATCTTACAATCCTCAATCAAGTCCCGTCTCAGTATCTTGTATGTTCTGATAAGATTACCTTATTCTGCTGAAGAGGGTGTGAGCCCCGTTGGCAGAAGATGTCTCATAACTTCAGCGTTATTGAAGTTTAACTGGTGCATTTGATAAAAATGACTAGTTTATCATTTTAGAGGTCACTATTGGTTTTTCTTTTGATCAATTTCTTCTGGGCTATGGCATGACTTTCTTCCATCTCTTGACGTATCATAAATCAACATCAGTAAAGTTGCCAAATCCAGGTTTTTCTTCTGTGCTTTTGATAAAATGTGTGATGAAACTTCCAGACAAAATTTGTCTTGTGCTACCCTGAGACATTCCAGAATGTTTGTTGGAGCAGTATTGAGTTTAGAATAATGCTTCGTGGCTCTTGTAAGATGTCTGCCTGCAGTCTGTGTAGGACAGAATCCTGATTAGTTTTGAGGATGTCGGAGTGTCACCATTTTCATTTGCCAGTTTAGTCTGACACATTGACCTTTAGTTTGGAGTAGTAAAATTCGGATGTACGTTTGAATTGTGTGTCTGTTGTATTTATTTGTATGCAGTTCATGAACATTAATTGGGAATTCACTGTTGCTCCTATCAATAGGAACAGGCACCAGCTATGGCTGATGGCTTAGAAGATGCATGATTTGAATGTGTGAATCAGTAAATAAACACTTGTAAATGTATGGAAAGATTTGGCTCCAGTTCCACCCTTCACTATTAGTTTTTTTAGATTATACGACAGCGCTTTTCATAAAATTTAATTTGGTTTACACAAGAAAAATGCCTAAGGCCTCCAGGATACTCAACTGTAGCAGTTTTTCTTATATTCTGCTCCTTGTTGGAAACCCGCCCTGGTAAGATAATGAAAAAGTAATGAGCAAATAATCCTTCAGATCAGCCAGTGAGCATTAAAATTTGAAGTTGGAAAAGTGACTTAGGATATAGATTTATTAGAATTTTTTAATCAGGACCACAAACATGCATAATGTTATGAATTCTAACATTCGATGAATAGTAACTTAATATAATGAAAATTAGACCAGTTAAGTTTTGTAGTCAAAGGTGCTAAATGTTCTAGATAAACCCCCAACAGACATTTTATCTTTTTGTGTCACATTTACAGTGTGATCTTGCTTATTCTCTCAACTGGAGCAATAGTCAAGATTATGGCAAATAGTCTTTGTATGAATCTATGCTTGTCCTGCTCATCTTTGACATCTTAGCAACATGATCAGTAGACATGGTGTGAGCTTCCACATGTCTGCTGAGAATGTCTGGTTCTAATTCAATCAAACCCTCCCATTACATATTGTCAACTTGCTTGTCTAGCATCTACTCTAGAGTATTGGATAAGCAGTTTGATAAATAAGAGGCATTGTTCACTTCCAATGAACAGCTGGGGTGAGCGAAGTGATAGGTCTTGACTTCATTGTAGATTACATATTCTAGCTACCTGTTTGTTCTCGTACCTTTGCTATTGGCAGAAGCAAAATCAAACTACAGAATTTTGCGATATATTCTGTTGCACACCAAGACGGAGCAAGTTCAAAAGAGATTTGCTCAAATGGTTCCAAGGATTGGGGAATTCAGCTGCAGGGTTAAATTGAAGAAACTGGAGTTGTTCTTGGAGCAGGGAATTTGAAGGAACTTAACTTGCAGGGGCATGGGGAGCAGGGTTGCTCCACAGATAATTATTATAGACTCAATTAGTCAATTGACCTCCTCCTGTGTCATAGTGGCTCCATGATCTAAGATTTATGTAATTTGCACTTCCCTGTGTTAATTTGTGATGTTGCTCTTTCTAATTTTTGAATATTTTCTGGTCCTCATTCCCGATCTTGGAGCTATGTTCTCCTTTGACTCTGGCCTTTTATGCATTCCACACCCCTCAGATCAAATAATTACCCCACTGGCTACTTGACAAATGAGCAGTGCTCTGAAAACTTGCACTTTCAAAAAAATCTATTGGACTATAACCTAGTGTCATGTGATTTTTTAACTTTGACCACCCCAGTCTTAACACTGGCAGCTCCACATCAAATTATTAAATTTGCCTCGACATTTTTCTGAAATTGCCTGCCTAAGTACTGCAGTTTTGCAACTTTTTTGTGCCCTCCAACCCTTTCTAAAACTGAATACTTCTAAAACGTTTTTATCGTCCCTTATCTTCTTAGACAGTTAACTTTGAGACAAGCAAAAGGTTTATAGAGGGAAAAGAAGAGTGAATTAGTGTCAAATCAAAGAAGAAAAGAAATAGAGAAGAATGAAAGGTAAGAAATAAAAGAGAGAAAAAACAGAGACAAAGGAAATATATAATGAAGAAAATGAAAATGTTGTATTCAAAAATCTCCTGAAAATAACTTACTAACTAGAGGAGTAAGACTTTACAGCCTCAGTTGTTTCCTTTCTGAACTGAAGAGGTTATGCAAAATCAGAGAGTTAATATCACAGCTGCAACACTAGAAGAGGCCCTCAGCCCATTGTGACCATGCTGGCACATTGTAAGAACAGTATACTAAATGTCACTCTTCAGTCATTTCTCTGTAGCCCCTCAGATCTTTCCTTTTCAAATAATGATCCGTCTTCCTTTTGGATATTTTCTTATCAACACATTCAGAGATGTTATTACACACTCATAGAGCAGCTGGGACTTGAACCCAGGCCTTCTGGCTCTGAAGTAGGGACCCTACTACTCTACCATAAGAAACCTTTTCTTTTGTTCAATATTGACATGTAAAGCCTTTTAAGGGAAACTTTTGACAATCACAATTGAACCTGCTTCCACCACACATTCTAGGTATTAATTACACATTATATGATATTCCTCATGTCACCATTGCTGGAATATAAATTTCATTTTTTAAAAATATATTTTTATTGGAAAAATATATTTTTTAATATTACAAGTACAAAACCATATAATTCAAACAGTACAAAAAAAACCCAACCCACTCTCATGTGCAAGTATAAAAACATATATAGGTAAGTATAGAATAAAAAAAATCAAACTGGCTATTGAACTAAATAAATAAATAACCAACAACAAATTAATAAGTAGTAATAACTCAGCCCAGCCAAACAAAACACTCATATGTTTACAGTTCCTCCTCCCTGGATATTGAACTCGAAAAACACAATTGTTACAGCTATATAAAAGCCCTCGTTAGTGTGACAGATAAATCTGTGTCAAGGTATTCCAAAAAGAGCTGCCATGTCTTACAAAAATTCTCAGTTTTGTGGTATACCATATTCATGAGAAAATCCAGGGGAATATGCTCCATAATAGTCTTCTGCCAACCCGACAGGCCTGGGGGTTTACCGGATATCCAACCTAGCAAGATATTCTTTCTTGCAGAGAACGTGAGAGTTTTGAAAAGTTTTTTTCTTATGTGCGTCTGCAGGAAATACAGTGGGCAGGCTCAAAAGGAGAGAGATAGGGTCCTTCTCCACCCATACACCCAAAGTCCTCTCCATTGCGCCCGCCATAGCACTCCAATATGTTTGCAGCCTTTCGCAAGACCAGAAACAATGGGTAAGAGTGCCTATACAGACCTTGTACTTGGGACATGCTGACGATATCTCTGGTTTAAATTTTGACAAATGATCCAGAGCCACGTGGACCCTGTGGAGAATCTTCAACTGTAAAGCATGGGTCCAATTGCAAGTTGATATCTTCCTTGCATTCTCCCAAATATCCTCCCATGCCTCTGAAGAGACTTCAACATCCAGCAGAGTCAATCAAACTCATCTAAGGAGACACCTCCCAGTTGATGATATAGAGTACTGACAGAAAGTGTATTCTTAGTACGTAGTACCCCCTCCCTCTCTATGTCGGGTTTCTAGGGATCAGTCAAACACGTGGTTTTGTTTTGAATAAAATCCCTAACTTGAAAAAAACCAAAGAGGTCTCTATTAGATAACTCATAATTCCGTACTAACTGATTGAAGGACATCATAACATCTCCCTCAAATAAATCGCCCATCCAAGATACACCCCTAGCTGCCCAACATTTAAATCCTGAATCTATCATCCCCACTTGAAAACCAGACATACCCACTAAAGGTGTAAACAAAGATGTTTTGCCAATATTGCCTTCCCCCTGCCGAATTGCCCTCCATGCTTTAAAGTATTGATAATTATTGGGTTATGGCAATGTTCCCTAACTGTCCTCATTTTGTCCAAAAAAAGCAAACCGGTAAAGGGGCCTCTTGCCTGGGAGACTTCGATATCTAACCATATTGAAAGAGGATCTCCACAAACCCAATCACTCACGTAGGACAAAAGCGAGCTTAATTGGTATTTTTTAATGTCGGAAGGTCCACTTTCCCCAGTCTGTGAGGCAGTTGCAGTTTAGCTGATTTAATGAGGGGCTGCTTACGATGCCAAACAAAGGAGCTGAACCAGCAGTTTAGCCTCTTGAGAGTTTGCTTATTGAAAATCAGAGGTAGCATCCATATAGTGTATAGCAAACGAGGGAGAATATTCATCTTAATAAGCGCTATCCGACCCAACCATGAGACTGGAAGTGCCTCCAATCTTTGAAGATCTTGTTTAATTTTCTTCAAATAATTGGATAAAATTAGCTTTGAACAGCCGAACCAGAACTGGAGTAATGAATATGTCCAAATACACAAGCCACTCTCTTCCACTCCACCTCCCCCCTCCATTACCACCTAAATGGGAATCTATAGTCGCCTCGAGACCTAGCTCCTTTGTAGGTCCACCCATAGGCATAGCCTCTGATTTCGCAGAAAAAAGCGCCAAATGCGCGAATGCATTGTATCAGGCAAGGTACTGAAACTGCTGGATTTGTCAAAAAAAATTAGGACATCCTCTGCTACATCGAAATCTTATCTAATTTTGACCCCACTTCTGGAGCTGATTTATTGGGATCCCCACGATGGCCTCCCCCAATGGTTCAATCACCAACATAAAAAACAATCGTGAAAGGGACGGCCCTGCCGGCTGCCCCTAAAAATATTAAAATTGCTTGATCATACCCCGTTGGTGATGACCGCAGCAAGAGGTCATCGTAGAGAACCGTTACCCATCGTATAAAGACTTCGCCCAAACCAAACTGCTCCAGAGTATAGAAAAGGTACAGCCACTCAACTCAGTCAGAAGCTTCTCTGCATCTCGAGAAATCACCAATCCCTGTATTGACTGTTGTTGGCCTGCTTGAAATACATTAAGCAGCCTGCTAACATTATTAGAGCATCTGTGGCCCTTTATGAAACCCATTTGATCCTCTTTAATAATAGAAGGTAACACAGTCTCCAGCCTTAATGCGAGAGTCTTCGAGAGGATTTTAAAGTCCACATTTAAGAGTGAGATGGGCCTGTACGAAGCACAGTCTTCCGGGTCCTTCCCTTTTTTTAAGAATAAGTGAAACATTGGCCTCTCTCAGAGATGGTGGGAGACAACCGTGACTCTTTGAATTATTAAACATATTGAGCACCGGGTCTGACAGTATACTTATAAATTCCTTACAGAATTCACTGGAAAGTCCATCAGGACTGGGTGCCTTTCTACTCTGAAGCTGCCTGCACTCACAGCTTCCTGCACTTCTTGCTCTGATAGTGGGGCTTTGAGAAAGGACTCTTGTTCAGGAGTCACACCCGGGAACTTCAGATCCATAAAAAAAATTCCATTTTGGCCTGCCCGTCCTCATAGTCTTTGGACTGGTATAACTTAGAGTAAAATCTCTGGAACGCTACATTAATCTTTTTAGAATCACATGTTGGGTTCCCAGACTCTTCCCTACTTGCTGTAATGGTTTGTGGGGCACTCCTTTTTCTGGTGAGATGCGCTAAGTATTTGCCTGGCTTGTCTCCATGCTCATATAGTGCATTAGTGGTGCTGGAAGAGCACAGCAGTTCAGACAGCATCCAAGGAGCAGCGAAATCGACGTTTTGGGCAAAAGCCCTTCATCAGGAATAAAGCAGTGAGCCTGAAGCGTGGAGAGATAAGCTAGAGGAGGGTGGGGGTGGGGAGAAAGTAGCATAGAGTACAATAGGTGAGTGGATGAGGGGATGAAGGTGATAGGTCAGGGAGGAGAGGGTGGAGTGGATAGGTGGAAAAGGAGATAGGCAGGTAGGACAAGTCCTGACAAGTCATGGGGACAGTGCTGTGCTGGAAGTTTGGAACTAGGGTGAGGTGGGGGAAGGGAAAATGAGGAAACTGTTGAAGTCCACATTGATGCCCTGGGGTTTAAGTGTTCAACTTTGCTTTGCAAAAGCCAGCTCCTTCTTTGCTGTCTGTGAGAGCATGGAATTTAATGCAGACCACAGCGCTGTAAACCTCTGTAGTTTGACCAATGAGGGCCTGACAAGTAGGCCTTCTTGGCTACCTTCAACCGTGCTTCAAGGAGACGTTGCTGCACACCCTTCTGCTACTTCCTACTGGTGGAATATGAAATAATTAACCCCCAGCATAGGCTTTGGCATTTTCCCAGAGGACAGATGAGCTACCAACCGAGCCTAAGTTGATGTCGAGGAATGCCCAAAGTTCCACAAACCTATTATCCTTGAGGATAAAGGGATCCATTCGCCAGTACCTCGAACCCACTGTAACATCCTTAATCTTAACCATAAGGTACACTGGAGCATGATCAGAGATGGTAATATTACCAATCGTACAAGATGCCACCAAATCAAGGGTTACCACAGAGGTCAGAAAAAAAACAATCCTAGTGTGCCATCTGTGCGGATTGGAGAAAAACGTAAATTCCCTATCCGAAGGGTGGAGATGCCTCCAGATGTCCATCAACCCTAACACCCCACACAGACCCACTAACTGTTTAGTTTGTACAGAGGGTATTGAGGGACCTTTGGGCAACTGCCTACTGTGGGATCCGTGAGACAGTTAAAATCTCCTCCTATAATGATGTGCCGGGACTCGAGACTTATCATTTTAGAAAAAGTGTCTACCAAAATTTAAGGGGATGAGCTAGAGGTCAATAAACATTTAAAACACCATATTCTTCCCCATTTATCAAGGCTGTAAGAATTACTACCCTCCAGTGTGTGTCTTTAACACACTGTAACAACCTTAAAAGGTAAATTCTTCCTAACCAATATAGCCACACCCCTACTTCTGGTATTAAATGATGAAAAATAAACTTGGTCAAAGCCAAGTTCAGATGTAATTTCAGATGCTCCTTGTCATCTAAGTGTGTCTTCTGTAACAAAGCAACACCCATTTTCTCCTTTCTTCCTCTTAATTGGTGAATGACTACCCTTGATATTCCAGGTACACCATTTAATCAAGTCATTAGCCATAACATTCTGCAAAAATATTTGAATTCCAGAGAAGAGGAACACAACCACAACGTGCTGAGCCTTAGTGTCACATGATCAACCAAATATAAAAACTGCATATACTAAAACCACTACATTTAACAAACCTACAAAACTACTGAAAATTAAAAACAACAAAAACCAAAAAACAAACCAACATATAAAGCACAACAGTGCTGAGTAGGGGAACTCTCACCCTGCCTAGAGGGGGCAACTACCCATCCCAAACTGCCCATAAGTAGACATCTAACCATCCTAGCCACCTTCACTTCTCCCAGCTAGAGCCGCATCGCAAACACAAGCAGAAAAGAGTAAATACTCCATAGAATACCAATATGAATAACATTTTTATTTTAAGAAGGGGTAATAAATATGCCACCCATCCTTTGGTATATTCTAACTTAGAAATTGAATATGTACATCTCAACTGCTGCCAAACATAGTTTAAACCCAATTATTATCAATAGAGGGACAAAAAGAAAAAAATAAATCTCCAGCCGGACTTTCTTCGTTTCTTTTACAAAACAAAAAAGACACACCCAAACAACACTATTTATACGTACTAAAATTGTTTAAATTAGGTTACTTTGTCCACAGAGTCTCTTGTCTTCTCCGACGTGTCAAAGAAATGTATGGAACTATCGAAGGTGACCCGAAGCACGCCAGATACCTCAGGGAGTACTGAATTCCAAGCTCCCTCAGTCTACTCTTGACACCGTTGTAAGATTTTCGTTTCTGAATCACCGCCTCTAAGAAGTCCTGAAAGAACATGATCTTAGAGCCCTCATAAATTAGGGCCTTTGGATCCTTCCCCTGGATTCTGGAAGCCTCCATGACTGTCTTCCTATCCCGGTAATGATGGAACCGCACCAGGAGAGGATGGGGACGTTGACCCAGACCCGATCTCCACACTGCAACCCGGTTTGCCCTCTCTATCTTCAATCCTCTCATGCCAGCCTCCAAGTCAAGGTATTTTGGCAGCCAATCCTCAACAAATTCCACAGGCTGCTCACCTTTCTTACCCTCAGGCAGACCGATTATCCAAATGTTTTTTTACTTGTTTCTGTTCTCAAGATCATCCACTTGGTCGCGCAAATCATGGACCTGCGTCTCCAGAGCTTGGATCCTGTCCTTGGATGGAACTGGCATCAGCTTCCATCCCTGTGACCCTGTGCTCCACCTCATCCGTTCTCTTCTCCAGGTCTCCCAGCCGCTGCTCATGCTTCTGCAGCATGAGAGAGATTGGAGCCAGCTTCTCTTCAATTAGTTTCCCCAGCATCTCGCGAGATTTCGCAAGCTCATTCACCAGGGCCTGGAAAGCAATCGACTCAGAGGATCCTGCAGGCTGAGCTGCAGACCCAGCCTCCGATACTCTTCCTCCCTTTCTCAGCATCTCTGGACAGCTGGAAACGCAGTCAAGTTATTTTTAGAAGTTTATTGGGACTCCACGATCTTTCTAGAGTCAGCATTACTTGATGCTGATCATGCACAGGCAGTCAGAAAATGTTCAAAACTATTTATGAAACTATTTCCCATTTGTTGTGGAATTTATTAGTCACTGTTAATAGAATGAGGTGAAAAAGAATCGAGCTGTCATTCCTTAGTTTGGGTTTAATCTAATTTTGTTGTGTGAATTTCACACAAAATGCTCTCAACATGTTGTGTGGAACATGCTGATTCTAAAAATGTACAGAGCTTGGAGGTAACATGCAATAGAAAGCAATTGGTTAGGCACGCTTTAAATAAAACTGGATAAACATTATTTGTTTTAGATTTATTTACGTTTTTAGATTAGGACAAAACTTTGCCAGTCTTCTCTCGAGGAAGAGAACCTGGTTGTATGTAGAGCCATTAATGTTCTTGTACTGCATATAAATGGTAACTGTGAACTGAATAACTGGGACTTGTATTTTACTTAAGCCATTTAGTGTCATTGTTGCTTGAATGCAGCAGATTCTCTCAGGACTCCCAAAACAATTGAATTTTATGGGGAGTGTTTTCAAAGTGGAGATTATTTTCCTGAAAGGTCATTACATGACTTTTCTATTAATTAAGTCATAAAGGAGCAGACTTCAAATCTGAAATCAGGACATTGCAGGCTGCATATGCTTGATGCTGCTGCACTTCAAAAAGAGTGCAACGTTTTGCATTTTAAACAGCAAGGGAATCAGTCTCCACCAAGTTTGAGTCTTATATTTCAAAAGTTTGTTCAATCCATAATGTAATCTAAACATGAAACTTGTGTGTGCTTTCCAATTTAATAAATGATTATTTATATCGTGTGATGGAATTATAGGAAGAGTAGGCTATTCAGCCCCTCAAACCTGTTCCACCACCCTGTTATATCATTTTAACTCTGCTTTAACAACCTACGTAGAGTGGCACAGTGCCTCACAGCATCAGGGAGCTGAATTCAATTCCACAGATGGCCTCACAAAAGGCACCTCACACCTTCAATGCATTATCTGAGCTGACATGACACCTATTGTTAAAGTTACTTGAGAACCTAACTTCTAAAATTGATCTGAATTTATTGTCACGTGTACAGAGGCACGGTGAAAAGGTTTGTCTTGCGAGCAATACAAGCAAATCACAGAGTTAAGTAGCACAGATAAGTAAATAATAGGTAACTAGCAGCAAAAACAAAAACACAGGGACAGAAGAATGTTCAGAGTTTGAGAGTCCATTTAATTTGTAACAACCGTAGGGTAGAAACTGTTTCAAAACCGGCTGGTGCATGTGTTCAGGCTTCTACCTTCTACCCAATGGTAGAGATTGTAGAAAAGCATTACCAGGGTGGGATAGATCTTTGAGAATGCTGGCTGCCTTTCCTTGACAGCGAACCTGGTAGATGGATTCTATAGATGGGAGGTTGGCCTTTGTGATTGTCCGGGCTGAGTTCACCACTCTCTGTAACGGTCTCCAATCTTGAATGGTACAGTTGCCAACCAGGTAGTGAATGTTCTCGATGGCGCACCTATAAAAGTTAGCAAGGGTATTCGCCATCATGCCAAACGTCCTCAGCTGCCTGAGAAAGAAGAGATGTTGTTGGGCCTTTGTAACCAGTGTGTCCACATGAAGAGTCCAAGAAAGCTTTTTGTGGATAACCACTCCCAGGAACTTGACAGTTTCCATTCATTCCACCTCTGTGCTGTTGATGTGTAGGGAGGCATGAGTAACATCCCGCTGAAAGCCAATAATGAGTTTGATGGTTGCCAGCATTGAGAGCTAGGTTGTTCTCAGTGCACTATTTTTCTAGGTCTTCCACCTTCCGTCTGTAGTCTGTTTCATCGCCATCTGCTATGGTGATGTTGTCAGCGAACTTGTAAGTGACATTAGTCTGGTATTTGGCATCACATTCATAGGTATACAGTGTGTACAGTAGGGGTCTGAGTATGCACCCCTGGGGGGCTCCAGTGTTGAGTGTTAGTGAGGTTGAAATATTGTCCCCAATCTTCACTGATTGTGGCCTGTGGGTCAGGAAATGGAGGATCCAGTTGCAGAGAGTGGGGCTTCATCCAAGATCACTAAGTTTTGTAATCAGTCTTGAGGGGATAATCGTGTCGAAGGCTGAACTGTAGCCAATGAGTAGGATTCTTATGGAGCTGTTCTTGGTGTCAAGATGTTCTCGGGAGGAGTGGAAGGCAGGTGATATGGCATCTGACGTGGATCTGTTTGTCCGATAGGCAATTTGGAGTGGGTCAAGAGTCATAGGGAAGCTGGAGTTGGTTAATGCCATGACCAGCCTTTCAAAGCACTTCATGACCACCGAAATTAGGGCCACTGAACGCTAGTCATTGAGACATGCGGCATGAGCCTTCTTACACACAAGGATGAGGTTGGTCCTCTTGAAACCAGCAGGGACAGTGGCCTGCTGCAGGGAGAGGTTGAAGATGTCTGAGAAGATCTCTGCCACGGTCTGGGATTTACATATGAAAGAACTGAAACCAACATGATCATTCTAAAAGATGAGAGTATTAACAAACAATGTAGGTCTTTTTCAATATTTAATTTCAGTTGCATCACACTGTAAACTTTAGCTATAAATTCTGTATTTTATGATCGTATACACCACAACCACCTGATGAAGGAGCAGCACTCTGAAAACTAGTGCTTCCAAATAAACCTGTTGGACTATAACTTGGTGTTGTGATTTTTAACTTTGTATACTCCAGTCCAACACCTTGATATATGACCCTCATGGTTTTGTACACCACCACCTTTGCACCACTGCATCTTTTTTGAGACCTTCTTTGCAAAGGCCCATTTGGAAGGAGATGGCTGACAGACGCTTGATCATTGCAGCCAAATATCATGTCTTTACATGCTTTCATTGTAAACTGATTTAGAGTCATAGAGATGTACAGCATGGAAACAGACCCTTCGGTCCAACCTGTCCATGTCGACCAGATATCCCAACCCAATCTAGTCCCACCTGCCAGCACCTGGCCCATATCCCTCCAAACCCTTCCTATTCATATACCCATCCATCCAAATCCCTCTGAAATGTTGCAATTGTACCAGCCTCCACCACATCCTCTGGCAGCTCATTCCATACATGTGAAAAAGTTGCCCCTTAGGTCTCTTTTATATCTTTCCCCTCTCACCCTCAACCTATGCCCTCTAGTTCTGGACTCCCCAACCCCAGGGAAAAGATTTTGCCTATTTACCCTATCCATGCCCTTCATAATTTTGTAAATCTCTATAAGGTCACCCCTCAGCCTCTGATGCTCCAGGGAAAACAGCCCCAGCCTGTTCATCCTCTCGCTGAAGCTCAGATCCTTCAACCCTGGCAACATCCTTGTAAATCTTTTCTGAACCCTTTCAAGTTTCACAACATCTTTCCGATAGGAAGGAGACCAGAATTGCACGCAATATTCCAATAGTGGCCTAACCAATGTCCTGTACAGTCACAACATGACCTCCTAACTCCTGTACTCCATACTCTGACCAATAAAGGAAAGCATACTATCCTATCTACCTGTGACTCCACTTTCAAGGTGCTATGAACCTGCACTCCAAGGTCTCTTTGTTCAGCAACACTCCCTAGGACCTTACCATTAAGTGTATAAATCCTGCTAAGATTTGCTTTCCCAAAATGCAGCACATTGCATTTGTCTGAATTGAATTACATGATTTAGAGGTCCTTTGTTCTCCTCTTCGTCTGATCCACCTCATACTTCGTATTTCTTGTAGTCAACTCACAATCAACTCAAAATAATACCAGCCAGGCTTGTTGACTATTTCTAGAACTTTAATTTTATTTCAGTATTCCAATATCTGCGATAATTTATTTTTATTTACATTATTGTTCCTTGTTGACCTGTTTAATGATCTTGTTTCCTTTCTAATGCCACATTCTTGTTGCTATACTTGTACATTATGCACATCAAGAAATACATTTTAACTTTGGAATGGGAGGTGGAGAAGTGCAGGTAAATTACGAGGGCATGTTATGTGGATTTGGTTTATGTGGATGGTTGATCGAAACAAGTCACTTAAAGTGATAAAGGAGTTTAATATGTTACATTCAGAAAAGTTACTTCCACTGGTGGGGCTAAGAGGTTGTAATCCTAGAGTTGGAGCTAGCTAGCTTAGGACTGAAATCAGGCGACATTGTTTTTCGACTCAAAGGATTGTGGAATCGAGAAGACACCAAACCCCAAAGAATGTAGATGCTGACATTTATGAGACTCAAATTGTGGCAGAATTTTGTTGAGTAAGAAATATGGACAAATAATGGTTGAATGGAGTTAAGATTACAGATTAACAGGGGCTGGATGGCCCTAGTCATGTTACTATGTGCCAAGGAACTTGTCAAGTCTGCTTGAGTATTCCTTTTACAAATGCACAGAAACAGTGGGAAATGTGAATACTAATTGAATGCATTTTTTTGAACCAAAATAAGGTGCTTCAGCAATCCAAGCTTTTGATCTCATAACCCAGAAGTAGTGGCTTGTATGAAATAGCCAGTTGATAATTGATTTGGAGATTGGTAGGGAGAGCTATGGCTCAAAAACAAGCATATCTCTGCAAAAGAGAGACAATGGGAACATGGTCACTGATCAGTACAGTGCCAACTATTTGGGAAAGCCACAAAGGTTTCTTCAAAAATATCTTCAATAAGATGATACAACTTGCAAAAATTATTGGCTCTTTCTTATCCCAAAGTTTGCATTTTCTTTAAATACACAGACAGTTTTTTCAAATTGTTTTCATAAGTCAGTGTACTTTAGGCTGCTCAGAATTTTTGAATAAAAACCAAAGGTTCAAGGTGGAGTTTAAGGAGTTTTAAAAACTACTCCCAAATGTTTGTGATAACTAATGACAAACCATCCTGTTATTGTCAATGAGTAAAAAATGAGGTCTGCAGATGCTGGAGATCACAGCTGCAAATGTGTTGCTGGTCAAAGCACAGCAGGTTAGGCAGCATCTCAGGAATGATGAAGGGCTTATGCTCGAAACGTCGAATTCTCTATTCCTGAGATGCTGCCTAACCTGCTGTGCTTTGACCAGCAACACATTTGCAGCTGTTATTGTCAATGCCATCATAAGATGATGTAATTAAAAGACAGAGGCTTTTAAGTTGGGTCACATAACCCTGACATGCAGATGAAACATTGCCTCTTGAATTCCTAATTTGGTGTGTAAGAAATGTGTGCACATCATTTCTGGTAACACCAGGTCACTGATCAGTGACCATGTTCCCATTGTCTGTCTTTTGATGCAAATACATCTACTTCAAGACTGATTTGGCCTGAGGCACCCAGTACCATCACTGACTGCACTCATGAACAACCCTACAGAAAGCGTTTAATGTCAGATAAGTGCTTCCCCTTATTCCATATTAAACCATCCTCCTGATTGTTGTTCATAATGAGCTCTGGAGATTCCTGATCTCCAGTGACCCTTGCTCCATAGCCCAATCTGTCTTCTCAGCTTCAATACCCAACCTCACTTCCCTCTTCAATTACTGAGGACTCTGAACCCTCTGGGATCTCTGACCTAGAGATCTCAGGCTCCAAACCAAACAGGGTTCTATGGCTTTAAACCCATCACCTCCTAGAATGGGGTGAATCTGAGTCACAATCATTCCAAAATTAACAAATGGGCCTCCTCAAGGATGTATGAGGATAAATGTGCTTAGATATATGCTTGGCATCTTGTAAAATAATTTATCCTCAAAACAACCTGATTTTCATAACCAGCACACATCCTAGTCTGTTCTCAATCCTAATATGATGAGGTGTTTCAATTGTGAAAATTGTTGTGGGCGTTTTCACGCCACATTTATTTGCGCCTCTTTATTGGAGTCTTTGGTCACAATTTTCCCATAGAATATAAGATAATCAGAGGGTTAGATAGGGTGGACAGGGAGAGCCTTTTTCCAAGTATGGGGACGGCAAGCACAACTTTAAAGTGAGGGGAGATAGGTATAAGACAGATGTCAGAGGTAGTTTCTTTACTCAGAGAGTAGTAAGGGTAGGGAATGCTTTGTCTGCATCGGTAGTAGATTTGCCAAGTTTAAGTGCATTTACTTCGTCATTGGACAGGCAAATGGACGTACATGGAATAGTGTAGATGGGATAGGCTTCAGATTAGTATGACAGGGCGGCGCAACATCGAGGCTGAAGGGCCTGTACTGCGCTGCAATGTTCTATATTCTATATCTGTAATGGCATGATTCACTTCAATGACAGTAGGTAGCTGTATATGTGTGTATAAACATGGATGAAAATATTCACTTGAATAATACTCTGCTGAACTATAGTTCCCCACATAACCACTACAAAGCATACATGATTGATCAGAACAGTCAACAAAAAAAAAGGCTATCTAGCATTTACTGCAGTAAAGGAAAGAATGATAAATTGCTTAATAGAGAAAATTCTCGGTAGTAAAATGTGAGTAATGTGTTGCAGACCAGTTCAGCTGTTTCTTCCATTGGCTGTTTGGGAAGCACTTCAATGTGTGCTTTCCTGCTGTTTTCCTTAATTGTTGTAGCTGAGGGTCAGGGAGCCCTTTCTTGGCATTACGACCATCCAAGCTTCTTTTATTACTTTTAAACAAAGGGTGCATTTCCCAACAGTAGCCGCTTCAGAAAAATCTATTTCACAGTCTGACTCAGGAAAGCCTCTCGAGTCAAATGTGTGCAACACATTTTAATATTTGTCATGAATTATTAATATTCAAAAATTAAAAATTCATACTTTTAATTAAGATTGCAGCAAGGCAGCGCAATGCTCTAGTTGATTTGAAATCTATAAACATTGTATTCTATCAAATAATCAAAATGTAATATTTAATTGTTATTTTCTAAATATACTTACAAGTCTGCATTTAACATTCAAAATTGCTAAATGTAAGTAACATTTTTAAAAAGAGCTTTACTTGGGATTATATTTACAGCAGGAAATGCTACAAAAGCTGTTCTAAATTATGTTTTCTCTGAAATAGGTGATGTTCGTCCTGAGAAATAGATTTTTTTTCTGGGAACCTAGTACAAGCATGAAGCATTCAGTCACTTAGATGTAGAGTTAAGCACCCTCTATTCTGTCCCAACAACTCAACTTAGTCCCAAAGCAAAAGTTATTCCCGCTGTATATGGGCGACTTCTCCCATTTCTAATAACAGTCATCCTGCGACATGCCCACTATGGAATGAAATGCAGCCTTTAAAATTATTGGATTACTTGTGGAGTAAATGCTTTCTTTCACCACATTCATATCGGCCGTACTCTCTCTCTCTCTTATTTACATGTGCGCGCACACATACTGGAGTTAAAAATAATCCCTTAAATGCCAAGGATTCACTGTTTTACGAATTGTTCCTTGTAAATAGGCAGATATTTCCTGGTACTTTGAAGGAATGTTGTGCATTTTATTTGCTAAATTTAGTCTTGCAGTTGATCAAGGGGTTATTGTTTGAAAAATAACATGCAACAAGTTGTTAGACATTTTATGAGGGTGATGCGCAACTCCCTCTGATATTATTTTCATTACTTTTATGTGTGGTCATCCATCTTAAAAGGAGCACCCTGTGTGTCATCTTGGCTATGAGACCACAAAGCTTAAAAGGGACTTTGGCACTGGCGGAATTATCGGCAGACAGAACTTTACAAGGACATCAGAATAAAATAAAGTCTGATACTGGTAATTGGCCCCATCAGTAGGAACTTAATTGCTAGTTAGTATCCCTTCTGTTTCTCATCTAAATGATGCTACTCAGCTACATCATCCATCCAGACAGTTAGTTTCCCTATTTACATTGATGACTCTCCACTCTACACACCAATATGTCTCTTGGCTCCTTCTGTTAAGTTTAGATTAGATTAGATTACTTACAGTGTGGAAACAGGTCCTACGGCCCAACAAATCCACACCGACCCTCCGAAGAGCAACCCACCCAGACCCATTCTCCTACATTTACCCCTTCAGCTAACATTACGGGCAATTTAGCATGGCCAATTCCCCTAACCAGCACATTTTTGGACTGTGGGAGGAAACCGGAGCACTCGGAGGAAACCCACGCAGACAGTTGCCTGAGGTGGGAATTGAACCCAGGTCTCTGTCGCTGAGAGGCAGCAGTGCTAGCCACTGTGCCGCCCACCTATTAGGCTGCTTTTCGACATGAGCTGAAATTTATTCCATTTAAATATTGGAAAGAATGTGGGTGTTGTTTCCAAACTGGCTAAATTCTTTTCCTTTGTCGCTAACTCCGTGTCTCTTCATTGCAGTTGTGAGGTTGAACCACACTGTTCACAACCTTCACCAGCACTAAGACTGCTTAATTCCACCTTTGTAACATCATCCAACTTCTACTGTTTCGACTTATCTGCTGCTCACCCTTGCCCTTGTTGTTTCTAGGCTTGACTGTTGCAACACATTCTTGCCTGTTGCTCTCTCCTTAAGCTTGAGGTTATTCAAAATTCTGCTGCCTGTGTCCTTACTTGCTCAGTTCACTCAGTTCCCGCTGAAAGATATTGGCTCCTAGTCAAGTAATATCTCAGACTTTTAAAATTCCCGTTTTTTTTCAAGTCCATCATGGCTGTGCTCTTCATAATCTGTGTCATCGCCAGTCCCACAAACCTCCAAGATATCTGCACTAATTTAATTCACGTGTTTTGAACATTACTGATTTTAATTGCTCCTTCAATGTTTACCTTTGCCTTCAGTTGCTGAGACTCTAAGCTCTGGAAATCTCTCCCTAAATCCCTCTGCCGTTCTAACTGTCTTTGTTCCTCCAAGATGGTCTAAGCCTGTGGCCATTTGCCCTAATGTCACCTTACCTAGCTCACTGC
This sequence comes from Hemiscyllium ocellatum, assembly GCF_020745735.1. Classification (NCBI taxonomy): domain Eukaryota; kingdom Metazoa; phylum Chordata; class Chondrichthyes; order Orectolobiformes; family Hemiscylliidae; genus Hemiscyllium; species Hemiscyllium ocellatum. Next base: position 43,941,953 of record NC_083408.1, read on the forward strand.
CCAATTTTACTTTGTAGCGCTCCTCTGTTATGTCTTGAGATCAATGTTTGCTTTAAACTGTAATCATTGTTTGCAACCTGTCTTCTTTTCAATGCACAGCTACACACAAATTATTTTTTTGGGTAACAAGGTCTACGTGATATCTTTCCAGCTGCATATGACCACACACCTGTGAAATTCTCTGCTCCAGAAGACAGAGTTCTCAGTCAACACTAGAAATGGTATTGAGGTAGATGTTCAATAGTAATTTAATCAAATTGTAGAACAGGCTCGAGGGACTGAGATACCCATTTCTGTGTCTCTTTCTTATGTTCCCAAGTTGCTCTTACCAGTTGGCACCTTTTTTCTATTTTTTTGAAAGGAACATTTGATAATGGACTGAATTTGAGAAGGCATAGAAAATTACTTTAAAAGCAACTAATTAGCACAAGGTTGCTAATTGATTGCTTTCCTCTGTTTAAAAGGTATCAATTTGTGATTTTCCTGAAACTAATTGTCAGCCCTGCAACTGTACTTCTCAAAACATCAGATTTAATCCTCAAATTCCCTGGCCCTATTGCTTTTATTGTGAGTCAAATTGTAAACCATAAAAATGAGGATGAATTCTTAGATTGGGATGAAATGAAACAAAAAGTGCTTTGCACTCAGTCACCTTAAATCTGTGACCCTTTTCAATCTAATTCTTGTTTCCACTGTTCTTAATTTAAATACAATTGGTATCTGAACTCATCAGCTGTTCAATAGAAATTCACCTTGACTGGATGAACGCGATAGTAATTGCTTTTGCTTCCCTCTGAAGCTGATTTCATTAACTGTTAAAATTTTCTGGAAATGCCACTACTTTAACTTGTAAATTCCACTGTTGTGTTGATGCTATACAACATGTTGAAAATAAATATTGTGCCTTTGCTGACTTCCTGCATTCATTTCAACAAACAATAATTAGATACAAAACTATAACTATTAGTGCCTGTAGTTAACATTTCTGGAATTGTTTACAAGCATATCTTGTCGAAATTCACATTAATTGACTAAATAAAACATGTACATTTCACCCACTACAACAGGGAACAAGAAAATTTGCTAGTGACCTGGGACATGTCTATATCGTGAACTAACTAAATGCAATTTAAAAAGGCCTATATCATCTCCTAGCATAAAAGACTAATAAGCTTTAGGTTTGGTTTTAGCAATCCCTTTCACATTAATAACCATATTTGTATATTAATGATGATTAGATTAGATTCCTGCATATGCAAACAGGCCCTTCGGCCCAACAAGGCCACACCGACACTCCGAAGAGTAACCCACCCAGACCCATTGCCCCTGGCTGATGCACAATTTGGCATGGCCAATTCACATAACTTGCACATCTTTGGATTGTGGGAGGTAACCCAGGCAAGCATGGAAATGTATGAACTCCACACAGTCGCCCGAGACGGGAATTGAACCCAGGTCCCTGGTGCTGTGAGACAGCAGTGCTAACCGCTGAGCCACTGTGCCGCCTCTCCCCTAGTTACTATCTTGTGAAGCAAAGGAGAAGATTAACATTTTTGACTTCTGTCTATTAAGGCTCAAATTTAATGATTTAATATGAAAACAAAGAAACTTGTATTCTTTTTCACTTAATTGCTGCATGTTTTTGAGGAGCATAGAACATGTGATCTTTCTAATGTTGATCTTGCCTAGCGCATGCCTGTGCGACGTAACCTATATGCCTCTATCCAAGGTTTTTTTGTCCCCTATGATCTGTGCATCCTTGCTTACTCTGATCTGCCTGTGCTGTTCGCAAACAAAGCTTTTCGCTGTGTTTAAGTACATATGATAATAAATAAATCAAATCAAATCAAATGTGAGTTTAGAATAGCATCCTGAAATGCAAAATGTATAGACATTGGTTTAAGCGTATTCCTGAGGAGAAGGACATAGTTACCCTCCAGAAAAGCAATCAACAACCTGATGATGGGAAGCAACTGTATTTAAAAAATAATTTCCATTTATATCATGTCTTTGAGGACCTCAGGACAACCCTAAGCAGGTCATAGTCACTGAGGTATTTTTGAAATGCAGTCACTGTAATAGTTTAAAGAATTATAAGTACTTAATTTGAATACAGTAAGTGTCCTTCCTGACAAAGGACTTATTCTCCTGCTCCTCAGATGTTGCCTGACCTGCGGTGCTTTTCCAGCACCACACTCTTGACACAGTAAGAGTCCTCAAACAGCCCTGAAATAATAACCAGCAAAGGACAGTCCACTTTCTTGCAGCAGCTATTTGTATTTGCGATATATACAAGTTAAAAGAAAAGATCAGCAGGGAATGTTTCCATCAGATCTAAATTCTATTCTAGAAAGTATTCTGGCATGGTTTTAAAAAAAGTGTAGTATTAGTTTGCATATTTGAAAATGAATGATCAAATTGACAGTGGTTAGTATTGACCAAGTTATAGCAAGGGGAATAACAATCTGTATTCGTTAGTTGAAACCTCCCATCCAAAAAAAGTTGAGGTTTTAATATGTTCTGGCTTTTATATCAAAGATTTTCATGCATTTTTTTTTCTCTCTGACCAAGAGTTGTACAATTGACCTCTTGACCCAAGAGCTCTGTCCTGATAGAATTCACAAAGTCTATTTGGACAAATGGGCTGGAAAGGTGGTTCTGGGGAAGTAAGTGGTCTAAACTGTCCTGAGATCTAGGTTGAACATGAAGCTTGGAATGTTTGTTGAGATTTACGGAAGGAGTAAGAATAGGCACTACTAATTATTCGAATTCTATTGGTAGAACATAGCTGCTATTGATTTTTGATAGGGTGGATGCTAAGAGAGTTCTTTCTGCTATCTAGAGAAGCTAAAACACAGGGACATAGTTCAGCATGAGGCCTAGATCATTTAGGACTGTGATGAAGAGAAATGACTTCTCTTAAAGGAAAATGAACCTTTGGAATTTGCTTCTAATATGAATGCTCCATCATTGACTATATTTAAGATAGGATAATTAAATCATTGGAAGGAGTAACAGCAGAGGCAGGAAAGTAGAGTTGAAGACAGGAGGAAAGATCAGCCATGTATTGAACGACAGAGAAAGCGTGACAGGGCGTATTGTTATGGACTAGGCCAGACCACTCAAAACATTCTTAAGCAGGCAGCCCTGACCATAACTTTGCAATTTGTTTCAGTAAGTGTACAGTGAAAATTACCCAGATTAAGTTAGTGAGGTTGACTACCAGGTTTAAAACAGACAAAACAAAAATGTATTCACAAAATTACACAATGAAACATGAAGAACAGAATAAAGGACACCTACAAAACTCTATCCAAACTAGACTTAAATATACTGTTCTGAATATACACAACAGTCCCAATAAGCAAACCCCCTTTAAAACACAGTACAATAAAGAGTCAGATGCTTACAAGTTGATGTTAGAAGGGCAGAAGAGAGAGTTTCCAGACAGCTTACTGTTGAACTCCCAATCAATTCTGGACTGAACTAAATTACTCAGCTGACTTAGAGAGCTGACCACACCCCTTTCATTATACAGGTCACTTCTAAAACATGACCACTTTGGCCTGAAGTCTTATCAGTTTACATATAAACAAAAGGCCTCTCAAAATCCTTTTCATCTCTGTACCAAACCAGTCTGATTTACCCCTCTGAAAAAAATCAAGGACAAAGTATCCTTGAGCCAAGGAACAGCTTTTAGGGATAAAAAGAGACTAGCTTTGTGACAGTATGGTCTGCTGCTACTATTTCTTGTTTCTTGTATTTGGTTCTTGAGGTTGTACATTCTTAAACAACTTAGGCTTGATCATCATTCTGTTGTCATCTCCATTTACTGGAATGTACTTCAGAAAATTTTAATTAAATGCTGACTTTAATTCGTGGTTTGAAAAGAGATTTCTATATTTCATAGCAGCCCAAACAGCTAAGGATGAATGCATGTGCAAACAGAAGGACAACTTCACACTGGGTTTCTATTTAACAACAGAAAAATTAAAGATGAGAAAGCTGCATAACATGTATGGAATTCAGCCAACAGACTGTCTCGATACTTCTGCCCGACTGAAAGAAAATGAGTTAAACAGCAGTACATCATTGTTAAAAGAATTTTGAATTTTGCAATGGCAAAATTCATTTTTTTTAAAATAAAATATGTTGTGCCCAAATGGAAATGGTGCAAGTATAAATTGAGTAGTATGCAGTTACAAAGTTGGAGAACACTGTGGAGAGACTTAAGTGAACTGTCTTAACTTAAGGAGCCAAAAGGTAGAATAGGTAGGAGTACATTGTTAAAATATGAGAACTCCTTAAAATCATTCTTAGGTTGTCCTAATGTGCTTCATATACAATAATAGTATGCATTTGTATCACAGCAAAACCCCCAAGGTGCATGCAAGCTATACTTGGGGGATGAGGTGGAAGGAATTGGTGAATAGGTGAGACGCGCATAAACATAGGAGGGAATTTAAGGGTTGTGGATTAGTGGTGCTGGAAGAGCACAGCTGTTCAGGCAGCATCCACGGTGCAGCAAAATCAATGTTTCAGGCAAAACCCTTCATCAGGAATAAAGGCAGTGAACCTGAAGCGTGGAGAGATAAGCTAGAGGAGGGTGGGGGTGGGGAGAAAGTAGCATAGAGTACAACCACACCGCCCCGTGGCCCAACATTTCAACTCCCCCTCCCACTCTGCCAAGGACATGGAGGTCCTGGGCCTCCTTCACCGCCGCTCCCTCACCACAAGACGCCTGGAGGAAGAGCGCCTCATCTTCCGCCTCGGAACACTTCAACCCCAGGGCATCAATGTGGACTTCAACAGTTTCCTCATTTCCCCTTCCCTCCACTTCACCCCAAACTTCCAGCTCAGCACCGTCCCCATGACTTGTCCTACCTGCCTATCTCCTTTTCCACCTATCTACTCCACCCTTTCCTCCCTGACCTACCACCTTCATCCCCTCCTCCACTCACCCATTGTACTCTATGCTACTTTCTCCCCACCCCCACCCTCCTCTAGCTTATCTCCCCACGCTTCAGGCTCTCTGCCTTTATTCCTGATGAAGGGCTTTTGCCCAAAATGTCGATTTCGCTGCACCTTAGATGCTACCTGAACTGCTGTGCTCTTCCAGCACCACTAATCCAGAATCTGGTTTCCAGCATCTGCAGTCATTGTTTTTAACTTTGTTGATTTAAGGGTTGTGTTGACGGAAAATTTGCTGAAGGCACGTCCACAGTGGAAGGAGGCAATGCTTAGCATTGGAAGAGTGGGTTGTGTTTGACAAGAAGTACAGGTGGTGGAGGTTGATTAAGAAGGGGGAGAACATGGACAGATTTGAGGACAAATTAAAGATTACAAGTGAGACCGGAAAGACTTGGGAAAGTTGAGGGAAGATGGTAAAGACAGCAGTGTTGGAGGGGACAGCTCGGTGTTAGCATTGCTACCTCACAGCACTAGGAACCCAGGTTCGTTTCCTGCCTCAGGCAACTGTCTATGTGGGGTTAGCATGTTCTCCCATCTGCATGGGTTTCCTCCGGGTCCTTCGGTTTCCTTCCACCATCCAAAGATGTGCAGGGGTAAATATAGGGTAGGGGAATGAGTCTGGAGGGGTTATTCTTCGAAAGGTCGGTGCAGACTTATTGGGCCAAAGGGCCTGTTTCCACACTGTAGGGAATCTAATCTAATTTAATCAGAAGGGTGGTCAATGATTTAAAGATGGAGTTGGAGTCTTGATAGATTAGTTGTGGGATTAACATGTGACAGGATCTGAGGAAGGTACTTCAATGCGCAACTGATGCTTATAGAAGAATAAGCTGTTACATGAGAAACTCTGTCAACCTTGGAAAAAGTAAGAATGGAGTCACAAGAGAGAGTTGCCAGAGAGGGGATGGTGAGGTTGATTGAACCTGCAGATGGAGACAAATTGAGGTGATGAGGGATGGCACACCATTTTCAGAATGATTGTTCTAACCCAGAATGTCGTTGGATGCTCAGGCTGGGATCACCTTACAGCAGTGGAAAGAGGGAGCCTGGATTGCAGGATTGATGAAAAGGATGCCAAAGAATGGGGAGTTATGATGAATCTTTTATTTGTTCATGGGATCTGAAGGTCTCTGGCGAGACCAATATGTATTGCTCTTGAGATGTTGTCTCATCAGCTTGAACCACTGCAGTCATTAGGGAGGAAATACACACTGAGTCTTGTTGGGAAAGAAGTTCCAAGTTTTTGACTGTGCAATGTCTGATCAATAATAATATTTTTCCAAGTAAGAACGGTGTGTGATTAAAGGCTAAACTTTTAGATGGTTGTGTATTCTTGTTCTTGGTGATAGAGGATATGCTTTCAAAGGAACCTAACATTAGCTGCTGCAGTATATACTATAGAGTGTACCCACTGGAGTCATGGTGTGCGCAGGCAGAGATAGTGAATGTTTCAGGCAGTGGATGAGAAGTCCGTCAAGTGGCCTGTTTTGGTGTTGAGCTTGCTGAGTGTTATCGTAACAATACTCATCTGATAAATGGAGAGAATTCCATTGTGCTTCTGAAATGTGTTATCTAGATGGTCAAAAGTATTTGGGAAATTAAGTTGCGAGTCATGCTGTGCAATAAGCAGTTTGACAATGAATTCTTTACTGCGTGATTCTTTCCAGGATGATTGGGAATCTGCAGAAATTGAACTAAAACTTTGGACAAAGAAAACTGGATTGCCCCAAGACAAAAACAAATAATCAGTCTTAACCATTGAATGAAACAAATGGCAGAAAGGTGAATATCCAGGCTGGCAAGCACACATCAAAATGTCGAGGCATTTATCACAAACCTACTTAATGAATGCAAAATAAATCTGTAGAGGTTTTTGGTTACTTTGCACACATGACATGGGACAGTATGTGTGTTATTCTATAGATGAGAAATGCCTTGTTTCATAGCCACCTGTTTTACGAGGAGTAAATTCAAGTAATATTTATGATAATTGAAGGGTATGTGGTTGAAGTAAGTTCGCACGCAATAGCCTGTCCACTATGTTTTAATGTAGAAAAATAAAAGGATTATCATGTTGGAGCAAGGACTGTGAAATGTGCATCAAGTAAAAATTGGAGTGATAACCATCCATGGGAAATGCGAAGCTGTGTAAGAAGATTAATAATGCTGGCTTGAATGCAGAGGGCACTTTATTACAGGGTGAAGTGGATCATTTGAGGTCACATTTGCAATATTATGTACAGTTTTTAATATTGTACTTTTGAAAGGTAGTAGAGGTCTTTGATTCTGCAATACAAGAATGATTCATAGCATATGTATAATTTTCTCCACCAACCCATGTATTTTGCACAGATACTTTGATGTGACTGAAATGGATACTGAATCTTGCCACCACCTGTTTTCTTTCATTTTGCAATCTCTCATAATTATAAATAAAATAATTATTGTTTAAACGTGTTGGTTATTTGTTGAGAAAAAAATGGGAATTGTACGATAACTGTAAGTGAATGGGAACCAGTTAGGACAGTTATCTACATGATTAGCATATGGTTTAGATTAATAGCAGCAACATGTGTTTGATCCCCCTTCTGGCTGAGGTGGACTTGTGACCTGCCTCCCTTCTTTGCCCCGAGAGTGAAATCAATTGGCAAATCACCACTGATAGAAACTGCCAAGAAAATAGTTCAGGAGCATCAGCAGTGAGCCAAGGACCTGCCTCTAAGCAGAACACACATGAGTAAATGAAAGAAATGTATTAGAATATAATAAGAGTTGAAACATTTTAATTTGTGACTTTTTAAAGTAATTTTCCACTGAGGTGGATAGGGATGTTTTGACATGTAGAGGCAAATAATGGTCATTAGACACAATGAACTAAGTCCTTGATTGCAACAATTAAATATGGTTCATCATTGATCTCTTCCATCTCAAATTTTTGTCTGAATTATTTAACCCACATGGCTTTCCTACTGAAAGAATAGAGACCTGCTTCTGAGCCTTTGTATTTCAATGACCTATTGGAGGGTCCCGAGAGCAGACTGGATAATCTTCCTAATGTTGTTTTTCTTCTCATTAAGTAGCTTTACGAAAGTAGTGACTTTATGGCTCTGTGAATTATCATCATTTACATCAACAAAATGAACAATATAAAAGTAAAACAACTTGCTGCTGTCAAGGCGTAAAACTTTACGCATAGCCACTGTTTATCAGTTAGTTATGTAACGATCACTGGAGCGGAATGCTTACTGCAGAGTTTAGAAAAGTTTCACAGTATGTGGCCATCATCTTTTTTTTAAAAATCAGTTTCAAGAATTTAATTGCAGACAGTAAATCATAGTTAGCTCTTTTGGACCTTCCAGCATCATTAGTACATCAAAAGCAGCACTGCTGTTGCTAATATGGTCTGTTGCGGAATGATTGAGAATGGAAATGACTGGTGATCACTGAAGTAATACTGGCAGCCACATGCACAGCATAGGGAAACCAAGAGCTGTGAAATTGATCGAACAAACTGCTGCTTCAGTTGTTTGCTGCAGTGCACTAACACTTTTCGATCACTTTCAGTTACTCTTGGAATCATCAGCTTACCTTTCTAGTTGTCTGCAGATTCTGAAATTGGTTGTACATGTTTACAATACAACAGGAGAGATGTGAATGTGTATTCTGAGAGTATCATGCACTAGAACTGCCTTTCCTTCTCTTAGCTTTCAGTTCTAGAGCATTGTACAACAACACACCTTCCTTATATATAAAAATATTATTCAGTATTTGACTGCTACAATTTCTAAATGAAGCTTTTTTAAAATAGTGGTTGGAGGGAATTGCAGGGCGACCAGAACTATTCTCCAGAAGAAGCCTCATCAATGCCTTGGCAAACACCAACATGACATCCCAATTCCTATACTCAAAGGTCTGAGCAATGAAGACAGGCATGCTTAAGGCCGCCTTCACCACCCTGTATATCTGTGACACAAATTTCAAAGAATTATTTACCTGAATCCCTACAACATTGTTGTTCAACATTGCTCAGGGGCCTATCAGTAATTGTATAAGTCCTGCCCTTGTTTGTTTCATCAAAATGCATTTGTCCAAATTAAACTTCGCCCACTCCTCAGCCCATTGACCCAATTGATCAAGAACTCTTTGTAATCTCAGATAACCACCTCATTGTGCAGTATAGCACCAATTTTCATGCTATCCACAAACCTACTAATCACTTGTATAAATGACAAACAAAAGTGGACGTGGTACTCATCCCCTGGGAACAGCGCTCTCCAATCTAAAAAAAACAGCCCTCCACCACCACCCTCTGTCTCCTAGCATCAAGCCAATTTTGTATCCAGTTGGCAAGGTCACCCTGAATACCATGTGATCGAGCTTTACTAACTGGTCTACCACGCAGAACCTTGTCAAAAGCTTTACTAAAATCCATGTAAACAACACCTGCTGATCTGTCATAGAATCATAGAATCCTTACAGTGTGGAATCAGCCCTTTGGACCAATAAGTCCACCCTGACCCTCTGAAGAGTATCTCACCCTGATCCATTTCCCTGTCCTCATCAATCTTTTGGGTTACTTCTTCAAAAAGCTCAAACAAGTTTGTGAGACACAGTTTCCCTTGCACAAAGCCATACTGACTATCTTCAATCATTTCTTGACTCTCCAAATGCATGTAAACGCTGTCTTTCAGAATCACCTTCAACAATTTTCCGATGTCAGACTCACAGGACTATAGTTCCCAGGCTTCTCCTTCCAGCCTTTTTTTTTCTTTGTTTTTTTCTGTGACAAGCAGTGCCCTTCACATCAAAGGGCAAACACTCCTGTTTATTTTTTTTTTAAAGGGCAATGCTGTGTGATCATAATCCTGGTTTTTTTTTTCCTTTTTTTTCTTACGGTAGTGCTTATTTTCCCCAGCACCCATGGTGTGTGTGAGCAGGTGTGAGACACAGTGAGAGACGCAAAGTGAACACTCCTGTTTAATTTTTTTTTGTGAGACACAGTGAGAGACAAGGTGTACAAATCTTTATTCAATTTCCACCACCAGGAAAAGTAGGAAAACACCCGAGTGGCCTGTGACGAGCAGTGCCCTTCACATCAAAGGGCAATGCTGTGTGATCAAAACAGTGAAGGGGAGGGCAGGGACTAAATCAAAATAGAGTTGGAGGGGGAAATGATGCACTCCACTCCCTGCGGCGCCCACCTCTCCCTGAACAACTCCAGGGTGTTGGTGGACACCGCGTGCTCCTTCTCCAAGGACACCCGGGCCCTAACGTAACCGCGGAAGAGGGGCAGGCAGTCGGCCCTAACGACCCCCTCCACCTTCCAGCCTTTTTAAATGAAGACACGTCGTTAACCACCCTCCAGCCCTCCAACACCACATTCGTGGTTATTGATGATACAGATATCTCTGCTACATTTCTTCCATGACTTCCCACAATGTCTTGGGATACATTTGATCAGGTCCTAGAGATATATTCACCTTTATGTTTTCTAAGACCACCAGCACTTCCACTTCTGAATTGTTTTCAAGACATCAATATTTATTTCCCCCAGTTCTCTAGCCTCCATTTCGTTGTCCACAGTAAATTCGGAAGAATGTAAGTGGCTTACTCATGAGCTGATTGACGCAGGTGTTCAGTCTGTGCGTCAACTAATTATTATTCTGACTGTGTTTTAAATCGGAAAATTGGCTCTGCATTTGTTCAGAATGTGTTTTATAGCCAGTTATTTAAGTTTGTATTCAAATTTATTTTTTGAAGAGAGGGCAACATGCGGTAAAGTCAGAGCCCTTTCAAAACTACAATGAAGTTGACTACCTATAATTACAGCTTTTTTCATTGAACAACAACCCAAGTTTTGAGAATTCTTCAGTTCAACTCAAAAATTTATTTGAATGCCTTATTGTTGCAATTTTCCCACTAAGAGCGTGAAAGGCTTCTTATGCAAGTATTACACTTTTCTGTAGCATCTAGTATCTGTATTCAACTTGTGATCAAAATAACTACAGATTATAGATATTCTTCACCTCCTTCTTTGGAACTTTGGATACTGGTTTTCATTCCATCTTTGGTTGGAAGTAACTGGTTACCACATATGACATTTTGAAAATCAAATTGAGGAACATTGTAGTGAAATCAGAAATTTCTAGACAAGGCTTTTTATATTAACGGTAATAGATTCGCTGCTCTAGGTACTGGAATTCCAACATGTGACACCCTCAGCTGAAAGGAAATGAATTTGGGGCACTCACATCTCAATTTTTAGTGCAGTATAATCGGAGACACAGAACATAGACTAGTTTCACATGTGAGAGAAAATTTCAAAACTGAATGCTCATCTTTCCCAGAATCCCATGTTTTAATTCCCCCTGTCAAATTTCTCTGCACCAGTGACAAAGTCCATCATTAGAGCTCCAAACGACAACATAGAATCCCAAACAGTGTAGAAGCAGTTCATTAGCCCATTGAGTCCGCACAGACCCTCAGTTTGCCCATGAGTAGTCCACCTAATCTGCACATCTTTGGACACTACAGACAATTTAGCATGGCCAATCCACCTAATCTCCACTTCTTTAGACAGACATTCTGTGTGGCACTGAGAAAAGTCTGTTATCCTTTGAGAGAAACAGAATTAATGTTTCAAATTGATATCTTCTCCAACTCTAAAGAAAGTTAGGTCTGCTTCTCTCCATAGATGTGTTGCGAGTTTCTGGTAGTGTTTTTTGGATTTTATTTCTGCTTTCTTGAAAGTTGTGATATCAGCCGTCAAACATAGCATCATGTTTGGATCCAGTGTGGTGGTTGAGTTGACCTCACATCTGTATTCGAGAGGATGCTGTCTAAACTCTGTACAAAATCCTCTGAAGCTTAGTGCTGGCTTCCTTCATTCACCTTGCTATTGCATATAGGCTTCCTGACAGTTGTGTAATGTGCACCAAATGTCTATTTGTACATCAGCATTCTTTCACGTCAAACCCCTTACCTGAGTTCTCTGAAGCAGAATTTGTAAGCAACCTTATCACTGAGGGAACTAGCATCTGGGTTTACTTTTTGCAGCCCACTCATGGCTAGTGCCAAATCATGTGCATATCAAAGTTTTGCTCAAAACTGTGCAGAGAGTCAGTATCACGGCTGCTTCCACAGTGAGTTTGCCGAACATAATTTCATGTTGGGCTGCCTTTCTCATCCATCTGTTCTTCTTCTAACACTGGTTAGCTAAATTTTACTTGCTTGGTCCAAAAGGAGGAAGGAACAAAGGATAGATTGATATTGATGGAGGAAAGAAATATAAAATCTAGATGTTGGCATTTCTGCAGCTTAGGAAATTGCCCTCCAGCTGCATTGACATCAGCAAGAGAGTGGAAGAAATGTGTGATGTCATGTGTTTGGATGATGCAATTGCTGTGATTGAATAGGCGACAGTGTGTTTGAGCTTTGTACAAAGAGTGTGAGGGCAAGGTTAGGCTATTAACTGAAAACAGAAAATATTGAAAAACTCAACAAAGCTGGCTGCATCTGTATAGAGAGAAACAGTGTTAATAATTCAGGTCGAAAGGGAGGTTAAAGTATGAAGAATTGCTCATAGTCCACCTCTAGACTCTGCATTTTGAGTTTTAATGGAGTAAGGGTCAGATCACAGGCAATTGACTGGCTGCCACACAATGGATTGGTAGTCTCAGATTGACCTACTGTTTCACGTTTGACTCTGGCCAGCTTCAGTAGAAACTCAGGAGCTAGAAGAAAGCTAGAGATAAGTAATTTTCAAATTGACTGTCTGATTCTGGTTAAGTATCTAACAACTCCTCAGCTCTTATGTTATAATAAGAGTTACATGAAGCTTTTAAATGAGTATATCTTAAATTACTGTGAATCACTTCCACCTCAATAGGATGTGATGTATTAACAGTAGCAGGTGACATTGAATGCATATACATAGCCTCCTAGTTACTTCTATTTATGTATAGTCTTATCTTCAAATAAATAAGCCACAATATTGTTTGTGAATTGTTCTTGTGTGATTGGTATGTTTGTATTGAAGAGAAAATTGTAGCATTTGCCATTTGACAGTGGGCGGCATGGTGGCACAGTGGTTAGCACTGCTGCCTCACAGCGCCAGAGACACGGGTTCGATTCCCGCCTCAGGCGACTGACGGTGTGGAGTTTGCACATTCTCCGGGAGCTCCGGTTTCTTCCCACAATCCAAAGATGTGCAGGTCAGGTGAATTGGCCATGCTAAATTGCCTGTAGTGTTAGGTGAAGGGGTAAATGTAGGGGAATGGGTCTGGGTGGGTTGTGCTTTGGCGAGTTGGTGTGTACTTGTTGGGTCGAAGGGCCTGTTTCCACACTGTAAATAATCTAATCTTCCATGCTTGTGATGTGCTTCTGGTCCAAAAGCCCTCCAGCACCTATCCTGCTGACGTATAATCACTCAGGCCTCCAATGTCAGGTCCGGTACCACCTCTTCCAGCCACCTCAAGCATTTCCAGCCTGCAGTCTCTTTGAGAGCTTTCCCTACTGACTGAAAATTGGGCCTCCATGGCTCTGCACAAGATCATAAGTACATTACTTGTTTCTCAAAGACCACTCCCACCCTGGTTATACTCTTTTCCACCCTTTTCTGTTGGACAGAAGCTATCAAGCTTGGATATTCGTATGAACAGAATCAAGAACAGTTTCTTCCTCGCTGTCATCAGATTTTGAATGGACCTCTTTAATGTTAATGTTGATCTCTCTCTGCACCTTCTCCACAGCTGTAGTGTTATATCTTGCACTCTGTTCTGTTACCCTGATGCGCTTGTATACAGTAGTAGAATCTGCCTGTAAAGCACGTAAAACAACACTTTTCAGTGTACTGCAGTACACGTTACAATAATAAATCAAAGCTATTCGTAGACATTTTTAAAAATATTGCTTTGGCCCTTGCAGTAATCTTGTCTTTAGAAAGTATAGGATTTGTGCTATTCTATTTTTTGTCATTTTACTTGGGCTTTACTAATGTGACAGCTTCCCTAACTCCTTGTCTAAGTTTAAATATCTGCTGTCTTTTTGGTGAACATGATATATATGAGCAGGGTATTTCTTTATATAATTATGAGTTATAACACTTGTAACGACGTTTGCCAAATCTGCTTTGTTTTTGTAAATGCTAATCTGGTAGATGTCATCCATATTATTCACATAAGATGTTTTATATATTACTCTGAACCATATCACTTTTAATAATGTTCTGTAATATTTGGCAAACTATGAATCAAGGACTAAGAATTGTGTTACTTCATGACTATTCTTTTGCTAACTTGGTGAATTTTGACTGCTCCACTGAACCCTTCTAGGCACACATATTCAGAGATATATTAACAACTACATTACTTTGTGCTGATACATGCAAATTTGTTCTGTTTTATTATCCTCAAACTACTGAGAATGGATATATGGTAATTTACATAGCATAATATTGCTTGTCAAACATCTCATAGGAGATGGCTGTATGCTCTCTAATTTCTCTCATCATTTGTCTGTGGCAGCAGAATTAGTTGTTATAGTTACTGTTTAAGCTTGCTTTTTTCCAATTAACGAAGTCAAAAAGAGAAAACCTACAGCACACATTAAAATGCGCATGTTGATGTTAGGTCATTTGTGAATCACATGTCCTTATTTCAAACTCTGAAAATGATAAAAATGTCAGCACAAAGTCATTCTGCTGAAGCATTTTTATGCAATTGCTAGATTCATTTCAGTGCTACCAACACTGATCCTGTATCCCTTCTCTTCCCCAATACATTTGAATAATTTTTCTTCTTCAACAGTTTGATTTTTAAATGTTTTGTTAAACCTCAGTCATCACTTACGGTCATCATATGAAGTGATATGCCAATCCTTAGCATGAAAATTGTTCTGTTAATCCCCATGCCTCCATTTTTAGTTCCAAAGTGTCTCCAAAATTATCGATCTGCAGAAATAATTTTCTACTCATAGTTGTTTCAAACTCTGTGAACACTTTTATTAGATCTCCCATTAACTTAACTTTATCTGCTCTGGCACTTGCAGTCACAGTCTTTCAACTGCCTCATTATTACTGCATCATCCAGATGATTTGTTGAGGAGAGTTGGCTTCAATATCCTTTCTATAATTGGGGGCCAAAAAGCTGACAGCCAATTTGAACAGAACACATTTCCATAATGATTAAAAGACTTGTATTTATTTGGCACTCTCAATGTCCTATGTAAGTCTCGAGTTGTCAGCCAGTTTTGAACTTGTCAGTGTTGTAATATAGGAGAACATGGCAACCAATTTGCACCCAACAAGGGCTCATCAGTGAAATGGATAACCTGTTAATTGTTTTTTAGTCATAGGGATGTACAGCATGGAAGCAGACCCTTCAGTCTAACTCGTCCATGCTGACCAGATATCCCAACCCAATCTAGTCCCACCTGCCAGCACCCAGCCCATATCCCTCCAAACCCTTCCTATTCATATACCCATCCAAATGCCTTTCAAATGTTGCAATTGTACCAGACTCCACCACTTTCTCTGGCAGCTCATTCCATACACGTACCACTCTCTGCGTGAAAAAGTTGCCACTTATATCTCTTTTATATTTTTCCCCTCTCACCCTAAACCTATGCCCTCTAGTTCTGGACTCCCAACCCCAGGGAAAAGACTTTGCCTATTTACCCTATCCATGCCCCTCATAATTTTGTAAACCTCTATGAGGTCTCCCCTCAGCCTCCGACGCTCCAGGTAAAACAGCCCCAGCCTGTTCAGCCTCTCTTTATAGCTCAAATCCTCCAACCCTGGCAACATCCTTGTAAATCTTTTCTGAACCCTTTCAAGTTTCACAACACCTTTCCGATAAGAAGGAGACCAGAATTGCATGCAATATTCCAACAGTGGCCTAACCAATGTCCTGTACAGCCGCAACATGACCTCCAACTCCTGTACTCAATACTCTGACCAATAAAGGAAAGCATACCAAACGTCGTCTTCACTATCCTATCTACCTGTGACTCCACTTTCAAGGAGCTGCACTCCAAGGTCTCTTTGTTCAACAACACACCCTAGGACCTTACCATTAAGTGAATAAGTCCTGCTAAGATTTGCTTTCCCAAAATGCAGCAACTCGCATTTATCTGAATTAAACTCTATCTGTCACTTCTCAGCCCATTGGCCCATCTGGTCAAGATCCTGTTGTAATCTGAGGTAACCCTCTTCGCTGTCCACTACACCTCCAATTTTGGTGTCATCTGCAAACTTATTAACTGTACCTCTTATGCTCGCATCCAAATCATTTATGTATATGACAAAAAGTAGAGCACCAATCCTTGTGGCACTCCAGTGGTCGCAGGCCTCCAGTCTGAAAAAACAACCCTCCACCACCAACCTCTGTCTTCTACCTTTGAGCCAGTTCTGTGTCCAAATGGCTAGTTCCCCTTGTATTCCATGAGATCTAAGCTTGATAATCAGTCTCCCATGGGGAACCTTGTCAAACGCCTTACTGAAGTCCATATAGATCACATCCACTGCTTTGTCCTCATCAATCATCTTTGTTACTTCTTCAAAAAACTCCATCAAGTTTGTGAGACATGATTTCCCATGTACAAAGCCATGTTGACTATCCCTAATCATTCCTTGCCTTTCCAAATACATGTACATCCTGTCCCTCAGGATTCCCTCCAACAACTTGCCCACTACTGAGGTCAGGCTCACTGGTCTGTAGTTCCCTGTTGGTAAATGTTGACCCGGTAATTGGGAGAACTGACCCATTGTTCGATGGTTGTTTGGAGAAATGTAAATGTACTTTTAGTCTTCTAGCTAGCTTGCTATTGTCATGTGACCTCTATCTCTGCTATAAATGCCTTTGTCTCAATGTGGCAGCCATTAAACAAACACATCACTTGTAATAATAGGTAGCACCATAGATCGGTTTACTTCTCTTTGGAGGGCTGATAAAGTCTCAGTTTATTGTCTCATTCAAAAGGGGATGGATGACCCAAAAACTGCTGTATTGCCCCTGTTTTTCAGTTGCTTTTGAAGTGTCCAAAGTGATGAACAGGTAGCACAATTACCCTTCTGACTAGAAGTGTACCATCCTCTCTTTTGGGTGAGCAGGCAGCCTGTGCCCATGCTTGAAGCCAAGTCTTTGTACATTATCAAAGACGGTGACTAACACCTTCTGCAGATTGCCACTACAATATCTGTTTGCCTCAAGCCAGGGAGTACTGACTGTGCTTGGAGTAACAAGCCCTGCTGAATGTCTGCAATAATGAAAAAAGGAATGAGTAAAATACCATGCACTTCATTCCTGCATCATGACAGATCTGTTGGTCCTTGTCTGAACCTCTAAACCCTCTGTCTCCGGCATCAAACACCAGCACCCCTCCAAAACAGCCCCCAAGACTATGGCCACCAATCCGGTAAAAACAATGACTGCAGATGCTGGAAACCAGATTCTGGATTAGTGGTGCTGGAAGAGCACAGCAGTTCAGGCAGCATCCGAGGAGCAGTAAAATCGACGTTTCGGGCATAAGCCCTTCATCAAGAATAAAGGCAGGGAGCCTGAAGCGTGGAGAGATAAACTAGAAGAGGGTGGGTTGGGGAGAAAGTAGCATAGAGTACAGTGGGTGAGTAGGGGAAGGGATGAAGGTGATAGGTCAGGGAGGAGAGTGTAGAGTGGATAGATGGAAAAGAACATAGGCAGGTAGGACAAGTCATGGGGACAGTGCTGAGCTGGAAGTTTGGAACTAGGGTGAGGTGGGGGGAAGGGGAAATGAGGAAACTGTTGAAGTCCACATTGATGCCCTGGGATTGAAGTGTTCCGAGGCGGAAGATGAGGCGTCCTTCCTCCAGGCGTCTGGTGGTGACGGAGTGGCAGTGAAGGAGGCCCAGAACCTCCATGTCCTCGGCAGAGTGGGAGGTGGAGTTGAAATTTTGGGCCACAGGGCGGTGTGTTTGATTGGGGCGGGTGTCCCGGAGATGTTCCCTAAAGCGCTCTGCTAGGAGGTGCCCAGTCTCCCCAATGTAGAGGAGACTGCATTGGGAGCAACAGATACAATAAATGATATTAGTGGATGTGCAGGTAAAACTTTGATGGATATAGAAGGCTCCTTTAGGGCCTTGGATGGAGGTGAGGGAGGAGGTGTGGACGCAGGTTTTGCAGTTCCTGCAGTGGCTGGGGAAGGTGCCAGGATGGGAGGGTGGGTTGTAGGGGGGCGTGGACATGACCAGGTAGTCACGGAGGGAACAGTCTTTGCGGAAGGCGGAAAGGAGTGGGGAGGGAAATATATCCCTGGTGGTGGGGCCTTTTTGGAGGTGGCGGAAATGTCGGAAGATGATTTGGTTTATGCGAAGATTGGTAGGGTGGAAGGTGAGTCGGTCGTCATTAATGGAGATAGAGAGGTCCAGGAAGGGGAATGAAGTGTCAGAGATGGACCAGGTAAATTTAAGGTCAGGGTGGAATGTGTTGGTGAAGTTGATGAATTGCTCAACCTCCTCACGAGAGGACGAGTTGGCGCCAATGCAGTTATCAATGTAGCGGAGGAAGAGGTGGGGAGTGGTGCTGGTGTAATTACGGAAGATCGACTGTTCTACGTAGCCAACAAAGAGACAGCCATAGCTGGGGCCCATACGTATGCCCATGGCTACCCCTTTGGTCTGGAGGAAGTGGGAGGATTCGAAGGAGAAATTGTTAAGGGTGAGGACCAGTTCTGCCAAACGAATGAGAGTGTCGGTGTAAAGGTACTGTTGGGGACGTCGGGAGAGGAGGAAACGGAGGGCTTGGAGGCCCTGGTCATGGCGGATGGAGGTGTAGAAGGATTGGATATCCAGGGTGAAGATGAGGCATTGGGGGCCGGGGAAATGGAAGTCTTGGAGGAGGTGGAGAGCTTCCAACCTCATAGTCCGGGAACCCTTCACTGCCCGGTTCTACCTCCTTCCCAAAATCCACAAGCCTGACTACCCTGGCTGACCCATTGTCTCAGCATGCTCCTGCCCCACTGAACTCATCTCTATCTACCTCAACACTGTCCTATCCCCCCTAGTCCAGGAACTCCCCACATACGTTCGAGACACCACCCACGCCTTCCACATCCAAAGTTTTACCTGCACATCCACTAATATCATTTATTGTATCCGTTGCTCCCAATGCGGTCTCCTCTACATTGGGGAGACTGGATGCCTCCTAGCAGAGCGCTTTAGGGAACATCTCCGGGACACCCGCACCAATCAACCACACTGCCCTGTGGCCCAACACTTCAACTCCCCCTCCCACTCTGCCGAGGATGTGGAGATCCTGGGCCTCCTTCACCGCCGCTCCCTCACCACCAGATGCCTGGAGGAAGAACGCTTCATCTTCCGCCTCGGAACACTTCAACCCCAGGGCATCAATGTGGACTTCAACAGTTTCCCCATTTCCCCTTCCCCCACCTCACCCTAGTTCCAAATTTCCAGCTCAGCACTGTCCCCATGACTTGTCCGATCTGCCTTTCTTCTTTTCCACTCCACCCTCCTCCCTGACCTACCACCTTCATCCCCTCTCCCACTCACCCATTGTACTCTATGCTACTTTCTTCCCACCCCCACCCTCCTCTAGCTTATCTCTCCACCCATCAGGCTCTCTGCCTTTATTCCTGATGAAGGGCTTTTGCCCGAAACGCCGATTTTACTGTTCCTCGGATGCTGCCTGAACTGCTGTGCTCTTCCAGCACCACTAATCCAGAATATGGCCACCAATCACTGCACTGGCAGTGACCATACCTTCAGTATTTACTTTGGTGATCTTCTCGCAAAGAGTTGCCTCAATATGAATAAGGTCCAATATCAAGGACTCCTTGGGCCCTGCTGGACTTAAGGAGACAAAATTACTCTATTGTGGGGTTACCATGCTCAGAGTGGCATTTCCAAACAGTGCAAAATGTCCTCAGTATTGCTGCATTAAGGACTCAGTTTTACTCTCCCTTGTCATTGGTGGGCTTGAAACTTTCGCATGGAAAATGCAGTGGTCACTTTCCTGCTGCCTACCTGCCTGATCTCAACCAATGTGAACCTTTACAGACTGGCAATGTGTTTGCTGGCTTGCTCTCCCTTGAGTCTATTCATACTCTCAAATGTGCACCTAAGAGTCCAATCCAAATGCCGATAATATTTTACATGTAGTGGGGAGAGGCCCATGCAATTTGGGAAGTTCCGTAGCTTTAGCTGTTTAGCCTGCTATCAGCCAAGGGGATGGGGACTGCTTTGAGGGTTCCATGAGTCCGTCGGAGGCACTCTGTCACTAAGTCATGCCACCCACTGCTTTTAATCCTTCTCTTTTACTACATGGTTTGCTTTCCTCTTGTACAGGCCCCGAAGCCTGAGATGCATCTGGAATTCTTAGCACAGTGTGACTGTTCCCAATCCCAAAAATGGGCCAAATGGTCGATTCCTGTGTTGTATTGTTCTGTTGTTCTAAATGAGTCTGTCTGGTGTTACTGGTCTCCAGAGCTTCCTGCCAATCTGACTTTGTGGCAGGGCCTCCTTCAGTGGTAGGATTAGAAACAATTAACACTGCTCCCTGCATTTAATTGTTGTAAGATAGTCTTGGGGTTTGGGTGTGAAACTTATCCCTGGCTTTTTAGCTGGCGGGGTGTACCGGGGAGGAGGCTGAGGACTACAGAGCCCTGTAGAATCCATGCTATGGGTCAGCCTAGATTATGTGCTCAGGTCTGTGCAGTGAAGCCTGAACTGGCTGATCTTTTGCAGCTGTTTTTTGACTGCATTTGTCAGTGTTTCTGACTTTCCATTATTTTGCAACATAAGCTGTTTTTTTTGTTTGTTTTGATGTACCTTATCTCAGGCTTACCTTCCACCTTTTGCATGCCAAATCAGGCATTTGCTCTTACTCTCAGCACTCTCAAGCACATTCTCAGCCCATTTTTCTGTTTAGTTTGCATTCTTCAAATATTTGGCTTGGTCTCCAAGCCCGAATTTTCTAGTATGCCTCCACCTCAGACTTTATTTTTGATCTAATTGATCATTTATTATGGGATTCAGGACTTAGCAGCAACCACATTATACCTTGTTGAGCACTGACTTCAGCATCGGTGTGGATTTGCCACTTAATCAGTCATCCTGATTATCAATGAGCGAAGCTGCCAATGTCGTCATAATTTAATGAGAGATATAAAGTACTCTGAAATTTATTGTATGAACTACTGTACATTATGAATAGATAATTTACTTATCTTGAGACAGGTTCTACAATAGACGAGTAGAAATAATATGGACTGCAGTATGAGAAACAGCTGGGCTTTGTTTGAAAGTCTATGAGCAAAGTTTCAGGCAGTGGGATGATTTTCTTTCCATTAGTTGTGAAAATGTGTGAAATAATGTCATTTTATGTATGGCTCTGACAAATGCTGTATGGCATTCCTTTTAACAATTCCTGCAGTGCTTGATAGAAAAAAGCCAAGAGCTACATTTTGAACTGTTGAGGAATTCCACACTGAGACGTCTGAGACAAATTGCCAATTTAATTTTCTTTGGCTTTTGTTTTGCGAGTTAATGTGTTTCTGCCATTGAACTTGCCTGCACTTATTTGGGGAGAAGTTAGGTCAAGGCCCAAAAACAGACTTGGGTAGCGTGGCAAATGGCCAACCCATACTTGTTCCTTCAGACACAGGCAATGCACAAACTTGACACATAAACAGATATAGCTGTAGAAACAAATGTACCAGATCTGGTGGCATTTGTGGAGAGAAAGCAGAGCCAATGTTTCAGATCCAGTGACCCTTATTCAGGACTGATTGTTGCTCAGAGAAGATTGGTATCTATGCTGAAGATGGATTTTGAGGGCTTGGGGAGGTGGTGGTAGAGGAAAGAAGTGAACGACAGATGGAGATGGAGATGGAGTCCAGAGAACAGAAATTGGCCAGACAAAGGAATGGGATAAAGAGAAGCTGCTAATGGGTCCATCAGTGGAGAAACTCTGTTGACTGTGATGAAAGCAGCCTATGTGATGACCAGGCTTGGAGTGAGAGTAAGGACACGGGAGAAGGTACTCGGGGTCCAAAGTTATTGAACTTGATATCCTGAAGGCTGCAGAGTTCCCAAGCTGAAAATGAAATGCTGTACTACCAGCTTGCACTAAGCTTTACTCGAGCACTACAGAGAAAGCCTGAGACAGAGATATTAGCCAGAGAACTCGGTGGTTTATTGAAGTGACAGGCAACCGGAAGCTCAGGATCATTTTTGCAGACAGAGCATAAGTGTTGCAGAGAGCAGTTGCCTCGTCCGTGGTTTGTCTCCCCAATATATAGCACACTAACTTGATTATGTGCTTGCTCAATTATATGATTGCAGCATGTTGTCAATGATTAGCACACGAATGTGTGGCAGCATACCTTAGAAGGGGATACAAAATTGCATCTCATTCTACAATTTAATTTAGATTCCTCAGCTGTATATGGTATAAATATGTGCCTCTTGCTTTTACTCTCCACTTCTCGCAACATCATTAATCTTGTGACTTTTCTCATTTGAATACTCATTTGCCACCTGACTAGGTGGCTGTGCAGATGGTGAAGTTCAAGAGTAAGGAGGGACTGATGATTGAATCTATCTCGGACTCTTAGCTACCAGCTGTCTGTGTATTTTAGAGGATCATTTAGAGGTGCAATCTGATGGTAGTAGGTCATCAGGCATTAGTGGCTCAGGGCAAGTGGAAGGAGCATTTTGAGTAGCAGATTGATTAAGGATAAGGTCAGTCACAGGTTCTGCAACAGAGACCTCAGATGAGGGAACCATATAAGGAAGTTTTGTGTGATACACCCACACAAATGCTTGACACATTGTCAGAAAGCTTTTGGTCACTGAAGCACGGAGGAGTCTGGCACCAGTATGGCACAAGTCTTACCTTCATGGCATTGTTGGCCAATTCCATAAGATGATTTGTAGGCCCAACCATACAGCAAAATTTCATGGCCCATCTCTGACTTTACACTGCAGCACAAACAGAAACCACCCAATGTCTGAGTTCCACCATGCAAACTCGGACTGGAAATGCACTCAGACTGTTGTTATTATACTCGGGGCTATCAGTGCACGAAAGGGTTTGCATCTGTCTGCCTCACATTGCTTAGATTGCTGACATGCCACTTCGGGGGTGATGCAAGCATAAAGTTGCTGTCCTGATTCAGATCTAACCAATGCAGTTCCACCAGAGCTCTTGCTATTGTTATCCAGGGCAGACTACTGCAATCCATGTTTGAGTGTCTGCAATCAGAAGCCAAGCCTGACATGCTCTGAAGTGCTCAAGATTCCCCTACCAGGCCATCTACACTTCCTCCCATTCAAAACCAGCAGGCTTCCTCCAAATATGTGCAGCCACATCATTGGCAAAATGCACAGTAGAAATGGATGAAGGGAATGTTTACAAGAGGTGATTAATTGACTTTAATGTAGAATATTAGATGGTTTGTTTGTTAAATTTGGTTGAAACATTTCTTTACTATTGGTTTTTATGCCATTATGTCCAAGAAAGAGGACACAATCAGTCAAGTTGCGAACCTGCTGTTGAAGGGGGTTTTTGTTATCTCCTCTTTCTTTGCTCACTGTATACATACTGACAGGGCACTGAACTTGTGATGGTGAGATTATACTGGATCCAGCAGACCATGACAAATAATGAAAAGTATATTGGTGAGTTGTATAGCAGTTCAGGCAGCTCAGTTACATTTTGTGTGACAGCTAGACTCTTGCCAAATGAAGCTGCCCTACTTGGGTCTGCCTATATACAGTGAGCATGTCCTTAGAGTGGGAATGTTGCACACCTTGTTCCTTGCTGAGGTTCAAGTAGGAGATTGATCCCTCAAGTCCTTGGGAGGATATCATTCTCTCCATCTCCTCCCTCTTTGAACAACTGTGTTGCCATGTTGGAGAGCAAATGGACAGAATAGGACCCAGGCCTTCGCCGCGTGCCACAACACTACCTGAAGACTTTACCGACCTCAAATGAGAGTATAATCCACCAAACACTTAAGTTAATTCAGCAGCAGCCACAAAAATTTAAACAGTTGCTAAACCCCAGAGTCATTGATAATGTCTTTGAATAGCACTGCTATGTACATATTCAGCTCCGAGAGGTTAAAGAGAGAGCATTAGCTGGTCTGTTGAAAGGCTCTTGTAGCACAATGGTAATATCCATACTTCTGAACTGGGAGGCCTGGGTTCAAATCCCACCTGAGATGAGTGGTTCCAGAGCTATATAGTAACATCTCTTTGAACAGGTTCATTTGAAAATATCTAGCCAGTGCACGCTGAGATTGAAAATGGCACCACAACAGTCAAATCAGCATTTCAATATTTTTAAATCAACCTGTTCAGACATGCTATGCCACACGTCTGGACTGGTGGGATTTGCACTCAGGCCTTCTAGCCTAGAGGAGGGGACCATGCCACAAGACCACGTGAACATTTCTTCGAAGAATATGTTATGGAATTTGAAACCAGAGCCATTTATTTTATGGACAATTCTTTGACCGCTGTGCTAGTGGAGCTTTGTACTCTGACTGACCTCATGATCTCCCTGCTCACCATACTTTCAGCACATGTTCTCAACATCCTAATCAAAATGGTGTCTGGAATTGCTCACACCAGCACTGTACTCGCTCATACATAGTGCAGACATCATTTCACACACAAAATTGGACCTGTTGCACTGAGAAACGGACTGAATTAGGTGACCATAATCCCTTACCTGTTTATTTCCGTGCTGGATTTGCAGATTTCTGGCCTTTCATTGTAAATTTGCAGTCAATACTTGTTGCAACATTTTATATTTTCATCCCTGTGTGTCTATTGTCTCAACTGTGTCAACTAGTGAGTTGGCAGGACGTACCTTTGTGGACAACAAATAAAGCCTATTTACTCAGCAAAGATTATTTAGCAGGAGAGAAGAGCAAACAGTCCGCTGAGGTTTTTTTAAAAAAGAACCTCCACAAACTCTAGCAAACATGTGTTGTGACTGACGGTATTGTAATTTCTCTGATAACATCAGAGTGATTTCTCCAACAAAGGGCAGTGTGTGTGTAAATTATTCTCAGTCATTATAACATTGTGATCTTCCCAGTATTACTGACAATGGAATTTCTGTCTCCATTCTGCACCTTTCCAAATTGCAGGCCACCCTGATGTGGAAACGTTATCATTTCTTCACTGAAATCCTGCAACCTCCTTCCCAACAACGATTAGGTACACCTACCTTTCACAGGCCACAGTGGTTCAAAAAGGCTGCTCACCACAATCTTCTCGAGGGCAATTCAAGAGGAGCAATAAATGCTAGCCTAATCAGAGATGCCCACATCCCATGAATGTGAAAAGGACATGAATACTAGCTTAATTATATATAGCCATGTATTATGATTCTCCAATGTAAAGACAGGCTAATTCCTTTAATTTTATTGTACAGTGTAATACCACATCCCACAGCTTTACCTGCAAACTAGTGCTCCAGATTTGTTTGATTTCATGAACAGCAGAATGCTGACAGGGTACTTTTTTTGGCATTGTATCCCATGTTGAGTAATGAAATTCATTGTGTGACACTGATTGACTTTACGGTCAGAAGGAAAATTGAAATTTCTTCAAGATTCTGCTGTGGGTGTTACCTGTTGGCAGTTCACTAATTTAAACTGTGCATCAGTCATTTATGGAAATTTTTTCTGATTTGTGCTGATGCACCATCATGTAATGTACATCAAAATGTTCTTCTCTTAGTTAGTAACTTTTTCAATCAGATGTGTTTTTTTATTTAATTTCAGCTCGAAACATTATTTTTCAGATGGGAACTGATTCAGCATAAACAAACAAGCTTTTTAAAATTTTAATCACAATGTATTTTTAATTTTGTTCTGTACAGAAGTTTCTGACCAAGTTTGCTATAAATATATTGTTCATTTAAAGTTTGGGAGAAGATTTGTAGCTCGGGTGCTCGTTGTTGTGGTTCTGTTCGCCGAGCTGGGAGTTTTTGTTGCAAACGTTTCGTCCCCTTTCATCCCCATGAGCAAAACCAACGTAGTGTACAAAATCCCATGCAAGGACTGCACAAAACACTACATAGGACAAACAGGAAGACAGCTAACAACCCACATCCATGAACACCAACTAGCCACGAAACAACATGACCAGCTATCCTTAGTAGCCACACACACAGACAACAAACAACATGAATTCGACTGGGACAACACTACTATTATAGGGCAAGCCAAACAGAGAACAGCCAGGGAATTCCTAAAGGCATGGCACTCATCCACAGTTTCTATCAACAAACATATCAACCTGGACCCAATATACCGGCCACTGCAGTGGACAGCAACTGACAACCGGAAGCAGCAGAGACAAGCCACCATAAATGCTGGAGGAAACATCTCAGAAGCGCTTCACAGGAGGCTCCCAAGCACTGAGGATGTCACCTAGAAAGGGGACGAAACGTTTGCAACAAAAGCCCCCAGCTCGGTGAACAGGACTACAACATATTGTTCATTTTCAAGCATGAGAGCTGTTAGCTTTGAAATATCACTGCTTTGGACTCCAGATGTGTCACTAGGTGTGTATAGTTTTGTTTAAATCAAAAGAAAATTGTGGAATGATTGTGGCTTTACAAAACTAATTCCTCTGTAATGATTATAACTATACTTTATCTATATTGATTTAATTAATCTGAGAGAGAGGAGCAGAGCTAAAATTTTCACTCCTCTGTAAGGTTGAATGTTTCTACTTATGATTTGGAGATGCCGCTGTTGGACTGGGGTGTACAAAGTTAAAAATCACACAAAACCAGGTTATGATCCAACAGGTTTAATTGGAAGCACACTGGCTTTCGGAGTATCGCTCCTTCATCAGGTGGTAGTGGAGGGCTCAATCCTAACACAGAATTTACAGCAAAAATTTACAGTGTGATGTAACTGAAATTATGCATTGAAAAATTGATTGTCTGTTAAGCCTTTCATCTGTTAGAATACCGTGATAGTTTCACTTCTTTCATGTGTAAATCACAAAACCTTTAAAAAAATTGCATTCTCGGGTTAGCTAGACAATATATTGAAGGTGTTAACTCCATGTGTTTTCTGTCTATGTCATGATGTTTAGATTGATTAAGAGTGAGATAACGGAGTTTTACATGAATTCATGCAGTTTTTGAGCAAAATACAATGTAATCCTGCAAGTACAAATTCACCCACAAAATATATGTGTGCATGTGGGTCTTTATCTGTCTGTCTGTGTGTATGTGCCTGTCTGGGTTGGAGGGTGTAGTGAGTGCAGAGTGTCTTAAGTCTGTGACGGGGTGCATGTGTGAATGCGGGAGTGTGTACGTGTGTGTGTACGTCTGCGTATATGTGTGTCCATGTGTGTGTGTGTGTGTGTAGTGCGATGGTGGTCACCTGAAATGTGACATGACCCAAGGTCCTGGTTGAGGCCCTCCATATGGGTACTAAACTTAGCTATCAGCCTCTGCTCGGCCACTTTTCCCATTGTTAACAGCTAACCTGAGAATGCAACTTTTTAAAAAAAGGTTTTGTGATTTACACATGAAAGAAGTGAAATTATCACGGTATTCTAACAGACGAAAGGCTTACAGACAATCAATTTTTCAATGTATAATTTCAGTTATATCACACCAGAAATTTTTGCTGTAAATTCTGTGTGTTCGGATTGAGCCCTCCACTACCACCTGATGAAGGAGCGATGCTCCGAAAGCTAGTGTGCTTCCAATTAAACCTGTTGGACTATAACCTGGTTTTGTGTGATTTTTAACTTGGTTCTATTTAATTTGCATTCTGAAGGAGGGTCACTGGACTCTGATTTCTCTCCACATTTGCTGCCAGATCTGCTGGGCTTTTCAGCAATTTCTGTTTTTGTTTTTGGTTCTAATTAATCTTCGTTGCGTACGAATATTGGGTTTAATATTGTGGAAGCATTGTGGAATAAAGTTTGTTTCTGTTCCGTTTCAAAGGTGGCAAGTTAACCAATGTAAGCTTAAAACTAGATCAAGCATTGTATTGTTACAGGTTAGGACTTGGATTTTGATTTGAGAGATACTTAGCCAGCTGATTGAATATATAGTCATTCTGGGTTAGGAAAGTAGACCCCAAATACACATGCTGACACCAGCATGCAATGCCTTTTAATATGTCATTATTCATAAAGAACAATGTTCTCTTCAATTAAAAGAAAGCGAAAATTGGCTGTTTGGAATTTCAAGAAGTTCACTTGTGAGTGATCAAAATGAATATGTGCGTAGCAGTATAGCTGGAGCCAGTGAATCTTTTCCTTTAAGATGGTCCTGCACTTCTTGTCAATGTTCAAAACATTGAAATATACTGTTTCACAAAAAGTAACGGGGCTTTTAATCATTCTCCTTACTGTATGTTAAGTAGCAAAGCACTTGGTTTTAAGACGCATTATGTGCACACCAGCTTTATTTTATTCAACCAGAATGGGGGAGAAAAATCAGAAACCAAGAGCTTCATGTTTTGAATCTGATCTTCTGTTTAAAATTGAAGCCTCTGTTCATCATAAGGTCAGAAATGGGGATTTTACTGATGTTTGCACCATGTTCAGAACAATTTTTCATCTCCTCCCGAGACTGAACCAGCTCGTGTTCACTTCCAGCATGATCTGGACTTCATCCAGGCTCGGGCTGCCAAGTAGCCCAATTTTTTGTGCCACGTAAGTGCCAGGTGATGACCATCTCCACCAAAAATTAAACCATCATCCCTAGCTGTTCAGTGGCATCACCATCACTGAATCTCCCACTCTCAACACTCTCAGGCTTACCATTGATAAGAAACTGAACTAACCAGCCATATGGTGGTTACAAGAACAGACCAGAGACTAGAAATTCTGTGGTGACTAACTCATCTCCTGATTCTCCAAAGCCTTTCCATTATCTGCAAGGCACAAGTCAAGGAGTGAAGTGAAATACTCTCCACTTGCTTGGATGGGAGCAGTTCCAGCAATATTCAAGAAGCTTGATACCATCCAGAAAAAAGCAACTTGCTTGATTGGCACCCCGCCACTAGAACATTAATTCCCTTTACCATCAGTTTACATTTTGAGCAGTATGTATTGCAGTAATGCTTGAGGCTGCTCCAAAATACCTTGCAAACCCACAACCTATACCACCTGGAAAGACAACGACAGCAGAGGCACAGGAGCACTGCTATCTTTAAGTTTGCCTCCATCCGCAGAGCATCCTGATTTGGAACTATATCACCATTCTTTCACTTTTGCTGGCTCAAAGTTCTGTAATTGTCTCCATAGGAGCTCTATCAGTGTACCTGCATTCCCAAGTAGTCAACCACTCACCACCACATTCCTGAGGATAATTCGGCCGAGACACTAAATGCTAGCTTAGCCAGTGACACCACACTCTGAGTGAATTATAAAAAGGTTCATATCATTTGTTGCTGACTGAAATATTATCCATGTTAACATAGATAGAACCTATGACCCTAATATAATTCAATGTTAAATTTGATACCACTCCTGGGTATTGCCATGGGACCTGGTATGATGCAATAGCATCACAAGGTTCTATTTTATTTGAGTTAAGAAATATCCCTGTATTGAGTGGAAGAATAATAGTGCCTGTGTGCAAGGAAATATTAATTTTGAGCTAGAGCATTAGAAGGGTTTGGTGCATTTTGAAGGTGTCGTGAACTATGTTGTGGAGGTGTTGGACTAAAAATCATACAACACCAGGTTATAGTCCAACAGGTTTATTTGGAAGCACTAGCTTTCAGAGCGCTGCTCCTTCATCATGTAGCTGTGGTGAACTATGGTGAAAACTGGTCAGATGAGCAAGATTTAATTGTGCTGCTAATTGCATGCATGTAATATTTAATTTTCCTACAATAGTGAGTTACAGTTAAAAAAGCTGTTGTTACAGGCCTCAATTGGCTTCAGCTTCAAGCCAACTGGTGCAGCATCAGGCAGGGCGGGATATGTGAAGTACACAGTGGGTAGCACAACCAGGAGCAGAAGATGGCAGCCTCTGCCCATTTAAATGGACAGACCTCATCAATTTGACCTGTGGCTTGTTGGTCTAGAGGTATGATTCTCGCTTTGGGTCTTCTATTACGGGTGGCACGATGGCTCAGTGGTGAGCACTGCTGCCTCACCGCACCAGGGACCCAGGTTCGATTCCTGCCTCAGTTGACTGTCTGTGTAGAATTTGCATGTTCTCCGTGTGTCTGCTTGGGTTTCTTCCAGGTGCTCTGGTTTCCTCCCAGAATCCAAAGATGTGCAGATCAGGTGAATTGGCCATGTTAAATTGTCCGTAGTGTTGGGTGCATTAGTCACAGATAAATATGGGGTAGAGGAATGGGTCTGGGTGGGTTGCTGTTCAGAGGGTCGATGTGGACTTGTCGGGCTGAAGGGCCTGTTTCCATACCATGGGGAATCTAATCTAACCTAATCTAAACATTCACTTGTCAACCAAAGGAGTTAAGGTGTGTCTGCTTATTAGATTTGGGAAGGAAGCCATGGCTGAGGAGGCAAGAATGATCCGAGCACAAGTTGGCTTCATGGTTTCCTTATGGGATCAGTCGTGCCTGGCCTAGAGAATACCTTGTGTCTTGATAAATTGGATCCCTAAAGGTAACCTAATCTACATAATTAAACAGGACCATGCTACCTTGGGTTATGCTTCCCTCCCAGGAAAATTTCCTGTCTAGCTGTAGTGGATACTCTCAGAATTGGTCCACCAACATAGGAATCCAAAGCACGAAAGGCACTTGCCTACCAAAGAAATGCAACTGATGTCAGATATGCGATTTTTTTCTGATGTGTAATTTGTAGCATTGCGGTATTATTAATCTACGATGTTCACAAATTTATCATTAAGGCACTGAGACACCAAAATAAATCCCGGGACCTTGTCCAGCATTTCTTTTAGGATTTGTCTTGTCAAATTCCTTCATAATTTTCAAGTTCGACTAGGTCACGTTTCATTAGTTTTTCTAAAGACCCCTAGCCTTTTCTGTGAATAATAATATTTTGTTCTGTTATCACTGTTATAAAACTGTTTCTCGTTTTCTCCCATGGTGCTTTCTCATTTTTGTCAAAGAACAGAATTCAGTCAGTTTCACTTTCATTAATTAGAGTATATCATAAAATCCCGACAGTGCAGAAAGAGGCCATTCGGCCCATTGAATCTACATTGATCCTTTAAAATTGTATATTCATATTGTAAGTTAACAGCACCCTCAAGATTAATCAGCCATTCCAGTTTGGTGTCATCTGCAAATATTGACATAGTATTTGAGTTGTCTGTAAATGGTGAACAACAGTTATTCCACGATTGCTCCCTGTTGAGCACCTTTTACCACTGTGAAGAATTGCTTTTAACCCCTGCTCCTCCTCCTGTTTAAAACCAGTTAGTTTTCCATTCTGGCATTTGTCCCTGAACTTCACATGCTCTAATCCTAGTCATGAGTTTATTGGAGTACTTGATCAAAAGCCCTTTGGTTGTCTCTGTGTAATTGCTTCTACTAAGTTCCCTTAGTTACTTTTTCTGTCACTTTTTCAAAGAATTCAGTTTTCCATTTTGAAGTCCATGCTCCATTCTCTTTATTGCATGGTGGACCCTGGTCTGTACTCAGTGGACTTGAGAGGATAAGAGGGATTTCATTGAAACTTAGAGAATACTGAGAAGTGGACATGGAGAAGATGTTTCTGCTACTAAGATGGACTAGGATCCGAGGGCTCTGCCTCAGAATGAAGGGACAACCTTTTGGAACTGAGATTCTGAGGAATTTCTTCAGCTGAAGGGTGGTTAATCTGAAGACTCATGGCTGCAGAGGGCTGTATAGGCCAAGTTATTGAGTGTATTTACGACAGAGATAGATAGGTTCTTTATTGATAAGGTGATCAAGGCTTATTGGGAGAAGACAGGAGAATAGGATTGAGAAACAGATCAGCCATGATTGAATGGCAGAGCAGATTCAGTGGGCCAAGTAACCAAATTCTGCTCCTGTATCTTTTGGTTTTATCGTCTTATGGAAACCTGGCAATATTTTGGCTGTCCTATCTGCAGGAAGGTGTGGAGAAAACAGGGTCCTCTGGAAGTGAGGAACATCATAAATGTTAGGAACTGAAAGTCATAGAGGTCAACAACACAGAAAAAGGTCCTTTGATCTAACAAGTCTGCACCGGTCAAAAATAAGCCCCTGAATGTTCTTGTCCCATTTTCCAACACTTGTCCCACAGCCTCGTATGCCTTGGCATAATGGGTGTCCATTTAAAAGTATTAAAGTGTTATGAGCGTTTCTGGCTCTACCACCCTCACAGGCAGTCAATTCTAGATTCCCACAACCCTCTGAGTGAAAATACTTTACCATGCATCCTCTCTAAAACTTCTGCCCCTTACATAAATCCATGTTCCCTGGTCATTGATTCCTTCACTAGGAGGAAAAGCTTCTTGCTGCTATGGCCCTCATAATATTATACACCTCAGTCTCTTTTGTTCAAAGGAAAACAACCCTAGTTAATCCTATCTCTCTTCATAAGAAAAACTCTCCAGCCCAAGTAACATTCTGGTAAATCTCCTCTACACCTTCTCCAGTATAATTATCTCCCTCTTATTAGAGTCATAGAGATGTACAGCATGGAAACAGAGCCTTCAGTCCAACCCGTCCATGCCGACCAGATATTCCAACCCCATCTAGTCCCACCTGCCAGCACCCGGCCCATATCCCTCCAAGCCTTTCTTATTCATATACCCATCCAAGTGCCTCTTAAATGTTGCAATTGTACCAGCCTCCACCACTTCCTCTGGCAACTCATTCCATACACGTAACACCCTCTGTGTGAAAAAGTTGCCCCGTAGGTGTCTTTTATATTCAAGGTTTGTGAGAGGATTTGTAGCTCAGATGCTCGTTCTTGTGGATCTGTTCGCCGAGCTAGGAATTTGTGTTGCAGACGTTTTGTCCCCTGTGTAGATGACATCCTCAGTGCTTGGGAGCCTCCTGTGAAGCGTTTCTGTGTTGTTTCCTCCAGCATTTATAGTGGTTTGTCTCTGCCGCTTCCGGTTGTCAGTTCCAGCTGTCCCCTCTCACCCTAAACCTATGCCCTCTAGTTCTGGACTCCCTGACCCCAGGGAAAAGACTTTGCCTATTCACCCTGTCCATGCCCCTCATAATTTTGTAAACATCTATAAGGTCACCTCTCAGCCTCCGACACTCCAGGATTCAAGAACTATACACACTACTCTAGCTGTGGCCTATTCAACATTTTGTACAATTACAGGATATCCTTGCTGCTCCTAAATTCTATGCCTCAGTTAATAAAGGCAAGAATCCCATGTGTCGTCTTAACCAGTTTGTCTACTTGTCCCAGTAGTCTGAAAGGCCAGTGGACATGCACACTAACATCTCGCTGGTCGTCAGCGCTCCTCAGGATCCTATATTTCATCATATGTTCTTTTGCTTTTTTCAGCATGCCCAGATGCATCACCTCATACTTATCCACATTAAATTTCATTTGCCACTGATTCAGCCCATCTGAGATTAGAGTGGTGCTGGAAAAGCACAGCAGTTCAGGTAGCATCTGAGGAGCAGTAAAATCAATGTTTCGGGCAAAAGCCCTTCATCAGGAATAAAGGCAGAGATCCTAAAGGGTGGAGAGATAAGCTAGAGGAGGGTGGGGGTGGGGAGAAAGTAGCATAGAGTACAATAGGTGAGTGGGGGAGGGGATGAAGGTGATAGTCAGGGAGGAGGGTGGAGTGGATAGGTGGGAAAGAAGATAGGCAGGTAGGACAAGTCATGGGGACAGTGCTGAGCTGGAAGTTTGGAACTAGGGTGAGGTGGAAGGAGAAATGAGGAAACTGGTAAAGTCCACATTGATGCTTTGGGGTTGAAGTGTTCCTCAGCGGAAGATCAGGCATCGGTTGGTGAGGGAGCGGCGGTGAAGAAGGCCCAGGACCTCCATGTCCTCAGCAGAGTGGGAGGGGGAGTTGAAATGTTGGACCACAGGACAGTGTGGTTGATTGGTACGGGTGTCCCAGAGATGTTCCCATAAGTGCTCTGCCCGGAGGCGTCCCCAGTGTGGAGGAGACCGCTTGGGAGCAACGGATACAATAAATGATATGGGTGGATGTGACCATATCATCCACATCCTCCTGTAATCCTAAGGCCAGCTTCCTCCCTATTTATCACCTATTTTGGATTGTTCATGAACTTATGATCAACCCTTCTACATCCAAGTCCAAATTGTTTAGGTATTTCACAGACTGCAAGGGCCCCAAATGCTGATCCCTGTGGAACCCCATTGGATCCTAGTTTCCAGTCTCAAAAGCACCCCTTGACCATCATCCATTGTTTCCTGACAGCCAATTTGGGATCCAATTTGCCAAGTTTCCTGGGATCTCATGAGCTTTTAACCTGCTATCATTCTCCCATTTGGGCCTTGCTGAAGTCTTGGTAGACTGCATCAAATGCATTGTTCTCATCTACACACCTGGTCACCTCTGAAAAAAATTTAATGACATGACCTCCCCTAAAAAAAACATGCTGACTGTCCTTGACTAATTCCTGTTTCCCCAAATGCAGATTAGTTCTGTCCCCCAGAATTGCTTCCAATAGCTTACCCATTAGAGGTTAGACTGACCGACCTGTAGTTTCCTGGTTTATCTCCTTTCCCTTCTTGAATAATGGTAGCATGTTGGTTGTTCTCCAGTCCTCTGACACCCCTCCTGTGGCCAGACAGGAATTGAAAGGTATTGCCGGTGCCCCTGCAATCTCCTCCTTTATCCTCACTCACAAGCCTAGGTTACGTTTCATCCAGCCCTGGAGATTTGTTTACTTTTAAGCTAGCCAGACCATTCAGATCCTCCTCTCTGTCCATGCTAATTTCTTCAAGTATACAATAGTCCTCCTCCCTGATTTCCATACTCAGATCGTCCCTCACACTAATGAACACTGACACGAAACATTCATTTAGAATACTATCAATGTGTTCTGGCTTCACACACAAATTACCTCTGTAGATCTTAATGAGCTCTGTGCTTTCCCTAATTATCTTTTTATCCTTAATATACTTGTTAAATAGTTTAGGATTTTCCTTTGTTTTATCTGCCACTATTCTTTCATGCCTTTCTTTTGCTCTCCTACTTTCATTTTCAAGTTTTCCTTTGCACATTCTGTACTCCTTGAGGACTTCTGCTGTTTTGGTATCATCACTAAACCTCCCTGTTTCTCTTTATCCAATCCTGTATATCCCTTGATAGTTAGAATTCACAGGATTTGTTGATCCCACCCTTTATCGGTATTGGAACTTGGGGCCCTGCACTCTCCCCATTTCCTTTTTGAATGTGTCCCACTGCTGTGACACGCATTTACCTAAAAGTATCTGCTCCCACTCCACTCGGCCAAGTCATACCTGATCTTATGAAAATCAATCTTTCCCCTGTTTAGAACTTTGATTTATTTTCCATGATAACCTTGACTCTAACAAAATTAGAATCATTGAGTGCAAAATGCTCCCCAACTGATCAGCTGTTCATCAGGAATCTTCTTCCTGATGAAGATCTTGTGCCCGAAACGTCAATCCTCCTGCTCCTCAGATTCTGCCTCACCTGTGTCTTTCCAGCACCCCACACTCAATTAATGAGAGTAAGTACCTCCTTATTGTCTTTCTAATTCTTCTACACATTAAATCGATAACACTGGTTACCAAAGATTATTCACCAAAGTGTTAATTCCTCCCTGTTTGCTCTATAAGGGGTTCTATTAATCCTCCTCACAATTTCTAATGCCTCTGTTAGGTATCCCCTTAACATGCTGTGGTCTTAAAAGAAATAGCCCAGGTTTTCCTGTTTCTCCTCAGAGATGATGTTCCACATCCCTGGAATCATCCTTTTTTCTCTCCAAGACCTTTCTACCATAGCTAGGATGTGGTGTCTATTTACCAAGCCAAGTATCTCATGTTTTCTTAACATGTATTACCAACTGTTCCTGCACTCTCCACCCTCACTCTCCCATGGCCTCTACCTACAAATATGCACCATTTTTGTTAAATTGCTTCTCTACGCTGTTTCTTTCAAAGTTCATCACTTTATACTTCTCCATATTATCTGCCACTAGTCTGACTTTCCCCAGGCTGTCCGACTGAAATCTACTATTGTCGTGTTCAATATTGACTACATTACCGACTATTATATTGTCTGTAACCTTCAAAATTTTACTCTTAGGCTATTTATGTATGGCAAGAAAGGAAATAGTTCTGAGCCCCTTGGGACCCACCGTATAATTCTCTCCAGTCAGAAGAACATGCATTCACTGCTCCTGTTTGACCTCCATCCCATAGCCAATTCCATATCCAAATTACCGATGTTCCTTTAATGCCTTCTGCTGCTTTTCTGACTAAATCTGCTGGAAGTGCTTTGTCAAATGCCCTGTGAAAATTTAGTAAATAAGTTCTGTTGCACAGCCTTTCATCATTAGTTAACTCAATCAGGTTAGATGGATATGATTTGCTTTGAACAATTGTTATTGTCTATATGACCTTATTAACTTACAGATTCCTATTTGAGAATTAATTTTGTCCTTTATAAATGTTCTCTAGTGCACCTTGAACCCCAGCTGATGTTTGACTAATTGGTTGTAGGGTTACTTGGTTTGTCCCCCTTTTTGACATAAGTTGAGATAAACTGTCTGACCTTATTTTTGTGAAACAAGATTTTTGTTGAGAGCAATCAGCTCAGTTGACTATTAGGGAAAATTTCAGGATTAAGTGCATAGAACTGCCAGCATGCAAGCAATACATGACTAATGCAAGTGAACACATAGGATATAATTAAGAGGCAGAACTTTGACCTCATTAATAGGAAAGTATGGTTAACTTTCAATCAGTTTATGTATTAATTCTGAGTCTAAAATAACATGTATTTGCAGCAAAACATGATTAAATAAACTTGCCTGCATTTATTGGAAACCAGAATTTAGCAATTCAGTTCTGTTTATTTTTCTCCTCACTTTCATAATCCTGAGCCTTGGTTAGTGACTTATTGTAAGAGGAGAAACAATGGCCATGTACTGAGTTTGGGATGTGCATTCTGGGCTAAACAGAGTAAATGTGAATTTAGTATTGTTCATGAGAGAGGAGGGAAAATTCTACAGTTAGAGTTAATACAGGTAATTCTGGGATAGCACACATTTTGGCAGCAAAATTTGGCTATAATGTTGCTGAAGAAATAAAGACTGATCCTTCGTAGAATGCTTACTTCCGTTGGCTCTAGCGTGATTTCAACAGGGATCGGTTTGCATATTTTGTTCAGCACACGCATGATCTCAGTGTGCTTTTTTGCACATGCGTGACGTGAGCTCTGGTCTTCATGCCATTTTGTGCATTCAACGGTGTCAGCTGCCGACAGAACAGCTTTCTGTGAGGGATACTGTTTAGAGAGTAGCTTTCTTACATTTTTTAAATATGTTAAATTTACTTTTGTTTCATTAATAAATATATTTCAACCTTCATTCAGGCTATGCTATGCTTTGCATAAGAGTTTTCGGTGATTATTGAACGATCATGAGTAATATTTTTTGCTGGTCTGCCCCAACCCCACTTTTCGCATAGCCCCATTATTTCCTATTAAATAATTTTCTACTAAGTGAGGTTTAGCTGGAATGCAACTACGGCATTATAGGAGAACTATCTGTATTTGCTCAACAATTTGGCTTACTGCTCAACTAAAGTGATGATTTCTGCATTCCATATCTTTTTGAAATGTTTTAATCTTGGAGATTCCATGTCTAGTTTTGGTGGTTTTTATTGTGTAGATTGTGGAAAGTTGCTGAATGCAAAAGAAAAGGTCAATTTATAATGCTTCATTCTTTTTACTTCCTTTTTAAAATTTCAGGTGCAAATTGCTTGTTTTGCTTTTATATTTTACGTGTCATGTCAGCCATCATTTTGGGTTTAAAAAAAGCAACATGCATTTAACAAAAAATTCCTTATGTGACCAAGTCTTTGTACCTGTCCAAAAGTACTCCAGCACTGTGAATTTCTTCAAGGGAATGGGCCTTCTGGCAATTTCTTGTGTAAATCCCCCTTGGACGACAGACTGGTTATCTATACAAGATGATTGCAAAACAGGGAGAGCATTTGTTATCTACAAATTACATTTTTCTCTTTCTCATCATTTGGGTGAGAGTTAGATTCTTAATTCTTGAAAGTAAAGGTTTATTTATTTAAACATTAATGAGAAGCAAGTGTCTCTATTTTAAAGATGGTTTCACCAGGAAATTAAGTTTTCTTTTCTTTAAATAGGAAATTTCCAGTGAATTTTGCAAAGAAGTAATAGATTGGTCGTATGGAAATGGAGTTGACTTATCCTTTTGATGATACTCTCCATTTTAATGTTTTAGCAATATAATGGAATTCTATGAAATGGATAACAATCCTAAATGTTTAAGTTGTTCCTTAAAGATTTTAGTAATTAATATGTTTTCACATTGTTTTCTGTCACTGAAGCTATTTTCCTCTTCGACATCTCACGGATTACACAACTGGAGAAATAAATGAACTAAGAATAAAAAATACACTTCTCATTTTGTGTCTTATCATATGATTACATTTCATTCAATTACATTTTAGATATTAGCCTTGGGCTGTAATGAAAAGAAGTTATTGTGTATGTTTTATTAATTTCTCTCAGATGTAATTCAGTTGTCAACTGGCAAGATAAAAATAGAAGCTGCTACTTCATATTTTAGAGAATTCTGAAAATGTTTATTTTAATCTTCTGAGGATTTATTCCCTATAAAATACTGGCTGTCAAATCAACTATTGAAACCAAGACTTGAATTGACAAAGTATTGAAGAGTAGTGGCATTCTACATATTGCTTGTATAATAAAATAACAGAATATAAGATTTCTTGTTCTAAAGCTAAATGGTATAGGTCGAGGAAAATTGGATCATGTATTTTGAAGTAGAAGTATCCAAGTCCAGTTCATGGGCCAAATTGATTTTATAGTTTTTAAAAGAAATATGCAATTCAGGCTGTCATATTGGATAAAGTGTAATTTGTGTTTTCCTCACACGTATTTCAGCAGACTCAGACTTATGATCATGTCAGCTATCTTTTGAGTGGGTGGGAAGCAATAGCTTTACTACCAAAGCTGGAAACATTTTGTCTCCAGTTTTTAAGACTATTACTTTGTAAGAATTTCTTAAAATGGAAGCAATTCCAACATTCTGAATAAAAATGATGAATAGAGGAAGCAACACTGAAAATACATGAAGACGACAAATAATGTCACACCCTGAAAATGGCCAGAGAAAAACTAATGGTAGACAAGGCTGGGAACGGGGGGGTGGGGGTGGGGGGAGGGGGGAGGGACTGAGTCTGATAGGAGAGGCTAGGATGATGGTGAGGGGATAGGGTGAGCCAGTCTGCCAGGAGAGGTTGGCCAGGACAATTGAGGAGGTCTGCCAATTGACGTTTTGCTGCAGCAGGTCAGCCAGGGTGTGGAGGGTAAACAGACAGAAGTCATTGTCCATGTTGGCACAAATGACATAGGTAGGAAGAGTGACAAGATCCTGCAATGACAGTTTAGAGAGTTAGGTAGTAAACTGAAAAGCAGGACATCTAGTGTAGTAATCTCAGGATTACTCCTCGTACCAAGTGTTACTGAGGGTAGGAACAGAGACAGAGAACAATTGAACACATGGTTAAAGAGCTGGTGTGGCAGGGAGGGCTTCATGTGGATCATTGGGATGCCTTCCAGGAAAGGTAGGACCTGTACAAGAAGCATGAATCACACCTAAACTGGAGAGGCACCAATGTCCTAGTAAGGAGGTTTAATAGTGCCACTCAGAAGGGTTTAAACTACTGTGCCAGAAGCAGCTCTTCAGTACGTCAGTTGGGGAAGAGGTTAATTCTAAGGCAAATATAACTGAGAGGAAGAGCAGTCAGGGAGAGGTTGCTGAGCTAGTGGAACTGAGGCTTGGACTACATTTGCTTCAAACAGGTAAGACAGATGAACTTAAAGCCTGAATTAATGCATGCAGTTATGATGCTGCTATCTCGCAGACATGGTTGAAAGAGAGACAGAACTGGCAGCTTAATAGAGTCATAGAAATGTACAGTATGGAAACAGACCCTTCGGTCCAACTTGTCCATGCCAACCAGATAGCTCAACCCAGTCTAATCCCACCTGCCAGCACCCAGCCCATTCTCCTCCAAACCCTTCCAATTCATATCCCCATACAGATGCCTTTTAACTGTTGCAATTGTACCAGCCGTCACCACTTCCTCTGGCAGCTCATTCCATACTTGTACCACCCTCTGCATGAAAGAGTTGTCCCTTAGTTCTCTTTTATATCTTTCCCGTCTCACCCTAAACCTATGCCCTCTAGTTCTGGACTCCCCGACCCTAGTGAAATACTTTGTCTATTTATCCTATCCATGCCCCTCATGATTTTATAACCTCTATAAGGTCACCCTTCAGCCTCTGAAGCTCCAGGGAAAACAGCCCACCCTTTTCAATCTGTCCCTATAGCTCAAATCCTCCAACTCTGGCAACATCCTTGTAAATCTCTTTTGAACCCTTTCAAGATTCACAACATCTTTCCGATAGGAAGGAAAACAAAATTCACACAATATTCCAACAGTGGCCGAACCAATGTCCTTTACAGCTGCAACAGTCCTCCCAACTTCTGTACTCAATACTCTGACCAATAAAGGAAAGCATACTAAACGCTGCCTTCACTATCCTATCTACCTGCGACTCCACTTTCAGGGAG
The DNA here is from genome assembly GCF_020745735.1 of Hemiscyllium ocellatum. Taxonomy (NCBI): domain Eukaryota; kingdom Metazoa; phylum Chordata; class Chondrichthyes; order Orectolobiformes; family Hemiscylliidae; genus Hemiscyllium; species Hemiscyllium ocellatum. The sequence goes on from NC_083408.1 coordinate 43,982,705, forward strand.
CTGTGAGCCTGCACTCCAAGGTCTCTTTGTTCAGCAGCACTCCCTAGGACCTTACCATTGAGTGTATAAGGCCTGCTAAGATTTGCTTTCCCAAATTGCAGCACCTCACATCTATCTAATTTAAACTCCATCTGCCACTTCTCGGCTCATTGGCCCATCTGATCAAGATCCCTTTGTAATCTGAGGTAACCTTCTTCGCTGTCCACCATATCTCCAATTTTTGTGTCATCTGCAAACTTACCTCATTCTCACATCCAAATCATTTATATAAATGATGAAAAGTACCAATCCTTGTGGCACTCCACTGGTCACAGGCCTCACAGTCTGAAAAACAACCCTCCACCACCACCCTCTATCTTCTACCTTTGACCCAGTTCTGTATCCAAATGGCGAGTTCTTCCTGTATTCCATGAGACCTAACCTTGCTAACCAGTCTCCTATGCGGAACCTTGTCAAGCGCCTTACTGAAAACCATTTAGATTAAGTCTTCCGCTCTGCCTTCAGTGGCTGAAGGATTTCCCATTTGTAAATCCATGCTGACTCTGACCTACCCTGTTACTGCTATCCAAATGAGTCGTAATTTCATCTTTTATAATTGACTCCAGCATCTTTCTCACCACTAACATCAGGCAAACTGCTCTATACTTCCCTGTGTTCTCTCTCCCACCCTTATTGAAAAGTGGGACAAAATTAGCCACCCTCTAATCCAGAGGAACTGATCCTGAATCTATAGAACATTGGAAAATGATTATCGATGCTTCCTCGATTTCTAGAGCCACTTCTTAAGTACCCTGGGATGCAGACCATGGTCCTGGGGAATATTCAGCCTTCGGACCTAACAGTTTATCCAACACCATTTCCTGCCTAATATAAATTCCATTCAGTTCATCTATTACCCTAGGTCCTTCAGCAACTATTACATCTGGGGAGATTGCTTGTGTCTTCCCCAGTGAAGACAGATCCAAAGTACCTATTCAACTCTTTTGCCACTTCCTTGTACCCCATAATAAATTCACCCGTTCTGTCTTCAAGGACCCAATTTTAGTCTTAACCATTTTTTTTTCTTTTCACATACCGAAAAAAGATTTTTCTATCCTCCTTTATATTTTTGGCCAGTTTGCCTTCGTACCTCATTTTTTCTCTACGTATTGCCTTTTTAGTTATTCTCTGTTGCTCTTTAAAAGTTTCCCAGTCCTTCAGCTTCCCGCTCATCTTTGCTATGTTATTCTTTTCTTTTATCTTTATACAGTCCTTAACTTCCCTCGTCAGCCACGGCTGCCTCTGCCTTCCCTGAGGATCTTTCTTCCTCTTTGGAATGAACTGATCCTGCACTTTCTGCATTATATCCAGAAATACCTGCTATTGTTGGTTCACTACCATCCCTGCTAGGGTATTGAACCATTGAACTTTGGCCAGCTCCTCACTCATAGCTCCACAGTTCCCTTTGTTCAACTGCAATACTGACACTTCTGATTCTCCCTTCTCCTTCTGAAATTGCAGATTAAAACTTACCATATTATGGTCACTACCTCCTAATGGCTCCTTTATTTCAAGGTCCCTTTTCAAATCTGGTTCGTTGCTCAACACCAGATCCAGAATTGCATTCTCCCTGGTAGGCTCCAGTACAAGCTGTTCTAAGAATCCATCTCGGAGGCACTCCACAAACTCCCTTTCTTGGGGTCTAGTACCACCCTGATTCTCCCAGTCTACCTGCATGTTGAAGTCCCCCTTTGCAACAGGCCAATTTCAACTCCTTATTCAACTTACACCCAACATCCAGACTATTGTTTGGGGACCTGTAGATAACTCCATTAGGATCTTTCTACCTTTAGTATTTCTCAGCTCTGTCCATCCTCCCTCGCAAGGGACTGAATATCATTCCTCACCAACAGGGCTACCCCACCCCTTCTGCCTGTCAGTCTGTCCTTACGATAGCATGGATAGCCTCCAATATTCATTTCCCAGGCCCTGTCCACTTGAAGCCACGTCTCAGTTATCCCCACAACATCCAATATGCCAATTTCCAACTGATCCTCAAGCTCATCCACCTTATTTCTTATGCTTCGTGCATTCATATATAATATATTTAATTTGTTCCTCCCCTCGCCCTTTCTATGAATCCCTATTTCACTTGACCATGCTGTATGATCCTTTCTTGAATTTTCTGCTCTGTTGATTCTGTTGTCTTTCTTAACTTCTCTTATTCTTACTTTTCCTTTAACTTGTTTCTTGAATTTTCAGGTTGTCCCCACCCCCACTACTTAGTTTGAACACTCCTGTGTTGCAATGGCAAACCTGCCTGCCAGAATGCTAGCCCCCCACTTATTAAGGTGCAACCCGTCTCTCTTGTATAATTTATCCTTACTGCAAAACGTACCCCAGTGATCCAAGAATTTAAATCCTTGCTTCCTGCACCAGTTCCTCAGCCACACATTCAAGTCCATTATCTCCCTGTTCCTGCCCTCTCTAGCCAAAGGAACTGGAAGCAAACTGGAGATAACCACCCTGAAAGACCTGCTTTTCAGCCTTCCTCTGAGTTTTCTGAAGTCCCGCTGTAGAATGTTCCTCCTCTTCTTCCCGACATCATTTGTGCTGACGCGCACCACCACCTCTGACTCTTCACCTTCGCCCTTGAGGATTTCCTGCACTCTGTCAGTGACGTCTGCATCCTGGCACCTGGAAAGCAACACATCATCCTTAAATCCCACCTGTTGCTACAGAAACCCCTTTCAGTCCCTCTCACTATGGAGTCCCCTTTTACTACAGCTCTGCATAATGTCTGACTCTTCGACTCTGCCTCCATGCCAATTTTTGATTGACAGACTTGTCCACCTTTCGGACTGGCAGTGTCGTCTGTCTCCAACAGTTTCTAAGAGATTCAACCTGTTCACGAGAGGTACTTCCCCCGGAGTCTCTTGTACTTGAATCATCTCTTCCTTCCTCATGGTCATCTCCCTTCTCTTTTCTGTTATGCTCGGTATAATGACCCTGCTGAAGGTCCTGTCCAGAAAATTCTCGTTCTCTCGGATGAGCCTGAGGTCATCTAGTTCTTTCTCAGTGCTGCGCCATGCTCCTTCAGAAACTTTTTTATTATTTGTTAATTTGTTTTTTGTTATTTAACAACTAATTCCAACATTGTGAGGTAATGTTGAGATAATGGCTTGGTTATCATCCTGTTAGCAAAACTGTTAATTTTTGTTGCTTTAATGGCTTGAAGCTAACAGCAAATTCTGGAATCCATAAATTGATGGTTAAATTTAGTAGTCCTGAAGTTGCTACTAATGAGATTATCTTCTCTTCTGCTTTGTGCAGTGTTGCAGTCCTCAAAGAGTTAGCTCTAAAAATCACTGAATTGACAAGTAACTTTCCTTTTATTTTCTAATCAACTCTGTTCAGAGATGCTATCCCAAACCTCTGGGGCAAGTGGGACTTGAACATAGGCCTCCTGGTCCAGAGGTAGGGATGCTATCATCGTGTTGCAAGAGTCTGAGAACTCCCCTTTTAATGTTGTAATATCGCAGTCAAAACTCCTTAAAATGTTGCACTTTGCTTTTGAGTTGAAGCTAGCATATATTAGTGCACTAATTTATACCTCTTGAAAAATCTCTTTGGCCCTGGTAAGTTAATTTTGTACTGATGGTAACGTCATTGTTTTGATATAAAAAGGCTTATTATTTCCTTTGACATTTTCTTTGACATTTTAACTTATAATGAGTATGTCTCAATCTGTATTTTGTTCCCTGTAAATGAAAAGTGAGTACTCCTTACATTTTAATTCCTCATTTACTGTCTGTGAGAATTCATTAATGTGATTGATTGCCTACCTTGCTTGATGACATCAATGTTGCTAGTTGCCTGGAGATCCCTTAACTTGGTACCAGAAGCAAATTTACATTTGGATCATTGACGTCCATGGCACAGAGATTGCTAGAAATTCTTGAGCAGCTTTTTTTGAGATCAGCAGTAAGCGCTAACATTTTGCTGCTGACCAAAAAGTGCATTCCATGATCTGAGACTGGTATCTTTGTCAGCATTTGTAGTTCTCGCTAAGGAGAAACTGTTTACTTCATCTTTCTACTATAAGTCATTACTTTTTACATTCATTCTTCTAGTTATCCAAGCAGTGGTTAAATTAATTTCTTCTTTTATATATATATCTGCAGATAAGATTACAAGATTTCATTACCCAATAAGCATTCAAAGGCTAAGATTAATAATTATGCACGCAAGTATTCGGCAATAGTTATCCTTTGGCATCCCTGGAGGCTTTATATTAGAGAGCTATTATTTGGTGTCGATTAACCTGGCAAAAGGAAGAGAAACAAAATAGCAACCTTGCAAAATATTCACTCACTTGGTAAAAATGATGACTAATGGCATTTAAATTCTCAATCTCCACCCAATCTACCTCCAACCTGCCCAATTTCAATTTTGTTAGTGTGTGTTCAAGGACAAAGTGATCGGATCTCTCTTAACCACTTGACCACTTATAGTAATTCAAGGAGGCAGGGTGCTACCATTTCAACTCCTGTTAGTGCATGGAAGCATGGATTCCTGGAGGCAAGAAGAGCAGGATCCAGGAGGCAGGTGTCTTTATTGCACTGCTTGTGAGCTACGAGGAACAGACTACTTGTCCCACCCCACAAACTTAATTCCATGTGACTAGTCTACACCATCTTTCGCCCCTTATTTGCCCCAATCCCCAACCATAAAGTCAGACTTAGCTGGAATTGCTGTTCCTATCCTGACAAACGATTAAAAAAAAATCAGCAGATGCTGGAATCCCATGTAGACAGGCAGGAGGCTGGAAGAACACAGCAAGCCAGGCATCATCAGGAGGTGGAGAAGTTACCATTTTGGGTGTAACCCTTCTTCAGGACTGAGGTTGGTTACAGGGTGAGCTGCAGATAAAGAGGGTGGCAGGGGCAGGGTAGTGAAGTGGGGATAGGTGAAAGCAGACAGAGAGTATGACCTGGTTGGTCAATGGGAGGAATGAATCCAGTAGGTGGTTGGGAAGAGTGGAAGGAAGGGCGAGAGTCTGAGAAGAGAGTTGGGGGATGGGATGGGAGGTTATTTGAAATTGGAGAACTCAATGTTGAGTCCTCTGGGCTGTAGGCTGCCCAGATGGAAGATCAGGTGTTGTTCCACCAATTTGCGTTTGGTTCTTCCCATTTCCTGCAAATCCAGGGGGTGGCCATGGGTGCCCGGATGGGCCCCAGCTACTCTTGTCAACCAGTTTGCTATGTCAACCAGTCCCTCTTCAGTACCTACACAGGCCAACTCTTCTGCCATTACATCAATGACTGCATCGGTGCAGCGTCCTGCACACAGGCTGAACTAAATCAGTTTATTGACTTTGCTCACAACTTCCACCCCACCCTCAAGTTCACTTGGTCCATATCAGACACTTCCCTCCACACTCCATTTCCATCTCCAGCGACAGTTTCCAGTCAGACATTTACTACAAACCTACAGACTCCCATAACTGCCTGGACTACACCTCCTCCCGCCCTGTAACCTGAAAGAACTCCATCCCATTCTCCTAATTCCTCCACCTCTGCCACACCTGCTCCGAAGTGGAGACATTCCACTCCCAGGCATCCCAGATGTCTACCTATTTTCCTCCGCCTTGCCAACCAGCCCTACACCACAACACGTCCATTCCCTGTTCCACTGTTCTAAACCAACCCCCTCCAAATGCAAGAAAGACACCTTGTCTTCACCTACTATCCCACTAGTTTCCACATCCAACACATCATCCTTAAACACTTCCACAAACTCCAACTAGACCACATCACCAAGAGCATCATCATCCCCTCCTCACCTCTCTCTGTCTTCTGCAATGACCGTTCCCTTCAACAATCCTTGGTTTGCACCACTCTTCCCATCAACCCTCCCCGAACCGCCATGTACCTTGCACTGCAACTGGAAAAGATACAAAATCTGCTAGTACACCACCCTCCTCACCTCCATCCAGGGCAACAAACAGGCCTTCCAGGTGAGACAGAGGTTCACCTGTCTCATCCAGATTTGGGTGTGTACTTCTGGAAAAGACCAGGTCAGGGAGCATCTGAGGACCAGGAGAATTGATATTTCAGATATAAGCCCTTCATCATGCCTGAAACATCAATTCCCCTGCTCCTTGGAAGCTGCTGTGCTTTTCCAGCATGACAGCCTCGACTCAGATCTCCAGCATCTGCAGTCCTCACTTTCTCCTGTCTCTCTTCCAATGAAGGGCTTTTGCCCGAAAAGTCAATTTTACTGCTTCTCAGATGCTGCCTGAACTGCTAGCTCTTCCAGCACCACTAATCCAGAATCTCTTCCAATCTAGTTTACTGCATCAAGTGCTCACTATGTGGTCTTCTCTATGTTGGGGAGACCAAACGTCAATTTAGGAAATGGTTCACAGAGCATCTCAGCAAGGCCAACAGGGGCTGACCAGACCTCCCAGTCACCGCCCTTGTTAATTCCCCCCCCCCACTCTCTTTCCGACATGACCATCCTTGGCCTCCTTCATTGCCACAACGTTCCTATCCTGACAGGCAGAGTCAGTCTCTCCGTTTGGCTGGCTGTCCAGCACAAAATCTGCTACGGTTTTAAAAATTATGTCCTCTTGCTAAATCTGTCAGAACTTGCAGGATGCCTTCAGACTCCACATGCAGAAGACCTTTCTTGGCCATCTTTCTGGCTGTGGAATAGATACTAAGGCTTTGGTTTTTGCAAGATAGGGCTGATGTCTATCAATTTAAAATTGTCTTTTGACTAAGCAAGTGAAGTGATTCTTGGTGATAGTTTGTGAACAGTCTCCAAGTTTGAACAAAAGCGGTGAGGCTTCCCTGCCACCTAACCCCAAATGTCATCACCATTCCATCCATATGTCTTTATACTGATAGTAGCTGCTTTACACTTCTTTTGCTGATAGTAGTCCACACGTATTTGTTCACATAATTGTTATTAAAGAATACTAATTAAGTGGAGAAAGACTGCAGAAATCTATAGAATAGGAGGTATTTGGCATCCCTGTCTATGAATGATAAAAAACTAGCATCTAAGTTCAACAGGTAATAGGGACGGCAAATGAAATGTTAGCCTTTTATTTTAAGAGGAGGTTTTGCTAAAACTGTACAAGGGATTAGTCAAACCAAACCTGTTATACTGTAAACATTTCTGGGCCCCTTTTCTACGGAAAGATATGCTGGCATTGGAGGCAGTCCAGAGAAATTTCTAAACTGATCCCTGAACCCAATTTCTAAACTGATCCCTAGCTACCTGGTGGAGCAGTGCTCTGAAAGCTTGTACTTCCAAATAAACCTCTTGGTCTATAACCTGGTGTCGTGTGATTTTTATCCAGGTATGAAGGGACTGAATTATGAGGAGAGGTTGAGTAGATTAAATCTGCATTCATTAACATACGGAAGAATGAGAGGCAACCTTATTGAAACATACAAGATTCTTGGGGGACTTAACAACGTAAATGTGGAAAGGTTGTTTCTCCTTGTGGGAGAGTCTAAAACTACATGCAATAATAAGGGTTGTATATTTATGATGAAGGTTCCTGATGAAGGGCTTATGCCCGAAACATCAATTTTCCTGCTCCTCGGATGCTGCCTGACTGGCTTTGCTTGTCCAGCACCACAGTCTCAACTCTGGTCTTCAGCATCGGCAGTCCTCATTTTCTCCTTGTATATTTATGACACAGGCAAGGAGCAATCCCTTTTCTCAAAGGGTAGTGAATCTATGGATTTTTTTTTATTGCAGAGAGCTGCCCAGGTTGAGTTATTAAATACAATAAAGGTTAATCAGTATTGGATTCAAGGCTTATGGGAAAAGGAGGAAAGTAGAATTGAGTGTTATTGGATTGGCCATAATCTCATTGAATGTGAGTTTGACTTTAGATTTATCGAATGGGTTGACCGTGGGTTTGTGAAAGCCAAATCTAATTTAATTGTTAATCAACAATATCCCTACTCGTTTCCAGTCAACTCTGCCGAGGTCATTGATCAAGATGTGGTCCTTCATTGCTTTCTATGAGTTGATAATCTTTTGGGGGGTATTTCTTGTTTTATTAAGCGGCTTGTTGTTTTCTGAAAAGTTGATTCATAAAATCTGATAGTCCAAAGGAAGACTGCATGGCACAAACGCTTAAAAGCTATAATTTCACATCTAGTTGAAAGTGATATAAAGGACTACATAAGTGTTTAGTTTTGCACCTAAGTGTTTTTGTCTTGACAAAGACAGGCACTGAGATAGTTGACTATTGCATGGAGCGGTTTTTTGCGACAAAGTAACTTAAGGAAATTAAAGAGGTAAGGATGAATGATACGGAGATGTAGTTTAGGTTGAAGTTTTGAATTTTACATGATTATCTTAGTAATATGAACCGTATACTCCAGTCAACCCCATCTACCGGTTGTCAGCCATTTCAACTCCTCTTACCACTTCTCTGATTCCATCCTGGGCTTTCTCCACCATCAAAAAACTGGAGGAAGAACATCTCAGTTTCTGCCTCAGGAGTTTACAACCATATGGTCTTAAAATAGAATTGACCAGCTTCCAAAACTACTAGGCAAAAGTGAGGACTGTAGATTCTGGAAACCAGAGTTTAGGTCAAAATGGTGCTCTGATTAGACCACCACTCTGATCTAAACTCCAGCTTCCAAATCTCCCCACCCCTCCCCCTCCTCATCCCAGGTTCAGCCCTTCCTCTCCACCCCGACACCTTGACCTGACCCAACCTTTCCCACGTACCCACAAGACCGTTCCCACTGACCAATTACAATTATCTTCAACCTGCATCCACCTATTGCCATTCTACCTATGTTTTCCCCATTCCAACTCCCTTCCCTCTATTCATTTCTCAGTTCCTTGCCCCTCTCCATCCTGATGAAAGGTCCTGATGTGAACCATCGACTCCCCTGCTTCTCAGATTCTGCTTGACCTGCTGTACTTTTTCCAGCTCCACACTTTATTGACTCAGTAGAAATTATGCAACATGCTCCATGAAATATGAAAGTGGTAGTTTTCATGCTATTTCGGATTGTACTGATTGTCCTTGGTGCATTTCCATTAAGAAGCAGAAAAACCAGACTAAGGCTGGTGTGAGCAAATGATAACTAGCACATGGCAATTGTTGCTTTGAAGTTTGGCTTGAAAGAAAGTGTACCTAACAATCCATTTTGTATCTAATCTTTGGTTTGACAGATTTTGATTTCAGATGAGAGTGTGCTAGGAGTGGAGAACAATCAATTTCTGACCAAGTTGCTGAGTATGAGAGATCACCTCTGCTTCTTCCCGCAAGTAATTACTTTCTATAAGCTAAATTAACCCTGACCTGCTATCGTGTTCATGACTTTCACAGTGTAGTAGATTTTGGGAAACTATTAACTTTCTTCATGAACTCTATTGTTGACTTAAGTGCTCAGTTCCTGGGAGGTATTGCTGCAATTTCATTTGTAGAGTTTCAGGTCTTTGCCTGTAATTTTTGCAGGGCATACCCACTTTCAGTATGAAGGGAATATATGACCAAGATTTACACAGTTAATTGTGTTGGCTATGTTATATTTGCTGTGAAAACTATCCATCCCTGGAGATTGAACTTGACACACAAAATAGATCAAAACTGTATTAGTTTGAAGTATAATTTCTTTATCCATGGAAAGTCTTTATTTGATTTGGCAGAATTTTGAGTCCAGAATACTCTTTCATCAATTTCACTCTGAACTCTGTTAAATCCCTAAGTGATTAAATGATGACATTTAGGATCTTGAGTTGACAGTGTATCCAAACCTGATAATGGGAAGGAACTGAATCAATATTGACGTAAATACTGAATCATATCAGATTTAACACCTTTGTCTCTACTAATGGTGATAATTCAGCTCTCTCTCACTTCTTCAGGGTAATGGTCTAATGATTTCAATTAAAAGCAGTCACAAAATATTCACAGAAAACTGAAATAATCTATTGACGATTCTCTAACAGTTAGATTTTGGTATCAATCTAACCTTTACAGTGAGATCATTTTCTAAAAATTACTTAGTAACACAGAACATGTATACTGCTGGAGAGACAGGTTTCTGAAGTTTCTTGAGACATGTTTCTTGCACATCAGACAAACCAAAGAGTGCCAAATCTCAAACAATGGCAACATGTATATTAGAAGAGAAAGGGGTGATAATTAGCTACCATGTTGAGTGGCTGAGGTGCTGTCACGGAAAATCAATGATGAGCAATAGTCTTCTCAAGCTTGTTGGTCCTTGATGCTGCCTGACCTCCTGTGCTTTCCCAGCATCACACTTTTCAGTTCAAAAAAATTGCAAAGTTTAAATATTTCCTTTTGTTTGCAGATCATGGGCACTTCATTGAAATGTATAACCCCTTTCTCAAGTCTAATTGATCGAAGTTAAGAGCTTGACTGATTATCTTAAATTGATTGTTAATTTAGATATTAGCACACTTAGTATTGTTCAGTATGTGCTACCAATTGGAGAAGGATATTGACACATATTTTGGTTTGGATTCTCCAAGTAAAAGCTAAGACCTGAAACTCTTACAAATGAAATTGCAGCAGTACCTCCCAGTAACTGAGCACTTAAATCAACAATAGGGTTTGTGAAGAATGTTAATAGTTTCCCAAAATCTCCTAACTGTACTTGCCTATTTCAAACAACTAAAGAACAGGGTTATACTTGAAACATTGACTTCTCCATGTCCTGACGCTGCTTGGTCTGCTGTGTTCTTATAGCTTTCTACTTGTCTAAATTGATTTGATCAGCCAGTTGTTAATGTGTTTAGCTTAACATCACAATGGCATTGAAATTCACTTGTTACTGCTGATTCCTGTGTTCTCCATGTTCATGTGCTATTTTATTGAATTGAAGAATGGGTAAGTGATCTTCTGGAACTTAACAGTGCTCATGCGATGGTATTTACAATATGTGCATTTGTGGCTTGGGATGATTTAGTCTCCAATTTTCCTTCCCTACAAATGTGAATACAGCTTCTAGGCAATTCATAACACCTCTCTTCGGTAGCAGTCAAGGTTCAGCAGCTTACCATTCATAAGGAAGTAGAAATGTTAAACTTTACTAACCTGCACGGTGAGGTTTCCTAATAGAACATAGAACATTACAGTGCAGTGCAGGTCCTTCGACCCTCAATGTTGCCAATCTGGACCCCATCTAACCTACACTATTCCATTTTCATCCATATGTCTATCCCATGACCATTTAAATGCCCTTAAAGTTGTTGAGTCTACAACTGTTGCAGGTAGTGTGTTCCACCCCCCCCCACTACTGAGTAAAGAAACTACCTCTGACATCTGTCCTACATCTATCCTCAATTTGAAGCTATGCCCCCTTGTGCTAGCCATCACCGTCCAAGGAAAACGGCTCTCATTGTCCACCCGATCTAACTTTCTGATTATCTTATGTGTATCAATTAAGTCACCTCTAACCCTTTTTCTCTCTAATGAAAACAGCCTCAAGTCCCGAAGCCTTTCCTCATAAGAACTTCCCTCCATACCATGCAACATCCCAGTAAATCTCCTCTGAAGCCTTTCCAAAACTTCCACATCCTTCCCATATTGCAGTGACCAGAACTGTACACAGTACTCCAAGTGCAGCCGCACCAGAGTTTTATACAGCTGCAGCATGACCTCATGGTTCTGAAACTCAATCCCTCTAATAGCAAACTGTATGCCTTCTTAACAACCCCATCAACCTGGGTGGCAACTTTCAGGAATCTGCGTACATGGAGATTGAGATTCCTCTGCTCATCTACACTGCCAAGAATCTCACCTTCCAAAGTGAATCACCTCACACTTTTCCACATTAAACTCCATTTGCCACCTCTCAGCCCAACTCTGCAGCTTATCTATGTCCCTCTGTAACCTACAACATCATACAGCACTATCCACAACTCTACCAACATTAGTGTCATCCGCAAATACACTAACTCATCCTTCTACAGCCTCATCCAGGCCATTCATAAAAATGACAAACAGCAGTGGACCCAAAATAGTTCCTAGTGGTACACCACTAGTAACCAACTCCAGATGGATATTTCCCATCCAGCACCACCCTCTGTCTTCTTTCAGCTAGTCAATTTTTCCACTTCAATTCAAATTCAATTCAAACCACTAAATCACACTCAATTCCATGCCTCTGTATTTTGTGCAATAGCCTACTGTGGGGGACCTTATCAAATGCTTTACTGAAATCCATATGCACCCCATCAACCGCTTTACCCTCATCCACCTGTTTGGTCACCTTCTGAAAGAGCTCAATAAGGTTTGTGAGGCACGACCTCACAAAACTATGTTGACTATCCATAATCAGCTTATTCCTTTCTGGATGATAATAAATCCTATCCCTTATAACCTTTTCCAATGCTTTACCCATAACTGAAGTAAGGCTCACTGGCCTGTAATTACCAGGGTTGTTTCTACTCCTCTTCTTGATCAAGGGCACAACATTTGCTATCCTCCAGTCTTCTGGCACTATTCCTGTAGACAATGACAACATAAAGATCAAAGCCAAAGGCTCAGCAACCTCCTCTCTGACTTCCCAGAGAACCCTAGGATAAATCCAATCCAGCCCAGGGGACTTAACTATTTTTACACTTACCAGAATTGCTAACACCTCCTCCTTGTGAACCTCAATCCCTTCTAGTCAAGTAGTCTGTATCTCAGTATTCTCCTCGACAACATTGGTTTTTTCTAATGTGAATGCTGATGAAAAATATTCATTTAGTGCTTCCTGCATCTCCTCTGACTCCATGCATAACTTCCCACTACTATCCTTGATTGGCCCTAATCTTAGTTGAAAAATGTGGTGCTGGAAAAACACAGCAGACCAGGCAGCATCCGAGAAGCAGGAGAATCGACATTTCGGGCATAAGCCCTTCTTCAGGAATGAGGGCTTATGCCCAAAACATTGATTCTTCTGCTCCGCGGATGCTGCCTGGCCTGCTGTGTTTCTTCAGCACCACATTTTTCAACTCTGGTACTCTAGCATCTGCAGTCCTCACTTTTTCCTACTTGGCCCTAATCTTAGTCTAGTCATTCTTTTATTCCTGATATATCTATAGAATGCCTTAGGGTTTTCCTTGATCCTGTGCACCAACAAGTTCTCATGTCCCCTATGCAGAGGCCTATAGAAAACTCCCAATAGGGTGACCTCTCCTTTCCTGTTTCTACTCTCAGCCCATACTACTTCAGTCGACAAGTCCTCAAACGCCCTTTCTGCAATCATAATACTGTCCTTGACTAACAGTGCCACATCCCACCCCTCTTGTACCGTCTTCTCTGTTCTTACTGAAACATCTAAATCCCAGAACTTGCAATAACCATTCCTGTCCCTGCTCTATCTATCTCCCCGCAACGGCCACAACATCGAAATCCCAGGTACCAACCGATGCTGCAAGTTCACCCACCTTATTCCGGATGCTCCTGACGTTGAAGTCGACATACTTCAAACCAACTTCTCGCTCACCGTTGCCCTCTTGTGACCTTGAAACCTTATTTTGAACCTCACCACTCCCAACCTTCTGTATACTCGAACTACAGCTTCCCATCCCCCTGCTGAATTAGCTTAAACCCACCCGGAGAGCACTAGCAAATTCCTCCCCCCCCCAAAGGAAATTGGCACCCCCTGGTTCAGGTGAAGACCAACCTGTTTGTAGAGGTTCCCCCTACCCCAGAAAGAGCCCCAATTATCCAGGAATCCAAGACCCTCCCTCCTGTACCATCCCTGTAGACACGTGTTCAACTCCTCTCTCTCCCCTCGCCTTGCTAGCACCAGAGATAACAACTCTGTTTGTCCTAACTCTAAGCTTCCGCCCTTGCTCCATGAATTTCTGCCTTAAATCCCCATCTCTCTTCCTACCTATGTGGACCACGACTTGGGACTACTCCCCTTCCTCCTCATGGACCCCAAACATACAATCAGAGACTTCACGAGCCCTGGCACTTGGGAGGCAACACACCAACCGTAGTCTCTCTCGTTCCCACAGAACCTCCTATTTGTTCCCCTCACAATGGAGTCCCCAGTGACATGCTCTGCTCTTCCTCCCACTTCCCTTCTGATCAACAGGAACAGACTCTGTCCCAGAGATCTGTGCCCCATTGCTTATCCCTGGTAAGTCATCCTTCAAAGGTATTCTTCTTGTTGAGGGAACGGTCACTTCCTGCCAGTTACCTTTCCGTCCCCTGACAGTAACCCATCTACTTTCTTCTTGTACCTGAAGTGTAACTACCTCCCTATAACTCCTCCTAATAATCCCCCCCCCCCCCCTCCCGAATGATCTGAAGTTCATCCAGCTCCAGGTCCCTAATGCAGTTTTTTGGAGGCATTCCACCGATGCAGTCATCGGGGACTCTAGTGGTGGCCCTTATCTCCGACATTCTGCAGGAGGAACATTCAACTGCTCTAACCTCCATTCCCACTATTCTAAATTTCCAACGAGACTACTGAACATTAAAAAAAAACTAGTCCTCTTATCAATCTGACGCACAGACTTTTTTTGGTCACAGGAGAGGGAGAGGTGGGAGATGCTATCTGGGTCGTGTTTCGGCTAAAGCAGCTGCCCAAATATAAAACCTCACATACCCAGCAATCCCATGTCCACTCCTGTTCAGCATGCGCTCCGCCTATACAGGAGCTAAGTTTATATACTTTAAATTTACCTTCCCTTCGGGACTTTGGTCCTCTCTGTCGCTCCCCCACTTCAAATGCTGCCGAAAAAGTGGTGAGAAAAATAACATGAGAATATAATACATTATTTGTCTTGTGAATTGTGCAGATATCTTTAAACTGAATCTGTTCCTGAGGTTGTTAATTTTTTTTTGTACTTAATCTGGGCGGCATGGTGGCACAGTGGTTAGCACTGCTGCCTCACAACACCGGAGACCCAGATTCAATTCCCGCCTCAGGTGACTGTGTGGAGTTTGCACGTTCTCCCCGTGTCTGCGTGGGTTTCCTCCGGGTGCTCCGGTTTCCTCCCACAGTCCAAAAATGTGCAGGTTAGGTGAATTGGCCATGCTAAATTGCCCGTAGTGTTAGGTGAAGGGGTAAATGTAGGAGAGTGGACTTGTTGGGCCAAAGGGCCTGTTTCCATACTGTAAGTAATCCAGATCTATTTTTCTAATTGACCAGTTCAGAGATGCTGTTACATTCCTGTGAAGCAGGTGGGCTTGAACCCAGGCCTTGTGGTTCAGTGTTAGGAAATCAAATTGCACCTCCACCAACTTCACGTAGGTTTGAAATATTCCAGACTCTGCTAATAATCAAAGGTAAGAGTTGTTTGAACAAAATGGAGCAGGAAATTCGAATAATGTTAGGTCCTCAAGATCAAGATTTGATCTCTGTCTAGCAGCTTAATAGTGTGCTGAGATGTTTGTCGCAAATCCAAATTATGCATTAAAGAAGGGCAAATAGAACATTTTCTTTATTCTTGCATTGTCAGGAACATGATTTAGAGTCATAGAGATGTACAGCATGGACACAGAACCTTTGATCCAACCCGTCCATGCCGACCAGATATCCCAACCCAATTTGTCCTACCTGCCAGCCCATATCCCTCCAAACCCTTCCTATTCATATATCCATCCAGATGCCTGTTAAGTGTTGCAATTGTATCAGCCTCCACCACTTCCTCTGGCAACTCACTCCATTTACGTATCACCCTCTGTGTGAAAAAAATCGCCCCTTACATCTCTCTTATAACTTTCCCCTCTCACACTAAACCTATGCCCTCTTGTACTGGACTCTCTGACCCCAGGGAAAAGACTTTGCTTATTTACCCTATCCATACCCCTCATAATTTTGTAAACCTCTATAAGGTCACCCCTCAGCCTCCAACGCTCCAGAGAAAACAGCCCCAGCCTGTTCAGCCTCTCCCGATAGCTCAAATCCTCCAACCCTGGCAATAACCTTGTAAATCTTTTCTGAACCCTTTCAAGTTTCACAGCATCCTTCCGATTGGAGGAGACCAGAATTGCATGCAATATTCCAACAGTGGCCGAACCAATGTCCTGTACAGCCGCAACATGACCTCCCAACTCCTGTACTCAATACTCTGACCAATAAAGGAAAGCATACCAAACGCCGCCTTCACTATCCTATCTACCTGTGACTCACTTTCAAGGAGCTATGAGCCTGCACTCCAAAGTCTCTTTGTTCAGCAACACTCCCTAGGACCCAACCATTAAGTCCTGCTAAGATTTGCCTTCCCAAAATGCAGCACCTCACATTTATTTGAATTAAACTCCATCTGCCACTTCACAGCCCATTGGCCCATCTGGTCAAGATCCTGTTGTAATCGGAGGTAACCCTCTT
This sequence comes from Hemiscyllium ocellatum, assembly GCF_020745735.1. Lineage (NCBI taxonomy): Eukaryota > Metazoa > Chordata > Chondrichthyes > Orectolobiformes > Hemiscylliidae > Hemiscyllium > Hemiscyllium ocellatum. Next base: position 43,999,042 of record NC_083408.1, read on the forward strand.
CACTGTCCACTACACCTCCAAATTTGGTGTCATCTAAAAATTTACTAACTGTGTACCTCTTATGCTTGCATCCAAATCATTTATGTAATTGACAAAAAGTAGAGGACCCAGCACCGATCCTTGTGGCACTCCACTGGTCACAGGCCTCACAGACTGAAAAACAACCCTCCGCCACCTCCCTCTGTCTTCTACCTTTGAGCCAGTTCTGTATCCAAATAGCTACTTCTCCCTCTATTCTGTGAGATCTAACCTTGCTAATCAGTCTCCCATGGGGAACCTTGTCGAACGTCTTACTGAAGTTCATATAGATCACATGTACAGCTCTGCCCTCATCAATCCTCTTTGTTACTCCCTCAAAAAACTCAATCATGTTTGTGAGACATGATTTCCCACACACAAAGCCATGTTGTTTATCCCTAATCAGACCTTGGCTTTCCAAATATATGTACATCTTGTCCCTCAGGATTCTCTCCAACAACTTGCCCACCACTGACGTCAGGCTCACTGGTCTATAGTTCCCTGGCTTGTCCTTACCACCCTTCTTAAACAGTGGCATCATTTTAGCCAACCTCCATTCTTCCGGCACCTCACCTGTGACTATCGATGATGCAAATGGAATTTTAAAATGCACAAGTACCAAAGTTGGTATCCAAGTTTAATCAACTTTGTCAAAGTGGCATTTTCTATTCTCATTGCCATGAAATATTATACCAGCACAACTTAATGATAATGTTTGACAAGTACAATTAGCCTGTGTGTTGCACTTGTCATACCTTGTAAGTCACAATATATGCGCACTGCACCCCATCCAAATTATTTGATCATCAGGGGAAGGCAAAAAAAATCAGAGAAATTTTTCTCTAGCATCAATACTGATCCAGGGATCACTCTGACCTTGAATTTCCTGAGGTTTCTTGCTCTGCGCGTGGAATGGAGTCGATTTACTGGATATTTGTAAATTTGAATTAAACGCGCCACATGATATGTATTGTCCATAGACAACCTTCTTGGAAGTGCAAGATCAAGTGCCAAGCACAAAGGCCCTCTTTGGTCTGAATTGAAGGATCACTGATGCATTGGCTACTTACATGTGATGAGGTTCGTATCACCCAACTTGGGATAAATTCTATACTTTAGCTCAGTAAAGTTCTTAGTCTTTACTTGCTCATAGCTGAACAGTGTTATTTGAAGTTAGTCACCAAGAAATTATTTTCTTCAGGTTAGATTTTTTATTTCTTCTATGGAGGAACATTTTCTTTAGCATGTAACTAAAACTGCTTGCTGTGTTTCTGCCAAGTAGTGTTTATATAATTCTAGTGTCAGATCCCAGTATGACTCTGGAGCATAGCCATATTAGAATCCCTCAGGCAGATTATGTCAAACCATTTGGGATTGACGCAGCATGGAGTGTAACAACAGTGCTGGATTAAATCTAGTGAACAAGTGATCAAGGGATCCTTGTTTCTTATGGACACTTGACAAATTGAAGCACATTTTAAAGAATGTTTGTCATTGAGGATGTTCATGCCTACATTCTCAAACATTCAGCAGTTACCTTTCATACAGCACAGCTTGCCCATGAGTTTGTGGTTTCATTCATGGAGTATATGGTTTGAATCAAGTTATGTATATCCAATTGCAACAGAACTGAAGTATGACCACCATGAGACTTATTGTACTGAGACAAACCTCTCAGTAAATTTTGTTTTCTGTTTATCTGCATTTCCTTTCGGCATTTGTTTTTGATGGAATGCTACTTGAGATTTTTCATTTGCACACCATAAAAGTCATCTTTAAGTTTGTCACTTTATTAACATTTCCATTAAATCCCTGCATCATGCTTAGTTTAGTCCTAATTAGGAAGAAGAATTTGAATTCCTGTCTTCTGTGTTTCTTATGAAAATTCATGGAATCATATAGTATTAAGAGAGGTCACTCTACCCTTGTTTTGAGAGCTACTTAATAGAACATAGAACATAGAAGGATACAGCGCAGTACAGGCCCTTCGGCCCTCGATGTTGCGCCGACCGAGTCCTACCTAACCTATACTAGCCCAATAACTTCCAAATGCCTATCCAATGCCTGCTTAAATGAACATAAAGAAGGAGAGTTCACCACAGATACGGGCAGGGCATTCCATGAACTCACAACCCGCTGTGTGAAGAATCTACCCCTAACATCTGTCCTATACCTACCACCCCTTACTTCTTTGAATGAACAGTCTAGTTAGTGCCCCTTCACTGCTCTTGCCATATAGTCTGGCCAATATCTCTTTTTTTGATTTTCAACCTTGTGCTGAACAATGCGCTGTTGCTCAGAATGATGTTAAGACATATTGTCACATCGTGAGCTAACATTCTTGAATACAATTTTAAATATCTCATTACTTGCTGCTTAATTAGACTTGTGAATACAGGGTAGGTACACTGACAAGATTTCTTCTCAACTGGAATTTTAAAGGTGACTATTTATGATGATTGCGTATTTGCCATATTGACTTTCCCTTCTTCCACATTAGTTAAAAATCTCACAACACCAGGTTATAGTCCAACAGGTTTATTTAGAAGCACTAACTTTGGAGTGCTGCTCCTTTATCAACCACCTGATGAAGGAGCAGCGCTCCAAAAGCTAGTGCTTCCAAATAAACCTATTTGACTATAACCTGGTGTTGTGTGATTTTTAACTTTGTATACCCAGTCCAACACCGGCACTTCCAAATCACGTCCACATTAGTTCTTACTAAACACAAGCACAGAGTCAGCTATTCAAAAGCAGTAGTTTTTTTTTCAATCTTTTTACGCTTCCATTATTTTACACTTACATTAATTCAATTGTCTAAAGATTGACATACATGTTGTCATAGCTGTAGGATCTTCATGCATTCACTTTTTTCAGCGAAGTGATTCTGTTAATATTTGCAATGGTGTACAGACACAATTCTCATAAACTGAAACGATCAACTCTAAATCTGATGCTTTTTGCAATTGTTAATTCTGCGTTTGGAAATCTGCCAGTTGTTATAAAACAAACTGTTTTGGTTTGTGGTTTATGACATTTCCTCATTATATCAAATAGAATTAAAGCTGTTAGTATGCTCACCCAGTCTACCCAATGATGTTTATCCAGTCTCGTCTTAACTCATTAACCTGGAAATAACTTCTTAGAAAATACCTTGCACTCTGTACTAGGTTGTTGAATATCAGAATGTGAAAGCTTGTCCAGAAACCAAAGGTAAACTTGTTGGCTAATGCTTTTGTATATTTTGTTAATTGTTGGAAATAAATCTTCTGTATCTAAAATCATATCATGAAAAGGTTTAAAAGCAAGATTTTTGGAAGTAGACAATCCAAAGAAATAATGCACCTCTTTCAAGTATATTTTAACGCAATTCTTATCGAAGTTGTGTCTTATTTGATATATTTTTATTTGAGATTTATGGTTGTACTCTTTCCCCCCCCCCCCCAAAATCTTCTGCTTTTCAATTAAGATCCTGTAGGTAATTGTTATTTGACTATTTGGTGCATGTTCAGCTCTTCATCCCGTACATGGGGCTAACCATTTTTGAATTAATGTTTACTTCCGTTTCCAACTTTTGTCTCCCCACCTCCACCCTTTCCTCCTTTTAGCTTCACTTTCGGGGTGTTTCAGTTGTTTCAGATTAGATTACTTACAGTAGGAAAACAGGCCCTTCAGCCCAACAAGTCCACACCAACCTGCAGAAGCACAACCCACCCAAACCCATTCCCTTTCATCTCACCCTTTCACCTAACACCATGGGCAATTTAGCATGGCCAATTCACCTAACCTGCACATTTTTGGACTGGAGGAAACCCACGCAGACATGGGGTGAATGTGCAAATTCCACACAGTTAGTTGCCTGAGGCGGGAATTGAACCCGGGTCTCTAGCGCTGTGAGGCAATAGTGCTAACCACTGTGCCACCATGCCGCCCATAAACTTTCCACTCTCACTCTGAGACAGAATATTCCAGCACTCACTCTAGAATGTCTCAAAAAACAAGCCTCACACACCAATGTAATACTGAGGGAGTGCTGCACAATTGAAGGTGGTAACTTCCGGATGAAATATTACACCAACACCTTCTCACATAGATGTAATAGATCCAATGACACTATTTCTCTCTGTAGTCCTGGACAATATTTGTCCCTGCATGAACCTCATGAAAATAGATAACAGGGTGTAGGGAAATAGATGGTGACATCTTGAAAATGTCAGTGTTGCAGACGAGGAAGTGCTAGATGTCTTGAAATGCATAAAAGTGAATAAATCCCCAGGACCTGATCAGGTGTACCCAAGAACTCTGTGGGAAGCTAGCGAAGTGATTGCTGGGACTCTTGCTGAGATATTCGTAGCAGCAGGAGGCACAGGTGAGGTGCTGGAATACTGAGATTGGCTAACATGGTGCCACTATTTAAGAAAGATGGAAAAGACAAGCCAGGGAACTACAGACCAATGAGCCTGACATTGGTGGTAGGCAAGTTGTTGGTGGGAATCCTGAGGGACAGGATGTATATGTATTTGGAAAGGCAAGGACTAATTCGGGATAGTCAACATGGCTTTATGCGTGGGAAATCATGTCTCACAAACTTGATTGAGATTTTTGAAGAAATAACAAAGAGGATTGGTGAGGGCAGAGTGGTAGATGTGATCTATATGGACTTCAGTAAGGCGCTTGACAAGGTTCCCCATGGGAGACTGTTTAGCAAGGTTAGGTCTCATGGAATACAGGGAAAAGTAACCATTCGGATACAGAACTGGCTGAAAGGTAGAAGACAGAGGGTGGTGGTGGAAGGCTGCTTTTCAGACTGTGAGGCCTGTGACCCGTGGAGTGCCACAAGAATCAGTACCTTTCATCATTTATATGAATGATTTGGATGTGAGCAGAAGAGGTATAGTTAGTAAATTTGCAGATGACATCAAAAATGGAGGTGTAGTGTACAGCGAAGAAGATTTCCTCAGATTACAATGGGATCTTGATCAAATGGGCCAACGGTCTAAGGAGTGACAGATGGAGTTTAATTCAGATAAATGCAAGGTGCTGCATTTTGGGAAAGCAAATGTTTGCAGGACTTATACATTTAATGGTAAGGTCCTAGGGAGTGTTGCTGAACAAAGAGACCTTGAAGAGCAGGTTCATAGCTCCTTGAAAGTAGAGTCACAGGTAGATAAGATCGTGAAGGCGACGTTTGGTATGCTTTCCTTTATTGGTCAGAGTATTGAGTACAGGAGTTGGGAGGTCATTTTGTGGATATTGGTTAGGCCACATTTGGAATATTGCATGAAATTCTGGTCTCTTTCCTATCGGCAGGATGTTGTGAAACTTGAAAGAGTTCAGAAAAGATTTACAAGGTTGTTGCCAGGGTTGGAGGATTTGAGCTATGGGACGAGGCTGGACAGGCTGGGGCTGTTTTCCCTGGAGCGTCGGAGGCTGAGGGGTGACTTTATAGAGGCTAATGAAATCACGAGGGGCATTTGCAGGTTGATTTGCAGGTTCAGTCTGTGATTAAGAAAGCAAATGTAATGTAGTCATTTATCTCAAGAGGGTTGGAATATAAAAGCAGCAGCGTGCTTCTGAGTCTTTATAAAGCTCTAGTTAAGCCCCATTTAAAATACTGTGTCCAATTTTGGGCCCCACACCTCAGGAAGGACATACTGGCACTGGTACATGTTCAGCGGAGATTCACACGACTGATCCCTGGAATGGGACGCCTAACATATGATGATTGGCTGAGGATCCTGAGAGTGTATTCATTAGAGTTTAGAAGGTTGAGGGGGGTATCTAATAGAAACTTTTAAGATAATGCATGGCTTAGAAAGGGTGAACGCCGGGAAGTTGTTTCCGTTAGGCAGGGAGACTTGAACCCGTGGGCACAGCTTTAAAATTACAGGGAGTCAATTTAGAATGGAAATGAGGAGACATTTCTTCAGCCACAGAGTGGTGGACCTTGGAATTCATTGTCACGGAGAGCAGTGGAGGCCGGGACGTTGGGTGTCTTCCAGGCAGGGATTGATAAATTCTTGATCTCGCAAGGAATGCAGGGCTACGGGGAGAGTGCAGTTAGTGGAATTAAATGCCCATGAGTCATGATTAAAGGCCGAATGGCCTTACTTCCACTCCTATGTCTTAGGTGTTGCATTTTGGTAAGACCTTGCATTCACCTACATTAAACTCCCAGTGCCATTTTCTTGCCAACTGCAGGAGAGTGAAAACTCTGGGAGTTGAACCAAGTGTGGGCTTTTGCAAGCATAAATCTTAATCCTTTGCCTTCTTAAAATCTAAAACTGCAGTTAAGGAAAGGTTATACATTTAAGAGTTTCTTTCAAGCCTAAGGAAAGTTTAAACAAGCTTTCCTCATGCTGCAGCTAAGTAAGCTGATAAAGCGAATTAAGTAAACTGGTTAAATCTGGTTATTGAAGCAGGGCAGGCCTTAATGTTGTAAAAGCAGGCCTAGAGTGCGAACTGCAAGAGTGAAAATGCTGGGAGTGTGCTAAGTATGGGAGTTTAGGCAAGTTATGGAGGGGGCATTGCTGTATCTTGTTCTGGCCATTTTTGTAAGAGGCTGCTTTGTGGATGAGGTGCTGCTGGTTAGATCTAAATCAGAAAGAGCAAAGAAATTCTGCCCCATCCACATCTCTGATTAAGTGAATCCTAGTCAATGTTGGGAAAATTAAAATCTCCCATCACCACCACCCTGTTGCCTCTGCAGCTTTCCATAATCTGTTTACCCACTTGTTCTTCTACCTTACACTCAGTGTTGGGAGGTCTGTAGTACAGCCCAACAATGTAACTGTCCACTTCTTATTTTTCAGCTCTACCCATAATGCCTCACTGCTCAAGGCCTCATTAGTGTCCTCCTTTAGCACAGCCATGATATCATACTTGACCCGCAATGCAACACCTCTCCCCTCCCCCTTTTACTTCTTTCCCTGTCTTGTCTGAAACATCTATATCCTAGACATTTAGTTACCCAGCATGAGCTTTTAAAACATGTGCTGGCTATAGCGCAATTGCATTGCTAACACTTTAAATGTTACTTGTATGGTACAATTCTTGTATAGTGCGGGGGCCACTCAGGAACGGGGTTGTCGCACAATAGAAGAAATGACTATACCATTTTGGAGTTAATGTTTCAGGTCGAATTAATCTTCCTCAGAACTCTGAGTTCTGAACAATAATCACTCGATCTGAAATGTTAACTTGATTTCTTTCCACGGATATTGCCAGACTTGATGAGCTTTTCCAGCAATTTCTGTTTCTGTTTCTGAGTTACGGCATCCACAGTCCTTTTGGCTTTTATATACCATTTTGAATGCTGTGGGGGACTAGCCTCTCAGGGAAAATAGAAGAAGCAGCTGGGTCTTTGGCACCATGTCTGTTCCTGCTGTAAAGCAGGGCATGGCAAAGTCGAAATGAGCAATTGTGATGCGGAACTATCTTGTCAGCGGCACAGACTTGTATTCTGCAGCCGTGCGTGAGATTCCAGAATGGTGTATTGTCTTCTTGGTGCTAGGATCATGGATATCTCTGGGCAGTTACAGTAAATTCTCAAAGGGGAGTGTGAGCAGCAACAGGAATTCAAGGGTAGTAATCTCTGGCTTATTCCCAATGCCACATACTCGTGAGAGTAGGAAAAGGAGGATAGGGCAGATGAATAAGTGTCTGAGGACCTGGTGCACGGGGCTGGGATTCAGATGTTTAGATCATTAGGATCTCCTCTGGGGCGGAAGTGACCTGTATATGAGGGACGGTTGCATCTGAACTGGAGGGGAACCAATATCCTAGCAGCGAGATTTGCTAGAGCTGCTTGGGAGGGTTTAAACATGTCTGGTCGAGGGGGATAGGACCATAAGCAGTAGTGAGACAAGAAAAAAGGGCGGCTGATTAAAAAGTTGAAGACAGCAAGTGAAATAGACAAGACAGGCAAGAAAATGGCAGGGAATAAGGAAAGGTTGATGAATTAAACTGCTTTTATTTCAATGCAAGAGGCCTGACAAATAAGGCAGATGAAATCAGGGCATGGATGGGAACATGGTACTGGGATATCATAGCTATTATCTCTGAGGGAGAAACGCGACTCAATGTCCTGGAATACAGATGCCATAGGAAGAATAGTAGGGGAGGCAAGAGAATAGGGGGTGTGGTGTTTTTGATGAGGAAAACTTCTCAGAATTATTTAGGATAACGCCAGAAGATACATGGATGGAACTGAGAAACAAGAAATGGATGATAACTTTGATGGGATTGTACTATAAGGCCCCCACAATAGTCTGCAGGAAATTAACGAGCAAGTATGTAGGGAGATCACAGATAGCTATAAGAATAATAGGGTTGTAATATTAATAATTTCCAAACACTGACTTGAACCGACATAGTGTTAAGGGCTTGGGTGGAGAGGAATTTGTTAAGTGTGTTCAACAGAATTTTTTTTATCAATGTATAGATGGACGTGCTAGAGAAGGAGCAAAGCTCAATCCTGTCTTGATAAATAAGGTCACGCTGGTGTTACTGGGGAGCACTTTGGGACCAGTGACCACAATTCTGATTGTTTTGAAATAGTTGTGGATAAACCCCCAGGACCGGTTCAGTGTATCCTAAGACATTATGGGAAGCTAGGGATGAAATTGTGGTGCTCTTAGCAGAGATAATTGTGTCATCGATAGCCAAGAGTGGGGTGCCAAAGGACTGGAGAGTGTTTGATGTTGTGCCATTGTCTAAGAAAGGCTGCAAGGAAAAGCCATGGAACTGCAGACTGGTGAGCCTGATGTCAGTGGGAGCTAAGTTGTTGGAAGGTGATTCTGAGAGACAGGATTTACATTCATTTGGAAAGGCAGGGACAGATTAGAGATGATCAGCATGGCTTAATATGTGGGAAATAGTGTCTGTCAAACTTGATTGAGTTTTTTGAATAGGTGACGGAGAAGTTTGATAGAGTTGGAAACAGAACCTTCAGTCCAATCCATCCATGTCGACCAAGTTTCCCCAACTAAATAGGCCCCATCTGCCTGCAGAGGTCCCAGCTTATTCAGCCTCTCCTTCTAATTCAAGCCCTTCACCAGCCACTCCTTGACCCATTTGCTCAATTGATAAATCCCTTTGTAATCTTACATAACTTTCCTTACCATGTGGGATACCACCAATATTGGTGTCAGGTTGAAAGCAGATCAGAATACGTCGCAAAGCTTTCGATAAGGTTCCATATGGTGGGCTGTCGTTAATTTTGATCACATGGGATCCAGAGAGAGCTAGCCAGTTGGAAACAAGATTGGCTTGATGGTGGGAGACAGAATGGCGATAGAGGGATGAATGTTCCAACTGGAGGCCTGTCACTAGCGGTGTGCTGCTGGGTGCACTATTGTTTGCCATTTATATAAATTGTTTTAATGAAATTATAGGAGGCATGGTTAGTAAGTTTGTGGATGGCTCCAAAATTTATGGCATAGTCGGCGGTGAAGCAGGTTATCTCAGAGTACAACATTCCTTAACATTTGACTTTTTTTTCTCAGTTGCTTCTCCACATCAAAAGTAGGCTTGTTATTTTATTCAAGGGCATGCCCTAACAACTCTCCCATTACTGATTTATTCAGCTGTAGCTGTGGAATTGTAGAACAATTTGATTTTTTAAAAAGCTGCACAGGCTTTCTGTTTTTTATGCTGTTGATTAAGCATCAAATGACTGTTTTAAAATGCATATCTGCCCCAGTGGAAACAATTGTGCTGCATTTTTACAGTACTTTAGAGCTGTAGTTCTCCATAACAACAAAATTTGGGTTTCCAAAAGGTAAGCGGACAAACGTCTTCATTGTCTGCAGCATTTTCAAATATAACGTTGTACCAGTGGTGGAGGATTTGCTGCAGTATTGTGCAGCCTAAAATTCTGTGCTAACAGCAATCGAGCTGAACAAGTTCAGTGATGGACTGTGAATTATAAGTGCATTTCATCGAGGCAAATGCTGCTTGGAGGACATCTTGAAAGGAGAAAATAAAACATTTGGCTAATTGGTTATGTGTATTCATCTGGCAGTGTATGAATTATTCATAGATTACAGACATCAGAGAGCAGGCATGTGAGGAGGGGTGTTACATGGTGCGTCATTGTGTTTTAATAAATCTTGTCTTGCTCCAGGGACAGTTGATGGTTGCAGTGCTGAGAGCAAGCCCTTTTGTAATGCTGTATCAAGGACTGTGCTGCCAGAACAGATCCTGATCAAATCGGTAGATAGCTAAGAGGATTGTCTCAAATCCTGGGAGAGAAGATAACACTAAATCAAATAAATGTGTGGTGTTGCATTTTAATGTTCATCTGAAAGCACTGCCTTCATTAAGTATGCCAATGTTTTACAGTATGTATCGTCTATGTCCGACTAGAAATATGCAACTAAATTGCAAATGAAGTAATCTTTTTGAGAGGGTTGTGATAGCTTTTACTGTAAAGCTGAAATTTGAGCTGCTTGTGATTGTTGGTTGCACTGAGGGATATGACTGCAGCCTTGAAATCTTTTCCTCTGATCTGTTTTACAATCTGAAAGGTTTGAGTTTAACAAGAGAGTTATTGAGCTGGCAGTGGCTATTATCACAGATATTGACTATTGCTTCATGATCTTGATGGCATTCACACATTGCTGTCAACACTGTTGCAGTTGTTATCCCGAAATAATTAAATGATATATGTGGCTATCTTGAGGTGGTTGATGTGTTAATTACATCATGGTACTAAAATGAACTTTGGAACCAGCAATTAGGTCCACCTACTAATCACTTGTTACTTACGAAGAACTATTATTTGCTTGCATTATTATACAACTTTGTATCACTAAGTTAACTACATAGATCACGTCTTAAATCATCATTTTGAACTTATTGTGCTTATTGTATGGCATATGACCTCACATTTAGAAAACAAATTATGATCTGATATTTTCAGTGTTATTCTAGAATTTAGCATGAAATTATTTTGCAGTCATGACGTGCCAACTGTGACATTTGTAAAACTGAATTTCAAACAAAGTTTGAAAAATATAATCGGAATGAAGTTGAGGAATTGACAATTTTTTTTCATGAAGTGTATTTGTGTAATTAAACTGGTTTCACATGTCACCTTGCAAGACTGTAATTTATACTGCACTGTTTTAAGCGAATGCTGCTAAACATGCAATCAGACCTGGATGATGACGAAAGGCACACGAGGTGCATTTCAATACAAGCACATTTGGGAAATTACTCAATCCTTTCAGAAACTAAATCCCATGAATTTGGATTCACATTGTGTATCGTGTAACACCAGCTTTAATAGAATATATACTGTAATATCCAATATTATTCTATTTGCAACAGGTGTAATCTCTGTTTCTTCTTTCCTTTCTTACTTTTCCCTTCATAAATTTGTTTTTGTTGTGAGCCTATTCAACTCAAAGAAAGGTTTTCATTGCAATGAGGTTAAGGCACAATACAACAGGTTGATGACTAGAGATTGCTTGTTAACATATGAATTCCGAAAGGTAACATGCTCATAGTATTTGAATGTGCAAATTTTAAGTAAATTCTTTGTCAACACTTTACATTCACTTACTTCATAGAAAGATATAAAAGGGACCTAAGGGGCAACTTTTTCATGCAGAGGGTGGTGGTTGTGTGGACTGAGCTGCCAGAGGAAGTGGTGGAAGCTGGTGCAATTACATGCAAAAAGCACCTGGAACGGTATGTGCCTAGGAAGGGTTTAGAGGAATATGGGCCACATGCTGGCAAATGACTAGATTAATTTAGGATATCTGGTCAACACGGACGTGTTGGGCCAGAGTCTGTTTCCATGCTGTACAACTCTATGACTTTATTTGTCGTCTTAATAAGACTGCAATAGACTAGATACAGTGTGCTTACTTATCACTGATGATAAATGTCATTGCGCACATCTTGAAAGGTCCAACCATATTGTCTTTGTCAGCACTGAAATAAGTTGTTTTGCTGAAAAAGTACTAAAATTGAAGCTGGAAAGTTGATAGCGAGTTTGAGAAGATTTGTAGCTCAGGTTGATGTTCTGGATGTAGGTTTGCTCATTGAGTTGGAAGGTTTGTTTTCAGATGTGTTGTCACCATACTAGGTAACATCATCATGAGTCGGTACAGACATCAAGCAAAACTAATGTCATTTACAAAATACCTTGCAAAAACCATAACAAACACTACATGGGTCAAACAGGCAGAAAACTAGCCACCAGGATACATGAACATCAACTAGCCACAAAAAAGACATGACCCAGTCTCACTAATTTCCTTACATACATATGAGGAAGGATACTACTTTGAATGGGACGGCACATGCATCCTAGGACAAGCCAAATAGAGAGAGACACGAGAATTCCTAGAAGAATGGCATTCCATCCAGAGTTCTAGCAACAAACACATTGACTTGGATCCCATTTACCATTCCTGAGGAAAACAACAGGAGACATCACCACAGGAAATGACAACCCAAGGAAACCTAAACGCAGAAATAGAAAGCTGACCGTGCCACCAGTGCATCATCCGGAGGCTCACCGATGATGTTACCTAGTATGGTGATGAAATGTCTGAAAATGAATATACCAGCTCAGCGAGCAAACCCACATCTGGAAAGTTGATAAATACTTTAACAATGTAGAAGGGTTGGTTTAATCTGAACACATTTCTCATGACAACAACTTGCATTTATGTAGCAATTTCAACAGTAAACATGCTTTCATTTATAGTGTTGAAAACAAAAGTGATCCTTCCGAAGAAGCCTCATGACTTGTCTTTTATGGGGTTTGGTTTTAATGTAGGATACTGGACTAGCAGATCTTCTGTTCTCAACAGACTTCCTTACAGATGAACAGCATTTGTTGTAACTATGACACGCTTCTTATGTCCTTCATCCTGTTCCCAGAATATGTGCGGCGAGGTTGCAGGCATTATACAAAGCCATAGATGTCATTAATAATTTGCCTTTTAAATTTGAGACATCCAAAAAGCGGTTTTAGCATCTCAAGTATGTTTGTGACATGGTGTTCAGAGGAGCTTTGCTGTGCATCTTCTCAGGAGAATAGAATTCTTCTTATGGAAGTTTTCAGAAGCAATTAATGGTTAGGTGAGCTGGTTCAGCATATTCAGATTTATGGTGCCTAATACGTCACCCTTGGTACCCATGCCTTCAGCTTCTGGTCCGAGACTTCAGAATTGTCTCCCTAAAGCTTTTATACTTCTCTGTCCACTCGTGTTAAAATCTATCTCTTGGACTAAGTTTTACTAAGAATATTAAATCCTGCAATTGACTAATACACTTTGTCTCAGTGCCTCAAGTGAACAAACTATGGTAAAATTTGATTTATAGAACATTACAGCACAGTGCAGGCCCTTCGGCCTTCGATGTTGCGCCGACCTGTCATACCAATCTGAAGCCCATCTAACCTGCAGTATTCCGTGTACATTCATATGCTTGTCCAATGACGACTTAAATGTGCTTAAAGTTGGCGAATCTACAACCGTTTCAGGCAAAGCATTCCATACCCTTACTACTCCCTGAGTAAAGAAACTACCTCTGACATCTGTCCTATATCTATCACCCCTCAATTTAAAGCTATGCCCCCTTGTGCTCGCCGTCACCATTCTTGGAAAAAGGCTTTTCCTGTCCACCCTATCTAACCCTCTGATTATCTTATATGTCTCTATTAAGTCACCTCTCAACCTTCTGCTCTCTAACGAAAACAGCCTCAGGTCCCTCAGCCTTTCCTCGTAAGACTATTCCTCCATACCAGGCAACATCCTAGTAAATCTCCTCTGCACCCTTTCCAAGCTTCCACATCCTTCTTATAATGTGGTGACGAGAACTGTACGCAATACTCCAAGTACAGCCGCACCAGAGTTTTGTACAGCTATCGTATAACTTCATGGTTCCGGAACTCGATTCCTCTATTAATAAAAGCTAAAACACTGTATGCCTTCTCAACAATTCTGTCAACCTGGGTGGCAACTTTCAAGGATCTGTGTACCTGACACCGAGATCTCTCTGCTCATCTGCACGACCAAAGTGAATCACCTCACACTTGTCCGCATTAAACTCCATTTTCCACCTCTCAGCCCAGCTATGCAGCTTATCTATGTCTCTCTGTAACCTACAACATCCTTCGTCATTATCCACAACTCCACCGACCTTAATGTCGTCTGCAAATTTACTAACCCACCCTTCTACACCCTCATCCAGGTCGTTTATAAAAATGATGAACAGCAGTGGACCCAACACCGACCCTTGTGGTAGACCACTGGTAACTGGACTCCAGGATGAACATTTCCCATCAACCACCACCCTCTTTCAGCAAGCCAATTATTGATCCAAACTGCTAAATCTCCCACAATCCCATTCCTCCGTATTTTGTACAATAGCCTACTGTGGGGAACCTTATTGAACGCCTTGCTGAAATCCATGTACACCACATCAACTGGTTTACTCTAATCTACCTGTTTTGTCACATTCTCAAAGAACTCAATAAGGTTTGTGAAGCACAACCTACCCTTCACAAAACCATGCTGAATATCCCTAATCAAATTATTCTTTTCTAGATGATTATAAATCCTATCTCATAACCTTTTCCAACACTTTACCAACAACTGAAGTAAGGCTCACTGGTCTATAACTACCAGGATTGTCTCTACTCCCCTTCTTAAACAGGGGAACCACATTTGCTATCCTCCAGTCTTCTGGCACTATTCCTGTAGACAATGACGATTTAAAGATCAATGCCAAAGGCTCGGCACTCTCCTCCCTGGCTTCCCAGAGGATCCTAGGATAAATCCCATCCGGCCCAGGGAACTTATCTATTTTCACACTCTGCAGGATTTCTAATACCTATTCCTTGTGAACCTCAATCACACCTAGTCTAATAGCCTGTATCTCAGTATTCTCCTCGACAACATTGTTGTTTTCTAGAGTGAATACTGTTGAAAAATATTAATTTAGTGCTTCCCCTATCTCCTCTGACTCCACACACACTTTCCCACTCCTATCCTTGATTGACCCTAATCTTACTCTAGTCATTCTTTTATTCCTTAAATACCTATAGAAAGGTTTAGGGTTTACCCTGATCCTATCAGCTAACAACTTCTCATGTCTCCTCCTGGCTCTTCTGAGCTCTCTCTTTAGGTCTTTCCTGGCTACCTTGTAACCCTCAAGCGCCCTAACTAACTGAGCCTTCACATCTCATCCTAACCTAAGCCGCCTCCTTCCTCTTGACCAGAGATTCCACTTCTTTCGTAAACCGCGGCTCCCGCGCTCGACAGCTTCCTTCCTGCCTGACAGGTACATACTTACCTAGGACACACAGGAGCTTTTCCTTGAATAAGCTTCACATATCTAATATGCCTAACCCCTGCAGTTTCCTTCCCCATCCTATGCTTCCTAAATCTTGCCTAATCGCATCGTTATTGCCTTTCCCCCAACTGTAACTCAGTAATTTATGTAGTAAAGGTTTTGGCTGAAAATGCAAATTATGTAAGAAAAAGTAGATTTAATGTTTCTGGCTATGCATTGACAATACCTTCTGAGCACAAGTTGGCTGTGGAGAAGCTCAATTTTGTAAGTTTATAGTTTACTTTTGTTTATAGTATTTTTAAAAACACCATGCTATTTCAGCTGATTTTTGCAAGTACACATTTTTCAATGAGGTTGCTCATTTTTTTATTGTGGATTTTCCTTGCCTGTTAGTCGAGGCAGAGGTGAGGAGATATTTTGAGAAAATTAGGAAATGTGGAAGAAATCTTTGTCAAAGCAATGTGAGACTAGAGTGAGACCTGCCAAAACAACCCTGAGAAATGCATTGCAGCTTCACAAACCACATGGATGATCATGATTTCGAGGTGCCGGTGTTGGACTGGGGTGTACAAAGTTAAAAATCATACAACACCAGGCCATAGTCCAACAGGTTTATTTGGAAGCACTAGCCTTCGGAGCGCTGCATCTTTGTCAGGTGGTCTTCAACCATTCTCCAGCAAAGAGCCAAATATGGACTTAAAGATAGGCCCAGTCCAATTATATTCTGATCTGTTCTCATCCTGTTTTGCCTTTGACTATATCAGCCTGCATGAAAGCATCTCCACCATTGTCCAACTGGTTGTTCTTTCTTGATTCTATTCAGGTTACATTTGTAACCAAAGTAATTTCAGTAATGACATCCCTTCCTGAACACCTTTGGCTCCAGAGCCTCGACAAGGACTTAGCCATGTACCTTTTCTCTTTTTCATCGATATGCTGTTTCGTGAGTGACACCAAAACCACCTACTTCCACTTCTGTAATGTTCCATGCTTCTGCCTTAGTCTGTCTGCTGATAATTTTGTTAACCATGCCTTTTTCACCTGCAAACTGTTCTGTTTCCCTTTTGCCCAATGTTCTATCCTTTACCTAGGTAAGTTTCATGCTTAACCTGTTTCCTGAATCATTTTCCTTCCTGAGGCTCAGTCAGCCATCATCTCTATTTCCACTGGCCTGATTCAGCTTGCAGTCTCCAACTGCCTCAAATTTTAAATTCTTATCCTAATGTTTAGACCTTCATAGCCTATCTATTCCTGTAATCATCTCCCATCCAAAACTCTCCCAAGAACTCTGCATTCTTCCAATTCTGGCCTGTTGGTATGCCAATTCCCTTGAATCCTAATTAGCAGTTGCACCACTCGATCATCTAGTTCCTGTGCTCCCTCTACTTCTCCACTTTTTCACCTGTCTCTCTTTAAAGGTCAACTCATTTTTTTAAAAAAAAGTATTTTGACTGCACTTTTGTTCACCCCTCCCAAGATTTGTCCCATTTCTGTCTGTCTATCCTTGAATGAAAGGCTCGGGACATTTTGTATATTGACCAGACTTTCTAAACACCAGATTCTTTTTGTCCTTGGTGAAGATAGTCTGATACCAATCTATTCTCATCCTCCTTTCCATAACCTATTAGATTCCCTCCAGTGTGGAAGCAGGCCCTTCAACCCAACAAGTCCACACAGGTGGCACAGTGGTTAGCACTGTTGCCTCACAGCGCCAGAGACCCGGGTTCAATTCCCGCCTCAGGCGACTCTGTATGGAGTTTGCACATTCTCCCCGTGTCTGCGTGGGTTTCCTCCGGGTGCTCTGGTTTCCTCCCACAATCTAAAAATGTGCAGGTTAGGTGAATTGGCCATGCTAAATTGTCCATAGTATTAGGTGAAGGGGTAAATGTAGGGGAATAGGTCTGGGTGGGTTGTGCTTTGACGGGTCACTGTGGACATGTTGGGCCAAAGGGCCTGTCTCCATGCTGTAAGTAATCTAATCTAATCTAATCTAAAAACCCTCCGAAGAGTAACCCATCCAGACCCATTTCCCTCTGACTAATGCACCTAAAGCTATAGTGTGTGTAACTTAACCAAGTCACCTGATCTGCACATCTTTGGACTGTGGGAGGAAACCCATGCAGGCATAGGGAGAATGTGCAAACTCCACAGAGACAGTCGCCCAAGGCTGGAATTTAACCCAGGACCCTGGTGCTGTGAGGCAGCAGTGCTAACCACTGAGCCACTATGCTGTCCTTACAAATTATAACCTAATTACATTAAATTCCCTACAGTGTGGAAGCAGGCCATTCAGCCCACCCAGTCCACACAGACCCTCCAAAGAGTAACCCACCCAGACCCATTTTCCTCTGACTGATGCACGTAACGCTATGGACTATTTAGCATGGCCAATTTGGACTGTGGGAGGAATCTTGAAGTAGCAGCTTCAGTATGAAAAATTAAATACTTTGCAATAAGGCAAATTTCTGCACTATCCTGCTGATGTTGTCAAAAAGAACTGATGAGCATTGTTCTGCAAAAAGCAGCCGATTAATGATGAATCAAGTGTTTTCTCAGTTAATGAGACAGGTGAGCCTAATGGGGTCTGACTTGGAATTCCATACTTCCTTTTGGGCTTTGTAATTCCCTTCTTTGTTACAAGATAAATATGAGATAACAGCTTTGTTTCTTTTGCACTGCACAAGGCAGATTCATCCACAAACTCCTAATTGACATTGTGGTTGGAAGCACTTGAAGTTACTCTGTTTTCTTAGCAGATGAAGTTGAAGTTAGTCTGTTTTCTTAAGCAGATGAAGTTGAAGTTAGTCTGTTTTCTTAAGCAGATGCAAATTTATTATTGGAACAAAACTGTCGAACTCAGCAATTTGTCAAACAATTTTCAACCATCCTCGCATTAATGTCTTTAACAGTCTATGGCAACCTTATTTTTATATACCTGCTTTTGGCTACAAGCTATTTAGGCAATATCCTTTAAAACATATGAATGTAATACATTTTTTCATTTGTGGTTTCATGTTAGGAATATGATGAGGGGCATGAAGAAATAAATGCAGGTAGTTCTAAGGGAAGGGTCTTTCGTCCATTGTTAATGTGCAATGTACAGAGGAACCTTGATTATCCAAACGAGATGGGCGGGCAGTATTTCGTTCATATAATTGATTATTTGGAGAACTGATTCAATGCCTCTCCTCTGGGACTGGGAGTTTTCTGAAGTTGTCTTTTTCCTCCCTCTGCCCACCTTGCGCTCTCTCTCTCTGTCTCAGGAGGGTTTGTTTCTGAGCAGATGCACACTTGTGTGTAAGGGGCCTGTAACATTGCTGAAGCCGCTCCCCGCCGCTGCTTCGCTTCAATGGGATTGACAGAGTGAGCACTTGCTGGGTTCGCTCCCCATTCAGGAGACTAGGCAACACACACCGCGCAACCCCCACCCACACCCCCGCACATCCCCCTGCCCCCCCAGCTCCACACACCCCACCCGCAGGATGGAGACAGCAGCTGGACTGGACACCAACAGCAAGACTGCTGCTGCCTTTGGGGGTGAATCTCAAAATAACACACACACACAGAACGTTTTGACAAGTTCCCACTCTGCCATCTACACAGTAAGTGTAGGGAGAGAGAAGGCAGGAGGTTGGTCATTTGGAAACAGTGCCCAGGCTCCCATCGATGTCCAGGACTGTTCTCAGCAGCATTTCAGTAAACCGAATTCACTTTTAATCATTGTGTTGGTAACATCTCTTTGATGTAATATTTCTATCAGGATTTGAGATCTTCTTCAGATAATCTGAAATTCAGACAATTGATATTTGGATAATCGAGGTTTCTCTGTATTTGTGATTTTAGAATTGTAGTAATTGCAGTGCATTATCTATGCCCTTGTAGTTCGTGAACTAACTGTATTGGATCCCCTTGTGCTTTTTCAATTGACAGGTTGAGTGTGGCAAGTTGTCAATATTGATATAAAATGCCACTGAGCTTTCCGAGATCTGGAATGGTTTTTTTCTTCCTGCTGCTAGACTGATAAGAACTTGAAAAGCTAAATAGATTTACCCAGTTAAATGCATAAATGAATTTGTTGGAGTTAACATTTGGCTGTGGTGCTACTCATAAGCTAAAAACGCTTCTTGAACTGCTGATTTGATACTTAGGGTACTCAAAAATTATTGGCTAGCGTAATTTCATGTTCACCTATTAGTAATTGTGGATCACCCAAAATAGCAATGTGCTTCATAACAACTTGTAGTTGTACAACACATTTAATGCAATGAAATATCTCAAAGCTCACAAGGCGTTATTCAGCATAACATGGCACCAAGCTACATTATGAGCTATCAGGGCAGATGATCAAACATTTGATCAAGAAATATGGAGTGAAGTGAATTAGAGAGATGGAGGGATTTAGAGAGAGTACTCTAGAACTGAGGACCTAGAAGGTGCTGCTATCAATTAAAATTGAGGCTCGAATTAGAGGAGAAAAATACCTTAGAGGTTTGGGGTACTGCAGCAGATTATACAAACAGGGATGGACAACACCACGGAGGGATTTGCAAATAGGGAAAAAAAGTTAAAGCTGCAAATGTGTTGCTGGTCAAAGCACAGCAGGTTAGGCAGCATCTCAGGAATAGAGAATTCGACGTTTCGAGCATGAGCCCTTCATCAGGAATAAGAGAGAGAGAGAGCCAAGCAGGCTAAGATAAAGGGTAGGGAGGAGGGACTAGGGGGAGGGGCGATGGAGGTGGGATAGGTGGAAGGAGGTCAAGGTGAGGGTGATAGGCCGGAATGGGGTGGGGGCGGAGAGGTCAGGAAGAGGATTGCAGGTTAGGAGGGCGGTGCTGAGTTGGGGGAACCGACTGAGACAAGGTGGGGGGAGGGGAAATGAGGAAACTGGAGAAATCTGAATTCATACCTTGTGGTTGGAGGGTTCCCAGGCGGAAGATGAGGCGCTCCTCCTCCAGCCGTCGTGTTGTTGTGTTCTGCCGGTGGAGGAGTCCAAGGACCTGCATGTCCTTGGTGGAGTGGGAGGGAGAGTTAAAGTGTTGAGCCACGGGGTGATTGGGTTGGTTGGTTCGGGCGGCCCGGAGGTGTTCTCTGAAGCGTTCCGCAAGTAAGCGGCCTGTTTCACCAATATAGAGGAGGCCACATCAGGTGCAGCGGATGCAATAGATGATGTGTGTGGAGGTACAGGTGAACTTGTGGCGGATATGGAAGGATCCCTTGGGGCCTTGGAGGGAAGTGAGTGTGGAGGTGTGGGCGCAAGTTTTACATTTCCTGCGGTTGCAGGGGAAGGTGCCGGGGGTGGAGGTTGGGTTGGTGGGGGGTGTGGATCTGACGAGGGCCATCCCATATTCCCAATTCCTTCGTCTCCGCTGCATCTGCTCCCAGGAGGACCAATTCCAACACCGCACAGCCCAGATGGCCTCCTTCTTCAAGGACCGCAGATTCCCCCCAGACGTGATCGACGATGCCCTCCACCGCATCTCCTCCACTTCCTGCTCCTCCGCCCTTGAGCCCCGCTCCTCCAACCGCCACCAAGACAGAACCCCACTGGTTCTCACCTACCACCCCACCAACCTCCGCATACAACGTATCATCCGCCGCCATTTCCGCCACCTCCAAACGGACCCCACCACCAAGGATATATTTCCCTCCCCTCCCCTATCAGCGTTCCGCAAGGACCACTCCCTTCGTGACTCCCTCGTCAGATCCACACCCCCCACCAATCCAACCTCCACCCCCGGCACCTTCCCCTGCAACCGCAGGAAATGTAAAACTTGCGCCCACACCTCCACACTCACTTCCCTCCAAGGCCCCAAGGGATCCTTCCATATCCGCCACAAGTTCACCTGTACCTCCACACACATCATCTATTGCATCCGCTGCACCCGATGTGGCCTCCTCTATATTGGTGAAACAGGCCGCTTACTTGCGGAACGCTTCAGAGAACACCTCCGGGCCGCCCAAACCAACCAACCCAATCACCCCGTGGCTCAACACTTTAACTCTCCCTCCCACTCCACCGAGGACATGCAGGTCCTTGGACTCCTCCACCGGCAGAACACAACAACACGACGGCTGGAGGAGGAGCGCCTCATCTTCCGCCTGGGAACCCTCCAACCACAAGGTATGAATTCAGATTTCTCCAGTTTCCTCATTTCCCCTCCCCCCACCTTGTCTCAGTCGGTTCCCTCAACTCAGCACCGCCCTCCTAACCTGCAATCCTCTTCCTGACCTCTCCGCCCCCACCCCACTCCGGCCTATCACCCTCACCTTGACCTCCTTCCACCTATCCCACCTCCATCGCCCCTCCCCCTAGTCCCTCCTCCCTACCCTTTATCTTAGCCTGCTTGGCTCTCTCTCTCTCTTATTCCTGATGAAGGGCTCATGCTCGAAACGTCGAATTCTCTATTCCTGAGATGCTGCCTAACCTGCTGTGCTTTGACCAGCAACACATTTGCAGCTGTGATCTCCAGCATCTGCAGACCTCATTTTTTACTCGAAAAAAAGTTAAAGTCAAGCCTTGTTTAACTGGAAGTTATGTTTGCTCAGCAAGCACAAGTATGATGGATGAATGGAGTTGGTGTGAGTCAGGACATCGGCAGCAGAATTTTGGATAGCTTCAAGGTTGTAGAATGTAGAATCTAGGAGGTATGCAATGCATTGGACTAGTGAAGTCTTGAGGTAACAAAGGCACAGAAGAAGATTTTAGAAGATGCACAGTGGCAGAGTGGTATTGAGCGCTATTAGTTGCAGGAATAAACAATCTTAGCAGTGGCATAAATGTGTGGTCCCATGTTTTATTGGGACCAAGTATGGCACTAAGATTGTGAACCGTGGGTTAGGCAGTTGCAAGTCAGAGGAATGAGTTGTAATAGGGACTGAAGGCAATGGTTTCAGTCCTCTGTATTTAATTGGTGGAGATTTCTCCTGCTTCAGAATAAATGTTGGATAAACAAATACCAACTCAGGCATAGAGAAGGAGTCAAGAGAGGTGATGGTGTGGTAAACCAATGTCATCAGAGTTATGTTTCTAGGTGAAGTTGCTGGGGTGAAAATGTGTAGATGAGAAATAGAAACATGGACGTCCCTTGGCAGGAAGCAGAGGGCACCAATGGTGAGTGTGGGGAGAGAAGCAATTTCACCTGAATCTCTGGCTGCCATTGAAGGGATAACACTGGAAGCAAGTAATTACTATTCGACCAAGCTGGAAAACAGTGGAGACAGGTTGGCAGAGGATGATGCAAACAGTTGCCAAATATGTTGCATATATGTTCAAAAAGGTGGTGCAGGCAAGTTTTTTGTTACAGTCACCTAGAATATACTTGTGCCATAGGACAGATAGAAACCTGCTTGGAGGGATTCAGGTGGGATTCCAGGAAAAATGGGCAAGGGTTTGAGAGGGAACAACTCATTCAAGAACTTGGGAGAGGATAGGATTAATGGAGATGGTCGGTTGTTTACAAAGACAAAGGTTGGTCTGTTTAGAGGGTTGATACTCATTTATTTAAAAGCAAGAATGACAACCTGAGGAGAGTGAAGACTTCTCTGTCAACTAACATAGGGAAATAAGTAGAGAATTTGGGTGGTCAGTAGTTCACTGGGAATCGGGTCATGGAAAAAGAAGGTATGTCTTTGGGAGAGGCATAGGGAAGGCATGAGGAGAGAGAAGAGAGAAATTAGTCAAAATTGCAAGTATAGTGCTATGGTTTTCATACAAATTTGGTTCAGTGGATGAGATGGTGAAGTGGCAGAAGCAGCTGATGAGATGGTATCAGTCTCGATAATGAAATCCAGGAACACCTTGTATGTTGGAGGTGAGAATGAAGAGGAGAGGCATTTAAGAAATGCTTTGCAGTCAAGAAAAAAAATGAAGGATTACCTTTGCATCTAGTTTGAACCTGGAGGAGTGAGCAGATGAATGTAGAATCTTTACTGTCCACCAAGATGTGGCTGAATTTCCACTGTCATTTTAATGTTTCTGCTGTTATCACAGCAATATTTCATTAAACCTTACAATAAATCTTGATCTTGGTTGGACATCCTAATGAAGTTATATCTTCATAATTCAAGCTTCAAATAATATATTTGTGCTTTATAAGTTTTTTTGATTAGAATATATCATAAATATTTTTTCTGTAGGCTATAAATCTATACAATAACAAGTTTTTGCTACTTACCCATGTAGAGTATATGTTTCTAGTCTAATGCTGCTTGTCAGATGCATCAGTACTCTGCTATGTCTGTCAATGATCTGTTCATTTAAGCATGACTCGTAGCTTGATTGTTCTTGATCCTTGTTGAAAGTGGTGTTGTAGCAAATAGCTTTCTGCCCAAGATTCATTTGTGCTCTATGATGGAGTCTCTTATTTTACCTAAGCAAAATGGTGTTTATTTCTTTTGGTTTACTAAGTTCAGCTGAACTAGGGTATAATTATGGTTGCATTGCTGGTGAGGAATCCAGTATACATCATACCATGCCAATGAGTTGGTTATTATTGCCCTGTTGGGGACAGGTAATGCCGACAGATCTTGCAGGAAGATCTGCAGCATGACAATAGTGAGTGGGTGGCATGATGCACTGAACAGCTCAGCTTATCATTAGGGTTGCTAAGCTACAGAGATCTTCTATTGGGTTATCATTTATTGCAGTTACAATATCTCAGTAATGCTGCCTACTAAACTCATCTCCCTTTCTTCACCACCTCCCTCACCCTATTATTGCCAAACAGGCTACCACTTGTTATAAGCCAAGCATAAACTGTGTAGCAAGGGGTATTTAGTTATTAGGGTTTTGAAAGTTTCCCTTGTTTTCGAGACAGCTCCAAATGTTTTTCATTCATACAGTCAGGGCTGTTATTTATTACTGTGCCTTCGCTCAAATTTTAGGTGACTTCTGCTTCTTATTAGTAAGGGTTTCAGTGATAAACAAATTGTATTGAAATCTGAGCCACACTTTTGTATAGACCAGAGAAAATCTAGCTTTGAGTTAGTGAATCTGATTTGAAGGGGTAGTATAGATACTGTCGGTAGCTACAAAGTTTCTGGGGCAAACAAGTGAAATCATCAGTTCCTGCCAAAGAAATTATCTACTCGCCTGGATGAGAACAGAGTGGGCTTGATGGTGATGGAATCAAACTTCATTTCTGAGCTTGCCAACAGTAACGTCAGGTCAGGTAATGCAATGCCTATCACCCAACCAATGGTTCTTCACAAATTTCCACCTTCAAATGAGATTGTGGAATGGTTGCAAATGAGAAAAAAGTTGACTTACCTGCAATAATTTACTCTACTTCACAGTTGAAAGTACAAAAACAAAATTTTTTGTGTATTTTGTACTTACTGGTATTCAGCATTAATTACTGATTAGGTAACTATTAAAACTATCAGCAGCAACCTTGGGATAGCATAGTTTCTGATTTGAGGAGCAACTCCTTGCAGAATCATACGGTACACTTACCTATATTTTGGACAATGGCTTGATGGGTCACACAGGATCCCATGGCACTTGTGGCCCGTAGACCGCCTGTTGAAAAAGACTCATCTATCTGCAAGCAGGTGCTATGGTCTTTCGCCAGTAAGCTTCCAGTTACTGGTATTTGTCATGCGTCTTGGCTAACATCCACTACTGGTTAAACAGAACTTCCTCCAATTAAAAACTTGGAGACCAAAACCTTCAGCAACTAGCCAAGAATCCTACTCTCTCATCAGTAGCTTCATGCATTTCCTAAGCCACTATATTACAGTGAGCTTGACCATCCACAGTCCTGACATCTAATGTGAGCTGAGTTGAGCTGCTGACCCCATTTTTTCTCCATCATCAAGAATGACTATAACATAGAATTTAGGAGAAGGAGTAGGCCATTTAGCCCTTCCAATCTGCTCTCTCATTAAATAAGATCACAACTGTTCTGGCTGTGACTTCAACTTGACTTTCCTTTCTGCCCTGGCAAATTGCATAATTAGAGCTATTTTTATGATCTGAGCTAATGTTATTACCAGACAAGTCAGATATCACCTGTGGGAGATGAGTATTGCTGATTGGCCAACATTTTATTGCCTATCCTTAGTTGTCACTGTGAAGGTGGTAGTGACTTGCCTTCTTGAAATGCTTTCTGTAGGTTGACCAGTAATGCCTACAAGGAGGGAATTCCAGAACCTGGCTTGATAGATCTTGTTTTAATTTGTTTTGATTTTAATAAAATGACCTCACATTGACACAGACTCAGAATTTTATTAACAAAAGAAAAGAAGCTAAAGTATAACAAATTTAGCCACCTGCTTATCATACAAATTCAAATATTTTAAAAATGACAAGAGTAAAAGTATCATTCGAATAATCCCAGAGCTCTCCTTTATAAATTGTAAAGAAACAAAACAGCTCTTGTAAACTACACAAACACACCCCTGGACAGTACCCAAAACACTCTTTGTACAATACTCACACCTGGGACCTTGACCCTAATACCTTGGTGAATTTAATTCACTTTTTAGTCTCATTTGAGAGATGGCTTCCTCCCAAAGACAATATAGACTTGCTTAAATGTACTCAGCTTTAGGTAGCGTTTTATCCTAGCACTTCTGGTCTGGGACTAACACTGACCCTACATTCTCGAGATCCTATTTCACTATATATCCTTCCTGTCTCGAGGGTACTGGTCCACACAGCACCTTATTCCATGGATTTATTAGTACTACTCCGAACTCAAAGTAAAAACTGTAATGAAACATCTTCCTCTCTAAGCTATGGGTGTATACCTTTAATCTTAAGCAAGAAATTGTAGAAGTCTTTAAGAAATCTTTAAGGCTCCATAATTTACCTTGCCGGGTAGCAAAACAATTTAAAGATTCTCAAAAGATGACTACCAGTGTGCCAACTATCTCTGTGGTTACATTTTTTAAAATGTTTGGATCCATCAGATCCAGGGAATGTACCAACCGATAGCCCCATTAGTTTCCATCATACATTTTCTCTCATGATAGGTATTGTGTTTATTTCAATCACCTGTCCCACTGGGCCCTTTAATGGCATTCCAAAAATACTAAATTATCAATCTCCTCTAACATGAAGACTGATGTAAAGTATTTATGCAACAACTCTGCCCTGTTCGGATTCCCCTTATTATAAGTGGCCTCTGTTCACTTTGGCTGCTCTCTTCCATCTTATATGTTTGAAGAAGCTCTTATGTTTTTTTTATAGGACTTACTACTTGGTTCTCATTGTTCATTTTCTTCCTCTGAATTGTTTTTGGTCATCTTTTGTTGGTTTTTGTAACTTTCCCAGTCCTCTGATTTTACTATTAAACTTTGCCACAATGTATTTTTTTCCCTTTCAATTTGTTACTAACCTTAACTTTCTTGGTTAGCCATTGATTGGTTTATCCCCTTCCTAGAATCATTTTTCCTCATTGGACTGAATCTATGCCGTGAGTTGTAAACAATTTTCTTAAACATCTGCCTTTGTTTCTCAGACATCTTTTCTGCTAAACCCCTTGATCTGTACACATCTAGCCGACTCTGCGTTCCACCCATTTAATTACCCTTATTTAAGTTTAGTACAGTTGTTCCCAAGTTAAGTTTGTCACTCAAATTGAATGTCAAATTCTACCGTGTTATGGTCACTGTTCCCTAGGGAATGCCTTACTCCGAGCATTTATTAAACCTGCTTCATTACATCTTACCGGTTCCAAACATTCACAACATATTGTTATAGGAAACTGTTACAAAAATACTCTATGGATTTTTCCTGAAATCTATCTTTGCCAATTTGATTTTCCCAATCTACCTGAAGTTTAAATTCACTCATGATTAGTGACTATCTTTTTTTATGTGCCCTGATAATTTATTTTCTGTCTTACAGAACAGCTACTGTTCAGGAGCTTATAGAACGCTCTCACCAGTGTCTTCATCTTCTAAGTATTTCTTAACTGTGCTAATATGGTTTCTAAATCATCCAATCCTTTCTTGCGATTGTACTTATTCCTCATTGTACTAACAACACGACCTCACGATCCTTCTCTTCCTACCTTCCCTTTGAAAAAGTCATGTACCCCTGAATATTTAGTTCCGAACTTTGCTCACCTTGTAACCATGATGTTGTAATAGTTATGAAATTGCACTCATTGGGGTATTAATTCAGTTCATTTACCCCAAATATATACTTATATCTAAATATAGTTCCATTACTTTTGTCTTTTGACCACTTTGTTTTCTCATTTGACTCTCTTCACTGCTGTTTTCTAATGCTTAGAGAATTTGGGAACCAAGTCTCTACTAGACCCAAAGCAAATGTCAAACCCAGTTTAGAATGAAGAAATTATCTATGAGATGTTTAAATTCATGGGCTGTCCCAATTTTTGCTATTTCATACTGATCTTGTAAAGAGACTGCAACAGAAAGGAGACTTTTATTCTTCACAGTGGGGAGTTATGATATTGATAAATGTGGACTGTCAGATTTTAATTTTCATCATCTGATTTTTATCCCTGAGACCTATAATTGACTAAAATAGTTCTAAAAGATTTACAAGGATGTTGCCAAGGTTGGAGGATTTGAGCTATAGGGAGAGGCTGAATGGGCTGGTGCTGTTTTTCCTGGAACAACAGTGGCTATGGGGTGATCTTATAGAGATTTATAAAATCATGGATAGGTTAAGTAGACAAGATCTTTTCCTTGGTATGGGGGAGTCCAGAACTAGAGGGCATAGGTTTAGGGTGAGTGGGGAAAGATATAAAAGGGATCTAAGCGGCAACTTTTTCAATCAGAGGGTGGTATGTGTATAGCATGAGTTGCCAGTGGAAGTGGTGGAGACTGGTACAATTACAACATTTAAAAGACATCAGGATGGGTTTAGAGGGATATGGGCCAAGTATTGGCAAATGGGATTAGATTAGGTTAGGATATCTAACCGGCATGGACACGTTGGACCGAAGGGTCTGTTTCCGTGTTGTACATCTCTATGACTCTAAGAAAGAACAATTCTTGACCCACGATGGCTGCCATGATCACTTGACTTCAGATTGAGGCAAGTGGAATAAATGAAACCGCTGACACTAAAGTTACTATTTGCCTAAAGACATTCAAACCAGACAACTGAATGGGCACTCATATTTGTGATAATTTACATGTTAGAAAATGAAACTCTTGCATGCTAGTTAGTCAGTTTGGAAAGGCAATGGATCCAGACTTGGGAATACACAAACATTCCTTTGAAAAAAAAGGAAATAATATGCTTAGTTCAAGACTTCTCTGCAGTGCCTCCCACATATCTTCTGGTACACAGGAGGACACAACAGGAGGTTTTTATTTCTACTTTCTGGTGTGGTTTGTTTCCTTCCTGCATACTTGCATCCCTCCAGCAAAGGTTAAAAGCTCCAGTACTCCATGATCCTTTTTTTTACCATATTTTCAATGGCTCTTTTTGAGCATGAGAGCAGAGAGAATAAAAAAAAATAGAACTGGAAGTCTGTTCCGTTCTCTCCCTTCTTTTTCCCTCAGCATCTCAAAAGCTACATCCAGCGATAAACTAAATTAGGGAAACAACTATCCACCAAGAATCCAAAGATATCTACAAATTTTACTGCTGAATCTGCCGATCAACAGTTAAAGAACTGTGGTTTTCGGTTAAAAATTGAGCACCTCATTTTAATTGTGTAGCCTTACCCTTCCTCTCTGTACCAAATACACACTCCCTTTTAAACTTAATACCTATGGTTATGTGTGTGTTGCTGTTACACTTTTAGGGTCAGTAAGTAATAAAATTCTTCTTTGTTTCTCTCAAGAAGATCTTATTATTGCCTCTTTTCTTTGGATCTAGTTAACTATATTTTAAACTGATAAATAAGTGGTAACTGAAAAGAAATTAAAATGTTAGTCATGACTGACTGAGAGGATGTTAAAGAGAAGAGCCAAATTATCACTCCTGACCTGGTGATAGAGTTTGTTTTCCATTGCTAACTTTCCAGACTTAATTCCCTCGTGGTCTAACACTTGTTACTCCTCTCCTGTGAAGATCCACTTACTATCTGTTTTACATATCTTGCTAGCCTTTCCTCACACTTCACTTTTGCCATTTTTCGGTTATTCTTTTCTTGTTCTTATAATGTGTCCAGTCTTTTGACCTGCCATTAATCATACACAGATTTATGTAGCATTTCTTTCAATTTAGTACTGTCCTTAAGTCTCTTATTTAGCAACTAATGATGGACCCTTATCAACAAATATGTTTTTCACTGGATAAATATTTACTGAGAATCATAAAATATCTTCTTAAAGGTCTAAGGTCCCAACCATCTTAGCTTTTTAACCTAGTTTCTCAGTTAACTTCTGCCTTAATTCTTTTATCATTGTCCTTATTTTGGTGTACAGTTTGAACTCAGCACCAATCATGTCTTGCTTATGAGATAGCAGTCTGTGGTCCCTGGGACTATGGCAACTTTTGCTATTTAGATTTAAAAACATTAATCTCAGACTCTCACTTCTCACATTTAAACTGAAAATGAAATTATATGTCATTATGATTGTTGTCTGAGGCTCTTTAATATATGATTTGATTAATCCTGTCACCTTGCATGTTATCAACTTTGTTTTGTCCGATCTTTTTGGGAATGTCCAAAACAAAACTTCTCTTTAATGGAAGCCCACTGTTTCAATTACAGTTTTGCTTACTAATATTTCATTATACTACCTCTGGGTTTGATCTGTTCTCACCCACATTTGCAAATATATTTTCTGGAAATTGTGAACTTCAAACTCCTAAATCTCAAAGTATTCAAACATACTGTTTTAACCCCCTTTCTTGAAGTGTATGCTATTATTCTTGCTTTGCCTCCCAAAATCTATGTTACATTGCTTCTGCTGCCTGCCCATTCTGTGAATTTATCATTTCTCCCTGAAGACTTTTTACTATCCTGTTTAGGTGTTTGTTAAAACGCCCACCATGTAGATATTTTTACTATTTAAGTTGACCCCGACGTTTGGCCAAATATTAAAACTTTTTCTACTTACTACCCACTCACTACTAATGTCAAATGCACCTGGATAATAAACCTACTCAAGTTGTTTAGCTCCTTAAAAACTGACAGAACTGCGGATGCTGTAAATTAGAAACAAAAATAGAAATTTCTGGAAAAGCTCAGCAAGTCTGGCAGCATCTGCAGACAGAAATCAGAGTTAGTTTTTCGGGTTGAGTGACCCTTCTCCTTAAGTCTGCTCAGGATAATGAATATACTTTTTGGAACCAATTCAATATCTCACAATGACTGCTTCAATATGTCACCCATAATTTACCCTGTTATTGACCTGAGAGACCACCATATTCAATAGTGTTATGAATTATTAGGTTTTCATTTTCCATAGAGAACTAGGAAAGAAAATTTCAAAAAGATTATTTTGTAGTTCACTGATACGGAGTACCACAAACAAGTGGAACACTGGATCATGGAGTACTGGAGCTTTGCAAACTTGCCTACACCAACTCACTGCCAGTCATATATGGTGGAAAATCATTAAATCTCATCATTCTAACACAGTGTTAAATCAAAGCATTTCTTCAATGATAATACAGCACTGTGGCTAAACAAGTTAACACCACTTCTCAGTATTCATAATCTATTAAGATCACACTGGTGAAGCTATGGAGGATTTTAATGATTATTTTATGTGTCCCCATCAAACATGTTAATAGTGATAAATAGAACTAAACAAGCAATGTAGGTGGCGCGCGGACTGAATCAAACTTGCACACAAGGTCAATGCCATTTCTTAGAAAAATGTGATTGAAGTGGGAGTACTCCAGGGAATTTCCAGCTGACTTCATAATGGATAAATTCTTGTCTTGAAATAATGCAAGAGGGGGAATTTAAATGTTCCTGAACTATTGTGTTCAACTATCCATATCAGTGATAAATATTAGTTTTTCTTTGCAAATTAAATTACAATCAAGGAACCAAATGATATAGCAGAGAAGTAAGTGTATTATAGTGAAAAATGATGATGACAGTTTGCAATTATCATCTGAAGTTATTGTTTAGTTCTCTGGCCTTCACTTAGTTTTTGGGGCATGGAAATAGAGCTTAAAGATATATTGACTGACAGGCATGGAGGAGAAAGTGAGGACTGCAGATGCTGGAGATCAGAGCTGAAAATGTGTTGCTGGAAAAGCGCAGCAGATCAGACAGCATCCAAGGAGCAGGAGAATCGACATTTCGACAAGGACTCATGCCCGAAACGTCGACTCTCCTGCTCCTTGGATGCTGCCTGACCTGCTGCGCTTTTCCAGCAACACATTTCAGCTCTGACAGGCGTGGAGTCATGGAAACATAAATTCTTTTCCTAAAATAGGGTAGAAAGTATAGCAACATGCCTTGTAAAATGAAAATGCTTGAAGAAAAATCTTCTTTTGATCCTGGATTTCTGGAAATATTGTCTTCATTGCTTTTCTTGATGTTCGTGATCCTGCCCTGAAGCGTGCTATCACAAGGGAAGCATCAATGTTAAGTCTTAAGTTTTATTTTCCCATTTTTGTTTCCCTAAACAGGTATGAAAAGGGTGAATGGGCTGAATTCAATTATTTCATATCAGTGATATAAAAACAGAACATCCATGTCAATTCACAGTCAGAAGAGAAAAGCAGAAGACATGATAAGTAAGGACAAATAGAGAAATATGAAAATTGTGGAATTCCTTGATTCCACAATTTGTAATGCTACCCAGAAATCAGGAGACCCCATTGTTGAGCCCTGAATACTGCATGCATCTGTATATGCATATCATTTTCTGACATAACGCTGTAATAGACTTGGGTATTAGTTACACAGTCATCTCATTATACATGAATTATTTTTAGCCATAACTGTCTGCTCAAGGAAAGGAAAAGTGGCCATTTCAATTAAAGTGTCAGCTGCCTCAAGTATCCCAAAACTGTATTAATTATCCTCTGCATTTGTGATACATGATGAGGTTTTGTATTTAGTAAAAAACAGATATGTGAATAATAATGCTGTATAAATACTGGAACCACTAATTAGCTATCTCTTAAAAGATATTTATTGTATAATCTGAATCATCAGTTTAAGTCCTTCCAGTGTTCGTGTGCAAGTAATCTGTCAGGTTTCATGACCACTTTTGGTGCTACGTAATCTCTTGGATCAATAAGTGCTCTGACCCACCCTGATAACTGAAGTACTTTTTTTTAAACCCCGAATCTGTGAAAAGTTAATCTAGCTCCCTTTTAAACTGAACAGCACACCAGTAGAACTCATGTCTATGTTCTTTGAAATCTTTAAACTTCCCCAAGTTTATCCTAAAGTTAATCTTCTTAATTTTGAAGTCTCATATCTTGGATTTTTTTTATATATAGCAATTTGACAACTCAACACTTCAGTTTCATTTTCATCTTGAATTAAGCTCACTTAAGTAAACATTTTGTTTCTACATATCAAATGTTTTTTTTCTCTCTGATAAGTGTCCTTGATATAATCTTTCTGTGGCACAGTACAACAGTAATGTCCTTGTTTTGCCAGCTCACAGAATCCAACTGATAAAATCTATCTTTTTCCTACATAGTTTCATTTCTAATGTTGTTAATTTTAGTTAACATAGCACAATTATTCATCATAAAGTCTTAACGAACACACCAATGCACTGTTCTGGTCAAATCCTTGTATCTCTCTGCATCAAGAAGCCTTGTACAGAAAAAAAACAGCAAACACTATGTTGCACAACTAAAGCCATACCATTGTGTAAACTCTCCTGCATGGAATGCTGTTTAGAAATATTTAACCTTCAAAGTTTGGGAGAAGATTTGTAGCTCGGGTGCTCGTTGTTGTGGTTCTGTTCGCCGACCTGGGAGTTTTTGTTGCAAACGTTTCGTCCCCTTTCTAGGTGACATCCTCAGTGCTTGGGAGCCTCCTGTGAAGTGCTTCTGTCATGTTTCCTTCAGCATTTATAGTGGCTTGTCTCTGCCGCTTCCGGTTGTCAGTTGCTGTCCGCTGCAGTGACCGGTATATTGGGTCCAGGTCGATGTGTTTGTTGATAGAATCAGTGGATGAGTGCCATGCCTCTAGGAATTCCCTGGCTGTTCTCTGTTTGGTTTGCGCTATAATAGTAGTGTTGTCCCAGTCAAATTCATGTTGTTTGTCGTCTGTGTGTGTGGCTACTACGGATAGCTGGTCGTGTCGTTTCGTGGCTAGTTGGTGTTCGTGGATGCGGGTTGTTAGCTATCTTCCTGTTTGTCCTATGTAGTGTTTTGTGCAGTCCTTGCATGGGATTTTGTACACTACTAGTGCCGAAGCACTTCACAGGAGGCTTCCAAGCACTGAGGATGTCACCAGAAAGGGGACGAAACGTTTGCAACAAAAACTCCCAGCTCGGCGAACAGGACCACAACAATATTTAACCTATTGTTTTGCTGATATCTACAGGACATGAATGTATGAATTGTGAGCTGAAATAAACCAGTCATACCCTCAAGCCTGCTACACCATTCTGTAAGATCCTGTCTCATCTGATTATTCTACATCCTTGCCTGCTGCAATAATTTGTCACCCCTTTTCTAGTCAAGAATCTATCTACCTCAGCCTTAAAGAAAACTCTACTTTGATCAACTTTTGAGGAAGGTTTTCAAAGACTCTTGACCGTTTGATTTAAAAGACATTCTCCTCAACTTTCCTTAAATGGGTGATCCTGTTTTTAAATAGTGACCCCTGATTCTAAAATTTCCCAGCAGTGGAAATATGCTTCCTCTGCTTACCCTGCCAAGAATCTTCAGGATCTTAAATGTTTGAATCAAGTCACCTGTTACTCTTATAACTCCATCAGATACAAGCTTAGTCTGTCTATCCTTTCCTCATTGGACAACTAAGGCTTGCTTTGTCTGAAAATTCTTTGATCCTTCATTTAATAAGGAGACCAATACTCTGCACAGTACTCAAGATGTAATCTCACCAATCCTTATATAGCTGAAGTATAAGTTAAACTGCCTTACTTTTGGACTAATTTCCGCTTATAATAAGTAATAATGTGCTACCTTTCTTAATTACATGTTTTACATGCATACAGTACTAATCTTTTGTGATTTGTGTACAAATCACTGAGATCACCCTGCATCTCAGAGGTCTTCAGTCTCTTATCATTTCGATAATATGCTTTTCTTAATGCTTTTTGCCAAAATGGGCAACTCCACATTTTCTCGCATTATTCTTCATTAGTCAGATACTTGCCCATGCACTTAACCTATCTATATTGTTTTATCGCCTCCTAAGCATCTCTTCACAACTTAGTTTCCTACCTATCTTGGAAATCATCAGTAAATTTAACCATATAATTTATATACATTTCAATAAGTTGAGATACTATCACTTATGCCTGTGGCACACAACTCATGGCAACTTGCCAACCCAAAAGACCCAATTGTGCCTACTCTGTTTTTTGTTAGCTATCCAAACTTCTATTCATGTCAATGTGTCACCTTGGCATCATGGGCTATTATTTTGCACAATAACCTTTCTGGTGCACTATTAAATACCTTCTGGATTCACATTCTCTTTATCCACAGCATGTGTTATACCTCAAAGATTTCTAATTGATTGTTTAAACATGATTTCTCTTTAAAAAGATTGATTATCTTGAAATTGTCTAAGTGCCCTACATTAACTGCTTTAAAATTAGCTTCCAAAATCTTTTCTATGACAGATGTTCAGCTAACTGACTTGTTGGTTTTTACTGCTTTCTGCTGTCTTCCCTCTTGGAATCAAATAATTACTGTTGTTATTTTCCAATTTTGCACAAACTTCCACAAATCAAGGATATTTTGGAAAATTAAAATCCAGGTACCAACTATTCTCAGTCACCACTTATTTTAAAATTCTGGTATGTGATGTATGACGACTCAGGGTCTTGTCAGTCCATAGCTCCAACAGTTGCTCTGTCACACTTCCCTGGTGATTGTAAGTTTCGAGGGTCTCTACATTCCTTTGATTTCCTGATTTGGAACTATTTCTGCGATACTACGTGTACTTCCTCATGAAGAGTGATGTAAAGTACCTGTTTAGTTCATCTGTTGTCTCCTTATTTTCCATTTTTAATCCCCTACATACACTTTCTATAGGACCCATATTGGTTGATTATTTTTTAAATGAGCAGCTGAAACAGGTATGAAAGTTCAAACTGGCGTACTTTATACATGATCAACAACTTCTTCTGTTGGTATCAATTGTACCCAGATAATTAAAACCAGCAATTGAAGAAAATATCAGTATAACTTGTTTGACTTCTAATTTACTTCACTTTATATGCCACCATGCTCAATTTCACACTGATTACCACTTTAGGGTATGATGTATAATCACTCCCAAATCTTTTTTGAACTCTACCAATGGATACTATTTCAGATTGAATGACTGATATTCCTTACCTAACATTTATATGTATGTTTTGATCCATTTCCTGTATCTCAGCCCACTTACACCCATGCCAACAAGACAGCAAACAGCAAATATCACACAAAGCTTTTTAAGAAAGTGGTATATTTCAATATGATAAATATTTGTATGAAAAATGGCATGAAATATACAGCACAGAATGAGCCTTGGGCATAGTTCATCTTTGGTGTTAATGCTCCATGAGAGTCCTCAAAGTCAATCTGTTTCACCTCAGCCTTTCGCTATTCCTTCCTATTCTTGTTTTCTCAGATAGTCCTTTAGTTTCTTTTCGAAAGTACCTGAGCTATTTGGCTCAATTATTTCTTGTGACAGCAAGTTCCATGTTCTGATCATTCTGAGCAAAGACTTTGAATGCTAGGGATCTGAAACAAAATCAGAAAATGATGGAAAAGGTCTGGTAGCATCTGTGACGAGAGAAACATACTTCATATTTCAAGTTAGATATGACTTCAAGCTGCTACTATTTTCTTATTGGATTTATTAGTTTACATACATTTATGACTTAGCTTTGAAATATTCTCTCCATATATCCAGTCTATTTATCCATAAGGACCTCCTTTAAATCTTCTCTTTTGCACAGAAAAGTATCTCCACCTATTCAGTTTTTCCCAACAGCTGTGAAGACTTGCTGCAGTCACTCAGCTGCACTAAAACTGGACATTTTAGAGTAAGACAGAATATTGAACTGTAGGTGCAAGACTTGACTTGTAAAACATTTTACACATTATTCCGAATTTTAAGAGGAGGGGAGAAAATTGGCCAGAGGGAGATACACAAGGAGTACAAATTTAGAACAAAAACACAACTGTATTTATGACTCAATAGTTGTTGAGATGCTGTTCAGCAGATCCAATTCCCACTCTAGTGTGAGCCTCTGTAGTGAGTGCTGGTGCCTTCTGTAGAGAGCAATGTCACTAACTTTGTTCTATCTAAGTCACATGTTCAGCCAAACACACTCTTCCATCAGTGAATTTCAGTAAGGGAGCAGCAACGTAGAGATATAAAGATCTGCAGTATGTTCACCTCCATCTTATCTGATCGAAATTCCTATTTTACTTACAAACTTATGGAGGGTGGAAAGCTTATTAATATTCTTTCAAAACTGCAGATGATGAACTCATGCAACCAGCATGAAAGGAGGTATTTCATATCCATGTTTGCTCTCTGTGAGATCAACATTTCTTGTGTCCATGCAATTTATTTCTGTCAGGTCATTGTTCATTTTACTTCAGAATTTTGAGATTATACCATTTCTATCCAAGTAATATATATATATAATATATAGTGCATGTGTATAATGTTTAGCTTTAATGTCAAGTTTTTTGAGCAATTTCACCATATTCCTTTGGAACACCATGTACATGACATCAACTAAATTGTAACATGCAGTTGAAGGAACAGATGAATGTTAACCTGCCATCTGTCCAACAATGTTGTAGAAATTACAAATAGTAACATCCTTGTCAAGAATTTAGGTTTTTTTACGAGC
The DNA here is from genome assembly GCF_020745735.1 of Hemiscyllium ocellatum. Taxonomy (NCBI): domain Eukaryota; kingdom Metazoa; phylum Chordata; class Chondrichthyes; order Orectolobiformes; family Hemiscylliidae; genus Hemiscyllium; species Hemiscyllium ocellatum. The sequence continues at coordinate 44,036,302 of NC_083408.1, forward strand.
TTTTCTTCTGTATCTGCCCTCCAGAGATAACATGTAATCAATCATCGAGGAACTGAATATTCAGAGCTATTATTGTTAACATTCCGAAGATCTTTCAAATCTGATGATTTGCTGCAAAAGCAGTGAATTTTTTTTTCCCAAAACATAATTTTGTGAATAATCTTTAAAGAACCATTAGAGCCATCAGTAACAATGCAATAAGTCTGCTTTAGACAGCAGTTAAGAATACATAAAAATTTAGTGTAGATATTTTCATCTAAAGGTTCCATATCTAAGCATATTTCGAATGTGGGATGTAGCCCTACAATGTTTGCACCTACTTTGTGCCAAACCAGTACTACAATCTGATTCAATTTATAAAACTGGCAACATGCTGGAGTGAGAAAGATTGAAAACAAAGAATGTGCAAGAACTGGGCAAAGAATGCAATGTGGTTAGGAACATGGGGAAAGCATACCCGGATTTATAATCATAATACAGATGAGGCACACACACTTAGAATGAAGAAGAACATAGGAGTTGGGGTAGGCCATTTGGCAATAAGCACCTGAGGGACACACAGAAGACTAACTATAATTACAGATATACTGTGTCTGCAACCTCCTTTCGTATGTCAAAAAACAAAACTCTTCTCATTCCACTATTTATTTGCTTCTGAATTACGGTTAAATCTTTAGGATTCATGTGACATTTGAACTTTGCTGTCACCCCACTTAATTTAAATTAAGTAATTTAATTGGTGAATGCAGTCATATTTAACTTATGATTAGCAAACTCTTATGTAGACATTAATAACCTACTAAACACATTACACCAGTGCTTTAAGACAGAATGTTATTTTGATATCTTTTTCTGTCTTTTAACATACTCCATGTCACATGTTAGCCTACATTTCTCAGTTTTAAATTGTTCATATCTGGCAAACCAATTTCATCGATCAACTACAACAGCATTGGAACAGGGAAACGGAGGGAGCTACAATGAGAAACCAAGTTTCCAAGTTGTACTTTTCCAAGTCTAAATTCAAGTTGCCCCTCCCACACTGAAAAAAAAACAGATCATGAAGCACACAATTTGTCTAGAAGAATGACTATGGCTAATTGATGGTTAATAATAACTGATGCTTCCACACGAGGAATTTCACCAAGAACCTGCTGTTTTTGTCATTTGGTTACTTCAACAAATTAAGAAGTAATGAGTAGAATCGATGATATCATATGACTAGCTTTATAAGTCTAGCTTCATATTTCAGAATGTTCATCAATTGAATTTTAATTCTACCACCCATGTTATTAGGCCATTAAACAGGGCTCTGGTTTGCCAGTCTAGTGACATTGCCACTATGCCACTGTCTTGCTGTGAATTAACTAAAAAGTATACCTCTTCTAAAGATTATTCAGTGAAATTGGAAGCAAGCAAGCAGGCCAGAAGGTTAAAAATAATCATTGGAAACGTTATTGCATTCTTTTAAAATCAAGAGAGAGAGGAGGGGAAATTTCTTGCATTATTTGTGTTTCTTTGGTAACATTCTGCTGAATTTATTGATAATTTTGTTTTCTTTGTTTCCATGAGAAAAGTGAAGATTTTCAGGTTGTTTCCTGAGCGATTGAAACACAAGGTGAATTTGAATTTTTAAATGCATCATGGTTGACGGAGTCTTCCCACTTCATTTTTGTTCTGAACTAAAATGAAATGTCCCTTACTGAGAAAGACAGCAAATAATTTTTGAGGGCTCTGAATATTAATTTTCATTTTAATGCAAAAATGGGATAAACGGTCCTTTAAAAGTGCAAGATTTATAAATATCGTTGTGTGGGAAAGATTGTATAAAATGGTGAGCACATTAAGTGATTTCTAGCAAGAATTTAAAATACTGAAACTGGGTGAAAAAGTGTTGAGGGAAGGTACCGAACAATAATAGCAACTTCCATTTATTGTACATAGGAGTATTTCACAAAGGCATAAGGAGACAAAAGCCAGCACCAAACAAGTGGCACAGTGGCACAGGGCGGCACGGTAGCACAGTGGTTAGCACTGCTGCCTCACAGCGCCTGAGACCCGGGTTCAATTCTCGACTCAGGTGACTGTGTGGAGTTTGCACGTTCTCCCCATGTCTGCGTGGGTTTCCTCCGGGTGCTCCGGTTTCCTCCCACAGTCACAAAGATGTGCGGGTCAGATGAATTGGCCATGCTAAATTGCCCATTATTAGGTAAGGGGTAAATGTAGGGGTATGGGTGGGTTGCGCTTTGGCGGGTCGGTGTGGACTTGTTGGGCCGAAGGGCCTGTTTCCACACTGTAAGTAATCGAATCTAATCTAATTCAAAGAACGTGATTAGAATGGCCCAAAAGAGGTGGATTTTAAGTAAAGTCTCAAAGGAGACAAAAGTGATGAACTGTAAGAGTACTTTGGAGTGGATAGTAGTATTTTTGCCCATGTGGTTGAAAACATGAATGTGACTAAATGGGCTGAATGGAGGGAGGTCTGCACAAGTGAACAGAATTAGAGTATTGAAGTATTGAGGGAGCTTGATGAGGTTATGAATGATGAAAGAATTGAAATAACTAGGATGAAAATTCAACAGGGTCATTGAGGACAAGTAGATTGGACACAGAAATGCATTGGATATGGTTGGTAGTGTTTTGCATGGGCAGAGTATGGAGCTTATGCAGTATTTATCCAGTCTGGACTACAGCATATGGTTAACATTAAATTGCCCTCAGTTCAAGGATGGGCAGCACATGCTCACCTTGTCGGTGATGCCCACATCCTATGAAATGATAATGGGAAAATAGTCTGAATTTTATTTTCCAGGATTAGGATCTTCAAGTGCAAAGCTACTGTACTCTGTAAAGGAACAAAATCATGCCAATATTTCCATTATGCTATTATTCCAGCTGTAGAGACAAAAATGCCTGTATTTCCTGTAATGCATATGTCAAAATACCAGAAATCTTGTCTAGTATATCAGCCTGACATTCACAAATGCAACCATCCATGTGCCACCTGTAGTGAAATTCAATTCCAGCTCTGCAAACAATTGCATCTGCTTTGCAGAAGAACCCTTTGGCTTGCCTTACATTGTTGTCTCTCACATAAAGATAACTGATTTGGAATAGATTCACAATGACCAGTTAGCTTTGGTGCTTGAACAAAAAGCAGCAATGATGTGCACTGTGGAATTAACTTGCAATTTGAAAACTAACACAATAATTATGTTGGGCCTTGCTGGATTAACTTTGCTGTTATATTGATCAGTATTGAAGTTTTTAATATTTGTATTCAGAAATGACGCATGATCTTGATCAATGGACCAGATTACGTGGTGGGAAAGAGAGCAAAGATCTTGACTTTAGTGCAATCAAATGCACAAAGCTAATAATTGGGGACAGCACATTAGTGCTGATATATAATAGTAGTATCACAGAAGAATAAGAATGCTCCAAAAACGTGCATTGATGTAACACCTTCTTTTTGTAGTAGAACCACTTCATAGCAACACAGTTAAAGAATATTTGGCACCCAGTCACTTAAGGAGACTTTAGGCAAGGGTTGGTTAAAGAGATTAGTGTTATGGAGCATGTGAAAAATGAAGAGAAATTTATATGGATGAAATTCCAGAGCTTGGATTACAGGCAGACATGAGTGATTAAAATTCGCTTCTCAAGAGATGTGGATTGAATGAGAGTAGAAATTTCCAAGAGTTGTGGAGCTGAACGAGATTCAGAGGTAGGGAGGGGCATAACCCTTCAAGGATTGCAAAATAAGGATGAAAGTTTTAAAATTTGAGGTACTGTCTGACCAGGAGTCAACTTAAATTAGTGAACACAGGGATGATGTTGAACTGGACTTGATGCAAGTTCGAGTATGAGCAGCAGAGAGTGCATCGTGAGAGGTCAACTGGGAGAGAGTTGGAATAATCTAGATGAGAGATAATAATTGCGTGGATGAAGTTTTCCGCAGATATGAGGAAAAAGAGGGTGCAGTTTCACAAAAGTACGATAGACTCACTGAAATAAATAAGAACATGAGAGGATCAGACAGGGTGAATATGGAGAATATACGACTTGTTGTAGGAAAGTCAAGCACTAGGACACAGTCCAAGAAGAAGAGGTCACATGTATTAAGGCAGATATGAGAAGAATTGTTCTCTCTAGAGAAGGCTATTAGATTGCAGTTCCCCAGAAATCATGGAAGTTGGCTTGTTGAATTTATTCAAGACTGTGTTAAGTACATCTTTTTGGTTGACAAGGGAGAGAGCAGGGGCAGCAGACAGTGATTAGATTAGATTAGATTAGATTACTTACAGTGTGGAAACAGGCCCTTCGGCCCAACAAGTCCACACTGACCTGCCGAAGCGCAACCCACCCATACCCCTACATTTACATTTACCCCTTACCTCACACTACGGGCAATTTAGCATGGCCAATTCACCTGACCTGCACATCTTTGGACTGTGGGAGGAAACCGGAGCACCCGGAGGAAACCCACACAGACACGGGGAGAACGTGCAAACTCCACACAGTCAAGTGAAGTGGAGTTGAGTCTGAAAACAGATAAGCTGTGATCTTATTGAATTCCAAACCAGACTGCCTCCTAGAGGCACAGACTGAGGATAAAGAGAAGGTTGTTTATGACTAAAATGAGGAGAAATTTCCTCACCCATTTGTGAATGCTCTCATCATTGAGTATATTGAAAGTTGAGGTTGACAGATTTTTGGTCTCTTGTGAAATCAATGGATAGAAGGAATGGGTGGGAAACTTGAACTACAGCTCAACCGTTATCATACTAGATGGTGGTGTAGACTCACTAGGCTATGTGGTCATCTGATGATGTATGTTGTGGTCACAGGGATGACAAAACACCAGATCGCCACTTCATGAACTGTGAACATTCTATGATGACTAAAGTCATAACAAAAGTATTTTTTCTACAAGAATAATGAATTTGGAGAAAACAATGATGAGGCTGCAGTTAAAGAATTGTGTACAGTTTGAGACTGCCATTATAGATGGACCACAAATGCCATTTAGTACAGAGTGTAGTTACAGCTGAGATGGAAATTTATAGTTCTGAGGAGGGCTCAGAGGTGAACTAATAGAGTTACATCTGTGCTGTAAATATCTATGGAAAAAATGATGATATTTTAAATGTAGTGGGTAGAGGAGTGCAGCTAGACAATACATAATGCCTCAGTATTAGTTTGGAGACAACTTCACAATTTGAGAGATCAGCCATTGTAATTAAAATTGTCAAAGCTCACTTGTTTTAATTAAGAGGGGATTGTTTGCAATGATTGTAATCCCGACATGCAGCATTTGAGCAAAGTATTCATTCAGAAAGATCTTGCTAGTACAATGTAGCAATTAAGAAGGCAAATGGAGGTCTCCAAATTAGTTAATTAAAAATGAAAATTATTTCATCTGAGAACTCAAGTGAACCTACCTTATGACTTTGAAAAATATTTGATACTAGAGCTAGATCTCGTGTTTAGATTAATTTTAATATCTGCCTCATATTTTCTTCATGCCCAACGAGTTAAAATTTTCGTAATGGATTTCTTATCCTTTGAAAGAGCCATGAGTTCTCCCTGAAGTTCAAGATGGTGCAGAATTTGAAGCATTGAGGCATCGTGCATGATCACTATAAGATAGTTTCTCCTCTCACCTTGCATCTCCAATTATTAATTGCTGGACATACAAACCTATAAATAAGAGCTGGAATAGGCTATTCAGCACCTCAAACATGTTCTACCATTTTTGATCATGGTTGATCTGTTTGTGGCTTAATCTACTTTTTTGTCAACCCCTTATATCCTTTGACTTCCTTATCAATCTGTCTAAATGCATCTAAATAGAGCAAGGGTATCCGAGACCTTACTAAACAATGCAATGTACTTCATCAATTAATTTTAGGTTTAAGAACAAACAAATGGAGAAAGGAAGAAACTGGAATCAATAGATATAGAAAGAGATGAAGAGAGTGAAAGAAAGTTGTGTAATAGGGAGAAAAAAGCAAACGTTAAGTTTTTTTCTATATATATTTTCAGTAAATCTCTAGGAACAATTTATTACTTCTAGGAATGAGATTCAATGGTTTTATTTACTCCCTTTCTGGGTCAAAGTTTGAATGACAATGCAGGAACATAAATCATCCCCATTAACACTGTGAAGACTAGACCCACTTTTCTGCTGAGAGTTCAGACTGCATTTATAGTACAAATCAAACAATTTTTTGGAGGTCTTGCTAGTGACACAAATGGTCCAGCAATCAAGACCAACTCTCAAGTATTTATGACAACAAACTGCTGTCGTTCCCCCAAGCATTATTAGTGATTTGTGTTAATATAGTCTTTCGTCACGTCTCTAATTCTTGCAATAGAAGATAAAAGCAAATATAGCAGGCATTTTCCTCTGAATCTCTCTAATTCTTGCAACAGAAGATTAAAGCAAATATGGGCGGCACGGTGGCGCAGTGGTTAGCACTGCTGCCTCACAGCGCCTGAGACCCGGGTTCAATTCCCGACTCAGGCGACTGACTGTGTGGAGTTTGCACGTTCTCCCCGTGCCTGCGTGGGTTTCCTCCGGGTGCTCCGGTTTCCTCCCACAGTCCAAAGATGTGCGGGTCAGGTGAATTGGCCATGCTAAATTGCCCGTAGTGTGAGGTAAGGGGTAATGTAGGGGTATGGGTGGGTTGCGCTTCGGCGGGTCGGTGTGGACTTGTTGGGCCGAAGGGCCTGTTTCCACACTGTAAGTCTAATCTAATCTAATCAAACATCTGTTTGTAACCTGTACATTGGAGGGCAAATGTCATCTGGACATTGGACCAAATAGTGCCACGGAATCTTTTATGACTACCTGGCATCAGTTCAAAGGTGACTTATTCATAATTGTGCCATGCTACCTAATTTAAAATGGAAATTCTGATCATAATTTCCTACCTGAAATAAATAATGTAAATATTTCAGGTGTTCAGTAACGCTGACATTGAGGCTGTTCTTTGGGCTAAGGAGTGGACAATGGAGTTGTTTGAAAATCTGATTGGCAGTGCTGTCCAATACACTGGTACTAGAATTATGAATATAAATATCAAAGTAGGAGAAGAAATGTCATAGCACTCTTACCGTTCTTAAACATGTTAGGGAAAGGGAAGATTAACCATACTTTTGTATAGAATAATTAAAAACTGTCTTGATGAGCTTGCTGCTCTCTTCCAATGGTGAATGTTTAATTGAATTAGAACAAATTAGTATATGAGTTTTGTATTTGATTCAAAGTATGCAATTATGTATTTAGTGATTTTTTTTGAGGTTTCTGATAACATGGCAACCCACTGCTCTAATCAATTTATTTTCCACAGCACAAAACATTATTTGTCCGAAAGGTAAAATTAATTTTATTCAATGTATCCTTTTGAAAGATTTAACAATTTAGAGTGGTGAATGCTCTTCAGTTTTACCCTGAAATTTTGTGTTATCAATACGTTTTTTTTTACAGTTATAGGACAGTAAGTTCACTGAATTTTTTTTGACAATATTTCTATGGATGCACTTCTTTGATACGATAAGATGTCAACCCTTATGATGGGAGTCCTTATTTCTCTCTGTTCTCTTCTAAATGTCTTTGACTCCCTGCTGGAGTTATTTCCTGGCCATTATTTAAAATTGAGTGTCATGGTGAAGTTGTTTGACCAAGAGATCATTGCCAGGTCATTGCCTCATCTTCCAGCCATATCTAGACATTCCCAGAAGATGGTAGTGGGGCACGATTGGGAACAAAAATCGTTTTAATATTATTCTCAACTCACTAACCCTGATCCTGAAAAAAGTCCTCATTGTGAGAAATCGTAATGTGGAGGTTCTGGTGTTGGACTGAGTTTAAAAATCACACAATACCACGTTATACTCCAACAGGTTTATTTGAAAGAATAAGCTTTCGGAGTGCTGCTTCTTCGTCACCAGTGCACAATCATTGGTGAATGTTCCTGAGAATCTGAAACCTGAATATAGGCTGAGGTAACTAGTTGTTGTCAGGAACAACCACTTAACAGATGCTCTTAATAACTTAGGCGGCAACAAGATGGCTTCTCGATGCAAATAACATGACAAAATGGCTTCTAGGCTGCAGATTGACAATTCTGCTAAAGCTGCATAAGATGGCTTTTAAGTTACGAATTACTAATTCTGCTATGTTGCATAATTGACTAACCACAGTCTGCTTCAATAGAGATTAGCAGACAATGCTCCCTTTACAGTATGGAAATAGCTAGACTAGATAAGAGATGACTGGCCATCCTAACTGGCTTTCAGATGCAGGTGCAATGGCTCTGTTAGTGAGATAAGGGTGGCCTGAGTGTTGAAAAACAAAGTTGGTTCCCAGGAAATATCATTGGACCAAGTAACTGTCATATAAAGCAGTCTCATATATTGATTGATAATTCTTTGAATGTACTATGTGATCATGGCCTGTACCCTTTTTTAAGAAAAGTATGAACATGTCTGTGTTTTAAGCCATGTGCACAGCTCCTCTGAGGAATACGGAAGTATACAACCTCTGTATTTCCAGATGCTCTGTACCTGGCCATATGAGGAAATAAAGAATGAAGGTCTTAAAGATCCAGACTGATTATTGTTATTGACTGACCACGGAACAAAGAGTGCCCCACCCCTGCCCCCAGATCTTCATTCACACTTCTGCATTGATGAAGGAGCTGAAGATGGTTTGACCTAAGACACACCTGTGACTAATTCCTGTAGAGATGTCTTGGTATTGAGGAGACTGATCTCAAACAACCACAACCACCATCCTTTTGCCAGGTATGATTCTAAAAATGTTTTCTCTGATTCTCATTAACTTCAGTTTAACTCTAGGTCTCCTTGATGTCCCATTCAGTCATATGTGGCCTTATGTCAAGAGCAGTCACTCTCACCTTACCTCTGGAATTCAGCTAGGTCCATGTTTGGACCTAGGTATAGTGCGTCAGGGGCAGAGTGGCCCTGGCAGGACCCAAACAGAATGTTATAGAACAGGTTGTTTCTGAGCACTTACTCCTTAATAGCACTATTGGTGGCATTTCTATTATTCTAATGACGATTGAGAATAGACTGTTGGGTAGTAATTTGCTTGGTTAGATTTGTCTTGCTTTTGTGAACAGGACGTACTTGGGCAGTTTTGCACCTAATTGGGTAGCTGTACTGGAACAGCTGGCTAGAGGTGCAAAAGATTGTGGCACATTGGTCTTCAAGACTGTTGCCGGAATTTTGCCTTTGTAGCCTCCAGTCGTTTGGTGATAGTGTTGAAGTGAATTGAATTAGCTGAAGACTGACATCTATTATGCTGAGGACCTCTGGAGGAGCCGAGGTGGATTGCCTGCTTGATATGCCTGGTTGAAAACTGTTGTAAGTGCATCTTTCTGCTCTTTCCATGTGCTGGACTCTTCGCACATTGAGGATGAGGATGTTTGTTGAGCCTCCTCCTCAAGTGTGTTGTTTAATTATCCATTATCATTCACAACTGGAAGTAGCAGGACTGCAGAACTTAGATCTGATCTGTTGGTTGTGCAATCATTTAGCTCTCTCTTAACAGTTTGGCACGCAAGTTTACTAATGAAGTATCAGCTACATAAGTATAATGAAACATGTCAGCTACAAAAATGTACAGTTAAATTTTCTGTTATAGATAAATTTGACTGTGTCTAATGCCATTAAATCCCAACTTTAATACCTCACTGTATTGTATGAGAGTACAATATCTGAATTTTTCATCTCTTATGACTGTGCTTGCATTGTGTGATGCCTTTTTAGATTAAATAATTGTACCATGGATTAGTTCAAATTACAGTGTTGTTCTTTGTTGATAACTTGGTTTGTCTTGCATTATTATGAAAATTAGCTTGAAGTTTGGAATGGTGATGTTGTTGGGTTGCATGTAAATTTATGGATAGCCCATGAATGCGTTAACCACATTGAAGGATGTGTGGCACAAGTTGCAATGTGATGCACAAAATTCTGGTTTCGGCAGAAAGTAAGAAATTCCTCATGGCATTTTTGGAGTTTATATCTTTTGTGGTTGGAGATGTGATGACCTTAGTTTTGATATCTTTGAGATAGAGTGATGAAAGTATTTCACATTTATGCAGGGGAAACAGAATATGTCTCTTTGAATTTCACATAGTGAATTGGTTTCAACACTGAAAAGCTGAAATCTGCTTGAAGATAAATTAGGTTGGCACATACAGACCTGCCGTGTTGAGTGAACATTGGACTACAAGATATATACCCTGTTTAGTGCAGCATTAATACATAAAAGCAAAGTTGCAGTGCTGCTTTTGTAGTGTTTATCAAAGAGGGAAACATGATTCATAACTGCCTTTACATTTATCTTGACCGTTCAATAATAAAGCAGAACAAATACGAAAGATACTTTTGTTCCTGTATCTTGAGATGCAGCAGGGTAAACTGATTGTATTTTTATAATTTAGCATTGCAAGGATATTTTGAGCATCAAATGTATTTTGAATTGAGTGGAATTAAATGATTTTCAAAAGAGACTTGGATGTACCCTCCTGCACAGTGATGTTAATTCCGAAGAAACATCAGTTCACTGGAAAATCCATGGATTACCTTTAGGAAAGGTAGCATTCACAGTGCATAGGTTACAACTTGAGTGACAAGATTATTTGTATGATGAAATAATTTACTCAGCATCTTCCTCCTCATTGACAATTGACATCGTATATGAGTATCCAAAAGAAATGCAATTGTAAGTGCAGCTTAGATTTAATATTGCTTCATAAGAACAGAGCACATATCCAGTGCCAGTAATCAGTCACTTCTACATTACACTGTAAACTGCTCTTCATAAGCTGAAAAGCTTTTAATAAATGCATCTCAGACTAGCTTCTTTGTAAGGGTGAAGCTTACAGCATTCTAACTCAAAACCTGATTTTCATGCAACATTTCACCCCTAACAAATTACAAGTCAGAAGTGCCTCATTATAATTACTATAATGGTTATTATTTTTAGAATACTAAATTGATAATTGCTGTAATTCATTGAGCAACTCTGATTTTAATAAAGGCAACTTTATGAAAATACAGTATGTTAGTGTCTGCCAACTCTTTGGTGTTGTTTATATTCCTATTTCTTCTAATCACTGAAGCATGAATAAAAATTGATATGTTTTAATTTATCCTGGTCAATATGTTACATTTCGTACTGTAAAAAAAGAAATGAAGTTGGTAGTTAGTAAGTCCCATATGCCACTTAAATATGCTGAATTTGGCTTCATAAAAATTGATTCTGTAGCTAAAATAAGGAGAATGAAAGACTTGATTCAAGAGTTTAACTGTTGTCCTATGTGTAACATGACATCAATAGAGCTTTCAACATGGGTTACAGAGTCTTAGCTTAACAGTAGTGCAACAATGGCTCTGATACTTAAGTTTAGGAAAGCAACATCAACAGAACTCTTGCTTTTAATCTAAACACCATTGATTCCTGCTAAGAATTTAGCCCCCTGAGTCACAAATTCTAAAACCAGAATGTTTTGTTGCATTTGTATAAACTGACCGTGAAGCAGTCATCTGATTACTTGCCAAATTGTTTTATACTGGTCATTCTCAAACTTATTGGTGCTATTTTAATAACCATACTAGCCTCAGCTGCTTTTACATCAATGGCTCAAAGTTTAAAATCATAGTGGTTTCAATTTTATAACTATTGTTAACGTGTGCAATAATGACTGTTTTGCCTTACATGCAGTACTGTACAGTATAAGATCTAAAGCTGATCACATTTGTGAACTTGGATCAGCTAAAGTAATAACAGTTTTGCAGAGACATTTGAGTGGGTTTAGTTGTATTTCAGTATAAAGCTAGCTGTGTCAAGAAGGTAATGAGAAATTACAAAATCAAATGATAAATAAATAGACGAGGCTGTAGCATAATGTTAATGTCTCTTGAATAACAATCCAAGACTCAGGCAAAGTCATCCGACCAGAGCAGATGGTGAAATTTGCATTCACTTAATCACTATGGAACTAAAAGATAGTCTAATAACAACCATTAAACCATTGTCACGTTTTGAAATCTGCCATCCACATGTGGTCTGGTCTACCTATGACTCCCAATCCACAGCAAAGTGGTTGACTCTTGAATACTCTGTCAAATGCCCTAGCAAGTCAATCAGTTGTATGAAGCTGCTACAAAATGTAAACAAAATAAGGAAACCAGGCAGACTAGCTGGCATTGACCTGGCACAAGAAATAACAGCTTAAATACTTCTTCTTGACCATTGCAAAGTCCTCTTTACTGTGATCTGGAGACTTGTGACAATATTTTGACAACTGTCACCCAGACTCATCAAGATACAATATCTGAGACATCAGTGTTGGAGAGTTTATCCTGTCCTGCCCTGCCAGAAAGGTAATTAGAGATGATGGCACCAAGGAATATGGGAGAGAGTTACTTGGAACTCTGGACCTAGTAAAACTTCCTGGTATTGGGTCAATTATGGGCGAAAAAACCTGTTGCCATCTTCTAGTCACCACCCGACTGATGAATTAGTACTCCTCCATGTTGAACACCAAATGGAGATAGGACTGAGGGTGGCATGGCACAGAATGTGCTCTAGCTAGGGGACTTCAATGTTTATCATGAATAATCTCAGTTCTGTGCAAACACAGCAGAAGTTCCTCAAGTTGTGTTCTACACCCATCCACCTTCTGCTTGATTGTTACTTATCAGCTTCAAGCTTGAATGTTGTCCAGGTCTTGCTGATAATGGATATAGATTGCTTCACTATCTAAGGGCTTATGATTGTTTTGATTCATGGTTTGTAATTAGGAATGAGTAACTCAGTGGCAACATTTGCAGATGATGCAAAACAGAGAGCCAGAGCCAACGCTGAAAATACAATATAACACAAGAAGGCATTAGCAAACTTGCAAGCTGGTTAGTTAAGTAGCAAATTAACATAGCTAGATGTGAGTTGAGATGATGTGCTTTGATAGGAGAGTAGACGTGTCACCCTGCCTTGGGCAATAAATTGAATGGGTTAAAGGTACAAAGTGATTAAGGGACATGGGTCAACAAATCATGAAAAGCAGCATCACAGGTTAGTAGAGCAATAATATACATTAGCCAAATATTGGGATTTATTTCTTGAAATTTAAAAGTAATTACATTTGTGTACTTGTGTGAAAGCCATGTTATACTGTACCGTGCACAGCTCTAATCTTAATACTATAAGTTTATTGCAGAAACACCATTCAAACAGCAAAATTATCTGAACCATGAAGTATCAGTAACAATTTGGAAAGCAGCTTGCCTCCTGGGAATGAGTTGTTTGGCTGGCCTACAGATCCAGCTCTGTTAACATGGACAAGAGTGGGGGTGGGCAGATTTGGAACAGATTGGCTTTATATTTGTGATATCTTATATTTTTACATTCCACTTGCTGCAGGAAAAGTTGTTTTGGTGTAAGGGGTACCGTTTCCACTTGTAGGAGAATCCATAATTTGGGGCCATAAATACAAGGTAGATGACATTAAATCAAATATTTTACTCGGAGTGTTTAGATCTTGGAATTGACTCCAGCAGGAAGGGATTGCAGTACATAGAACACATAGTTTCAAAATAAAACTAGACTAAGCCGTGAGAGAAACAGAGTTGTAGGATATGGAGAAAAATTTAAACCAGGTGATAGAATAAAGGCAGATTCATGAGGAGAATAAGCACTAACACAGTCTAGTGGAGTTTGCACATTCTCCCCGTGTCTGCGTGGGTTTCCTCCGGGTGCTCCGGTTTCCTCCCACAATCCAAAGACGCGCGGGTCAGGTGAATTGGCCATGCTAAATTGCCCGTAGTGTTAGGTAAGGGGTAACTGAAGGGGTATGGGTAGGTTGCGCTTCGGCGGGTCGGTGTGGACTTGTTGGGCCGAAGGGCTTGTTTCCACACTGTAAGTAATCTAATCTAATCCAATTTGAGCTTCTATGCTGTGCAGTTAAGTATAAGAATCCTTTCCCTTGGCACTGAGGTAAAGCAGAGTCCAATATGAAGCCATGCTTAGCAAGTATTCAACTCTGATATTAGCCACCTGAGACCGAAACCTAGTATTGTATGTTTGTAATATTGTGGTAAGAAAGTGGACCCTGTTGCTTGGATTGTCATTTAAAGAAAAAAATATATAAATGTTCGGAGTTTTCTTTCAGTGGACAGAGTACAAGTTGTGGATGATAGTAAGATTGTAGTCTTTCCCAATACAGTTCACATTTCACGACTTACTCGTCTTCTTGCAAACTCACAGAATCCTAGGTTTCATGATAATAACTCCTGACATTCTTCAGAATTCACAAATGTGACATCTGTAATATAGAACTTCTGGTGAAAGTTGTTTAATCAGGCTAGTGCTGAGAAATTCATTTGTGGAGTAAGTATTAAGGCAGTAACAGACATCAATAATTTATTTTCATCTCATAGCCATTTCCTGGACAATTCATGTCATAAAATCATTTCCTTATAATACAGAAAGAAGCTGTTTAGCTCAGTTTAAACCGTGCTCATTCTGTTTAGTCCCATTCCACTACTCCAAACTTGAAGCCTACAAATGTATTTTGTCCAGCTGACCATCTAGCTCATTTTTAAATTCATTGATTGAATGCCAGTGGATCCATCCATTTGTGGGCAGAAAGTTCCAGATCATTACCATTTACCGATTAAAAAGGTTCTTCCTCTCATCTCTCTCGCATCTCATGCTCACCTTGGGAACATCTTGTTTATCCTGTCCAACCTTCTAATAATTTTACACACCCCCTATCAAATCTCCCTCAATCTCCTTTGCTCCAAAGAGAACAACCCTAGATTCTCCAATTTAACCTTGGAGTAAAAATTCTCCATTGATGGAACATGAAGAAATTGAGGCAGTGCAGCATCAGCCTGGAGGGAAGGAAATTTCCAGCAATTATTTACAGTCGATGGTTCAGTCTGACCAAGAAAGTTGAGGAGAATGAGGAAAGCTTCAGCCTCCTCCAGGAGTACGTGGAGAATTTGAAGGACCAGCTCAACAAAGAGAAAATCCAGTATCAGGAGAAGGAAGCAATGTACATGAAAAATGTGAGTACATGTTGTTGTAACCCACTGAGGTAACATGTCGTTCATCGAACCCCACTGTTCCAGAATTGTACCAAATGCTCATTTTTTTTAAAGGTACACCCAGTGCCTTGATTGACCTGATTTTCAGACCAAGGTTGATAGAACGCATAGACTATGCACCAAAATTGGAGGTGTTGCAGACAGCGAATAATTACAATGGGATCTTGATCAGATGGACCAATGGGCTGAGAAGTGGCAGATGGAGTTTAATTTAGATAAATGTGAGGTGCTGCGTTTTGGGAAAGCAAATCTTAGCAGGACTTATACACTTAATGGTAAGGTCCTCGGGAGTATTGCTGAACAAAGAGACCTTGGAATGCAGGTTCTTACCTCCTTGAAAGTGGAGTTGCAGGTAGATATGGTAGTGAAGAAGGCGTTTGGTATGCTTTTCTTTATTGGTCAGAGTACTGAGTACAGGATTTGGGAGGTCATGTTGTGGCTGTACAGGACATTGGTTCGGCCACTGTTGGAATATTATGTGCAGTTTTGGTCTCCTTCCTATTAGAAAGATGTTGTGAAACTGTTCTGAAATGGTTCAGAAAAGATTTACAAGGATGTTACCAGGGTTGGAGGATTTGAGCTATAGGGAGAAGCTGAAAAGGCTGGGGTTGTTTTGTCTGGAGCGTCGGAGGCTGAGGGGTGACCTTAGAGAGGTTTACAAAATCATGAGGCGCATGGATAGGATAAATAGACAAAGTCTTTTCCCTGGGGTCATGGAGTCCAGAACTAGAGGGTATAGGTTTAGGGTGAGAGGGGAAAGATATAAAAAAGACTTAAGGGGCAACTTTTTCACACAGAGGGTGGTGCGTGTATGGAATGAGCTGCCAGAGGAAATGGTGGAGGCTGGTGCAATTGCAACATTTAAGAGGCATCTGGATGGGTATATGAATAGGAAGGGTTTGGAGGAATATGGCCCAGATGCTGCAGGTGGGACTAGATTGGGTTGGGATATCCGGTCGGCATGGACGAGCTGGACCAAGGGTCCGTTTCTGTGCTGTACATCTCTATGACTCTATTAAAGTAATTAACTCAACCTCTCCAAAGGTTAGTTAATATTTTCTCCCTCATAAGTTCTAAAACTTTACCTATCATTAATGTTAAACTAACTGACCGATAGTTACTGCTTTCTTGAATGAGGGTGTCACACGTGCCACTCTTCAATCCATTAGCATTTCCCCCTCCACACCACAGCCACCCCACCCCATATCAGAGGAAAACAGAAGATATTGAGGGCTGTTCTTCATTTCTTAACACTGGACTGGGTGACTTATCCACTTTAATCATTCAAGCCTGTTCAGAAATTTCAGCCTCTCAATTTCTGTCTATCCATTACCTCCACCCTCACTGCTTCTTCCAAAAATTAAATACTTTGACACTTGTCTCTACAGTAATAGAAACCAGTACAAACTTCTAGCCTTGTCCTGAATCTCTGAGTGTTTCACCCTCAGAATCCCACTTCGCATTTATATGCCTGGAAAAGTTTTTTTGGTTCCGGTTCATGTGATCTGCCATTCTGTTCTCATGTTCACTCTTTACCAATCTTACTTCCTCTTCACTCTCTTCTCCCCCCCCCCCCACCCCCCCCCCCCCCCCCCCCACATCTACAAAATTTGTTCTCATTTGAAAATTCAATTAATATGCATCAAACATCCTCTTCAAAAGACCGTAAGACATAGGAGCAGAATTAGGCCGTCCATCCCATTCATCTGCTCTGCCATTCAATCATGTCTGATAGGTTTTTCAACCCATTTTCCTGCTTTCTCCACATAACCTTTGATCCCCATAGCAATCAAGAACCTATCTATCTCTGTTTTAACTTTACTCATGACCTTGCATCTAGAGCCTTCTGTGGCAATGAGTTCCAGATTCACTACTCTCTGGCCAAAGAAGTATCTCCTTATCTCCGTTCTAAAAGACCTTGCCTTTACTCTAAGGCTGTGCCCACAGGTCCTCATCTCTCCTGCCAATGGAAACATCTTTCCAATGTCCACTGTGTCCAGGTCGTTCAGTATTGTGTAAGTTTCAATCAAATCTCCCTTCATCCTTCTAAATTCCACGTGTATAGTCCCAGAGTCCTCAAACATTCCTCATATGTTAAGCCTTTCATTCCTGGAGCATCAGACAATTCTTTAAATTGAAACATTACTCAGGGTTCTAGAGAAAAGGCATGAGACTGGCACTAAGTTATAATGCTTGTTTAGTGAGTTAGTGGAGATGTGATAGGCTGAACAGCCTCCCTCTGCATCATTATGATTCTTTGATTCTGTCATTCACTGATCTAACATTATAAATTCTCCATGACTTAAGTCAATGATGAAGTGTTATTGCAATGAGAACTTTCTTTTTTGCCAAAACTGTATCAATCAAGTAAGATGACTTTCTGTCAAATATCATAAGGACTGATATTCCTTAAATTAAGTGTTTTTGTCTCCAAATAGAAACGCATAACTGTTTCAAGATTTTTGTATATTTTTAATGACTTTGGGTGTACCTATAAAATGTTTCTTTGCAATTATCTCAATGACCAGCATGTAAAAGCCATTCCTTTAGAGAATAATAAAATTTTCTTTAATTAACTATTGTAACAGAGTTAGTGAAAATAGAATTCTGAATCTAATTTATTCGAGGTCCAGCTTTGTGTCATTTTCCTTGAGGGACTTTCTTGAAATCTACTTACAAAAGTAATTACTTCAAGTTGGGGTCATTTGAAAGTGCCAGTTTAACCTGAAGCAAAGAAATTGCATGACCTATTCATATTAAAAAAATATAATTATGTTTTATAAATACAACTTAAACAATGAAAATATAAACCAGAAATTATTTTATTTATATTTATTCTTTTGAAACCTCTACATTAGAACCAGTGAAAGGTAACAACTTTTTTTTATTAAAAACAAGTTGCCTGAGGTGAATAAATCCAAAATCTTCATTGATTCAGTTTGCCAAATAAAATGCCATTATGCTCTTTGATAGCACTTTAAATCAATATCTTTCAGCATTTATTGAAGTGCTAGTGCTGTTGATAGGAACATATGGTTTTTGGCTGAAAGTCCCCATGTGGTGACAATTTTTTTATCTTGGCCTTGTAGCTTTAGGAAAGTAGTCGTCCACATAAAAGAATCGAAACTGATGGGGAAAATCATAGATCCATTGCGAACATTGATTGAAGCTCCTCAAGTCACTTAACTATCCTCAGAGTGAAGATGCACAAGTTATGAATACTTAAGGGGTTGAGAAATTTTCTTTTTAAATGTTATCTTTAGCACACTGCAGTTTCCTATTTTTCTCTCTATGATCTGTGCTCAGTATTTTAAAAATATGCTTTATTAAGTTAAAGTAAATGGATTGCATATTCTTATTTCAGATTAATAAAGATAACTCATGTCTCTGTTAAGAGCTAACATAATTAAAACAATTTTCTATTGTTACTGTATGTTTGATTTAATTTGAATTTATGAAATGTATTTATATGATTAAGCCTGGCATCTTTTCGTTTTGTGTCAGATTACCATATAAAATGACACTTAGATGAAGGTTCCAATTATTTTGACTTCCTGTTTTACTCTTACATGTTTTAATTTCGTGTTTCTTCAAAGGAGCTCTTAAAGTGAACTCATCTCTGGATCCCCTGCTTAGTGAAAGTAATCTATTTACAACACAGGAGGAATGCTGTGAATTTATTGACATTTTTTCATAAGGGAGTTTTCAGACAATAGATCATGGAGACTTGCATTAATTGTCTTCAAACAAGTGAGTGATTGTGTAAAGTTTCAAGAATTGAAGTCGTGCCTTGTGAAGTTGTAAATTACTCAGTGGTGTGGTGACTTGGCCAGTCTACTGGAAGTTGTAAAGGGTCCTGTTTGTGCTCAGTTAAAACACTACTGGAAATATAGTACTGGACTTATTGTTCCATTGAAGGAATACAGCTTTAGCTTTACATGAGGAAACTGTGTGTTTTCACTGATGAATTTTTATAGCTTCTGTTTTGTAATTTGTTAATTGATGAAGCACCTTTCTCCACATACTTGGACCAAACCGAAATGGGAAGGAGAATTTATTTTAATGTTTGCCCTTGGAATGTGAACGTGAAGGGCAAGGGCATCTTAATTGTCCATCAGAAGGTAGTGGTGAACTGCCTTCTTTTACAGCTGTCGCCTCGATATGTGGTATTTTCAGTGCTGCTAGGTAATGACGGTATACTTTGGCCTAGTAATCATGAAGGAATGCCATGTTTCCAAGGTGGTGAGCGACTTGGAGGGAACCTTTTCTGTGGTAGTATTGTCATGTAGCTGCTGTCTTTGATCTTCTAGCAGATGGAAGTCATTGGCTTGGCAGGTATTGTTGAAGAACCCTTAAGAGTGCAGATGCAATGCATCTTGTAAACACTTTTGCCACACACTAACCTGACTTGGAACTATACTGCCATCCCTTCACTGTCACAGGATCCTGGAATCCCTTGCCCTAGTGACACTGTGACTTTACTCACACCAGATGGACTGCCACAGCTCAAGGAAGCAGCTCACCTCCCACCTTACTGAGATCAGTTAGAGATGGACAGTAAATGTTGGCCTAGCCACTAATGCCCACATCCCAGGAAAGAATGGAGAAAAGAAATATCAAAACTTCATTTATTTATTTTAAGTTTTCCATATAGAAAATAAATGTAACAACATTTGTGCTAGTAAGTTGCCCAAACAATAGATTTATACCATGAATTTCAGATATCTGCCCTGGAATTATATAACCCTACTTAAATGGAGAGGCTCTGATAACATCTTAAAACATAATAGCAGTTTCCAGTGGGTTTTGCAGTCATCAGCAGGAATTTGAATTTATTCTAGAATTGGTGTGAAACCCATTCCTATCAAACAGGTCTTTTCTACCCCAAAAGAGATCCCAATGATCCAAGAATCTGAATCCTGCGCATTGCATCACCTCATATATTAAGTTATTCCAACAGTGGCATTTATCTTCTTTTTTTAATTTACGGGGTGTAGGTGTCACTGGCCACTTGTTACCCATCCTAATTGCGTTCAGCGTTAACCACATTGCTGTGGGTTTAGAGTCATATGTCGGCCAGATCAGGTAAGGATTGCAGCTTCCTTCCCTAAAAGTCATTAGTGAACCAGATTGATTTTTCCTGACAATTGGCAATGGTTTCATGGCCATCTTAGTTCCATATTTTTTATTGAATTCAAATTCCACCATCTGCCTTGTCAGGATTCAATCCCAAGTGTAAACAGTATCCAAAGTAACCGGATTAATAGTCTAGTGATAATACTACTAGGTGTCACCTCGCCATAAACTAAATTATTAACTAAACTAAACTAAATTATGCAACAAAGTAGTGCCATATGTTAATTCACTTTGTTCCTAGGAGGCATGTAGGCCTATAGTACCTATGTAACATTTATCAAAGTCAAAAATGAAAAAATGACATTCTTAATATTTCAGGATTTTCCCTTTTTTTAGGTACTTAGATAATTTGATTTAACTGTAGCTCTTAAAAATGTGTCATCATTTTTGTGAAACATGTCATCATCTGGTCTGTTCCTATCTTAACAGATGCTGGTTAAAAGAAATATTAATCATGATAATGAAACTAAAGTAGTTGTTGGTCATGAGCATATAAGAAATATCAGTAAGAGTGGCCCATAATGGCCTCTTGAGCCTGTTCTGCTATTTAAAAATAATGGCTGACCAATCAGTTCCACTTGGTGCTTGTTCCCTATATCTCCCAATTTCTCTGTTGTTCAAAGAATCTGTTAATCTCAGCTGTGATTATATTCATTGCCACAGTCTCCACTGCTCCCTGGGATAGAGAATGCCATCAATTTACAATCCTCTAAGGTGAAATTAATTTGGAGGTGCTTACTTCCAGCTTAAATGGGTGACCCATTATTCTTAAACTATGCACCTTGAGAGGAAACATTCTCCCAGTGTCTTGTTATAATTCCCGTGGGCAATAATACATTTTAGAAATACATTTGAATTTCTCAGTGACGGGCTTGTAAGGATTCGATAACAATGTTTCAAATTCTCTGACGTTTACGACAGCAAAATAAATTGGAAGCAATATTGACTACATAAATTGTTTTTAAGCAATTTCTACTGTAAACTAAGAAATCCTTCCTTACTTGACTTCTCTATTGGTTTGTTAAATATGGGCATTATTAAGGCTACAAGAGAACATGATATAAGAACATAATTAGGCCATTCAGCCTTTTGAATCTGTTCTGCCAATTAATCATAGGTGATCTGATGTGACATTAATGCATTTTTCAGGCCTTTCCATCATTAATAGTGATTCCCTTCTCGATCAAAATCTATCAAACTCTAAGCTTTGAATTTATTCAATGATCCAACCTCTACTGCTGTCAGGGAAAGGGAATTTCAAACAGTAATGATCCTCAGAGAAGAAGTTCCTCCTCATCTCTGTCTTAGATGGGACACCCCTTCTTTGAAAACTATTTATAAAATTTCTGGATTATCTCAAAGGAGAAGCATCCTCTTAGCTTCAACCCTGTGCAGATCTCCCAAAATCTGACACATTTCATTGAGATCATTTCTCCTTTATGAGTTTAGGCCCAACCAGCTTAACCTTTCTTCCTAAGACAACTCCTAAATCCCAGGTGTCAACCGAGTGAATCCTGTCATAACTGTCCTCAGTGCAAGAATGCCCCTCCTTAAGTAATGTAAGCAAAGCAAGATAAAAATACTCACTCGGATTCAGTTTTATTTGCTGAGTTCACAGTGAAACTTAATTAAGCTAAATGAATTAGTGATCACTTTAACCCAGACATTGAATTTTTCAAGGATTCTTATTGAACACAGACACTAGAACCCCTTTGCCAGTGAAATGCTGTTAATTCACTGATTGTGCTCTGGGAAACTGTTTTTTAACTTATGCAGAAAAATAATTCCTGAAAGGAACCAAAATTTCTCGGGGTTTGTTTTTCAATAAATGCTGGTCATACAGAATTTAAGCATTTCGAAAAGGAGGCTAGACATTGAAGCTTCTCATCTTGCGCTCATCAGAACGAGGACGTGAGAAGCAGACTTAAGAAAAGAGCTGCTGTTTTTTACAGAATGAGAAGAGGATACAATGTTATGGAGACAAAAGAAATGTACACTGTACCTGTTTGTTGGAGAAATTCTCAGGAGTCAGACCTTGAGCATTAACAGACTTTATTACATGGCCCTGGGGAATATATCATGCCTCACTGAGGGGGTGTGGTGGGGAGGCAGGCATAGTCTGATGTAATACAAAATGTTACAGTTTATGTAGTGTATTAAGCAGGGGCTGACTATCACTCACGAAAGTCATGAGGTCGAGTGATATCAACAGTCAGTCCAGGTTGTGCTCATAGATGTTTCCTTATCAAGCAGGGCTGAAGGGTTAGCAAACACTCTATGTTTGCACCAGGTTGTGCAAGAATCGGGAAGATAAGTGACACAGGCTGCAGGAATCAGAAAGATAAGTGACACAATGAGCCATACATCATTACGAAAGCAGAACTAGTCTAGGTCGGGGGGGGGGAAGCAAGGATTCTCAAGTAGTTGCCAGGTTATTTTAGCAAAACAGCTAAGGCAGCACTTCTCCAAACAGGAATGTCAGCAATTTTTGCTTTGCCCTGTGAGACTAGTTATGTGACAAGATGGCTACAGTCTGAGCGTGCCAAATTCTCCTCCACCATCCTTCCTCTTTGATCACAAGATCAAATGAGTAAATCAGAAAAGCAGATTGGGAGATTCTGCAAATAGGAAAGCATAACTGGAGCCCGGTGGGTTATCTGGTGGTGGGGGTTCAGAATCATAAAAATAAACCTCGAGCTTTGTGGCGGAGGGAACCAAGGGCAGCAATGCCTGGGGCTCTGTGTCAAGATAGGAGTGTACCACAGAGGGTATCCTAGCTAACTGTACAGTCAGGGGGTTGGAGAGGAGTGTGGCCAATTTGTTTAGAAGAATTTTACAGCCAATATTTAAGCAAGTAATGGCAATATAACACACAATGTTAATAACGACAATAATGATTAATCAATGCAGTAAATAGGACCCCCCCGGGACCATCCTAGTAGCCATCCCAGCCAGCCATCTTCATGCTCCTTGGGTGATGCCACTCGTTTGTGGAGGGTGGTGTGTGTCCACTCGGGTTTTCCCTCAACCTTTACAGTTGTTTGGGTTACGAAGAGGCCAAGGTACAGGCCTTTCCATCTCAGAGAAAAAGCACCCTTTTCAAGTGCCTTGATCATGACATTGTTGCCGGAGTGGAAGGGATGCATGGACTCATCATTAGGGACAGGAAGGGCATCTTTCACAGTGTCATGATTGTGAGCCTTCACATAATCAAGGAGGGCCTCTTGAGTTAAGAGTAAAGCTGCATCCACAGGGAATTTAGGGGTTCTTGCCCCAGTGGGCATTGGCTGGCTCATCAATACTTCAAATGGGGTTTGGCCAGGGGTTCTGTTGACCAGTCTACGTATGGTATAGAGAGTCGGGGCAGGGCCTCCAGCCTCTAGAGCCTCTGTATCTTGCACGATTTTTGTCAGAGTGGTTTTGAGAGTGCCATTCACCTGTTCCACCATACTCGAGGATTGAGGTTGGTACGGGAGATGATATTTCCATGCAGTTCCCAGTGCTTTGCAGACGAGTTCAGTGACCACAGAAGTAAAGTGAGTGCCGCTGTCACTGATAATGCCACCTGGGATCACAATTCTAGGAATTATATCTTTCATGAGACACTTGACAACAGTCCTAGCATCAACTTTCCAACTGAGAATCTTCTATCAACTTAGAAAAATGTCCACAATTATGAGCATATATTTAAAACTCTGTCTGGCAGGCATGTGCACAAAATCAACTTGTAGATGACTGAAGGACAATGTTCAGCATGGATTAGTTGGACCGAAGTTGTGTTTCCATGCTGTATGACTCTGTGGCATCACTGCAAGGTTGCTCCATATTCCAAACACTCATAACAACCATACATTTTATACATCGAGTATATTAAATATAGTATTTAGATTCATGAGTTTGTATTCAACCAAATTATACCAATAAGACATATTCTCAGTCCTTTATGGTTCCTTGTTTACTAACTTAAAAAGTTAAATTTTGAATCTGAGGGCTGTTCTGTTTATTGCTGGCACAAAGATGTCAAGCTGCTGATCCACACGATTATAAACTAGGTAATTCAATAAGTCATGTTATTGCATTCAGTAATATATTATCAAACATTATACCTGGTCCTTTGTGTCACTTTGTAAAAAACAATTTATTTACAAATGTTTAAAATCTGTTGACTTAAGAGTTATTTAGAAATGATGAAACAAGGCATAATTCATAAACAGCATTGCAGCTAATCATATGAAGATGCACAATATTATAGCAGAAATACATTCATATCAAGCATTTAACTCATGACTTGTTAAGGATTCTTCAAGAGAAACATTTTCAGCAGCACTGTTGGAAAAAAGCTAATTTGTAACTGAGCAGATGCTTTCTTCAATCCTTAATTTGCACTTCTGTCTGCTGTGTTGAACATGTGCATCAGGTATTTTTAAAAAAAGACTTACAGCTTTTCACTGCTACCAGATGTTTCAAAGTGTTTGCAGTCAATGAAGTACTGTTTGCTGAAATGTAGTCACTGTTGTAATGCAGGAAATGTGATGGCTAATGTACATTCAGCAATCTCTGACGAACTTCCCCTCTTCTTCAGAATAGTGCCACAAGTTCTTTCCTATCCACCTGAACAAGCAATGGGGCTTTGACTTTAAGTTTCATCGTGGTGTAATGTTTGTAATTTAATTTAATATAAAGGGTCCAATAAAAATGTGTACATGGAGGGTAACCAAGATTTTCATCTTGATATAACTGGGTGGTAGGTGATAGTTAAACAGCGAAACAAGTATTATTCAATTCATTGTCAATATCGATTCCTTCTTCTATGAACTAAATATGGGCGTAAATGTGAACATGCCCTTGAGGGATGAATAGAAAAAGTGACGGCTTCTCCATAAAAATATGAAAGAGTTTGGTTGTGTTTTTGAATTAACATCCCTGTTTCGTTGCATTCTTGTTTCTCATGTTGGCATTTGGCAAAATAATGGGGATAATAAGGAGTATTGTGCTAATCAGAAAATATTTCTATTCAGGTTTAGTTTGGAAATCCAGTTGTATTGCCAGTAAAGATATGTTTAATTATAGTGTGAAAGTTGACTACACTAGACCAAGAAAAGATGAATAAAAAAAATTACTGAGCACAAAAATAAACTTAGAAGCAATGGATGTGGTGCTTGAAATAGTCTGTTTGTGCATTTTTCAGTGGGGCTTTGTGCATATCACAAAACATGGAACACAAAGGAAGTTTAAATCTATGTTCACACTGATTTTCACAAGTTCAGAGTGGTTGACGTGAACTGATATTGGTGTTCCAATTTGGCATTGCAAAATGAAGTAACCATGGTGAAATAAACTATTCTAAAACTCTAGGCCTAAAATCCCTGAGCAGGTGAAACCATAAGCAATTGGAGACACACCAAGGACTGTGTTATGGTGTCTATGAGTGGCGGGGGGGGGAAGAAATAATTTGATATAAGGCTC
The DNA here is from genome assembly GCF_020745735.1 of Hemiscyllium ocellatum. Classification (NCBI taxonomy): domain Eukaryota; kingdom Metazoa; phylum Chordata; class Chondrichthyes; order Orectolobiformes; family Hemiscylliidae; genus Hemiscyllium; species Hemiscyllium ocellatum. Next base: position 44,062,054 of record NC_083408.1, read on the forward strand.
TATTGACCATTCAGTTCAGGTTTGTTTCTGAGACAATACTATTATGAAGAAGACTTTTTGTACTTTCAGGTTGAAAGCATATTTTGTTTTTTGACTCAACTGCTTGCTTTGATGGAAATAAAAAATAATAAGTAGGTCAATGTACAGTGCACAACTGGTGATTGCAGTTTTGGCAGAACATGGAATAAGAATATTACATTCATTTCTTTTCTTTAACCTGGTAGCTTTGAGGCTCTTGGAGTTTTGCAATAACTGCTTCTTCAATATAGATGTGCACTGATTGAAAAAAACACTTAAAGTACAAAACTTACGGTCACGTATTCAGGTATTGGTTGAATTTCAATGCAGAGATTGAGTGACTGCAGTCCAAATAACAGATGGAAATCAGGTGCAAAATTTGAGATTGGGTTGTCCAAGTTAGATTCCTGTTGATCTTATTCATCCATCAGTCCCATGCACGCTGGATTACATTGACTTCCAGTCAAACAGTGAGTGAAAACAAAGATCCGAGTTTTAAATCAGGTTCCTCAATGGCTGTACCCTCTTGTCTCTAAAACCTCCTCCAGTCCTACTATCCTCCAAAGTATCTGGGGCCCTAAAATCATACAATATAGAAAAGGCCCTTTGGTCCAACAAGTCTACTGCCGTAAATATACAACTACCTACACTAGTCCCACTATCCTGCACTAGGCCGAAAGTCTTGAATGTTATGATACTTCACATGCTCATCCAAATACTTTTTAAATGCGGTCAGGTTTCCCCCCTCAACCACCCTCCCTAGCAGTGTATTCCAGACCCCCACTAACTTCTGGGTGAAAATGTTTTCCCTCAAGCACCATCCAACCCTCCTGTCTTTCACTTTAAAATTATGCCGATTTGTTATTGATCATTCAACTAATGGAACAACTGCTTTCTATTCACCCTGTTCATGTTCCTCTATACCTCTATCACATCCCCCGTCAGCCATAACTGCTCCAAAGTAAACAACCCAAGCTTATCCAGCCCTTCTTCATAACTGAAATGCTCCATTCCAGACAGGTGAAATTTTTCTGCGCCCTCTCCAATGCAATCACATCCTTCCTATAATGTCAGGATGAGAACAGCACAAAATGCTCCATCTGTGGCAGAACTAAAGTTCTCTACAACTCCAACATGTCCTCCCTGCCTATATAATCTGTGCAAAGACTGCTAAACACAAGTGTCCTATGTGCCTTCTTGGCTGCTGTATGTGTACTGCCACCTTCAGGGGTAAGCACCCCAAACTTCCTCTCTCCTTTAGAGCTTCCTAGTGTCTTGTCATTCATTAAGTCTTGTTCCTTTTTCCAATATGTATCACCTCACTTTATCAGAGTTAAATTCCATTTGCCACTGATCTGCCCATTTGACCAATCTGGACTTTGTGGCCCGGTATTATGTATTGCTATATAATATTCATGTGGAGTGCTTTCATATGTCTTGATGTGTTAATGGAAATATAGAAATATGAATTGTTGTTTGTGGTGGGCAGAAAATCTTGGGAGTCTTCATAGTAGACTTCATTTATGGTTTTGGCTTAACAGCGCATGTGCACCACTTTCCAATGATCTTGCAGTAAATGGAGCTGTCCTCATTTTGACCCATTGCAAAACAAAAGGATGGTTGCACACAAACATTAGGCCAGTTGTCCTGATTTTTAGCTATGCGTGTGAAGATTGATGATTTAACTGGGGCCAGATAATAGCTGGCAACTGGGTAGTTACAGTGCCCCAAGTTATGTAACTTCCAAGAAGTGAAAAGTGGATTTAGATTTCCACAGAAAAGTTTCTGCTCAGGTGTATAAACTGCTCAAATCACTTGGTCCGAATTGGCTATGCTCATTGTGCATTATTGGGTCCTGCAACATTTTTCTTGAATTCATAGAGGTCGGGAGTGTTGGTAGCAAGACTCGCATTTATTATACATCCTGAAGTGTCCTTGCCAAGGTGCTGGTAATAACTGAGTAGCATACAGAGCTGTTTCAAAGGTCAGCTCAGAGTCCATTATATTTCTGTAGATCTGGAGTCACTTGAAGTTTAGATGAGTTGAAGGGAACAGCGTTCATCCCCTTCCAGAGACCTTAATGCAGTTTGTGTGGCAACCAGACCATTTTTAGATTAGATTAGATTCGATTCGATTACTTACAGTGTAGAAACCTAACCTGCACATTTTTGGATTGTGGGAGGAAACCAGAGCACCCGGAGGAAACCCACACAGACACAGGGTTCAGTTCATTTAACCTGAGCCTGAGCTTGGAAGCCAACACATTCTTCCTGCTGGTTGAATGTCCACTTAAAGAAGATGAAGAAACTGGGGAGGCTTTGAAGGATAAATGCTTTGAATTCAGCTATTGTGGATTAACAAAGCTCCTCTGTCCTCCTCTCTGCGTGGAAAGTTGAAATCTTCTCTTCCTGTGCACCTTCCTATATGATGGGGTTCTAAACAGTTCCCTTACACACACTTGAGTAACCAATTTTCTAGTGACAAAGAGTTGATTTCCATCTTTTCCTATCTTTTGCTGTGCTAATTGTGAGTAAGGCTTGGCAGTTAAAATTCATCACCGCTGACAGGAAACAAACCAAAATCAGCAGTTTCCTATTGACAGTTAAGGTTGCTCGTGCTACCTCCTGCTGTTTCTCTCCCCCCACCAACCGTGTCTGTGTGTATCTGACTCTCTCTGTTCCGGGGCGTGAATGTGCCTGATTGCCTATGTTTGTTTATTTGATGCCTGTGTGCCTGTCTCTATGTGCAAGTCTGTGAATCCAAGTGACTGTGTCTGTCTGACTGCTTATGTGTGTGTCTGTTTTCATCCAACTGCAAGAGTCCCAAATCTTTGTGTGAACGCCTGTATATCTGTCTGCCTATGTGTCTATATCACAGTGTGTGGAAGCCGATATAACTGGAACTTTAACAATGAACCTCAACCATGTATCAACAAACTTGCATCATGACACTGCTTTGTCTCAACACCTTGCAAATGAATTGGTTCACCAGATTTACGAGCCGTCCGGGATCTCTGAGCAACACCAGCATCTTCAGAGACCTGGAAATATCTGGGTCTCAAAATTGTAGTGTATAAGGTCTCTGCGTAATAGCTGGTTACTAACTGTCCATTTGATCATGACTGTTCGATATACCAATCTTTATTTTTATACCATTTACAGTTAAATATTTGTTTTGCTTGAAGATGCTTTTTAAGGTAAAATATGTGGCGGGCAGACATGCCAACGGCAAACAAATGTTCTGAGTGAAATTTGTATTCAGGAAGAGTGAGCCGCATTTCAAATCTGTCAAAACGTATCAAGCTGTATCTATTTTTAATGTTCAGATCGATCAAAATAGGCATTGTTTTTGAACCGAAATCTGTGAATGGCACTTAAGATGAGTGAGACATAACAGACCTGCTGTGAGCGTGATCGTTTTAAAAAGTCAGATGCCGCTGCAGTTAATTTGATTTCTGTGTTAAGTGCAGCACTTTATTTAGCCATATAAAGCCACCCACATTTGTGGGGTTTTTTTTGTATTTCGTGCATTAATGAATGTGCTTACCATTTGGAAAAAGCACTTGACAATTTGGAGCTACTTAATAATGCATAGTACAGGACATCTGCATTTCTGCATGTCTGTCTGCACAGAATGGATGGGTGGTAACAAATATAGAAATGGCCACAATTCAAATATTTGTGTTCTTAGCATGTTGATGAGATGTGGCAGATCATTTCAAGTTTGCTTGCTATTTTCTTCCCCTGTGGCCAAAGAAGGTCCGACCAACATCTAATGTGTACACTGTTACTTTAAAGGCATTGTCAGGTGAATATGTACTGGTTGAGGTACAAGCAGCAATCACCTAACATATTCTGCAAGCTTTGTCTGGAATTCGGCACATTGAAATAAACTGCAAAGAAAATGACAGCAGGCACATGCGAACATGATCAGCTACAAATGCCCTTCCAAGCCACATGACTTCCTTACTCGGAACTATATCACTGTTCCTTTACTGTCATTGTGTCAAAACCCTGAATCTCTCTTACTAAAAACACTGCACGCGCACCTACACCAATGATTGCACCAGTTCAAGAATACTGCTCATCACTTTCTTGAGAACATTCGGGGGATGGTCAACAAATGCTGGACTTGTCAGCAATATCCACATCACACAAAAGAATAAAAATCACTGGAGTGGAGTCTCTCCTCAGGAAGGGCAGATGAGTTCAGAAAATCTAGAAATGAATTTAATAAGCTGGCTTCAATCACCATGCAATTTGATACTTAGGTCAAAATCTTGCAAGCTTTTCCTTGCCTCTTGGCACAATTCATCTGCTAACTTCAATAAACTCATTCTGTGGATTTTACACAACACCACTCATCTGATAGGTTATTTATTCCACAGTTTAATTAAATGTGGGAGACCCTGAGAAAGACCTCGTATGTTATTCAAGAAGCCAAATACTGGAATCAGAGTTCCTCCTTGACCCCCAGGCAATGTTTTATTGCGAGGTATTCAGAGCAATGTATATTGGAGCAGTGCAGGAGAAGATAGCTATGGCTAAATTTAAATGATGTGCTCTGGGTGTTCCTTTTTGGAAAAATAACTACACTGTAGCAATTGTGCAAATGATTTATTAACAATAGCAATATTTGTGTTTTCCTACTCTCGTTAATTTTGCAAACTACTAAGTAATTTCAATGGTAGCAAGTAAAAAAACTGTTTTGCTAGACGGAGCAATGCTGATCAAATGGAAGTTATCTTGAGAGGAAACAGTAAATAATCGTTTGAATTAGAGAATAATGTAGACGAAAGGGGAAGGGATTAGTTTTGAATTGACAATACTAAAAACCAATACAAACACAGTCACTTAAAAACCTGTGTGGTTTAATGATACCTGTTTGCTACATATTCATCAGGTTTCTTCTGTTCAGTAATATGTAAAGTGTTCAGTGTATTCTGATATAATTGATTTTCTTCTTTTATGAATCTAGTGTGTTATTGAATCTTGGCATATGCAAATTTAAAATCTACTGCAAACTTTGTGCTCTTGCATTCCAAAGTGTGAGGACCCTCCACTGAATGTGACATTTAGTTATGTAAGAGGATTGTAAATTCTATTTCAGCTGATCATATAAAATAAGTAGCATTATTCCGAGGTCCATTTTGCAACATTGACAAGAACAGGTTCATCCATGATCGTATCAAATGATGGAGAAGACTCGAGGGGCTGAAATGCCTACTCCTGCTCCTAGTTCTAATGTTCTTATGTAAAAGAAAGATCTGATAAATTTCAGTAATGAAAGGTTAGCCAGAATTGCAGTTCATCTGACTGATTTTACTTGTAAGGTTTGATATAATTCAATCCTTCCATTACATTTCTATCTGCCATCTCACCTTCAGAGGGATATAAATTCATAATAATTTGTTTTTCGAGGTATATGCTATTTTTGTTGACTAGTTTTAACAACATTGTTTGACCTGAAGCATAAACATGGTTCTCTTTGGTTAGAGCATATATTGCCTTCCACTCCTTGTGGTTGTCTTCAGACTGAAAGGGTTAGTAAGTTAAGTATTACTGATGACATTTTCACAAATACAGCTAATGGTTAGCTTTTTCTCTTTAATATATCTCGAATAGTGGTAGAATATGCTTTTCATGAGAGCAGTGAAATACTAATTCCTGGGATGTGACTTTGTACATAATTTAGTGGAATTTCCCACTCATGTTAGCTGGTTCCTGATTCCTTTGAATTGTTATGAAATACAGCAAACAGAATGATTGACTTGAATTACAGCAGAATGGGAAATTGCAGAATGCTGGAATTAACAGACTCTACAACAAAAGTGAGGATAAATGAATTAGATGCTTGTTTTTGGATTTCTTAATATATTATTGCTTCAATGTTTTTTGGTACAAGGAAGAATAAAATATGAAGCCATTGTGATATATTCTATTTCACCCATGGGAACTGAATTCTAATATTAAAAATGGAACAGGTGTCAGTGTAGATATAGTGCTGTGGAATCAAAATCTAATTGCTACAGTATACTGCTTGCATCACTATTACTTCAATTCATTTGAATGTGGTTAGATCTGTGATACTTTTTGTACTCTATTGAAAAGTGTTATGTCATGCAAGATATAATGGCTTGCCTTTTGTATTTCAACATTTTAGAAGCTTGGTCATAAAAGACTTGGACAGCAATAAAATAATGAGAATATATTTAAACCACTGTGTTTGAGAAAATCTCTTGCATGTTGTTTGTTGTGCAAAATGGCTGCTGTCTCATTTCTCAGTCATGCTGTCTTTTTATCCATTTTCTGACAGCCACCATCATCTATTTCACTCTCCCCCTCTTCCCCATTTTTTATATTGCATCCATCTCTTGATATCCTTTACTTTCCTGCATTTTTTTTCTGTCTACTTGCTTCCTGATCTCATTTGTCAATGCTGTTCCCTTCAGCCTCCTGTCTCTCCTGTTTCTCCTTCCCAGCTGCTGCTAATCTCAACTGAGCCTTTCTTCACTAAATTAACTGTGGCATTCAGTCTCATCTGCACTCTAGCCATTCACCAAACTTTATCATCGTCCAAGGGCTCTACCAATCAGAAATATTTATGGCAATTATTCTTTCATGCAATCTATTCATTCATCAACCACAATCCCATTCCATCCACACAAATAAATCATGGAATGGTTACAGCATGAAAGGAGGCTATTCAGCCTGCCATGTCTGCACTGACTATCTGCAAGAGCAAATTACATTTACTTATACTCACCTGTCTTTTCTCCATAGCCCTTCAAATATTTCCTCTTCAGACAGCTGTGGTTGAATTTGCTTTTATCACATACTCTTGGGTAGTACCTCGAGAATATTGCATTAAACCATTTTCCCCCGTGTCACTATTGCATCTTAATTCTTGTATCTCCAGTTCTCAACCTTTATACCAATGAGAACAATCTCTCTCTATTGACTCTGACCAGACCCCTCCTCAGTTTTTGACGCAATTATTTTCTTGTCACTCCAATTTTTTTTATTTCTATGATATGACTTGGAGTATATTTACAACACTTTATGCTTTTTAAATTATTTTCCTTGCCTTTGGTCTTCCTTTAATCTGTTCTGCTGAGTATTTTCATAATCTTACGACACACTTTCCCTTTTCCCCATCCTACCTGATTCCAGGTCTGTAGGAAATATAGGGACAAGAGTGATTATTTGAGTCCTTCAGTATGACTGATAGTTCAACTGACTGGACAGCTTCGTTGTGATACGCAGTGATAACAACAACATGGGTTTAATTCTTGCACTAGCTGAGCTTACCTCCTTAATCTTGCCCCTCACCTGAGGTTTGGTGACCCACCACTCGTCATCTCTCTTTCTCTGTCTCTGTCTCTCTCTCTCCCTCTCTCTCCCTCTCCAATGGGAGAACAGCCTGATGGTCAGATAGGACTATGCTGACTTTACTTTTCACTTAATTTACCTGCACCTGAATTCCATTCACTTATTTTAGTTATATATTCATTGATGCCATTACCTAACTGAAATGTTGATCTGAGTCTTGAATATTTGATCAGACATGCATTCCTTTTTGGGGAATGAATTTCATGTTTCACATACCTTTTGTTTGAAAAAGTGCTTCTTAATTTCACCTTTAAACTAGCTGACCTCCACTTTTAAAGTTGTGGACTTCCCCGAATAGAGAAAATGTATTTACCTTATCAAATCACTACACTATAGAAATAGAAGTTACTACATTGCAAGATGGCAACACTTTCAACTTCATATTTAACGTGGTAAGAGATTTATCATTGAGGCAGTTGCCTTTGATAGCTTGAGTATGATTATGAGAAGAGTATAGTTCAGAAAACATGGGGGCAAAACAAGGTTGATAAAGTGCTTGTTTACCTTACTCACTTTCCTTTGCTTATGTATTTTTCTGCTCTTTTAAGTTAAATATACTTTTCATAACTAATTCCATCTCTTATTTGAAACTAAAATCTCATTCCATTGCTTTAAATTCCAGATTGACTTCCATATAAATTAAGCTAGTATTGATGGTGATATTGCAGGTGGTACTGAAATTGTACAAAGCAGAGTGTTGGTTGAATGAGGGAAAACTTTATTTTTCTGCAAATTTATGACGCCAGTTTCTTGGACCTCAGTTATTTACAATGATTTGTATGCATTATAAATTTATCGATTGTCTCATAAGATGTTCAGGAAAGTTGAGCATACTTGGCAGTGGTATTTTTGGGTTGACCGTCTAAATTTTGTGAAAATAAATAATTTGAGGCCCTATCTCAGAGCAAATTTTGAGCTTTGTAATTTGACGTGGTCAGACCAAAATAGAGCTGTGAACATTTTATTCTTTGTCTGGTTTTTGTTTAAGGAGTAATTTTTTTCTGTTTCTGTAGAATACAAAAAGCAATGACATGATGGGTGTTATGCAATATATAATAGAACCGAGGAAGCAACTCCATTTCACTATCTCACACACTCTGTAAACAGCAATAAAATTATAAAGATTTCTCATTACCTGTATTGTAGAAAAATGTAAAGCCACAACTCAGAAATGGAAGCAGTTGAATCAAGATTTATAGTTTGGGTTTGAGATTATATTTGTTGTTTGTGCACTGGATTGAACAAGTCAGTAAATAATTGAATTATAACAGAAATTGGTTAGCATAACATGAAGTTTGTGCCACAAACATTTTGCATAACATACATGGCAGAAGCTCAAATGATATAATACTTATTACCGAGTAGTGCATTTTGAAGAAAAATCATATTTTATTTGAAACCTTACGATTATTTTCACTTGTACAGATGATGCCAGGCTCACTGAGCTTCTCCAGCACTTCTGTTTTTAGTTTAGATTTCCAGCATCCTCAACTATTTTGCTTTTTTACACATACTAATGACTCGATTTAATTACATTTCTGGAATAGATCTTTTTGTTTTACAATGTTTAGAATTAGTAACTTTACTTTCTTGGGATATTCATCAGTACGCTCTAAACCAAAACAGCAAGAATTTAAATGAGTATCTGAAAATTATCACTGTCTAAATTTAAACTTTCAAATGTAACATATTTTCAACAGAAATTAGTTGAAATGTGGAAGAATTTGGTTAGTTTTGATTTTTTTGGTTATCTTTCTGAATAACAATCACCAACTATTTTTCTCTGATCACTTCTCAAAATGGGCATTATATCAAACCATATCAAAAATATTTTCTTTTTCAATCATCTCTTAATTTGTATGATGATGTCCAATATTAAATATCTAAAACTACTAATATTAACTCAATTCTGGACAATCTGATCACATTCACAATGAATTTTCATTTATATTTGAAAGAAATGATCAACTAAGACAAACATGTCCAAGAAATTGTAGATGACAATTATGTTTCATCCAAATGAGCTTTTTATCTATGTCTTGACGTAACAGAAATCATTAGTACTTATTACATAATTTTACTGATTGGTTTCAAATATTTTATCCAAACTGTGAATCACAGTAGCAGAAAGAAGAAATTCATTTTGCCCTAGCTAGACTGCTAACAGAAATTGTCAACCCATTCACTGACACATCTAATCTTTCCATGTGTACGTGTTCAAGTTATCAAACATATGATAAAATAAGCAAAACACTTCCATTTTCATTGGCTTTCTTGCTGGTCACTGATCGCACAATTTGAGCTATCCCACTTGGAGCCATAGTAACTTGGGGGATTTTACTCGAAGACAGTTTAGAAACTGGATCTCTGATCCTCCTCAATTAAAAACATTAAAATGCTGCAAAATCTCCCAAGTCTGAAGAAAATATTAGACAAAAATCAAAGACAAAATAAAATGGTTCCATCTAGAAAACTTTTGTGCACGTCTGAGGAAGATAGCAAAGGAATTCAAGAGGTGATTTAAGGAATTGTGTGTATTGGGACAAATCATCATGTTTGTCTTAAATTCATTCTTTCAAGCACACATTGGGACCTTGACTAGCAAATTCCATCAGGTGTTTGATTTAAAAAGTAGTACAGTTGTTATGCAAATAATTAGTCAACGTAATGATGTTGATCTGAAAATTAGATGTTGGTTTTGGGGACTTGTAAATTAAAAATAAGTACCCAGTCCTATTATCCTGTGCTTTTAAAGTAATTGCTTCCTTTGACTCCACGTTCCTCCAAGAGACAAAGTTCTCCCAAACGAAAACAGTCAAGAAGATAGTATTTGATGGACTTTATTTGACTAGTAGTTTCAAACTACAACTAAGACTTCAGGCTAGCAGATAATGTGCAGTCACAGCTAACACTTGGTGAGTAGAGGATAAAATGAAAAGTTAGATGTACTTGGTTTTATATTTTTATAGCACTAAAAGCAATGGTGAATGTTTATTCTATATTTTCATTAAGGTAAATCTTGGTTGCACTTAAATATGAAAATATGAAAAGTGATCTTATGCTTAAAAAGACATCAGCTTACATTGACTGTGCATCTGTTATTGCTTAGCCATTGAGTATGCGCTTAGACTTGGGTAAACAAAAATACATATTTTCCATGAACCATGCACTGAAGACATTAATTGACCATAAAATCTAAAAGGGATGAAGCCAAGCTGCTAAATAACAAAAGGTTTAATTGTCATCACACTTAGCAACTCTTCGGCATATTGGCATGGACATGCTGTATGAAAGGTTAACAGGTTAGATATAGCCCTTTCGAAAAGCTGGTAGATGAAATTTGAGAAGACTTTCATCTGATTCAGTGAAACAAAGATAGAAAGGCAAAAGACTATGTTGTGGTTAAGGTTTTGAATACGCTAATTACATAAGCGATGTGATAAGTTTAAAATAGAAACATTGTGCGAGAAATTCTAGTTTGCAACGTAATGCTTTACATCATATTTTTGGAAAGCAAGTTTCAATTCAGTGAAGTATTCTCTGTTCTATGTTGTAAAGTGATTTGTATTTAAATTAGTGTAATCAGTCTTCAAAAATTCTGATGAACATGGGAGTTGTGACACTTTCTTACTATGTCCAGTTTGAAAATTAACTGGAGAACGAAGCGGGTGTTTTCAGAACAAATTAAAGATTTGTATTTGTTCTACCCGCTTTGCCTACATAAAATGTAACAAATGTTACTAAAGCAGTGGTTTGATTTGTAGATGGCGGATAGATGCATACTTTCCTATACGTTTTGATTTGGTATTTCACGATATTTGTGTGAGGCATTGCAATACGAGGTATACGTTATTACAGAATTTCAAAGTATTCAAAGATTAAATTGTTCAAGCTAACATTATCATTTTACTGTGGGAGTATTATGTTTGCAGCCTTATGAGTTCATTGTCATGCAATGCCTAGCCAAAGGATGCAAAATGATTAATGCCAGTTAAAATTGATTTATAAAAAGGTTTTTTGAAGGTGTTCAAGTACTTGGGAGTCTTGTGCAGTTGTATAAATTTAAAGCAGGAATCTGGTGAAATGCAATTTATATAGGCACCACTTGGCTTCTTGCCACTTTTACAAAGAGGTCCTGTTGTAATTCATTATCTGTGAACAGCTTTCTCTTGATAAAAGCAATTTTTTGACTGTGATTATCTTTTTAAAAATATCTATTGCCACTGCTAATATAGATTTCCATTTTAACCATGTATATAAACTAATTGGTGTCAAGGGAGTGACACTGTACAGCGATTGGCCACAAATTATTTTGTTTTGCAGAGGTCTGCAGACTGATCAAACTTCTCAATTCTTTTGAGTATTTTGATAAAATAGTTTAATGGATCCCAAGATAAATTTGTCACTGAATTGATGCTAAGAAATTGCATTTGTGCAGATTTTTTAAAGGAATTACTTGAAGTACCCACGATTGTTTCTTGATGAATAAATGAGATTGGATTGCTGACATTTGGACATCTTCCCAAGTTAAGTCACCAAACATACAACGAGCACAGCCACTGAACTAGAAGGTGCCACTTCTCTTGCCTGGTACTATTCCTTGATTTTTTTTGTGTAATGTCTCCAATGCTGTGCAGTTTATTCACAAAAGTATTTTCCAGTTGGCACAGTATTCTCTGTGGTAGAGTGCTGTACACTTAATGAGTTTGGATTCGAAAGAGTTTGGACTGGCATTTGGGTTTTACATCGTACTGGCCCTTACATGGGATGTCCTGCCATTGTGTTGCAGTTAAATTTTCAGTGAAATAAAAGGACACCCTGGTAGTGAAGAAAAATCAGTTTGCAGAACAACCAGAATGATTCTCTCACCTGACCAAAAGATAAGGCAATTGATGGAAAACAACTTAGGAGAATATTTAGTTAATTGTCATTGAAATATTAAATATCAAAGGGCAACTTCAATACAAATTGTTGGTATCTGAAGGAATATGACAGTGTGATGATGAATCACATAAACATTGAGACTAAGATTTGATTTAAAATGGATACTAACACACTTTTAAAAAGAGCTTTATTTCAGTTGGTCACATTCCAAAGTATACTCATTACGGTATTACAATTCCTCATATTTATGCAATTGATTATCCCCTATTGTCCCTTTACTAATATATCCGTCACTTGTTCCCTTGTTCTTTAGGTCTTGGACATCCCTCCAGACCATACTCAATAACAGTGATATGCATGATACAAAAGCTAATAGTAAATTTGGAAGGTTTAGCTAACCACTTAAGTATTGCATCTGAAAGTATGTGAGCATTTGTGAAATTCTACTTAATCCAGTTGCACACCACAGCTACCTAAACTGATTGATTGATTGATTAATATAGAGATTCAAGATTGCTGGTCTTTTTTTCATTGAATTAGATTACACTGCAGTCTGAAAATTATATTCAGTGTGGATGAGTTTCTGTATCCGATATTACATTAGATATTAGATAATTTCCTTGTTGACAGCTTATCTTAGCATGTGGCAAAGTTAGCCCTAGTCTCTCATAATCAATGGAGTTGGAAAGCAGCACTGTAATTGCACGTAACATTTTTTGGCAATCAGGAAATACATTGACTCTGGTTGCAATGTATTACTGCTATAATGCATAAAGATGAAGATGGCGTTGAAGTGATAATGTCATTTAGTAATTCAGAGACCCAGGCTATTGCCCTGGGTACACAGGTTCAAATCCCACCAGAACAGCTGGTGGAATTTAAAATCAATTAATAAATATGGAACAAAAAGCTCACCTCAATAATGGTAACCATTCCAACTATCACTGATTGTCATAAAAGTCCATCTAGTTCACTAATGACCTCGAGAAAAGGAAATCTTGCCATCCTTACCATGCCTGGCTTACATGTGATGCTAGGCCCACAGCAATAATGGTGAACTTTTAACTGCCCTCTGAAATAGCCAAGCAAAATACTCAGTTCAATCACAAACAGAGATGGATGCTAAATGTTGGCAGAAGTGATTCTGAAACTCAGTTTTTTTCCTTCATTATTCCTTTCAAAGCAGTATTTGGAGAGTGCCTATCTGTAGCTAAAAGCCAACATCCAGGACTTTAAAACCAATTAATTCATGTAATTGAGTAGCACTGACTAGGCCAGCACTTATTACCCATTCCTGGTTACACTTAGACTTATAGAGTCATACAGCATGGAAGCACATCCTTCAGTCCATTCACTCGATGCTAAACATAATCCCAAACTTAACTAGTCTCGCCTGCCTGCTCCTGGCCCATATTCCTGCAAATCTTTCCGATTGATGTACTTATCCAAATGTCTTTTAAATGTTGTAATTGTACCCACATTCACCACTTCCTCAGGATGTTTATTCCAGACGAACCATCTTCTGTGTAAAAAATTTGCCCCTCATGTTTTGTTTTAATCTGTCTCCTCTCACCTTAAAGAAAAGTGCCCCCAGTCTTGAAATCCCCCATCCTGTGGTTGTGTCACCTTAGCCTTACCAGACCATAGGGGCTACTGTCTTATCAGAGAGAAGCGACTGATGGTGATTTAACCTGAGAGCCACCAGACTTGAGGTGAGGGAGGAGGTTGAGAAGAAGAGTCCTTCATGGTAACAAACTGGTGATGGGAATTGAACCCACATTGTTGGCATCATACTGCTCTGTAAACTGATAATCCAGCCAATTGAGCTAAACCAATTCCCGAAAGCCAACTACCATGAACTCAATCTATACAGGCACGGTAGCTCAGTGGTTAGCACTGCTGCCTCACAGCACCAAGGATCCGGGTTTAATTCCACCCTCTGGCTCCTGTCTGTGAGGAGTTTGCACGTTCTTAACGTGTCAGCGTAGGTTTCTTCCAGGTGCTCCAGTTTCCTTCGGCAGTCCAACAATATGTGTGTTAGGTGGCATGGCCATGCTAAATTGCCTGTAGTGTCCAGGGATATGCAGGGTAGGTGGATTAGCTATGGGAAATGTAGGGTTACACTGATAGGGTAGGGGGTGAGAGACTGCATGGTGTGGACACGATGGGCTAGATGGCCTGCTTCCACACTGTAGAGATTCTGTGATAATACCCCTCATTACTTTAAAAACTTCTACAAGGTTGCTTTTCAATCTTCTATGCTCCAGTGAAAAAAGTTCCAGCCTTTCCAGCTTTTCTTTATAACTCAAACCTTCCATACCTGACAACATCCTGGAAAATGACTTCTGAACTCTCTCCACCGTAATAATATCCTTCCTATAACAGGGTGACTGTAACTGGACACAGTATTTCAGAAGAGGCCTCACAAATGTCCTATACTCCCTCAACATGACTTCCCAACTCCTTTACTCAAAGAACTGAGCAATGGAAGCAAATGTCTTTTTAATCACATCTATATACAGTGCAAACTTGAGTATGTGTTTTGCATTTGAGCAGGCAAGGAAAGAGTTAGATTTTGAGTTTTGTGAAACAAGAGGTTCAGCTGAGCATGACTCAGATCAATAAGAACTTGCAGTTAACAATGGGATGCTGCAGGCAAGAGTAATGGGTTAACAAGGTGGAAAAGTATTTGTTATGTAGAGCCATTTAACAGTATTGGAATCATTCAGTATGTAAGGTCAGTTAACAGCATGAAAAGTATTCATTATGAGAAGCCAGTTAAGGTTAAGAACATTCGTTGTGTAACAGTACATGGTTTAATCTTTACTGTTGATGCTTACTGATTGTAATGGTCACCCAATCAATATGCGTATTGCCTTATCTGGATGCCTCTCCCTGTAAAATGATTATATCATTCATTAAGGAACTGCTATTCCAGAGAAGACCAAGAACTCATTTATCTGAGCACCTGGGTAATCATTCTCTCTCTGTCCAGGACCTGGAATAAAGATGAAGGAGATAAGACTACTCTGTGTCTCTGAGCATTTTGCTTCAACTGAGGGGGAACAGATGACAATAAACTTGAAAGAATTTTGTACCTGAACCTAGTTCCCTCTTCTCTACAACACCACCCAAGGGTCTACTATGAATTGCATAAACCCTACCCTTGCCTGTTGTACCAAAATGAAAACAGTCATGCGCTGTGTTCTTAAATTGCTGGATTCTTTGTGGGCGTAAGTACACCCATTATTCTTTTAGAGAGTTCTAGCAATTTGATACAATGACAGTGAAGACAGTAATAATGTTCCAAGTCAGAGTGATATGTTGCTCAGAGAGGATCTTGCTGGAGATGATATTCCAAAGTATCTGCTGCCCTTGTATTTCTCAGTGGTAGAGGTTGTGGGTTTGACAGGTACTTTTGAACAAACATTAGGAAATTATGCAGATCAATTTGTAGATGGTACACACTGCTGTGAGTGTATATTGATGGGACACCAATCAAGAGGGCTCTTTTGTCCTAGATGGTTTCAAACATGGTGAGTGTTCTTGGACATCTTGGTTGACAATCCAGTGAGGGAAGTTGGAAGGTTTAAGCTGCTATCTTTTTGACGAGAGCCTACTAAGTGAATACCTGTCCTCTAATGTAGACATAGAAGAGCCGATGGAACTATTTTTAATGAGAGTTATAGATACATAGAAAACACAGTAAGATTTCATGCACAGAAGGTAGTTGTCTGGCCCATTATGTCCATACCAGTCGATGAATGCCTTGTCACACTTATCCCACTTTCCAAATTTTGATTCCTAAACCCATTGACATGTTTTAATGTGATTATGGTTTTTGCCTGTATTATCCTTTGAACTCGTGGGTTCCAGAACCTCACCACTGATGAGAAAGTTGTTCCAGGTGTCCTAGTCAATATTTTTTCAATAATTGATACAGCATTTCTTTTTTGTGGGAGCTTGCTACATGTAAATTTCCTGCTCTGTATCAACACTGACTGTACTTCCAAAGTACCTCATTGGTTATAAAGCATTTGGGTTTTTCTGTGGCCATAACAGTTACTATATAAATGCAATTTAATTTTAATAACTCAATAGTTACTCATGGAAATCTAATGTTCTATCACTGGGATGCTTTTTTGCCATTATTATAGCAATAATGTTTTTTCAAATTTAAAAAAAAGTTATGATATTTCAGCTACTTTAATCCCATGTGTATCACTGATGATTTGTATTTACTCTGTGGAAATTTTAATTGAGTAGAAGATTTTACTGCATTTTACTTTCTGATTTGCTGTTTGAGAATACTTCAGTGTAAATTTCCTGCGAAATTTCGCAGGCTGCCAACTCCCTGCGGTGATATTACTGTTACTGTATGCCTAGTTTTTGTCTTGATCTTACACATATCAAGAAAGGGAAACTTCATGCCTCAGAGATCACTAGATAACAGAAAATCCCTTTGATACTTCAAAGTCCTCTTGGTATGATCCTAGATATTGAATATTGTTAGATATTATTACTGGAGCGAATCATAGATTTACATTGAAATAGTTCCCATTTCTGTCTTTGTTCACTCCTTTTCTCAGCAATATTTTGTGTTTGATTTTGTCTACTTTATTTACCCTAATGAAGAAGAGCATATCTTCTCAACATCACAACTATTGATCTCACCCTGCTTGGCTGAGGTATGGAACCCCCTACCTGTCAGCTCCTTAAGGCCGAATACATAGCCATATTGTCAAGTTTGATGTAATTGTAATGCATTTACTTTAGGGGAAGTTTGGCATGTTAATATGCTGCAGCTTTTCTTATCTGCAGTGGTTTGTGTTATGTTGCTGAAAATATTACTGATGAAGTACTTAGCAGTTGTAGTAAAAACATGCATATACTTAGGATGAAGAAGATTATGAGTACCACATATGTTTGGTCCAGTTCTTGTTGGATTCATTTGGATATGCCTACTCAACTTCCTCAGTAGGCATAATGGGATGTGTTCAAATATTCCCTTCCTGAATCCTTGGGGAAAAATTTACCCAAGTGGAACTCTGCAGACTTTCAGTTTACTAGTGCAGATGGCCTGTGGGAATTTTCCAAGGACAGTTTATAAGAGCTGTTTCTTTACAGCAGTCCCTAGCCGATTCAAGGAAGTTCCGGGAGATCTAAAATGCATTGGTTAATACCAGAAAAACCTTGCCTTCCGTCTATGAAGACACACAATTTTGCAATAATGTATCTAATACCATCTCAAAGGATTGCAATGTTGCAATCTTCATCGCAAACTCCAGAATCAAAAAAAAATCAGTGTATCTAACCTCCTTCCCACTTCCCTCAGTTTAGTTGTGTGTACTTCTTTACCTGGCCCCAATTGATCAAAACGAATACTACTGATGCCTTTAATGGTTCTAAGTAACTGAATCAGATCCTGTCCAATTTCACTATCTTCCTGTGAATGTAACACAAGATCCAATTCATTAATACTCATAATAAATGGGTGGGAAGAATAAAACATCGAACTATGGACCAATCCCAAAAGTGACATGACCCAATTGAAAGAATCCTACTTCAAATCAGTCCCTGCTTGAATGTAGATATTTTAACTTAATTTTAACACACTGAATCTTTGCTAGCACTTTATCAAAAGCTTTCAGAAATACAAACTGATAAGTCCTACCAGATCTTCATTTATCTGCCATTCCTATATCTAAATATTGGATGAAGTTTGTCAAATAGCCTTTGTTTTCTGAATATTTTCAGCGCTGTATGAACTATGAAAAATTCCATATGGTCGTCAGTGGAATCCTTAATGATGCTTTATGCAAAATTCCCTATCAAAGAGGTTAAGTTCAGAAATGTGCTGGAGCAAGGTTTGTTTTTATTTAAAATATACACCATTCATGCCATCTTCTGAATATATAGTTATATTTTTGCTGAATTTTTGAATGGTACTTATTCCAGCATTGCTTCAGCAATTTTCCTCAGAATCCTAGATTAAATTAAATTATGCAACTTATCCTTCCCTTCAATGTCTTTCATGCAGTTTCCCCTTGAGATATGCAAGCAGCCCATTTGCAATTTTGTTTTTTTCACTTATCCATTACACAAATGGATAATGCAATATTTTTATGTGAGAATATGAACAAATTATCTGTTCAAATTTCTTGTCTATAATTTTGGCCATCATCCTCCACACACCTTTTTTATTGTCTGCCTCATAACA
Organism: Hemiscyllium ocellatum; assembly: GCF_020745735.1. Lineage (NCBI taxonomy): Eukaryota > Metazoa > Chordata > Chondrichthyes > Orectolobiformes > Hemiscylliidae > Hemiscyllium > Hemiscyllium ocellatum. The sequence continues at coordinate 44,080,567 of NC_083408.1, forward strand.
TTTAACAATTTCTTTCCCATTATTTTTCGGTTGTCCTCCTTTCTCAATTTTTGTAGTGCACTTACTATTTCCTTTTATTAACACCATCTACTTTTGTGTTACATTTTAATTAACTATTCTTGAGACTCAACTCTTTCTTAGCTTGGAAACAAATGGACAGTTTAAAGTACAATTGTTTAGAACCCATTATTTAGAATATTTTCGTAGGACTTTGAAGCCTATCACTCTTCCCACTTCAGCACACAGACAGCTGCCTTTTATCTCCAAGTGTAAGCGCCAATACCTTCGACCAAGTAAAATAATTTAGATCCTCTCTGACTCTGACAATCAAACTGCCCAAGCTTGCTATCAGGCAATATAGGTCACAGTACCCCTTTCATTTTATCATAACAGTCTTATAAATCACATAATTGCAACACAGGAGACATGAAAAATTCTATTTGAAAATCCACAGGCAGGTGGGTCTAGTTCATCTTGGGAACATGGTTTCATGGACTGGTTGGACCGAAGGGTCTGTTTTCATGCTGTATGCTGTATCTCTATTTATTGGTAGATGCATGTTTAAGAACAAAAATAAAGCTAATTGGCCTTTTTTTTTGAAAGCTACAGCATTTCATAGAACAAAATAATTATCACTGAAGTGAATACATAAATACTTTGATTCTAACTGTAGAGGTTTAGTGATAGAGGGCGAACAGATTGTAAGCAAAGTAAATAAGTAAAGGGCTACTTTGCACCCTGTAATGTCAAAGTTCTTCAAACTTAATATTCATTAATTAGTTGTGAAGCACTTGAACGCATATCTGAGTGATGTGATCAAGTCTTACATAAATGTAAGGGTTTTGTCTATTTTTATGATAGCCTGTTACTCTTAAAATATGTTATGCCCTAATTATAAATACATTATTTCCAAAGCTTAGGCATCATTATTCTGTCTTCATGTTTTAGGTTCATTAAATCATTGTTAACTTTAAGGAGATACACTTACGATAAATGTGAAAATTCTTTTCTCCTTCTGATCCTTTTACAATGTTCCAGTAGTTTTTCTGGCAGCATAATGTTCCATCATTCTCATTTATTGTAACACTTGTCATTTGTATTACTTCCCTGGTCACATAAATTTTCTAATGTGCTTGCATTTGACATGCTTCAACTTCTGTTTTTTATTTATTTTCACTTCCATTGGTGCCTTTGCTCAGTTGTGATTAAATTTTATCTATTTATCTGAAAAACCCTACACCACCACACACTGAGTTCATGCACAACCCTTTCAGTTATCAGGAGACATATTATAATTCATTGCCACATTTCAGCTTGTTGATGTTTTCACTTACTTCATTTTGGTTTTAAAAAGAAACTGTTTTATTTTTAATATTTGATAGTCTCTTTCTGTCTGCAAGAAGAAAAAGTCTTGCTAAAGACTTTCAATTGATAACCATCAGAACTTTGCTGTAAACACATTGATTTCATTTACTGTTTAATATTTCAACTTGTATGTTTTAAACAAACTTCATATTTGTTTAGAAAAGGCTATCTCAAATCCATTAAACTCAAATGCAGTTTTTAGCACACTGCAACTTCTTTTAACATGCATGTAGGTTCAGTGACTGAAAGAATAATCTGTAAAGTCACAATGCTGTTTCTTTTCTTAACATTCCCCAAAATTTGCTATTATTGTAATGACAAGAAATTTAAAAGTTGAATAAATTTGATTGGTGCACATCATTTTTGTTTCCAAGTTAAAAGCCTTTGTGAAAAGTATACAGATCTTGTGCACTTTGTCTGCCTCTTAATCCCATTGAATAGTCTGCACTTAAAAAAAACACAAACCCTAAAGTGCATTCAAATTTTCAATCCATCTGATTTGCTTTGATAAATTAAATAGTTAATCTGAAATCCATTTGGAGTAAAATTAATTTCGAACTCAATTGGATAAATCTGTTTAGAGACCTAATTAATTGGGTATTCAGAGTAGTTGAAAATATCAGCTGCTTAAACTCTTATATGCAGAGGCTTGGGAATATATGCATGCAGTTCCTTCATCCTACACATCACAGGGCTCACAATCAAGGATACAGGGTAAGCTATTTATGACTGAGCTGGGGAGACCTTTGCTTCACCTAGAGTCTTGTGTGCCTGTGGAATTCACTACCACAGAAGATTGATGCTAAAACATTGAATGTTTTCAAGAAGGAGTTAGAAAAGCTTTTGGGGTTAAAGGGATCGAAGAGTATGAGGCAAAAGTGGGAACAGAATACTGAATAAGATTAAAGCTAAAAAACTGCAGGTGCTGGAAATCAGAAACAAAAACAGAAATACTGGAGAAGTTCAGCAGGTCTGTGGAGAGAAATCAGAGTTAATGTTTTGGGTCCAGAGATCGATCCTCAGAACAGTACTGAATAAGATGATCATCCATTATCATACTAAAGGCATAGCAGGATCAAAGGGCTGATTGGCCTTCTCATGTTGCTCTTTTCTTTGTTGTATTGTGCAACATATAGTGCTTACAACTGTATCATCATAGAATAGCTGTATATTGAATTTTAGTTTTGTGTTTGAAATTTTGGATTTGCATAAGATATTTTATCGATTCAGGTTCGGCAATCCCACCTGTAAGTAAATACCACAAGTCCTAAGATCAAATGTCTTTCTTTACTGTATTATCTAGCACTATGGTATCATGACATGATATCAGTGAAAGCAATCAGTCTACGGCACTCACATACTTCCAATGTCAAAGCTCCTGTTGAGACTAAAGGACATTGTGTACTGAAAAAGAAACCATTCTCCTTTTAGAGGTTTTTCCTTCACCAGGTTGCTTAAGCTATGTCTGAATGTGTGCTCCCTCATTTATTTATTAACTGGACAAAAATCCAAAGGCTTGACAACAGCCTCCTTTCCCATGTCCGCAGATGTGAATACCAATCAAATTTGTGGTATCCTGTACAATCTCACACTTCCCAAATCATGCAACATGTCGTCTAGATTAGCCACTTCATACTTAGTTATAGAGAGACACAGCATGGAAATAGACCCTACATCCAAACACGTTCATGTTGACGAGATATTCTATCTAAATCTAGTCCTATATGCCAGCATTTGGCCCATATCCCTCTAAACCCTTCCTATTCGTTTACCCATCCAGGTGCCTTTTAAATGTTGTAATTGTACCAGCTTCCATTACCTCCTCTGGCAGCACATTTGACCTTTGCTTTTCTCATCTACATCAGCAACTTGCATTTATGTCTTTAATAAATGCCTCAAAATATTTTGCAAAAGCATCAGCAGACAAAATTTGAACACTGAATGATGGGATAGTGTAGGATTGATAACTAAAAAGATAACTAAAAGCTTAACCAAAGAACTAGATTAAGAAGTAACTTAAAGGAGGACAGAAGGGCTTACAAACAAGGAACAAGAGAAGTCTATTCAACCTTTCAAGTCTGCTCCACCATACAGTGACATGATACTGATTTTAACCCCAATTCTTTCATCCCTTTGGTAATTGATAATCTATCTGCTTCTTCCTTAAAAAAAAAGATTCTGCATCCACTCTATTTTGAGGAAGGGAATTCCAAAGGCTCTTAACCTTTTCTTAGAGAAGGAAAAAGTCCTTAACTCTATCGTATATGTATGACTTTTATTTACTTTTGGGCATAACTTTTGTTCTAGTTTCTCCCAAAAGAGAAAACACCCTTTTCACACCCAACTGATCAAGTCCCCTCAGGATCCTATTTGTTTAAATTAAGACACCTCTGAATATTCTAAACTCCAGAGGATACAGGGATACCATGTCCAACCTTTCCTCATAAGACAATGCATTCAGCGAAGGAATTTATACATTTCCTTTCGGTAACATCACCTGTAAGTATCGGATCGATATCCACATGCTGTAACAAAAGTTGTTTCCACTTTTCTATTATCTCTCTTGATCCTCATCTTTGCTGTTCTTTGTCAGCCAGTTTGGATTATGTGTGGTTTCCTGTGGAAAGATGAGAGGCATTCAGCTCCTGTCATCAACCATATGCCCACCATCTGAAAGTTAACTAGACTATTGACATCTGAGCTTCAGCCCACATAACCCCTCCATCACAGAGACTTCCAACATTCACTTCTCTAATATCACCAACCTTCACTTCACCTCAACTTATTCGCACCATCCAAACATTTATACTTCTGCCACTTTATATTGTCTTGTAATTTTCCTACTGTTTGAGACTTGAGACTTTGAAATTCCTTTTCGCAGAGAGACATATGGGGGCATAGTCTTTGTGTATATTTAAGGCTGAGATAGATCCTTGATCAGTAGGAGAATCAAAGTTTATTAAGAAAGGACAGGAAAGTGGATGTGATGAATGTTGGCTCAGCCATGACCCTAATAATTGGTGGAGCAGTCTCAAGGGGTCAGAGAATCAGAGCCAAATCTTTGTACGATGTCTCTATAACATTTTGATTATACAATTTAGATTAATGACCGAGATAAGCAAACGGAGTACAGTATATCCAAGTTTGCCAAAGATAACAAAATTAAGTGAGATAGTAAGTGCTGAAGTGGCACAAGGAGGCTACAGTGAAATAAAGACAGTGAGCAAACAATTACACATTATTTTAGTCAGAAATATAAAAGGTAGATTATTCTTTTTGAATTTTGAGACGGTGGAAAAGAGTTTCATTCAGGGGCACTTGTGTATTTTGATAAAGGAATCAGATATTACTATACTGATACAGCAAGCAATTAAGAAGGCAAATGGGATGTTGCTTTTGTTATAATGGAATTCGTATCTTGATATTGAAGAATTCTTACTAGTTGTACTGGGAATTAGTGAGGCCACACCTGGAGTAGTGTGCTGTTTTTGATACCTTGTCTATGGAAGGATAAGATCAAAGAATTTTACAGTATAGAAAGAGGCCATTTGATACCTCATACATACCCAGATACCTCTTCTGGGTACCAGCTCCCAGAAGAGCTACCCAGCTATGCCACTTCTCCAGCCTATCTCCATAGCTCTGTAAATTCATCTCTTTCACATATATATCCATCCTAGGATAATTCGATCCTAGAGAGAGTGCAATGAAAGTTCATTAATCTCGATCCTAAGTGGGGGAGGTTGCCCTATGAAGGCAGATTAAGCAGAATAGGCTAATATTCTCTGGAATTTAGAAGAATACAAGGTGATCTACTTGAAATATATGAAATTATTAAGGGACTTGACCATTTATATGCTGAGAATTTGTTTACTCTGGCTGGGAAATCTAGAATACAGGGTCACTGTCTTGGATTTTAATGTTGCCAATTTAAGATTAAGCTGAGCAGAAATTTCTTCGCTCAAAGGGTTGTGAACTTCCAGAATTCTCTATCTTAGAGCTGTGGATGCTTAATTGTTGAGGATTCTCAAAATAAGAATCATTAGAGTTTTGGTATTAAAGGATTTGGGCCTTGTGTGGGAAAGTGGAGTTGAAATATAAAAATCAGCTGTGATCAATAGCAGAGTCAATGCAAAGGACCAAATGACCAACGCATATGTCTCAGGATCTAATGTTGTCAGTCCTCTTAAAAAGCAATTGCAAAACATAGTACTTTGTCAGTAACACCGTTTTTGTGCTGAATTTGTTTTCTCCCATAGTACTTTGGGATTTATCCATGAAAGAAAACAGAAGGAAGCAGCAGTGTTTCTGTCAATGCAACTGTACCATCCAACTGGAACACTGTAGGGGTTTACCAAGAGGACCATTCTGCATATTTTTTAATGAGATTTAGAATTCCAGTCACAGTACATTGTATGAGAAACACAGAAGATGCTGTTCTACCTCCTGGAGCTGATATCACCACTTTGCTGCATTACTTCATCTTCAGATTACTGAATCTCACTGCCACCTTTATGTAGATGTGCATCAGAGGCAACTTCATGTTGATGAGAAAGAGATAGTGTTAAAAGTGAAATAGATAGTTTCAGTGATATTATTTGAGTGCAGCAATACTGTGATGATTATTTAATTGAAAGGAGAAGATTGACTTCTCAATTTAAGTGTGTTTCCTGTCCACATCTTTGGTAGCTTTTCACCTGAGAAAGGTGATGGACACATAACGAACAATCTGCCTCAAATGGGGTTTTCATTTGGCTGATGGTTTGAGAGGCAAATTCTGCCATAAGTATGAGTTACCAAGTGTTGTGGGTTGTTGTTTTTGGCATGGCAATCATTGCCTAACCACTGAAGTCTCTGTTTCTTGTGATGGTATATGCCAGTCCACAGGAGGAGTCACCATTTCCCCGTTATCAAATAATGACTCTCAGGTGAAATAATTGCTGTCTAGAGCCCTCATGTCACAATTGCAAGCATCCGTGAAGTAGATGAGCATCCCAGTCCTCACCTGGCTCCAGCCTCCTTGCTAAACAAAGAGTTCATGAGTCTTTGACCATCTTCCATCTTATGGCTGTGCCTGGCTCAACAAAGCAGCCTCTGTTTAATGAGTGCAGACAAATTTGGAAGATTTGCCTTTGAGAGGCATTTTGCCCTCAGTGATACAATGAAGCTGAGTAAGATAAAGTGAAGATGATAGTTATGGGGTGTTTCACAGGGGAAAACAAATCAGAAGCTAAGAATTGTATAATAGGATAAAACTCATACAAATGCAAAATCAAAGTTGAATAGTTAAATGTAGAATGGTCCCACTGGGATATTACTGACCTAGATGAGAAATGCTTAGTGTTATAAAAAAAAGTCAAATACAATCTGAATGCAGAACATCCTCCAGAGGCTTCTGGCCAGCTGTCTACCTAACTACAGAAAACCTTGTGGCTGAAATGCAACCATGAAATTAATTTTGTTGGGGATATTGCACTGAATCCAATATTAGTCTTTTGGAGAAGCTTGAATATATTAAATGGTGGCCTGAAGCACACTACAGGCATCCATCTTTAATTTAAAAATATGGGGTAAAGGGAATTGTTTTGCTTTCAAGTGTCCCTTTCATGTCTGAAGTTTTTGTTGTGTTTGCTGTTTTGACTTTTATCATATTATTTGTGTATATGTGAGTGTTAAATGCATGAAAGTGTTGAAAAATATGCAGGTCAAGACAGCTTGTACACTATCTTGTTAAATATGTGGCAACAGCTGTGAAATGAGGTTTGAAGCACACATTTTAATCCCCAAACATACATAATAATAGTATAGCTGGAGACTCAAAATTTGGTTCAACACTTTTATTGCAGCAGAGTAACTAATCCAATTTTACATGATTATTATGCGAAACATGGTAAGACAAGGTATAAATGGCACATCAACAACAAATGCCACTATCATAGAAGAACATGCCAAAGGAATTTAACAGTCATACGAAGAAAATGGACCCAAGTCAGTGAGGTACTGCATAAGATCACCAAACCTTGGTCAAAAAAGTTTACTTCTGTTCTAAGAGGGAGTTTATTGGACGTATGAAAGATTTTGTGGAAGGAATTCTAGGATCCTTGTGACTGATTAGAGAAGAAAGACGCAGGAGAGTCCAGAATTTATTTGGAGGCTGGGGGCTAATATCTACCTGGTGAAAATTGCAGAGCCTCATGATGTGAAAGAATTATAAATACAAGGATGAAAACTTGACTCCATAATGCCACAATGCAAATCAGGAAGGAAAAGGTGTGATAATCAAGTGAGATTTTAAATTTTATCTTTCATGAGAGTTAAGAATCAACTACATTGCTGTGGGTCTAGAGTCACCTGTAAGCCAAACCAGGTAAAGAAGGCAGATTTCTTTCCCTAAAGACTTCAGTGGTCCAGATGTGTTTTATGACAACCGATTATACTTTCATGGTCCCCATTTCTGAGAGGGAATTTTTCAACTCGAGAAATATTGGAGAGGAGGCCATGCTGGAATGTATTAGAATAGTCGTGTGATAGGTGTCATGGATAAATGCTTCATCAGCAAATAGACTGAGGTAGAAATGGAGATGGATAATATTATTGAGGTAGAAGTTGGTATCAAAAGAGGCATAGTTAGGAACAGCAGCAAAGGCTACAGAGAGAACAAGTACCCATAATGTATTATGATCCCAGCTGTGTTATTACTGGAACAAAGCAGATTTCAGATTGAAATCTGGCTTGATAGATTTTATTGGTGAACAAGATGGTCTTTCACTGAAACACAAGTAGATAATGCTGCAGAATAGCTGTTCACAATTAAGCAGAAGTTTCTTATGCAAAAGAACTGAAATAAAATACAATGACCCAAGCTACATTGCACAAGTTTAATATTATGAAACATATAGTAAAATGCAATCCCCTTAATCCCAAAAGAACTCCTTTGCACTACTCACACCAGAGGTAATTTTGTTCTCTGTCACATCGGCAAGTTTGACTTAACTATGGCTTCAATTCCTAGTCTTGAGAATGCAATAGCTTCTTCCTTAAGTCTTCAACTAAGCTTAGATTTTCTCATCTTTACCTAACCCCTTTAGAGTTTTAACTACTGGTGTGGAGCTTTCAAAATATCTCCATACACTAAGATAACTTGTTTCCTAATGTTTCTAAACTCTCTCCCTTCTTCAGCAGCAACTGTCTTCACATCTAACTTGAGCCAAGACCTCTCCAAACTAAAATCAAAGCCATTGGTGTTTCTCCTCAGCCAGAAACAAATTCCAAAGCCTTCTAATTGAAGCCTATTGTTGGGACAGATCCTCTGTCCCCGTGTTCGTTTGGAGGAGAGAGACACCGGGTCTGATTAAAAGTATAAACAGGTTTAATGAGAGAGAATCGTACACAGTACAGTGAGGTGTCTAGCTCACTGGAGAAGGCGTTCTGACTATTTTTTAATTTGTCTATCCTTTTGTTCTCTCACATTCCAGAGTTACATCCTTATTTGGTAAAATGCAGAATTTTTGTATGTCATTGGTTCTCACCCGATAACGTTCTATTACCTCAGTTTGAGCTACGTGCATCTAGACACAGCTCCAATGTCCTGTTATCTCTCACCCTCCCTGGGGCCTCTTCAGGCTATGCCATCAGCTTTTCAGTCTTTTCTTAGTGTAACATAATGGCTTACTGTTGTCTAGTGAAGCTAACAAGTTCCAGACTTGCTAATACTACCTTACGTGAGCACTACCTAACAATAAAGTTTCTTACACTACCTAACCTTAATAATGGATCCCAACACTATGCAACACTGTTTAGTCTATGCTTGTAAAATTTACCCAATGAGTATAAGGTCCAGAGAAAGTAAAACCCCATTGCTCTCCAAAAAATCCCTCTCATACAGTGCTTTAAATGAAATCACTCATGGCTAGAAATGCTCACAAATTAATCATTAAGCCACTCCACAGATAGAAACTAAAACCACATGCCACTATTCCAAATTTTTCAAAATATATGCATAATATCACGCACCTTAAATCACAAAGGCGCATTTGTAGTCACAGTATATGATTCATAACTTTGATTCGAACTATTTTGGTGATGCACTCGGGAGAAAACAGGGCCACAGGAGCAACACTGGACTATCCATCCTCTTGAGCATGTACTGCAATTCAGTGAGGTTATTGACTTTTACCTCAACTCCATTTGCTTGTGTTTGCTACACTTTCTTTGATATCTTTACTAAGCAATCCCGTTGTAAATTTTGATTTAGCAAGCATCAAAGTCTTTTGCCAGACAAACTTGAGATTGCATCTGGCTTGATGTGAAAAGTGGTTTCAGTTTTCATACCTGAATAGCCTTGCTCCAAGTGTAATATTATTTCCACATAGCTCAGGATATCCAACTGAATCTTTTGATCATTTTAACATCTTAATATGCTTCAGTTTTCTACTCAAGGGAAGATCATATTCTCAAAATTTAACTTTTTATACCTTGGTATTATTCTCCTCTATGCCCCCTCAAAGAACAATTTACATCTGTCTTGAGATCAGAACTGAAAACTAAACTTAGTCCTCCAGCTGGGCTCTCACCTAGGCTCTGTAGAGCTAAAGCATTCCTTGCTCATTTTATTATATTACAACTTGTTTGAGATAGAGACCATGTATCCAGTCACCTTTTTACTTACCTCCCCTCCCTGTCCACTAACTTTCAATGATTTGGAAACATGACATCTTAATATCATAGTCTCTTCACAGCATTGAGAAAATATTTGGGTTTGACTTTCTCAGTTCCTAAGTGGTTAACTCTATCTGTCCCAAAGTTGAATTCCATCTGTTTTGCCAACATTCTATTTCCTTTTACAGCTCACTCCTTACATCTACTGTGCCTTGTATTGTAGAACATTAAGTAACGAACTCCTTTATTTCTTTATCCAAGTCAAGAGTATGGTGAAGAGCCACGTTTCCAGTACGGATCTCTGGTAAACACTATTCTTCATACCCTACTAGCCAAGTGCTGTTTTGTCTACCTCTACTTATTGTTTCCTATCTCCTGCTCAGTTTGCAACCCATGTTGTACCTCTACTTCCATGTGTTTTCACTCTTGACAATCTTAGATACAGAATTTTAATCGTTTCTGGAAGTTCATGAAGGGAATAGTTATAGAGATTAACTTATCCATCATTTTTGTGACTTTCTCAAAAGAAATTCAATGAAGAACTATTATTTATCTATCAGTGCTGATGCTTTTGATCAGTTGATATATATCCAGCTGTTCAATCTTTCCTTCTGATATATTCCAGTTGTGCACAAATTAAACTGCTGAATTGTATTTGCCTATTTTCATTCCCTCCTCTTCTTTTCTAAATTGCAGAGTAGCATTGCCATTTTTTCTATCCAAAGGTGTAACACTGAATCTAGATGTCTTTGCAGTATAGCATTTCAAACTTCCTCACTCATTTCACATAACAACTTAGAATGGAAGCAATATTATGTTTTAGTAGAGATCCAAGCAGAGATGCAGAAGAATTGACATGGGCTCTGGAGCTCAAAACAAGCTCTCACATTTAGGAGAAGCAAGTGAGATTGGGGATAGATTGGTAATTTGCAGTGTCAGAGGGTGCAACTGAAATGGTTGAGAATCGTCTTGAAAGGGAAATGGAACCATTTGCAAAGTCGGCTTGCATGGGCAGTAAGAAAGGAATTTGAGTGGTTAAACAGGATTGAAGATCAGGAGGATGAGTCTTTTCCATGCGATGAGATTGGAAAGGGCATGAAGAGTTCAAGTGGAAATTCAAGCAAGAGGATTTGCAGCTGGATGATCAACTTTGGTGAGAGACTTTACAATTGTGGGCAAGAAGAAGATGGTGAATCAGCAAACGCAGTTGAATTATTGTGAAGAAGGAAACTGAACTTTGCATATGATCTTCCTCATTTTAGGTTGGAGGTACAACGGTGGCTCAGTGATTAGCACTGCTGCCTCACAGTGCCAGGGACCCGGGTTCGATTCCAGACTCAGGTAACTGTCTGTGTGGAGTTTGCACATTCTTTCCGTGTCTGTGTGAGTTTCCTCCAGGTGCTCTGGTTTCCTCTCACAATCCAGAGATGTGCATGTTAGGTAAATTGGCTAGGCTAAATTGCCCATAGTGTTGAGTGCATTAGTCAGGGGTAAATATAGGGTAGGGGAATAGGTCTTGGTGGGTTACTGTTCAGAGGGTTGCTGTAGACTTGTTGGGCCAAATGGCCTGTTTCTATACTGTAGGGAATCTAATCTAACATAAAGGTAAGCTAACACACATTATGTATTGGATAACATTTCAGTGGGGGAAGATCACATTTCTTGTAACCTTATAGAACTCTTGCCTGATAGCTATTGTTGGTTTGAGCAAAACAGAAGAGCAACAAATACTTTATTAATGCTTATAGTCCGGGAAGTCTTCTGGCACGATGATAGTGTCCCTACCTCTGGACCAGCAATTCTTGGGTAAAATCGTGCACTGGGACTTGTAAGCTCTGAAAGAATGTTAATGATGTGTTTGTTATAACAAGTTGGGATTCCTTCCTCTCTTTCCCCACTGAAGTCTGCAAAAAAAGAAGGAAAAGAAGAGAGCAATAGTGTGGATGTGTAAATACAATTTAAAAATTAAATTGCTTAGTACTGTGAGTGTTTGCAAAACATGAAGTCTTGCTTCATAAAGGCCAAAGTGTTACTTGCAAATGAGCTGTATCCTCCCTTCACAAGACTTAATTGTGATGCAAGAAGAACAAATATAAATGAAGTTCCATTCATCATCTCAAATCATTGCTATGTAATTTTCAGCTCAATAACGTTTTTTACACTCCCATTAATTACTTTTCTCTCCATCTGCTCTCCCAATTTTATAAAATACAATTTATTTGATAGTTATCAATGTATGCCTTACTAATACTCCATATGTAAAATTATTATTTTATAACTTTTATCAATACCAAAATAAATGTTGAGTTTCATGATCATTGAGGAATTAATTTAGATTTTGACAGTAGAGAATCACAATTAACATTCTTTGGTGAAGTAGTCGTAGTTGTTAAATTACTGTGAATTTATGATTATCTCCGTGACTGTTAACTACCCCAACTTAGTTTTACTTCAGCACACTCCAAACATTATACTTAACCATCATGATCTGGAATATTCGGCAGACCTCTTCTTGGCTTGCAAATTCAAAACACATCCTTTATGAATAAGTGTCCTTGAAATGGATCTTGAGGAGAAAAAACTCAAAAAGCATTAGAACGGTTTTAATCTTCCTCATATCTTTTAAAGAGAGTTCTTTTCATAGAAGTATTATTTTTCAGATGAGATGTGATTGTTTTGCAATCAACCAGCATTTATTTTGCATGATTTCCCATGTCACTTAATTGGTTAAATTAGTGGATTGCTGATACTGAAATAGGATAGGTAGTAGGACTATAATTGTCTCTGGGTTCCCCTGCCTAAAGCTGAAAGTGCATACTAATATGTATATGGTCTTGACTGCAAGGCTTCTTGAGGCTGAATACCCTGTTAGAACTTACTAGCTCAGCTCACATATGAAGATGAATGGTTTAGTGAGGTACTGAAAGACACTTGGTTGTGATGAGACTATAGTCCAGGAGAAATCAAGTGATGCGTAACATGTTGGCAGAAAAGAGAAAGGGCAGGAGTCTTGATCCAAAGGTGGTATTTTGAAATATCAGTATGATTTTTTTAATTTGTTTGTCTTTTTACAGTGAGTGATAGCTGCTTCAGGAACCTTGCAGAAGATAGAAGTGGGATAAACCTTAAAGACCTGGTCCAAGACCCTTCACTGTAAGTCTAACACAGGCAACATAGAAGTTCATGTGTAACTTCAGCAATAAGACATCAAATTTGGAATAATAATGTGTCTGCTTCAAAACAAGTCAAGTTTATTGTAAATAAATGCTATTCTACTGAATAAGTATTTTCCATGTTTTTACTTTATACTTAAAAGCTTGGAGAGGTGACCTCAATAATTCTGTGGTGTCATTCTCTGAGGACACAAAAAGAACTGTTAAGCCATAATTAACTTTACGAATGCTGGAAAAGTGAGTGGGCCATTTATCTTCCTTGTAATGTGAACAATGTCAGTGCCATTGAAAATATTTGCAGTGTTAAATTTCCTATTTGAATTAAGTGTCACCAGATCTGAGAGAAAATAAATGACCTTAAATATCCTGATAATTGTGAATAGATCATTGAAAGAAACATTGTTTGTAATTTAATTTGAACTGACATTTTCATGCTGCTTTGTTTTTATACAATGCACCAAGTAGATTTGAAAAAAAGTCCATGATTATGGGATTCTGCCAACATTTTTGAAAAAATTATTTCCTAGGATGCTAGCTAACCTACCGCTTTTTGCTCATCCCTAATTGATCTTGAGAAGGTCATGGTGAGCCACCTTTTTGAAGTGTTACAAATGATGGGTTGCAGTAACACCCACAGTACTGTTAGGTCAGAGTTCCAGGATTTTGACCCAGCAACAAATTTCCAAATCAGGTTAGTGTATCACCTGGAGGGGAATTTGCAGGTGGTGATGTTCCTGTGTCTTTCTGTTGTCTTTCAAGATATTAAAGATTGTTAACTTAGCCAGTTTAAAAGCATGTGATTGGGCAGCACTGGGGTGATTCATCAAACAAGATTGAATAATTGCAGATGGAAAGGCTAACATGGAATAGCTCACTGCATTTAAATCTTTTAGACTTGTTCCTCATCCACTACTAGCACATAGTGGCAGCAGTGTGTACCATCTATAATTTCTATTAAAACTAACCAAAAATCCTTTGACAGTGACTTCTACATATGCAACCTGTCAAAATGAATCCAAAGCACTATGACACAGAAACCAAAGCAGTTTTTTTGGGGGGGATAGGGTTTATTAACTACACAGTATTTCAGCTCTTTTCACGTACTGCCTGATCCCCCTTTATATCAACCAGTCATCTCATTAATTAATTAATCTTGAAGTTGTTCTGGATTGCATTGAGTTTCTTGAGTTGCTTGGAGGCGTTGATATATTAGAGAGGAGTGCTTGCTAGAAGCTGTATGTGGGAGGGTGTTTGGACATCTTCCTTTTCTCTTTCTGCTTAGCTCATCCTCAGTCATGCACTTATACTTGAGGAAAATCTTGTGATTTCAGACTGACATTCAGCTATTGCTTTCTGTTGCCATTACGTGAAAGTCTGTGGTTATGTTTCCTTTTCCATATCTCCCTAAATAGATTGGAGCCCTGAGTCTGATAGGGTATGGTCTCCTGAAACTATCCATCACATTGCTGTTGTGCTTGTGCCTGGTCCAGCACTTAAAATGACGACCCAGATAATATAATGTGAAGATTAGGATCATCAGCACTGAGTGATTCATGCACATAAGAGAGCAGCTGCAAGTAGAAAGGATAACTTGGGAAATAGCTCACCAGATTTAAAATGTGTGATCTAGCTAAAGAGAACAACACGATATAATTTAGATGTATCTCTTTTAAAGAAAGATGCTTTTGATACATCGTTAATTCCTGACTGCGTTGGATTGAGTGTCAGGGAGCTTCTGAGCATGTGTGCTGCCAACATGTATGGGATTCTCCTGCTGTAATGGCCACATTTCCATCAGCAATGGGGTATGTGGTTCCCTCAGAGATTTTTGCAGCTCCTCTGGCATAAATCTGTGGGCTAATGTCATCTTTCAAGAAACTTATCCTGGGGCTATTCAGCCTGCATGACTCCCTCCAACATTAGTCCGGGCAATCGAGTAGGCTTCAGTCGCTTAATGGATATCCTGCAGTCAACTGCCTTTTGCAGCATTTGGAGTACTGTTCCACAGTCTGTTGGCAAGAAGCAATGTTAAGGATGCAACATCTTTGCTTCACTTCGGAGCAACAAACAGCACATCAGAACCCATGAAATCCCTGGCATCAGATAACAAGTTGGATCAGACTGGCTTTCTTAAGCCTGAGCTTTGCAAATGCCTTAGCCATAGTCCCTTTATGAGCCTATGACTGAAATATAGCAACTTTTCCCCTTTTATTGAGATGGAACCTTGTCGGAGCATAAGTGTAGGTAAGAAAGCAATTAAAGTGGATAGTTTGGGCACATCCAAGGGTGGTAATTAGAATGCACACATTCCTGTAAGCAAGTAAGCAATCTTGTTCACAAAGAGTTCCCCGCTAGCTAATGTTCTGCAGTGTTAGTTGACATAGTTATCGATGCTGTTACTTGGACACGTAAAAGTGTACCTGAGAATGGAAGCATTAGAGTGCTGTTAGATTTGACAATGAATGCAGGGCAGCAGGGGATATTCAGCTGATGAGCTGCTGCTGAAGATCTCCAGCTGCAGGCAAGTGATGGACCCCTCCACTTTGCCTCCCTTATTTCACGCTGGCACATAAGACAAAAGTATAATGGAAATTGAGGGCAAAGCAGGCTCCGACCTACATGATGTGTGACTGCTGATCAAGCACCATTTATACATCAGTGGAGTTAGGTGAAGCATCTGCAGAAAGAGAGACAGAGAGAGGGAAACAGCTGCATGCATACCACCTTCAATATCCCAAAATGCTCCAAAGCACTTCACAGCCAATTAAGTATTTTTGACGCACAATCACTGTTGTAACGTAGGAAAGACGGAACCATTTTGTGCACAGCAAACTTCAATAATAGTCAGTGTGATAATGATCAGGGAATCTGCTTTTGTAATGTTTGAAGAATATTTTTAATCTGCAGATCTTGTACGAGACATTTGTGGCACCTAAGCTAAAGTATAATGCATGTTTCTGGATGCCACATTATAGGAAATATGTGAAAGTATTGAAGAGATTTACAAGAATTGTTCCATGGGTGAGAAACTTCAGTTATTAGAATAGTTTAGAGACACTGGGACTGCAGAGAAGAAGAGTTCTGAGAGAAGTCCTCAAAATCATGAGGGTGATTGAATACAGCTGATAGGGATAAACTGTTCTTGCTTGTAAAAGATCAAGAACAAGAAGGCACAGATTTAAAGTGATTTGCAAACGAAGCAAATGTGATGTGAGAGAATTTTATTTTCACAACATTACGAGTGGTTTGGGTCCAGAATGCACTGCTTGGAGGGGCATTGGAGACAAGTTCAAAAAAGAGGGTATTGGATGATAATTTAAATAGAAAGAATGTGTAAGGGGAAAAAGGCAGGAGAATGGCACTAAGTCATTTGGAGGGCTTACACAAACATGATCAGCTGAATGACCTCCTTTTGCACTGTATGCCTTTGGTGGTTCTTTGAATAAATGTTAGCCAAAACATTAGGGATAACTCCACTGCTGTTCCTTGAAATAGTGCCATGTGATCTTTCACATCCATTTAAGAGGGCAGACAGAGTCTTTTTAGTCATCTTCAATTTGCATGACTGCACTGGGTTGTCAGCTGTGATTTCTGTGCTGAACTCCTAGGATGAGATTTTGAAGCCAGAGCTATCTAACTCAGTGAGGACAGGTAGACAATCCTTTATTCGAAATTCCAAAATTCGAAGTTTTTTGAGAAGTTTTTTTTCTCCATAACAAAATTGTTTGGCGTGCAAACAGTTAACCCAACTCAATACACACTTGACCCATATCATTCGGATGTGACATGGTTCAACTCTGGCAGGCATCGATTCTGTCTCAACGTTCGTAGTAATCACGAGTGGGTCTGGCGTTCGGTAATTTTTTAAATATTTAACGATGAAAATGTCATTTAATCCTTTGTCCGAAAAATTCCAAAATCCGAAAGACAGCTGGTACCGAAGGTTTAGGATAAAGGATTGTCTACTTGTACTACCAACTAAAAGGTGAAGGTAAAGTTACCATGGTCCGACTGGATCATAAGGCTGATCTCTCATTAGTAAGCGATGACTGAAGGTGAGTTAGTCCGAGGGTCACCATGCAACAGGCAAGGGGTTACATTGAGAAGGTGAGACCTTCATGCTAATCTCAGTCAGTGCGAGAGTTGAACCCACACTGTGATGTTATTCTGCAAAGCAAATAGTCATCCAGCCAACTCAGCTAATCAACTCTCATGGCTTCTAACTAAGCTGCAACTGATGCAAATCACATACCAGAGCACTGATTTTGGAGAAAGCTGCAATCTGTGAACCTGACCGACCAATCTTCCTAATTCCACTTGTCCACAGAAAAAATGATGAACATGATAGGCAGACATGGCATATTTAAGAGAACATTGTATTGCTGATAGTTTTTGGTACATCTTGAAAACAGCCAGAGGAAAGGAACTTCAGGGCTGCAGTGACCTTAATGAAACAAGCAATGCCACACTAACTATGACCATTGAATGTGCATGTTGTTGTTAAACAAAAGACACAACTCTGAGTCCCCTTTGTTCCTCCCTGTGGTGGCTAAGCCCTTATCACATGTTCTATCTGGATTGCAATCATCAGAAGAAACCCCATGAAGAAAGGCATATTCTATCCACAACTTCTCAAGTTTTTAAAATAAACTACATAACAAAAATATGTACTGTTTAATATGCGGCAATTTTTTTCTCAAAACATGCCAACTGAAAGCAGGTGATGGTCTACTCACTTACCACTGTGACCTGCTGTCTCCTGTCCCATTAGGCAGTTGATGAGTCAACAGTTCTCCAGGTCTTTGAACACCTTTTCTGAGGCCAGCCACAACCAGCTTGTGCCCAAATTGCCATTCCCTCCATCAGCTGCTGTGATGACTCTGTCCTGCCCCTGTCCTTCACTCACACATTGGTTGATAGCTGCACTTTGCTTGCCCATTCCTCATCTTCTCAGTGACCATGATCTTCTAATCCCTCATCCTCTGTCTGCCTCTGCTCTTGATGTGGAATCTCTGCACTGACTTGACTTATTATTGGTGAGACTTGAGTGTTTAAATTACACTGTTTCAGACCACTGATGAGTGTTTTCACACCAGTGTGTCAAATGTTTGGACCTGTCACAGCCACCTATCCCACAGCTGAGTACATTTAGACCATTAATATGATCCTTGAACATATGAATCCCTTCAGCTCCATTGATCACAGCTGAAATTTGTCCTGGCATTTGCCTCACTCCATGTTTTCTTTGCCTAACTCCTCTATTTTCATGAATGTCTTCATCTCCTCCCTTCTACCCACATTTCTGGAATTATCTCCAACTTTTAAACCCTTATATCCTTCTAACCTCTCTCTCTTCCCACGATCTGATCCTGCCTCCTTCCCTTTCACATGCCTTCACCCAGTCTCTTCTTTCCTCCTTCTTCAAGCTTCTCTTCTCTGCATCACAGCTTGTTCTTTTATCCTCTCACTTTTGATGTCTCTCTCTTGCTTCTTTCTCCATCTGTTTTCACCACCTACTGTTCCTTTCTTGTCCCATGTGTGCTATCTTTTCCTCTCTTCTCTCCTGCTCTATCAGGTCTCTCCTGATTGTTTCATCTTCTTCCTCCAGCTTTCTCCCCATCTGTAATCCTATTTAAACCAAATACTATGATTTCTCTGGCTCCTTGAGCAATGTCATTGAAACTACAATGAAACAAAGGGGCAAACATTAATCATTAAATTTTAGATTGTGCGCAATTGCTTAAATGTCAATTTCAACATTTGGTGTCCTACACAATGTGTTCTACTTCACTGGCATCATACTCTGCCTTCTAATAATGACTGATGTTTGATTATTCTTTGAGAGTTTCTGTGGCAAGAATAAAACTAAGTTTTCTGCATATTTGGAGGAGATGTCAAAAGAAAAATGATAGTTGTCTGCACAATTGATCTTGGAATTTAGCAGAATAATCAATTCAGTTGTGAAACTAATAACTACTTTTAAAGTTATTAATTCTGTTGCTGAAAAAAAAGACATATTGTGGAAAGTTTTCATCTTGCACTTTTCAGGACAGCGGCAAAAATACTAAATTTCAAAGAGAACAGCAGTTTATACTGGATGAGAAAAGGGTACTGATTGGTTCTGCAGAGAAACACTCAATACACTTCAGAGGAACATTATCAAATAATGTTTGGCACAAAGCCACAAAATGATAGACTCGACCAATTTATCAAAGGTTTTCTGAAAGAAGGTAAATATTTATAATTATAATAGCAGCTTTCATAATTTCAGGACATTTTAATGGGGTTTACAACCATTGACCTTTTAAGGTGCAATCACATTTGCAAAACAGGAATTACATCATCCAAACTACAATCAGCGACAAACAGCAATGTAACAATGATCAGTAATCTGTTTTGTTGAGGGATAAATGTCTTTTTAAACCATTCAGAAATCTTCAGATTTCTCTCATCTGCTGTAATCGATTGTAAAAGCCAATATTGATCTCCGGGAAATACCATTAACAGTTCTTCCTTACTAAGCATCTTCACACCTTTAAGAAATTCACCAGGACTTGCATTCACTACCTTGAGAGCATTCAAATATTAATGGAAATCATTTCTTCCCAAATTAGAATACAGAATATTGTTACTCTAGCACAGTTTTGCTTGGAAGCGATATAAAAGTTTGGTGAAGTAATTCAAGGCAGATCAATGAACTGTGACTTTATTCTCTTCTGTACCGAGGCAGTGTAGCCCCGATTAGAATAATTAACCTTGCTTGTTTATTAAAGGATTTATTAAATATTTGCTGCATCTCCTGTCAAGTTCAGACCAAGAGAAATATCAAATAATATTTCTTAAAGGTGAAAAATCACTGTTCATGTTTATTTCCAAATAAAGTGGTTCCTGGATCAAAAACATGATTTAGCCAGCCCAATTTGTACCACATACAAACTGTGCTGACTGTTTTTGAAACGTCTTACCTATTCACGGACTATCTTGGGCGGCTCAGTGGCTAGCACTGTTGCCTCAATAGGTTCTCTTTCCAGCCTCTCTTAAATAAAGGTACAACATTAAACACCCTCCAGTCCTCTCGTGGCTATGGATGAAGCAAATATCTCTGCGAGGGGCCTCACGATTTCCTCCCTAACTTCCCACAAAGCCTGGAATGTAATTGATTGGGTCCCGGGAAGTTACGTTCCTTTATGTTTTTTAAGACTTCCAGTACCTCCTCTTCTGTAGTATGGACCAGTTTCAAGATATCAATATTTATTTCCCCGAGTTCCCTAGCCTCTCTGTCTTCCTCCATAGTATAAACTGAAGTGAAATATTCATTTAGTATCTCTTCCATCTATTGTGGTTCCACACATAGACGATCTTATTGATCTTTAAGGGACCCTATTCTCTCGTTAATTTTTTTTTATCCTTAATGTATGTGTAGAATTTCTTCGGATTATCCATAGCATTATCTGCAAAGGCTACCTCATATTCCCTTTTTGCCCTCCTGATTTCTTTCTTAAGAATACCCCTACATCCTTTATAAGTGAATCTCTTCAAGAGATTCACTTGATCCCAGTTGTCTATACCTAACATTTACCTCCTTAATTTTGATCTGAGCCTCAATATCTTTATTCATCCAGTGTTCCTCAGTCCTACCAGCCTTCCCTTCACTCTCATAGGAACATAATGGGTAGCATGGTGGCTCACTGGTTAGCACTGCTGCCTCACAGTGCCAGGGACCTGGCGACTGTCAGTGTGGAATTTGCACATTCCCCCTGTGTCTGTGTGGGTTTCCTCCGGGTGCTCCAGTTTCCTCCCACAGTCCGAAGATGTGCAGGTTAGGTGAACTTGCCGTGATAAATTGCCCATCGTGTTCAGGGATGCGTAGGTTAAGTGCATTTGTCATGTGAAATGTGGAATAATAGGGTAGGGGAATGAGTCTGGGTGGGATACTCTTCAGACGGTCAGTGTGGACTTGTTGGGACAAATGTCCTGCTTCCATCCTGTAGGGAGTCTATGATATAATACCTCTTAACTTTTATTATTTTACTTCTGAAAGCCTCTCACTTGCAGACATCCTTTTACCTGCGAACAGATACCCACGTCAACTTTTGAAAGTTCCTGTCTCATACCATCAAAATATGTTTTACTCCAGTTAAGAACTTTAACTTTTATACAAGGCTTATCCTTTTCCATAACTATTTTAAAACTAATAAAATTATGATCACTGGTCCAAACGTACTCCCCCACTAACGCTTCAGTAACGTGCCTGACCTTATTTCCCAAGAGAAAATTAAGTTTTGCTCCTTCTTCAGTCAGTACATACTGCTAAAGAAAAGTTTCTTGAACGCATTTAATTCCTCACCAGCACCTCACTCTAAAACAATTCAAGTTAATGTCTGGAAAGCTAAAATACCCTACTACTACAACCCTATTATTCTTATATATATCTGAAATCTCTCTAGACATTTGGTCCTCAGTTTCCCACTGACTATTGAGAGGTCTATGACATAATTCCATCAAAGTGACCATCCTCCTCTTATTCCTGACTTCCACCCAGTGAACAATTCCTTAGAAATATCCCCTCATAATTCAAGAATAATGTTTTCCCTTATCAAAAACACCTCGCCCCTCTTTTCTTGCCTCCCTTTCTATCCTTCCTATAATATATAAATCCCAAAACACTGAGCTGCCGGCCCTGTCCCTCTCTCAGCTATGTCCTTTGATATGTTACCATACATATCCTGTGTTCAACTGCCTTTCCTGTAAGAGTTAGAAATCACATAACACCAGGTTATAGTACAACAGGTTTATTTGAAAGCACTAGCTTTCTGAGCGCTACTCCTTCAGGTGGTTGTGGAGGATAAGATCATAAGACACAGAATTTATAGCCAACGGTTAAAGTGTTATACAGTGATATATTGAACAAACCTGGATTATTAAGCCTTTCATCTTTTAGAATGCAGGTTTCAGTTCTTAATATGTAAATCTCAGAACTACTTTTAAGTCACCTTCTCGAGATAACTTAAGATTTTATAACAAAAGATGGCATCTCAGTTCAGACAATGCATTAAAAGTGTGAAGTCGAAGGCTGTCTGTATCCCAATCTTGAGTCAGACTGGTTCTATTTCCAAAGTGGAATTTACAAAATATTACATGGATTGACTGCCTGCAGATTTTGAATTTTTTGAGCAAAATAGAATGTATCTGCAAACATAATCCTGCAAATACAAATTCACCCCATATATAAAAATATATATGAGTGTGTACAGGCACGCGAACGTGTGAATATGCACGTGAGAAAGTGTGTATGCGCGTCTGAAAGCTTGGTAAAGTGGGTGTGGTGGAGTATAAGCCTGTGAGAGGGTCTGTGCTGGGTGTGAGTGTGGTGGGTATATGTATGTGTATGTATGAGAGAGAGTCTGCGTGAGTGTGAGAGTATGTCCGAGTGTGTATGTATGTGTGCTTGTGTGAGAAAGTGTGCAATGTAGTGGGGTTACCTGTAGTGCAACATGAACCCAAGGTTGAGGCCATCATCATGGGTACCAAACTTGGCTATCAGCCTCTGCTTAGCCACTTTGCATTGTTGCCTATCCCAAAGACTGCCTTGGAAGACGGTCACCTGAAGATCCGAGGTCTCTGACCGCTGAAGTGCTCCTCGACTGGGAGGGAACACCCTTGTCTGTTGTTTGTGAGGTGTCGTAACGTCAGCTTGGTCTTGCCAATGTACCATGCCTCAGGGTATCTTTGCCTGCAGCGTATGAGATGGACAAAGTTGGCTGAGTCACATGAGTACCTGCTGAATACACGGTGGGTTGAATCCTGACAGGTAATGATGGAATCTATGTCGACACTCTGACATGTGTTGCAGTGGTTGACAAGACAGAGTTGTATGGTGTTATGGTTGATGTTGTCCTGAAGGCTGTGCAGTTTGCTGTGAACAATTATCTTTTTAAGGTTTGGTGGTTGTTTAAAGTTGAGAAGTGGAGGCGCAGAGAAGGTCTTCACTGGATTGTACTGTAATCTTTTGCTATAAATTCTGTGCCTTATGATCTTATACTACACAACCACCTGACAAAGGAGCAGCACCCCGAAAGCTAGTGCTTCCAAATAAACATGTTGGACTATAACCTGGTGTTGTGTGGTTTCTGACTTTGTCCATCCCAGTCCAACACTGGCTCCTCCACATCATAATTTCCTGTAAGATCCCTTGCATTGAAATAAATGCAATTTAATTCTTCAGAGTTACCTCATTTTTGACAACATACCATCCTGAATTCACATTCAAGTAACAGAATCTCCTGTCTGTGCCCCTGACACATGACTTCCATGTAACAATTACACTTTTGAACTTTGACAGAACCCCATTTAACAGAAGATTGATTCTTGGTGCCTAAGATCTGGTTGCCACTTCTATTTTCCTCTGGGAGGCTATTCTTCCCAAGAAAACCCAAAAAGGGTGTATTTGTTTGAGAGAAGAATAGACACTGGAGACTCCCGCACTACCTTTTTACCTGTCCTGACAGTCACCCATCTATCTGACTGAACCTGCATTGTGACCACCACTCTAAATCTTCGAACCATCACACTCTGCTTTCTGGGTGCTCCTCAGTGAGTCCAACTACCTCTCCAGCTGAATCAAATGGTCTGATATGAGACGAATCCAAACATATCTCCTGTAGACATAGTCTCCAGGAACTGTTAACTGTTCCCTAAACTTCCAGATTCAACAGGAAGAATATACCACTCTATCAACTGCCACAATTGCCTCTTCAGAATTTGTTGATGGAGACTTGCTAAAAGGACTCAAATGTTTATCATTTCCAGTGTTTGTAAACTGATTGCTGCTGACACATTATACTGTGAGAACTTAAATCCTACATTCTATAATGCCTGAAAGTAGAAAATCTAAACGCAACCTAAAAATATACTACTCTCCCTTACCCACAGTTTTTAATTTTAAGCATGCAAAATCATTTGAACAAATGATAATTATCTTATACTTGAGCCTTATGGATTATGGAAAGTATTTGAAGGAATATCAGTTGAATTTTTTTTTAGTTCAGTTATATGGGAGATGATGACCTAGTGGTATTATCAAAAGACTGTTAATCCAGAGAACTGAGTATTGTTGTGGGCACCCAGGTTCAAATCCTGCTATGGCAGTTGGTGCAATTTGGAGAAAGTGAGGATTGAAGGTGCTGGAGATCAGAGTCGCGAGTGTGGTGCTGGAAAAGCACAGTAGGTCAGGCAGCATTTGAGGAGTAAGTGAGTCAATGTTTTAAGCATAAATCCTTCATCAGGAAGTTGTGAGTGCGAGGGAGGGAGAGAGGGTGGGGAGGGTTGAGGGGGGAGGGTGGGCAAGGAAAGCTGAGAATGCGATAGGTAGATGAAGGTTTCAGAGAACATCGCTGGGATACATGCATGAAGCAACCCCAATACCCTATGGTCGAATATTTCAACACCACCTCCCACTCCACGAAGGACATGCAGGTCCTGGGGGTCCTCCACCGCCAAATTCTAGGCACCTGATGCCTGGAGGAAGAACATCTCATCTTCCACCTGCGGACTCTCCAACCACATGTGATCAGTGTTGATTTCACCAGTTTCCTCATCTGCCCTCCTCCCACCGCATCTCAAATCCAACCCTCCAACCCGGCACTACCCTCTTGACCGTCCATCTTCAATCCCTCCTATCTGCTGCACTCTCCATTCTGACCTGTCACCCCACTTTCACCTACCTATCACATTCCCAGCTACCTTCTCTCCTCTCCTCCCACCCGCTCTGCCCCCGCCCCGCCACACAACTTTATCTCTCAGTCCCCTTGGGCACCCCCTCACATTCCTAATGAAGAACTTATGCTTAAAACATCGACTCTCCTGCTCCTCTGATGCTGCCTGACTGGCTGTGCTTTTCCAGCACCACACTCTTTGAATCCAGAATTTTGACCCAGTAATAGTAAAGAAACTGAAATCTCGTTTCAAGTCAAGATGATCTATTACTTGAAGGGGAACTTGCAAATGCTGTTGTTCATATGCATTGTAATTCATTGTGTGGTGAAGATCAAAGGGTTGGATTGTGCTTTCAAAGAGCCTTGGTAGGTAGATGGCACATGTGCTGCAAATGAGTCATCAATGTAGGGAATGGATTTTGAAGATGGTGGATGTGGTGCCAATCAAGCAGCTGCTTTCTCCTGGATGGAACTTCTTGAGTATTGCTGGTACTATATTCATCAAGACAAGTGGAGAACGCATGCTATGCTCAGCATTGATCCAAATGGTTTGTATTGATACATAAATTCCACATAAATCTTTTCACTCCACCTATCCTGTTGTTTTTCTTTTTGTTGTCTTGTTCTTAGGGCTAGTCTATTTACCTCACCAATTACGACTTATCACATGTTGTTGATGATTAGGAAACTTGGCAATGAGGATGTTGTTAAAGATCAGGGAGAGGATGAAATTTTCACCTCTACCTCTGTGTGTTATAGTATTTTATAAATTAAATCAGCCCAAAATATTTTGCTTTCAGTGGAACCAGAATGTACAGCCCAAATAACCTACTTACACATTATTTGGCCTGATTACATTTTTAGAAAAATTTCAGTTGTTCCATTTGGTCTATTCTTAACGTACTAAACTTTAGATTTGGTTTGTGTGAAAATGATTTTGAGAAAACAGAAGTAAGTATTCTATAACTCTTTTCTGTTATTATAGAAAGTAGTATGTGTTTTTTTCATTCTTGGGAAAGAAGTACACATGCTTAAAATCAAAAACAAAAACAAATATTGAAGGAAGTTCTGAGGAAAGGTCACCAGACCCAAAACATTAACTCTGATTTCTCTTCTCAGATACTGTATGACCTGCTGAGCTTTTCCAGCAACTTCTGTTTTTGTTATCAAAATGGAATTTGATTTACTTGAGCCCTAATTATTAAAGAATTGTCGAATGAGCGTCCAGAAAAATCTATATTTTTAAATGTTTACTGGGCCAGGTATAGCACATTGAGACTCTCCAGTTAATGGGAATAGTAAATTTATGTTACTGAGTTAGATGTAAATAATGTCTTATTAGAAGATGTTTTATATCTTTTATTGTCCATAGTATTATGTTTTAAAGATTACTAAACAAGATGCATAAAGTTTCAAGCATTTTAATGTATCATGTCTGGTCAAAGCAACTGCTAAAAAATTTCTTTATTTAAACATAAATAAAATACTGAGAATATTAGAAATCCAAAATGAAAAGCAACATTGCTGGAAAAGCTAGTCAGATCAGGCAGCCATCATGGGGTGAAACACAGTTAATGTTTCAGGTTGAATGGCCTGTCATCAGAACTTCTCCTCCAGAGATGTCTGTTTACCTTGATGTTCTGCTCTTCTTATTGATGGGATTTCCATCAGAAATAGATTGTCTTTTCCACCTTCACTTTCTGTTTCCTATTGATCTATTTAGCTATTGATCAGTTTTTTTCTATCATCCACTTCCACGGCTAGATTTCCTTCGTCAGCAGTCTCATGTTTCAATTTGTTAAGTTGAAATCTAATATAAAGTCCACCATTCTAATTTTGATTACTTTTGCTTCAGGCCTTTCAGAACTCCTCAAAACATTGTTCTTGCTGTATCCAGAGACGCTTTCTCAATATTACACACCTACTTATGTACACAAATGCACTTCAAAATCTTAATGCCACAGATTAGATTGCTTTAAATAAACTGTCAATCAAGAGAACCCAGAATGTTTTTCTCTAAAACACAAACGGAATTTGTATGCTCTAACCCTTACAATTTAATAATTGTGAGCTATCGTCATCCACAGTCCCCAACTCTAGTAACGCACATTTAAAAAGCATGAAATATTGTAATAGACCGTACAAGGTTAGCATCTAAGGTTAGCACCATGTAAATTTGTCTTGGCAGGACGGCAAAATTGTCAGCAATCCATTGATAGCCCAGATTCGCCAGGAATTCCTTTCCTTTTATGTGAATGGAGGAAAAAAATAGAGGACACATGAATGGGATATAATAAGGGTTGCAATAGGCAGCCATCTGTTGTAAAAATAAGGCAACTATCCCAAAATTTGTTAAATGACAAATAATGATCAGAGATCCTATTAAATGCAAGGATATTGTCACATCTATGATAAGATTTATTTTTCATTATCAAAGGTCCGACATTGGTGGTTATTAAAATAAATTTCTGTCTTCCTAGTGCTGTGAAACCTTTTCTTTGCCTCACACTTGTCTTTACAATCTTCTGAAGACAGAACTGCATTTTACAGCATTGTGGTAAGAAAGTGTGAACGAGATGTTTGGAAAGCAGTCAGGTCAGCTGATGAGGAGAGAGATCATCACTAGGTTTTAATTAGTCATAGCTTTTTACTTATTGTGCATGCTGGGACCACAATTATTTGTAATATTTATTAATAACTTGGGTGAGGAAAATGAACAATATATCCACATGTTTGCATATGGCACAAAAATAGGTGGAAATGCAAGTGGTGAAGATCACTCAAGTCTGCAGAGCAATAATAACAAGTTAATCAAGTGGGCAAAACTTGACAGGTGGAATGCAATGTGGGAAATTATGAGGTTATGCACTTTGGCAGAAAGAAGAGGATCTGAAGACAATTTAAGTGGAGTGACACGAGGGAAAGCTACAGTAAACAGTTTAGGATTCCCTGTGCATAAATCACGTTGAAAGCTAGCATCAGAGTTCAACAGTTGGGGAAAGCAAATGGGATATAAATATAGGGGGAGTCTTTTTTAAGCTATACAAGGCACTAATCAGACCATAGTTGGAATATTGTGAACAGTTTTAGGCCACTTCTCTCAAGAAAGATGTATTGGCATTGCATGCAGTCAAGAGAAGGTTCATGAGCCTGATCCTGAGTATGGGATGGCTGTCTTTTGAGGAGAGGTTAAGTCAGTTCGGCCTGTACTCGTTGGAGTTTAAAAGCATAAGAGACAATCTGATTTAAACACTGAAGATCTCATGAAAACTTTACAGGATAAATGCAGACATGTGGTTCCCCTCTCTGGGAGAATCTAGGATTGGGGATATAATCTTAGAGTTGGAGATTGTCACTTTAAGCTAGAGGTGAGGAGGAATTTCTTCTCTGAGGTTAGAATCTGGAACTCTTTACTACAGGATATCGATGCTGAGTCATATTCAGGTA
The DNA here is from genome assembly GCF_020745735.1 of Hemiscyllium ocellatum. Lineage (NCBI taxonomy): Eukaryota > Metazoa > Chordata > Chondrichthyes > Orectolobiformes > Hemiscylliidae > Hemiscyllium > Hemiscyllium ocellatum. Next base: position 44,108,924 of record NC_083408.1, read on the forward strand.
TAGACAGATAGAGCAAGTCAGATTTGTAATCAGAAAGGGAAATAAGAGTTATGAGGAAAATGGAGTTGTATCAGATCAGCCATGATCTCTTTGATTGGTGGACCACTCTTGATAGGCTGTGGGCAATGTCTGTTCTTGTGTCTTGTGTTCTGACCGAAAAGGTACTGCCTTTACACATTTTTCTGCCATTCTACACCCTCACCCATTCACCTGGAACCCTCAACCATATTGTATAGATAAACTTTTGAAGTAGCATTTTATCCTTTTGTCACCATGTGCCATAATGATGCAGTTTGCATCTAAACGTTCTTGTAAAAGTGTTCCATTTTTTTGTATATTGATTTCTATTAGAAATAATGTAGTTGTTCCATCTGCTCTTCCTTCCTCGCTGCTACACTGTTTATACAAGAGTTGTCATTAATTTTGCTTTTAAAAAGAAGCTGTGTTATTTCTTGGCACCAACTGGTTAAATGGATGTTGGTATTCAGCTGAGGCAGGAGGTGTGCTTGAGATATTACCTTATTGTAACTCAATATCAAACTTTACCATTATATATTTCCCTTGTGGATGTTTAGATCTTCTGTTAAGTACTAATAAACATTTCGGTACAGTAGCTCATCATAAATTGATTATTTCTTCAATTAAGCTTCTATTTGTAAATTCAAACAGCATGGGGCGGCACGGTGGCACAGTGGTTAGCACTGCTGCCTCATAGCGCCAGGGACCTGGGTTCAATTCCTGCCTCAGGCGACTGACTGTGTGGAGTTTGCACGTTCTCCCCGTGTCTGCGTGGGTTTCCTCCGGGTGCTCCGGTTTCCTCCCACAGTCCAAAGATGTGCGGGTCAGGTGAATTGGCAATGCTAAATTGCCCGTAGTGTTAGGTAAGGGGTATATGTAGGGGTATGGGTGGGTTGCACTTCGGCGGGTCGGTGTGGACTTGTTGGGCCGAAGGGCCTGTTTCCACACTGTAAGTAATCTAATCTAATTACAATTGTGCATCAAGCTTGAGGTATGACTTTCTTCCTGCTGCTTTGTTATGGTTTCTCGAAGGTAAAATTGGACTACATATCATCCTCAGTGCAACACAAGTGTGTGAAAAAAAGTCTTGCGTTTCTCTTTTCTCAGGTACCATTTGCATGGCAAAACATGTTTTCTAAATTTCTCCCTGATTGACACATTTATTCAAAATTGAATTTAATTAGCTAGCAATTCAAAATGCTAGTTAATCTCACAGCCAGGGAACTGTGCACACAGAAAGAAAAGTACCCAAGGAATGAAAAGAGATAACAAGAGTAAAAAAGAAGAGATGCGATTGAAAAAACAGTAGTATCATCCATCTGCGCTGTCTTATCCATGTTCCAAAAATTTGTTGCTATTTTTTAGAGTAGTTTCGATTTTTGCTTGAGTAAGGCTGAGCTGAAATATCTCCTGTCAAGGCTTTTGCAATGTTAACATCTCTGTCTGTTGCAGAAGGACTATTCAAGTTAAACAATGCAAGGCCAGTATGTTGGAATTGTTTGAGTTATTAAGGAAATAAGATGTTTTTCATATCTTTCTATACAACTGATGACAGCTACATCAGCATCAATTACATGTTTTCCTTTCTTTCTGTTCAGAAATAAATATGGCATTAGATTAAGCTCACTGTGTTTGTGAGCTTCCGTTAGTCTGGGGAATACAAAAGACAAGTTATGAAGTGAATAAAATATGAGTCAAGTCCATATCCAGACAGACCAATTAGGGGTCATTTCAGCTTTTATAACTGGTTGTAAAATGGCTAGTAACAGTTTCACCCCATGATTTCAGACCCTAACTGATTTTATTTTCACTGAAGTCAGTGATTACATGTTTGAAAATTTCAGAACATTAAAACATGTTCAGTTAACATCAAGTTCTAGCATTAACACTGTGACCATTGAAAAATATTTGTCTAACATTTTAAATTAAGAGCATTTCTCAACTTTAAAATCAACCCCTTTGAAACCAGTTCAGATCTTGGGGGTAAAATTCAACCTTGGTGCAATCATGAAAGAAATTGTCCATATTTTTTCATGTCATATTCAGTTTTGGTGTCTGTTGAAGTTGTTGGCATGGGAAATCAGGCAGGATATGTAACAAAACATTGTTGCCTGTCTTGCTAAAATTGAATGTTAATTCTATGTTATTTAGATTGAAAGCACTCTATACAGCTCTGAAGCAGATCCTGCCTTTTGTATGAAAAAGTTAAACTGCGACTTCATTTTAGGCAGACATAGGAGATTTCATGGCACTATTTTTACTCAGATGAAATCATGACAACACATTTTCAGTTCATAAATGTTAATGCTGTTTATAGAAGTTTGCACTGCATGTCCCAAATTCCCTCAAACTGCACTCAGTATCTTTTCAACTTCATACTCTCGGAATTTGTTAGCTGGCAAAGAATATTATCTTTAGTTGACAATGCAGGCTGTCAGATCACAAGCCCAAATTTAGAAGCAACATCAGTCTATATCAAATACTATTTGATTTGGCACGGTGGCTCAGTGGTTAGCACTGCTGCCTCACAGCATCAGGGTCCCAGGTTTGATTCCAGCATCAGGCGACTGTCTGTGTGGAGTTTGCACATTCTCCCTGTGTCTGCATGGGTTTGCTCCAGTTTCCTCCCACAGTCCAAAGATGTGCAGGTCAGGTTAACTGGTCATGCTAAATTGTCCATAGTGTTAGGTGCAAGAGTCAGAGGGAAATGGGTCTGGGTGGGTTACTCTTTGGAGGGTCAGTGGGCCTGTTTCCACATTGTAGGATCTCTAATCAAACTATTGTACCTAACACAGGATAACAGGCAGAAATAGGAATTTTGTAACATTTCCGCATAATGAAAATAGTGAGTAGCATTCATTTTTGCGCCCAGGCTCCCTGAGTAGCTTGCTTGGTCATGGGGGAAGTAAAGAATTCAAGTGTAAAGGTTAGTCAAATAATGGGGCATTCAGTGACAGGTCAACAGGAAATTTGCCAACCTCCCATTTTCCCTGCATACAAGCTGGCACAAGCAAATAGAAACATTAATGAACATTGGCATTAGAGCAGAATCTAAGGCAAACATTCAGCAGCTCAGACAACATCTTTGGAGAGAGCAACAGAGTTAATATTGAGGTCGATAACTTTTGGTTAGATTTGAAGTAGTTCAAGATATGATGACTTATTAACAATTCCAGAACTAGAGACAGGCGAGAAAGGAAGAAATGAAGGATGAAAGACAAAAGTGATTGGTTGCCCAAATGTTATAGGACAACTAAAGATACAAAAGATATGGCTAGAGAAGGAGTGAATAGAAACAGCAGAGTCATGACAGTGTTGGCTGTCGATTCAAAATGTTAAGTTAATTGAATTCATTGTCAAGAAATAACAATGAAGTGCTATTCCACAAGCTTGTATTGAGCTTCATTGGAACAATTTAAGCATTTGAGGACAGAGAGGCCAACATGGGGCAGGGAGTTAAAATGAAAAGCAGCTAGAAACTCCAGGTCACATTTGCAAACTGAATGGAGGTGGTCAAGAAAATAATCATCTAATCTGTGTTTGGCCCCTCCAATGTCAAGAACCCCACAGAACAAATAATGTTCCTCACATGACATTCTAATTTTAGTTTGTGCCCTGATGCAAATTTCTGTATTATGTTCAATGCATCGTATTGAAATAGACCAAAGAAAAATGGTGTATAAAAATGATTTGCTTCTCCTGCAATTTAAAGCTCATTTGCTTCTTTTTTTTTACTTTTCCTTGTTGAAACCTAGGAAAACAAGATGTGTTGTGAACAGCAATAAATGTAGTTGTACAAACAGATCTGTGACATTGCTTACAAGAAATGTTATGCAAGAATGGTGTTTGCCTGTAATGTACAGTTGTGTGGAAGCTGGCTTATTCTTCAAGGCGATGAAGTCCAAGCAATGAAGTAATGCACTGCCTAAAGGGAAAGAAATTGAATAGTAACTTCTAAAAAGGAATGATATGAGGGATGATAGCCACTATATTATTTATTTAGGTATTTAATGTAGTAAAATGTCCGAAAAAGCTTCACAGGACTACTATAATACAAAATTCAATAATACGAGAAAGTACAAGGGCAGATGATCAATGTGATAAATTTTAAGCAGCCTCTGAAAGGAAAGATAGCATGAACTATAGCTTAACTGTAATGACCAAGGGTAGAGAAGTGTACTGTCATGCTCATCTCACTGCTGTATGGGTCACAACATGAATGAAAGAACCTTTTGCAATTAAGAACATGGCCAATTAAATACCTTATCTCTGCCAGTCTTTAAATAAAACAATTGACCATGTTTGTTGATAAACATAATTATTATTAAAACAAGAAGAATATAATTGGTTAATGTGCGCAGTCAGTAATATTAGAAGCATAATACACATCCCTCTAAATATCCCTGAAACACACATGCTGATAGATACTCCTCAGGAAAGAATTTTTAAAACTTCTCTGTAGAGATTTACTTTGTGTAACAAGAACACTTGGGCCTTGAGGGCAATAGGATAAAGAGTAGAATGTTCTGGAGCCGAGCCTGTTGTTCTGACACGGATGGTCAAGTCACTAATCATTCATGGTTGTCTCTGAAGTCCTGTAGTTTGCAAAAGAAATACCATCTTTCGGTGTTTCCTGAATCACTTCTGAAAGAACTGAGGGTTTTTTTCAGAAATGAGAGAAATCAGCTGGGCAGCTTGATCTTAGCCGTTTGTTGTTATCAGTTTCCCTACAACTGAACCGGGTTATTTAAAAAAACCTCTCAAAGTCAATTACTGTTCAGGGTCTACAGCAAAGCAATCAGTTCTTAACAGTCATGTGACATGTAGGAAGTCTTGTGACTTCCTAGTTAACTTTCAATGACCTCTTTTCAAAAAAAATCTCTAGCTGTTCGCAAAAACTTGAAATAAATCCATTTTCGACAATCCATCAAAACTTAAATCCGTTGAACAATATTAAATAGTCTTCATAATGTTAGAGAAGAAGTTTCAGAGCTTGGCAGCAGAAGGCACAGCCACAAAATGTGGAGCATTCAAAATCCGTGATGCGCAAAAGGCCAAAGTTAGAGGATTGCAGAGATCTTGGACAGTTGTGGGGTGCAGCTATGAAGAATTTTGAAAACTACAAGGGAACTTTTTGAAACATAATATTGCCATATAATGTTGATCTTGAAATGGCGGGTGATGGATGAATAAGTCTTAATATGAATTAGCATTTGAGCAGCAGTTTTGAGTGAGCATGAATTTTGTCAGGTGGAAGAATCAGCCAGGAGAGTGAAATAGGAAAGCGAAAGATAATATAGGCAAGGATGATGTTTCATTGGGTGAACTCAGTTGGCCAGGAAACAACGATGGTACAGAAATGGTGGTGCTGTTAATGGGACAGGTATGTGATGAGAAGTATATCTTAGAGTCTTTGAATTTTTTTGTTTGCAAGGTTCCTTTTCAAATGGATGAGTAATTACAGATAACCCTAAGCTAAATTATTATTTTGTATCAAGGATGGTTTTGACAGACACAGGAACTGTTAAATTTAATAACCTACCTATAATATGTTCCTGCACTTTACATCAGTTCAGTTCAGTGAATTTTATTACAGTGCCCAACACAATCAGCAGAAATCAGGAGACAGCGAGATGGTGATTTATATTGTTGTTCTTGTTTCTTGGATACTGCCTGTCTTATGTTTGACAGTCATACTCCCTGCCCGCCTCACATCAAGTCAATCTCTAACCCCTGCTCACTCACACTGAACCTCTTTATTTCATTATTCATTAAGAGTAAAGGTAAAAGCAGATAAACTGAACTCCTTCATGCAAATCATTTATTTTGAAAAGTAATCTCTTCTCAATGTCTCCAAGTTTTAAGATTATTTCTCAGAACCTCTCGAGGAAGTCTCGACAGATCTGTTTTGAGAACCAATTAAATGCTGTAGTTCAAATGTTCTGCTTCATCCCCAAACAGTTGCCAGGGAGAGGGATGACATCAAAAAGTGCTGAGCTATTTGGGAAGAGCAGGGATGTGTGACTAATAATTTTTCTTAAATAGCCAGCACAAATGTGATTGACTGAAGGGTGACCTTCTGCTTTATATCTCTATTAGTATTTAATTTGGGGTCAGTTGGAAATTAATGTTTTCTCAATTAGCAACAAAAAAAAACTTCTTCAAGAATATATGTATCACATAACCCAGTGTTTGCCTATTTTGTATTTAACTGTTGGAGTAATTCCTCGATTTAAGAACTGAGAGAGTTTGTTTTTCATTTCCCAAAATATTCTGAAATTCAGAAAGGAAAGATCACCCTGTTGGGAGTTTTCTACAGGCCTCCGAATAGCTCCAGAGATGTAGAGGAAAGGATAGCAAAGGTGATTCTCGATAGGAGTGAGAGAGACAGGAAAGTTGTCATGGGGGACTTCAGCTTTCCAAATATTGACTGGGAACACTATAGTATGCGTACTATAGATGGGTCAGTTTTTGTCCATTGTGTGCAGGAGGGCTTCCTGACACAGTATGTAGACAAAGCTACATTACATTTGGTACTGGGTAATGAGCCCGGCCAGGTGTTAGACTTGAAAGTAGGTGAGCACTTTGGTGATAGTGATCACAGTTCTGTTATTTTATTTTAGTGATAGAAAGGGATAGGTGTATACTCAGGGCAGGAGTTACAGTTGGGGGAAAGGCAATTACGATGCAATTAGGCAAGATTTAGGAAGCATAGGATGGGGAAGGAAACTGCAGGGGATGGACACATGAGAAATGTGGAGCTTATTCAAAGAAAAGCTCCTGTGTGTCCTAGATAAGTATGTACCAGTCCGGCAGGAAGGAAGCTGTAGAGCGCGGGAGCCATGGTTTACGAAGGAAGTGGAATCTCTGGTCAAGAAGAAGAAGAAGAAGGCTTATGTTAGGATGAGATGTGAAGACTCAGGGTGCTTGAGGGTTGCAAGGTAGCCAGGAAAGACCTAAAGAGAGAGCTCAGAAGAGCCAGAAGGAGACATGAGAAGTTGTTGGTGGATAGGATCAGGGTAAACCCTAAACCTTTCTATAGGTATTTAAGGAATAAAAGAATGACTAGAGTAAGTTTAGGGCCAATCAAGGATAGTAGTGGGAAGTTGAGTGTGGAGTCAGAGGAGATAGGGGAAGCACTAAATGAATATTTTTCAACAGTATTCACTCTAGAAAATGACAATGTTATCAAGGTGAATGGGATTGTGGGAGATATAGCAGTTTGTATCAGTAATTGGCTTGCTGAAAGAAGACAGAGGATGGTGGTTGATGGGAAATGTTCATCCTAGAGTACAGTTACTAGTGGTGTACCGCAAGGGTCGGTGTTGGGTCTACTGCTGTTCTTGTCATTTTTATAAACGACCTGGATGAGGGTGGGTTAGTAGATTTGCAAACGACATTAAGGTCGGTGGAGTTGTGGATAATGACGAAGGATGTTGTAGGTTACAGAGAGATGTAGATAAGCTGCATAGCTGGGCTGAGAGGTGGCAAATGAAGTTTAATGCGGACAAGTGTGAGGTGATTCATTTTGGTCGGAGTAACCAGAATGCAAAGTACTGGGCTAATGGTAAGATTCTTTGTAGTGTAGATGAGCAGAGAGATCTCGGTGTCCAGGTACACAGATCCTTGAAAGTTACCACCCAGGTTGACAGGGTTGTTAAGAAGGCTTACAGTGTTTTAGCTTTTATTAATGGAGGGATCGAGTTCCGGAACCATGAGGTAATGCTACAGCTGTACAAAATCTGGTGCGGCCGCAATTGGAGTATTGTATACAGTTCTGGTCACCGCATTATAAGAAGGATGGAGAAGCTTTGGAAAAGGTGCAGAGGAGATTTACTAGGATGTTGTCTGGTATGGAGAGGAGGTCTTACGAGGAAAGGCTGAGGGACTTGAAGCTGTTTTCATTCGAAGAAGGTTGAGAAGTGACTTAATAGAGACATATAAGATAATCAGAGGGTTAGATAGGATGGACAGGGGGAGCCTTTTTCCAAGTATGGGGACAGTGAGCACAATGAGGCATAGCTTTAAATTGAGGGCTGATAGATATAGGATAGATGTCAGAGGTAGTTTCTTTACTCAGGGAGTAGTAAGGGTATAGAATGCTTTGCCTGCAACAGTAGTAGATTCGCCAATTTTAAGTACATTTAAGTCGTCATTGGACAAGCGTATAGACGTACATGAAATAGTATAGGTTAGATGGGCTTCAGATTGGTATGACGGGTTGGCGCAGAATCATGGGCCGAAGGCCCTGTACTGCGCTGTAATGTTCTATGTTCCACGTTAGGATTGATAGGGTATCTGCTTTTTTAAATGTTGAATCCCATCAATGTGTTGAACCCGTGATATGCTCAGTGTTTTTGAGGTGAATTTGAAAGTGATCAATTTATAATTGGTGAACAAAACTTGCCATTACTATTGTATCCAGTATATGCTTGTTAGAAATGCAGATACATTAATGTAGGTCTCGTAGATGATGATGTTGAATTATGTATTTTGCAATAACATGAGCCACTGTCTGATTGTTATAATTTATTTTAACTTGTATTTTAGAACTTGAATGAACTTGGTTACTTCAATACTTGCAGTATTATTTTCAAATCAAAGCTTTATCCACTTGCTGTGCTTATTTTTGATTTATCTTTTCAGAATGGGTATGTGAAAGTACAGTTATTAGTGCTATTACACTGAAATAATGAGCAAACTTGATTCAGCCTTGGATTCAAAAGTAGTTGCATTGATTTTCTCTCTCTGTTTGGAAATGATGTTATTCTTTCACAAAATAACGCTCTTGAATGTAATCTAATCACAGGGCCCATGACTTAGAAGAATGATTTCTGATTTTTTATGTAAATGCAGGTTGGAAAGTGAAGTCACAGCTATCAGTTTTGCTAGTTCAACAGCATATCTTTTTTCTGAACATGATATTTGAATTGAACAAGTATGATTGATCCTCTGATTCTACAATTTCTGTAACATTTGGAAATGAGATGGATACGTACTAGTTGTTTGATTTATTGCGATGTTTGTATAGTTGAATTGTAGTATGTTTCTGGTTAAAATTACAACCATTGAGCTTAGGAATGTGAACATCATGTCTTGGACTAGTTTAATAAGATGAATTTTGTTGTATCTACTTTAGTGATACTAATCCAGAACAACGACTGTGCTCTGCAGTTAGTATCACAGATCTGATTTGTGGCAGCATTTGTCGTATTGTGTTGACTGGATCAACACAAGCTAGCTTCAGCTTTAGTGGAGATCTGTCATGGAGTCAACTCACCCTTTGAGGAGAGGTGGCATTTTAGATGCAAAATAATATTCAAAGGGGATCCAGTAGAGTTGAAATGAATCATCTACTCAAGGCACTATGGTTATTTTACCTGTTCTTTGTTTTTGTCATTCACAGATACAAATTCCTGAGTCTAATGGCCAATTATTTCAAGAAGAAGTTTGCTGCATTGTAAAAACATTCCCTTTTTATCCCTTATGTTCAACAACTCACAACTTTCCAGATTCTCTGTTAACTATACCAGTAATATATTCTTTGTAAAATTGTACCCTAGCCCCAGACATGGCAATAGTGACCCTTGGGATAATTACAGCTCATCTTTAGTTTCAAGCGTTTAACTGGGAATAAATTAGGTTTGACAGTCCCTTTGTGTGTATTAGTAAAGGTGGTTAATTTTATAGCTTCAGTCATCTAACTGCCTATAAATCCTTTCTGTTGTTATTAGGTGCAACTAATTATTCAAGGATTACTTTGTTTAATCATTCAGTCCCTAAAGATGATAATGCAGAGGATAATACAAAAGTAAAACTGGCTTCTAATTGTAGCTCCATCTCATTTTGTAATTGGATGAGAGACAATTAATATCTGCAGTAATGGAGACATTCAGCTTGTAATTTTTATGAAGGTGGTTTAAACTGCAGAGCAGAGTCACTGTTCTGGATTAGTATCACAGATCTGAATTGTGACAGCATTTGTCAGATTGTGTGGACTGGATCAATACAAACTAGCTTCAGTGGCTCATTTCTTTCTTTCTTAAATTTCTAAATGAGATTTTCAAACTGGAAGATAGCATGTAAGCATGTCTAATGGGTTAAGCTATAAATTTATCCACACAAAAGGAGGGAAATGCTGTCGTTGTAAAATATTTCTTTCCACGTAGCATCTTCCTGCTTTTTTTCCAACAATTTTCAAGCTTTGAAAGACTGCTGTATGACTTTCTATCATGCCCAGGAGATGACCATTACTTTTTCTGAAAGTAGACATGTTTTTTCCTTGTTAGGTACAGGAATCCTCTTGGAACATATTTTCTTGTTGACATTGATTAGTGCATGCATTTTTAAAAATAAAGTAAGATTGGTTGGAAAATGTTTTAGAACTTTGAGCATTGTTGCTGCTGAGTTTTGCTATGTCCATCAAATTTTCATTTTAGTGTGTAATTGAATTGAATTTATTGTCACATGTACCAAGGCACAGTGAAAAGCTTTGTTTTGCGAGCAATACAGGCAGATCACAGAGTTAAGTAGCTTTGATAAGTAAATAATAGGTACACAGCGGCAAAAACAAAAAGACAGGTACAGGCGAATGTTAAGAGTTTGTGAGTCCATTCAGTATTCTTCCAACAGTAGGATAGAATCTGTTTCGAAATCGGCTGATGCATGTGTTCAGGCTTCTGTATCTTCTCCCCATTGGTAGAGGTTGTAGAAAAGCATTGCCAGGATGGGATGGATCTTTGAGAATGCTGGCGGCCTTTCCTTGACAGTGGGCCTGGTAGATGGATTCTATAGATGGGAGGTTTCCTTGTTCTGCTTTCTGCAGCAGCTAAACGTAGAAAAGGGTGGATATGTCATAAATATTTGTGTGGTTTTACATGTTGTAAAATATTCTTGGAGTTTGCTGAACTAAAATGTTTTTTTGTATCATGTAAATAATGCAAATACAAAGCCAGTGCTACTGCTTTAAAATTCTGCCCAATCTGAAGAATTTGTTGTTTATGAAAAGTGAACTTTGTTTTTTCATGTTCCTATCTATCACGGATAGCTGCTGAAATCATCTTGAATTCAGTCTCGTTGATCACTCCCATAAGTATATTGTTGTCCACACCGGCTCTCCAAGGTGTATCCCATCCAGATCCAACTGCCTACCCTAGTCCTGTAATCCTACATTTCCAATGGTTAATCCATCTAACTTTCACATCCTGGATGCTATGGGCAATTTAGCATGGCCAATCCGCTTCACAATGGGAGGAAACCAGAGCACCCAGAGGAAACCCTCAGAGACACTGGGAGAATGTGCAAACATCACACAAGCCAGGGGTGGGATTAAACTTGTCCCTGGCACTGTGGGGTAGTAGTGCTAACCCCTCGGTCATCGTGCTGCCCAATGAGCAGTCTCAATGTTTTAGTTTTATCGGATGTGACTCACACATTTACATTTGCTTGTACACTAGTATGGCTTATGAGCATAATAATAGCAGCCTCTTGCAATCCAGCCTGGATATTTGTGTCCTGTACATGATGTTCTTCAATCTCACTGTGTTCACACCAATTTGATATTTAGTGAGATGAGATTGATATAAATGTTACATGGTTCAGCCAACTCACATACAAGCATCATCTGATTGACATAATCAATCTTCACACCATTATGCAAATTAATAAAAATACTATACTTAGGTATACAGGTGAATCATGTTTTTTGCTGAAATAAGATGGTAACTGACTATCCTTTGGCATTTATGACATCTTCACTTCAGCTAAAGCTATTGCAGTTTTTTCTTCTCTAAAACTAACAGTTGCCACTGCTTTTCTGCTTAAAAGCCCCTCTGCCTCATCAGCTTACCTCTCAAAGTGGCTTCTCCATTCTCTTCCTCTGTCCCTCCACTGAGAGGCCTGAGGTTATCACCAAAATGAATCTGAGATCTTTTCATTAGCTCGTCTTTATCGACTTTTATAAAAGTTCTATTTATTCAGTAACTCAAATATAGGACTTTCTCTTAGTGTATTAACCACTTAGCAGCCAGACCTTTTTTGTAATCTTGTAGGAACACACTTTGCTTTTAAAAAAAAGCATTACAAACAATGCATATTTTCAAATCTTTGTGTAGGAAAGAAAGTGTAATGATTCTGATGCTTGGTGGTGCACCTGCAGCATTTATCATTATTTCCAACATAAATATTTCCCTAGAATGTGGGATTTTGCCTGTTCGCAGAATTATGAATTTTTACAGCACAGAAGAGACCATGTGGCCCATCATGCCAGTGCTGTTTCTCCAAATGAACAGGACACCGCCTTCTCCCCATAACAGTACACATTCCTCCTTTACAGATAATAATCCAATTTCCTCTTGAATGCCTCAATTGAACCTTGCCTCCACCACAATCCAGTACATTCCAGATTTTCACCACTCATTGTGGTTTTCCTTCTGGTTCCATCACTTCTCTTGTCAATTACCTTAAATCCATGCTCTTTTGTTCTTGATTCTTAGATAAGTAGGAATAGTTTTCCCTATCTACTCAGTCCAGATACCTCATTATTTTAAATATTTCTAACAAATGTCTTGTCAGCTATCTTTTCTCAATTTCTCCAGTCTATCTATTTAACTGATTCTAATTCCAGGCAGTACCTTTCTTATTAAATCATAGGATGGTACTGCACAATGGGAGACCATCTGAGTTATTGTGCTTGCAATAGTTTTGAATAGAGCTATCTATGTAGAGCCACTCCTTTACTCTTTCCTCTTAACCAATGTTCCCTCTTACATCTGTTCACCTTGTATGGTCAGCTTGGTGTAATGTACAATCACATATACTTAAAAACAAAGTTGCTTGTTGCACAGCCTGTTTATTCCCTGCCTCATCCATCCCTAATTGCTTGAGCACATACTTGTGTGTCTTGAGGGGAACATATTTCACGTGAAGAAATTTTATTGAATAGTGAGACGCAGGCCATTCAACCCATCGAGTTGACATCGACCTTCTGAAGAGCATCCCGAAAGAACCCCCACCCCCACCCCACCCCGCGCCTCCATCCCTGTGACCCTCCATTTCCAATGTCTAACCCACCTAACCTGCACAACTCTGGATGCAGTAGGCAATTTAGTACAGCCAATGCACCTAACCTGCACATGTTTGGACTGTGGGAGGAAACCGGAGCACCCGGAGGAAACCCACATAGACACAGGGAGAATGTACAAACTCCACATAGACAGTCACCCAAAGTTGGAATTGAACCCGGGTCCCTGGCGCTGTGTGGCAGCAGTGCTAACCACTGAGCCACCGTGCTGCCCTTATTTATCCAGATATTTTTTGACATTTATTAATCTCTCAAATATTTTCCTTTACTCTCTTGCTCTCTGAAGACAACTAAGACTCTGAGTGTCCTGGGTATCCACCAGGACATTTCCGAGTACCCTGAGAGCTGTTTCCAATGCTGAAAAACTGTGGCGAGTTTGTGTTGTTTCAGAAAGGAAGAGACAAATAATGTGAAATTTCCAGCAGAGCCCAGTCAATGAATGTTCATATAATTACAAAAAACAGAAATTGTTGGAGAATCTTAGAAGGTCAGGTGGAGGCATCTGCGGAGAGAAAACAGAGTTCATGTTTCAAGTCCAGTGATCCTTCATCAGGACATTTTTAATTATATCCATTCCTTTGGGCATTTTCAAGAAACATCTTCTGTTTGTCATAAGGTCTGATGCTTCAATATTTTGATGAAGCAGAAAATGTTTGTAATTGCATACACACTTCACTTGATATCAGAAGATAAATATTAATTTATCTCTATTAAATTTGTGGTTATTTCCTGTATGTTTCATTTCCGCTTGATAACATTTGATTTAGGAGTGTTTCAAATCGCTCTTGTTCAAGTAGGTCATTGCTTAATTTAGACGAACAGCATTTGCTTCATTTTTGAAGTGCCTGTGACACTGTAACCACTTCAGTTTCTGTTGAGGTTGTATTGTAAAGCAAAAATAAATCTCACATTCACACTCAAAATGACCAGTTTTGTCCTGTATGTTCCAGGCTTTAATGTTTTAGAACATAAAACAGTACAGCATACATCAGGCCCTTCAACCCGCAATGTTGTGCCGACCATTGATCCTCATGTGAGGTAAACCTAATGTACGAACTCTCAAATTTCTGTGACCATATGCATGTCCAGCTGTCTCTTAAATATCCCCAATGACTCACTTCCACAACTGCTGCTGGCAACACATTCCATGCTCTCACAACTCTATGCATAAAGAACCCACCTCTGACATCCCCTCTATACTTTCCACCAAACAACTTAAAACTATGACCCCTCGTATTAACAATTTCTGTCCTGGGAAAAAGTCTCTGTCTATCAACTCTATCTATGCCTCTCATTATCTTGCACACCTCAGTTAGGTCCCCTCTCTTCCTTATTTTTCCAATGAAAAAAGTCCAAGCTCAGTCAACCTCTCTTCAGAAGATAAGCCCTCCATTCCAGACAGCATCCTGGTAAACCTCCTCTGAACCCTCTCCAAAGCATCCACATCTTTTCTATAATAGGGTGACCAGAACTGGTCGCAGTATTCCAAGTGCGATCTAACCAAAGTTTTATAAAGCTGCAACAAGATCTCACGGCTCTTAAGCTCAATCCCCTTATTAATGAGAGCCAAAACACCATATGCTTTCTTAACAACCCTGTCCACCTGGATGGCAATTTTAAGGGATCTATGTACCTGCGCACCAAGATCCCACTGTTCCTCCACACTGCCAAGAATCCTGTACTCAACTTTCAAGTTCGACCTTCCAAAATGTATCACCTCACATTTATCCAGGTTGAACTCCATCTGCCACCTCTCAGCCCATCTCTGCATCCTGTCAATGTCATGCAACAGCCTACATCAGGCCTCTATACTGTCAACGACATGTCCAACCTTTGTGTCGTCTGCAAACTTGCTAACCTATCCTTCAATCTCCTCAACCAAGTCATTAATATAAAAATACAAAGAGTAGAGGCCCAAGAACAGAGCCCTGTGGAACATCACTCACCACTGACTTCCAGGCAGAATACTTTCCTTCCACTACCACTCGCTGTCTTTTGTCAACCAGCCAATTCTGTATCCAGACAGCTAAATTTCCCCGTATCCCATTCTTCCTGACCTTCTGAGCGAGCCTACCATGGGGAACCTTATCAAATGCCTTCCTGACGTCCATATACACAACATCCACCACGCGACCCTCATCAACTTGTCTAGTAACATCCTCAAAGAACTCAATAAGATTTGTGAAGCATGACTTGCCCCTCACAAAACCGTGCTGATTGCCTTTAATCAAGCTATGCTCTTCCAGATGGTCATAATATCTATCCCTCAGAATCCTTTCTATCACCTTGCAGATAACAAACGTGAGACTGACTGGTCTGTAATTGCCAGGGATTTCCCTATTTCCTTTTTTTTTGCCTCCCTCCAGTCCTCCGGTACGACTCCGGTGGAGAGTGAGGATGCAAAGATCTTTGCAAGCGGCGAAGCAATCACATTTCTCGCTTCCCAAAGCAGCCAAGGACAAATCTGGTCTGGCCCTGGCGACTTGTCAATCTTAATGTTTGTCAAAATTTTCAGCACATCAGCTTCCTCAATCTCTATCTGTTCCAGCATGCTTACCTGTTCCTCAATGGTTTCATTCACTGCAAGGTCCTTTTCTTTAGTAAAGATAGAAGCAAAAAACTCATTTAGGGCTTCCCCTACCTCCTCAGACTCTATATACAAGTTCCCTATGCTATCCGTGATCGGCCCTACTCTTTCTTTGATCATTCTCTTATTCCTCACATGTGCGTAAAATGACTTTGGATTCCCCCTAATCCTTCCTGCCAAGACTTTTTCATGCCCCCTCCTGGCTCTCCTCTCACCATTTTTGAGCTCCTTCCTCACCTGCCTGTAATCCTCTAGAGCTGAGCCAGACTCTTGCTTCCTCCACCTTACATAAGCTACCTTCTTTCTTTTGACGAGAAGCTCTTCCGCTCTCGTCATCCAAAGTTCCTTTATCTTACCCCTTCTTGCCTGTTTCAGAGAAACACATGTGTGCATCACTTGCTACAACTGTTCCTTAAACAGTTTCCACATGTCTATAGTGCCGTTTCCAAGGAACAATTGCTCCCAGTCCATGCTTCGTAATGCACGTCTGATAGTATCATAGTTTCCTTTTCCCCAATTAAATATCCTCCCATTGTGCCTGCTTCTCTCCTTTTCCATAGCTATGTAGAATGTGAGGCAGTTGTGGTCACTATCACCAAAATGCTCTCCCACCGCGAGATCTGACACCTGCCCCGGCTCATTGCTGAGCACCAAATCCAAAATGGTCTCTCCCCTTGACGGCCTGTCAACGTACTGAGTTAGGAAACCCTCCTGAACACACCTTACAAAAACAGCTCCTTCCAACCATCTGCTTGAAAGAGGTTCCAATCAATACTGGGAAAGTTAAAGTCACCCGTTACAACTACCCTATTACAATCATACTTTTCCAAAATTTGCTGACCTATGCTTTCTTCAATCTCCCAGCTGCTATTGGGGGGCCTGCATTAAACCCCTAATGAGGTGACTGCTCCCTTATTGTTCCTAATTTCCACCCGTACTGATTCAGTAGGCAGACCCTCCTCAACAATGGTAACTTCTGTAGCTGTGATACTCTCTCTGATTAGCAGTGCTACACCCCCTCCTCTTTTTCCCCCCTCCCTATTCTTTATAAATGTTCTCAACCCTGGAACATCCAGCAACCATTCCTGCCCCTGAAAAACCAGCGTGTCTGTTATGGCCGCAACATCATAGCAGCAGTTACTTTGTCTGATGATCAGTCTTTTGAGACAGATGCTGCTGTGAGGGACAAGCAAATAATGCCAGCCATTTGTTACACTTGCTCAGAGATCTTCTGTGGGAATTCTGAAATCCTGTCAGCCAAATATCCAAAAAGCACAACATCCTCTCCAGAAGATCAATCCGGCTGAAGAATCATTTAAGGATAATCCCCCAGTGTCTGAATAACGAATAGTCAGTTAGAATGGAATTGCTATGCTGTGGATGCAGGATGTCTGAAGTAAAAACAGAAAATATTCAGCAGTTCAGGCAGCATTTGTGAATCTGAGAAACTGAGTTAATTTTTCAGATCTAATGGAAGCTTATTAGTCTGAAATATTGGGCCTATTTAACTCTTCTCCAAATACTGCCTGCCTTACTGAGCATTTCTATCATTTCCTGTTTTTTTATTGTCAGTTAGGATGTAAAAATGATCTCAAATCATGTAGAGAAAGCAGAAAAAGGAAACATAAATTGGATTCAGAGGAAGAGATAAAAGGGAAGAAAAAAATGCATATGTGACCTGATGCTTGTCATTTTCATGCTAGGAAGATTACTCACATGTATTTTTCACAATATTGACATGGTTAGTTAGGCTGAAATAGCGAAGCCCTAACTTGTTATCTTCAGTTTAGGTCTTATTTATGAGGTGAATTGCAGTAACTTCACATCATTAATGCATTGAATGGGAAGTTAAGCAGTGAAGTACTACCTTTCCACTTATTAATGTATATTCACAAGAAATTGTTTTCATGTTCCATGCAAACAATAGTGACCACTGTTGACCACACTATTAGAAAGTGTAAGTTCAGTTCAACATCCATTGGACTAGTTGAGGGATGTGAACTTAAATGAGCAACAGATCTTGGAATGATTACCCAGTCGACTAACTGGAAAGAAAGATCTGTTTACCTTAAGAGAAATGCTCATGTAAAACTACTTTGAAAATAGATTTTGGACTGTGCATCAGACCAAACCTCAAGCACTAATTAAGGGGTTAGCTCAAATAAAGTTATCATTTTGATTGCATAAATTAAAGCAAACAATAGCATATGTTGGGTAACATGAAACAACTTGAGCAATCCCAGGTGTATTGTGTTTATTTCTGTAATTGTTGGATAGCAGCAGATGTTTACCATTATTCTACCTTCATGTGGTGATACTTCACAATACATTCAGGATAGCATGTGCTGTGGAACATAATCTGTGATTTGGTCTACAGGAAAGCAATTTGCATTGCTAATGGATGATCAGGCTATGATTGATCCGCACTGTTAATTATAGTGGAGGTGAAAGATTAGAATGATTAGAAAGATTAGAATGGTTTTTATAGGTGCACAAAGCCATGATTACTTTTGAATAGTTTTTCTAACCTTTGAAACCTATTCTGTATTTGTGGGATGTCAGATTTCTCTATAATGGGAGATAAAAGTTCCATAGTCTTTTAAGTAAGTAATTACTTTTAAATATTTGTTTATATTTTAGGTCCTACCTTAATCCGATGTGCATGTCCTAACTTCATTTTCTCTGCTGTAAATCAAATCTTTTTTTTTATGAAGGATAATCAATATGTTTGACTTCCTGCTCTGCTTTCTGAGAAGTGTTTAGCAGGATTGATTATCTAACCTGATTGATGACCTCACCGTTACCTGACATCAGAGGTTCCCTACAACTTGCACAGAATGAAAGGACATTGGGAAAGATTAAATCTGTGCTGTAGCAATCATCATATCTTTGTGAAATGCTTTCTTCAAGGTCAATGATGCGTACAGTCACTTTACCACAGACAGCAAAATGTGGTTTAAGACTTAATTTCACCAGATTAGAATAATCACGCAACTTAGTCAATGATAGAAAGTGGATGAGCTCATTTACATAAATACATTTCAGAGTGGAGTACTTAACACAATGTTGGTTCACAATTTGCAGTTGTATAGATGATAACATTGTCAGTGTTTGCCCTATACTCTGTAAAGCTGATGATAGCATCTAGTGCTGCACTTGTACAGGCAGAAATTCCAAAGTTCCTATGACTGATTTTGAGCTCCTTCATTGCTTCACCAGTGTGCACTATTGCAAGACTCAAAACGGAAGTCAATTAGAAAGTACTGATTTGATTTGATTTGATTTGAGCTTCTACTTTTAAAATCACTAGTGTCAGTGGAACATCCATTGAAATAGGTCATATAATTTTGAATTGTGTCACTGGTTTTTTTTAATAGGTGCACAAAGCCATGATTACTTTTGAATAGTTTCTCTAACCTTTGAAACCTATTCTGTATTCGTGCGATGTCAGATTTCTCTATAACGGGAGATAAAAGTTCCATAGTCTTTTAAGTAAGTAATTACTTTTAAATATTTGTTTATATTTTAGCTCCTACCTTAATCCCATGTGCATGTCCTAACTTCATTTTCTCTGCTGTAAATTGAATCTTTTTTTATGAAGGATAATCAATGTGTTTGACTTCCTGCTTTGTTTTCTGAGAAGTATTTAGCAGGATTGATTATCTAACCTGCTTGATGACCTCACTGTTACCCGACGTCAGAGATTCCCTACAACTTGCACAGAATGAAAGGACATTGGGAAAGATGAAATCTGTGCTGTAGCAATCATCATATCTTTGTGAAGTGCTTTCTTCAAGGTCAATGACGCGTACAGTCACTTTACCACAGACAGCAAAATGTGGTTTAAGACTTAATTTCACAAAACTTGGATTTATGCAGTATCTTTGAATGCAGCAAAGCACTTCATGATTAATGTCATTCCTAGTCAGCAAACATACTTGCTGGTATCTCAGAATTTATTCCAAAATAATTACTTGCGTATTTCTGACTGGGATATTATGGCTTTAAGCTAGTAAAGGGCAACTTGTCATCAGGTGCTATGAATTGAATCCTAGTCCCTACATTATTGTGGTAAGGCCTCATGTGGTGCTGTGTTTCTGTCTCTGAGCCAGAAGGCCTGGGTTCAACTACTAACTTCTCCAGAGGTATGTAGTAACATATCTGAACAGATTGATTAGGAAATTACACTTTTTTGGTTTCTAAGTGCTGGATGTGTTGAAACATCCAGGACCTGATCAGGTGTACCCGAGAACTCTGTGGGAAGCTAAAGAAGTGATTGCTGGGCCTCTTGCTGAGATATTTGTAGCCTGACGCCGGTGGAAAGGCAAGGACTGATTAGGGATAGTCAGCATGGCTTTGTGCATGGGAAACCATGTCTCACAAACTTGATTGAGTTTTTTGAAGAAATAACAAAGAGGATTGATGAGGGCAGAGCATAGCTATGATCTATATGGACTTCAGTAAGGTGTTCGACAAGGTTCCCCATGGGAGACTGATTAGCAAGATTAGTTTGCATGGAATACAGGGAGAACTAGCTATTTGGATATATAACTGGCTCAAAGGTAGAAGACAGAGGGTAGTGTTGGAGGATTGTTTTTCAGACTGGAGGCCTGTGACCAGTGGAGTGCCACAAGGATCATTGCTGGCTCCTCTACTTTTCTCATTTACATAAATGATTTGGATGCGAGCATAAGAGGCACAGTTAGTAAGTTTGCAGATGACACCAAAATTGGAGGTGTAGTGGACAGCGAAGAAGGTTACCTCCAATTACAACAGGATCTTGACCAGATGGACCAATGGGCTGAGGAGTGGCAGATGGAGTTTAATTCAGATAAATGCAAAGTGCTGCATTTTGGAAAGATGTTGTGAAACTTGAAAGGCTTCAGAAAAGATTTACAAGAATGTTGCCAGGGTTGGAGGAATTGAGCTATAGAGAGAGGCTGAACAGGCTGTTTTCCCTGGAGCATCGGAGGCTGAGGGGTAACCTTACAGAGGCTTACAAAATTATGAGGGGCATGGATAGGGTAAATAGGCAAAGTCTTTTCCCTACAGTCGGGGAGTCCAGAACTGGAGGGCATAGGTTTAGGGTGAGAGGGGAAAGATATAAAAGACACCTAAGGGACAACTTTTTCACACAGAGAGTGTTACGTGGATGGATTGAGCTGCCAGAGGAAGTGGTGGAGGCTAGTACAATTGCATTTGGATGGGTAAATGAATAGGAATGCAAAAGTGAGGACTGCAGTTGCAGGAAATTAGAGTTTAGATCAGAGTGGTGCTGGAAAAAGCACTCTGTTGCCTCTGTTCCTCATAAAGGGCTTTTACCCGAAATGTCAATTTTCCTGCTCCTCGGATGTTGCCTGACCTGCTCTGCTTTTCCAGCACCACTCTGATCGAAACATATGAATAGGAAGGGTTTGTAGGGATATGAGCCGAGTGCTGGCAAGTAGGTCGAGATTGGGTTGGGGAAATCCTGGTCAGCAAGGATGGAGTGGACCAAAGGGTCTATTTCCATGCTGTACATCTCTATGACTCTTAGTCCTGAAATAGCAATACAAACAGAGAGATTAAATGTTTCACTCTTCAGTGATAATATTATTAGCCTATCCAGCAGGAAACCAAGAAGGTGAACAATAAAAATGTCCCAGATTGCTTACTTCTGAACAGTTGATATGATCTCCATACTTGTTATTTTAATGTCTTCTCTTGAACAGATAGCAAGAGACCTGCTCAAAAAGGGTTTGCAGTTCTAGTCTTAATTATGTCATTGTGACTGGACTGCAACTTTAACTTGGATCTAGTTGAAAAATTAACTGCAATGTTCCCTTCAAAATGAATAGCACTCATAAGGCATTAAACCCAATTTTGGGCCTCACTAGGAAAGTTTAAGTAATACCCTGGCTGGACACTTCACCATCTCCCCTTATATGTGCTATCCTCGCAACTTTGTGTGGTAGCGTGGATGCAGGACTCTTCCACGTGATAAAACTGCAAGCTAGCCGGATTTAAATGATGAGGAGTTAAACTACCCCAAGCCTCATTTCTGAAACCTCCATTGAAAACCTGTCCCAAATTAAAATGGAGCAATGGTTTGAAATACTGGAATGAGGGAGAGGATTAACATGAATATATTTCATTTATGAATACTCTTAAAAGATAATGTTTTCTCATCACTCATTCTCAAAATAATTTTATGGATTTTTATATTTTAACACTGGTTTTAAAAATAATCCGTTAGTCAGGGTGATTATAATATATTTCATAATGACTAAGTTGTAATTTATTTGATAAGTAAATTACGTTCAAAACTCACAATACTGTTACATACAGAATGTGTGTGTAAGTAAATGTGCAAAAGGATTTTTTAAAAATTAGATGTTATTTATCTATGTAAGTGTTTCCTTTATTTCATCAACAATATTTTCTGGCATGTGCTGTATGATTTTTAAATTCCAATCAAGTGTGCAGCTGAACGTGCTGTGTTTGGTTTGGCCCATTTTTTTTTGTGTTTATTTTATGACAGAAGGGAGGTTTTTTTGGTCAAAATAGCTCCTAAGTCCTCAGCTGTAAAACAGCTATCTAGATAACAATGATTAGTATGCAGATAACCTCTGATTATAAATTTTCAGAAATACAAGCATTTACAGTTAACTTATCCATATTATGCCAACTTGACGCTCATACTGCAGTCAAAGCTAGTTTATTGAATTTATACAAAAGACTTACGTCACATCCTGTTGCCAGTTTTTGAGAACAACCTTTTAGGCAAAAAGTCAATGTCAATGTATCGGTGAGAAATTGTTTGGAGTTAAAAGGCGTGGTATTTCTTGCGAGTTGCCTATAATAACATTAAGTCTGTGATTGCTGGCTGTGGTTCTGAATTCAGCAGGGGACTGCTGTTCTAGCTTTCTATTTCTGACAACTTGAAGGAGATAAGAGAAATTCTGTAAAAGACTCACTAGATTGTTTGTGTAACCCTGCTGTCAAAGCTAGTGTGAATAATGTGAAATATTAAGGATTTTTGCCAAAAGTCAGAGTTGACTTGTACACAAGATCGATTAGTGATGGAGGCTGGTACAATTGCAACATTTAAAAGGAATTTGGATGGGTATATGAATAGGAAGGGCTTGGAGGGATATGGGCCAAGTGCTGGCAGGTGGGAATAAATTGGGTTGGGATATCTGGTCGTTGTGGACAGGTTGGACAGAAGTGTCTGTTTCCATGCTGTACATCTCCGTAACTCTATGATTATATATGATGTTCAGCATGAGGTATAATGAGAAAGTATCACTTGGAAATATGAAGAATGCACAATATTCTGTTCCTGCCATACGCCTACCACAAATGTTGCATACCAACACTTAACTGGGAAGGCACTTTATCAGAAGGGCCTCCATTGATTGCAAACCAGCTGAATGCTGGCTGACTTTTCTCAGAAAACTTATGAACCTTTGAGAGTTAAAATTTATTTTGAATTGAATACACTATTTTGCATTCAGTTAAGTAATATATGGATATTGTAATATTGTTCTACAAACTTACCCAGTTAGCTAAGCTCCACTGATAATTTTAACCAGTTGTTACCTAAATCACATTGACCAAGGTGGTGCCTGGCACAGATCCCAGTCAGTGCTAATGTGATGAGCTGATCAGTATTGGTTCATGATAGAGCCAGTTCAGATGGCTTTAGTGCTTGCGAATTCAGGAGGTGTTCACTCCCAACTATCTGCATTCTTGTGGCAGTTAGGTTTATGTGAATATTCTTCATGTGTGTTCACAGGATGTTAGAGTTGCTGACAAGAACAGCATTTGTTGACCATCTTTAATTGCCTTTTGAGAAGCTAGTGATGAACTGTCTTCTTGAATAGTATGATCCATGTGGTGTAGGTATTTCCACAGTGCTGATAAAGATGGAGTTCCAGGTTTTTATCTAGTGACAATGCGTGAGCAGTGATATACTTCCAAGTCAGGACACTGGGCAAAGGGGAACTCTCAAGTGGTGATGTTCTCGTTTATCTGCCAGTCTTGTTGATCCTGGGTTTGTAAGGCATTGCAGAAGGATCTTTGCTGGGTTGCTGAAATGCACCTTGCAGATAGTACACACTGCTGCCACTGCACAACTTCCAAAGGGGATAAGGGCTTAAGGTATTTGATGAGATGCCAGTCAACAGAGTTATTTGATAACATAATTCCAATACTGTTTTGTCTTGAATGCTGTTGGCCTACTTGAGTGATGTTGGAGCTCCACGCATCCAGCCAATGACTTCCTTAATTATATCTTGGCAATAAGGGTGAGGTTTTGTACAGCCATGGGGTGAGTAACTCACTACAGAATTCCCAATTTCCAACTTGTTCTCATCGACCGATATTCGTGTGGCTGGTTCAGTTAAGCTCCTGGGCAAGTTTAATCCTCAACTCCATCTCTCCACCAACTGTCCCCCAACCACGGTGTGTTAATGATTACAAATTCATCAATGTTAATGTCTAGCGGAGGCGGTTAGGTTGTTGTTTTTTGCCGATAGGACCTGTGTGTGCAAATGTTACGTGGCACTTTTTCAGGTCCTGCTGCTAATGGGCATGGGGTACTTTTTATCTGAGGAGTGATGAATAGTGCAGAATATTTGGAAATAATCTGAGAATTTATGACATTATAATGGAGGAAGAGTCAATTTTGAAGCAGCTGAAGAACGTCCTGCAACAATGTCCCAAAACTAAAGTGATTGAATTCCAACAATTATGACCATCTTCCCTTGTGCCTTTACTCTCTGGTTCCCATTTTGCTAAAGCTCCTTGGTATCAATCTCAATCAAATGTTGCTTGATGTAAAGAGCAGCTGTCTCACATGACTTGTAAAGTTCAGCTCTTTTGTCCATGTTTAGAATGTTTCTATATCCCTCAACTATACTTGACACCATGTGGGAGAAGCATTTAAAGATTGGGATTTGTGGTGTTGAAGATGTAAAAAGGCAGCAGAGACAATTCGTCCTCTCAAGACTTCTGACTGAATATGATTACGAATGTTTCAGCCTTGTTTTTCATATTGGCATTCTCAGCGTTTGCATCACTAAGGATTGTGTGGACATTTGTGGAACTTTCCCTTCCATTTTATTGCTTAATTATCCAACAGCAGTCGTTCATGAGCGGATATGATAGGACTGTCAAGCTTTGATCTGATCCTTTGTTTTTGGGTTGCTTGGCTTAGTCTATTGCACTCTGCCTCTGCTTTTTAATATGCACTGAGTCCTCTGTTGTAATTTCAATTGGTTTGTTTCTTTTCTTTCAGAATGCCAGGTGCTGCTCCTGGCATGCTGTCGTACATTCTTATTCAAACAGATGTTGATCCCTGAGCTTGATGGTAATTGTTGAATGAGGGAAATGCCAAGTCGTGAAATTACAGATTGTGGTGAATTATCATTCTGCTGCTGCTAATGCTCCACAATGCTTCATGGATTCCCAGTGTGAGCTACTAGATGTGTTCTAAGTCTGCCCAGTTTAGAACCATTGTCATAATATACAACACAATGGAGGATATCCTCAATGTGAAGACAGGATTTCATTTCCACAAGTACAGTTGCCACTCCTACTAATACAGACATGGACTGATTGTATACCTGTTGTTGGTTTGCATGCACCTGTCACAGGTCCAGTCTGCCAGGCTTGAGAGAGGATTAACATACGCTCTCAACATTCCTACCAGTTCCCAGTGAGGCTTGGAGACTAACAGTCAGTACAGATGCTTTTGGCAACAAAAATGGAAATTGTTGGAAAAGCTCAGCAGGTCTTGCAGCATCTGTGGAGAGAAATCAGAATGAACATTTCAGGTCAAGTGACGCTTTAATTTAAAAATTTGCAAATGACAAGGAATTTGAAAATATTATTGAATTTTGAAAAGGCAATTCGTAAACCTCAAAGGACATATACAGGCAACTGGATTGAGCAAATATGTGATGGATTAAATTTTATACAAAGAATTGTAAAGTAATGCATTTTGATAGAAAGAATGAGTAAAGGTAATATACATTGAGGGATGCTATTCTAGCTGAGAGCTGGGACAGCAGAGATTTTCCAGAGTAGAGGTGCACAGATCATTGAAAGTGGCATTGAGAAAGTGATTTTAAAATATATAAAAGCGATCCTAGGCTTTAGAAATTGGAGCGAAGAGTATGAAAGCAAGGACGTTATGGGCATTGAGAGGAAAGATATACTAGAATGTTTCCAAGGGTGATGCATTTCATTTAGACTGCAAATAGTTCAGACAAGCTGAGATTCACATCAGAGAAACAAAGGCTAAAAGGAGATTTCATAGAGGCCTTCACATTACAAGGGGTCTGTACAAAACATGGTGAAGAAACTGTTTCCAGTTTTGGAAAGGTCCAGATGAAAGGACCCAGATTCAAAATTTGATAAAGAAACAAAGATGTCATGCGGGGAAAATCTTTTTATGCAATGGGTATTTATAATCTGGCATGCACTGCCTGAAAATGAGATAGTGGTGGATTCAATTGTGGTATTCAAAGGGGATTAGATTAGACTTACAGTGTGGAAACAGGCCCTTCGGCCCAACAAGTCCACACCGACCCGCCGAAGCGCAACCCACCCATACCCCTACATTTACCCCTTACCTAACACTACGGGCAATTTAGCTTGGCCAATTCACCTGACCCGCACATCTTTGTGACTGTGGGAGGAAACCGGAGCACCCGGAGGAAACCCACGCAGACACAGGGAGAACGTGCAAACTCCACACAGTCAGTCGCCTGAGTCGGGAATTGAACCCGGGTCTACAGGCGCTGTGAGGCAGCAGTGCTAACCACTGTGCCACCATGCCGCCCACCATTTGGACTATAAGGAAAAGATTTGCAGAGCTGTTCAGAAAGGATGGATTGAAAGTCACTGTGAACTGGCACAGATGTCAAATTACAAATATCTATCTTCTTTTTATGATTTTTTTTGTCTTTTAGGATTCAGTCACCTGCCACTGAGCCACTGTTTGTGATGGTCATTGAAATCCCCAATCATCATCTATGCCCTTTACACCCTGACTGCATCTCCCAAGTGATATTTGTTGTGGTTACTTCTAATGGTCAACCACGGGAGTCTTAAATACAGGATTTCAATTATTTATTCATTAGTATACAGGAAAAGTGTGTGTTCTTGGGTGACTTAAATGAAAATACCACAACACAAGAAATTGGTCAATTTGAACATCTTTAGTCACATTTGCAAATCTTGTTAGTATACGCAATAAACAGATGTCTGTGTCACTTGGTACATATTTGTTCACCCAGATGGAGATCGCTTTATTATATCCTAGCCTAATACATTTTGCTTCAACTCTTATCTGTTTACTCTCTTCAACCTCATTGTCATCTAATGAGTGAATCATTTTTGGGCCTTTCTAGAAGGTTCCTGTTGTTCTCAGCTTTTATTCTGTGCAATGTTCACCTGGCGAAGTCCACTTTTTTAACTTTATTGTAAACGTACAAATCGCTGTTTAGCCCTTAAAAGCTAATTCACTTTTCCACATCAATGTGGAGGAGTACTGACTCATCTGCTGAGACAGGGCAAGAAAATAGTATCAACAGAAGATTTCCCTACCCAAGTTTGACCTGATGCCTTGGAAGTTCTTGAAGTCTTGGTCCATGTTGAAGATTCCCAAAGACACTCCGTCATGACTGTTTACTATGTGTTATCATCAATTGTAATTCTGTCCTATCGGTGGGACAGGACATAATCAACAATGGTGATGGAGATTCCTGGCACAGTGGGTGTAAGATACGATTTAGTGAGTTACACTAGTGCATGAATTGCATGATGAGTTCCTTGGACAGCTTTCCCACTTTTGGCACAAAGTTCTCAGAATAAAGTGAGAAGGATTTTGGGAAATCACTAGGCTGGGTGTGCCTTCATCATTTCCCACTACCTAGATCGAGATCTAGTGGTCCACCAATTTTATTACTGAACAGAGTACCTCACACAAATAAAAGAAGTAAACATTTTGATGTAATTTTTTTTAAGTTTATAAATGATTCATCCCTAACCTCTGTAAGAGTTTGGGTTCAGAAGGAACAGAGACTTAAAATAGACGGTAAATTGTCCATGAGCAATTTTTTGATTATTTATGAAAAAGCAGGTTTAGGTATGCTGCATTAACTAAATAAACAGGAAAGACGTACAACCCATTACAGTTGAGGTTCAGTAACACCAGAGGACAGTGAGCACACAGTGTGTTGATAATAGTGCTTTGTGATGGCAGCACACTGCTCTCTAGCAAAGTGTTACTCTACCTTCAGTCTTACTCTTTCACGGTCCATCCTCCATTTGAAAGAAGGAGCTGCCTGACAAGATCATTTACGTGTTTTGAATACCAGGGGCTGGTGATTCACCCTATTTCAGGCACATGCTTAAATGTTCATAACCAACAAATCTTTGACAAGTACCCAAGATACCAGGATGGTCATATCAAAAGTGTCCAAAATGTTAACTCTGATTTCTCTCCACAGATGCTGCCAGATCAGCTGAGCTTTTACAGCAACTTCTGTTTTTGTTTCTGATTTATAGCATCAGCAGTTCTTTCGGTTAATATTACCTACTTCACTATTGATTATTGAGACCATCTATTCACTGAACTATGGTATAAATTAAAGCTCCCTATTTATTTTTGCACGAGTCTTCTCTTTAAAAAAAAAATTTTGTGTCTCATATTTCTCACTTCTTAGTTTGCAGGCTCCGAAGTGCATAGTGTATTGTTCATCAAAGATTGTCCATGGCTGATACATGTCCTTAACTCTTGTCTGGTTTCTTACTTATTGGAGCAAATGATCGTTTTCTGTACCTGGCTGATGTGTTAATAATGGTGGCAGAGCTGTCGTTCTGTATATGCGTGCTGCTGTATGAAAACAATAGAGTTACACAGTTTAGACTTTAACTAATAGTAATGGAAAAATTGTACTGTCAGTTCACTCTGATCTTTCTTGCACACGTTCCCATTAATTAGGCTTTGAAACCTACGTGCTCTGATTTTAGCCAAAAGGGTGGTTGTTCTCATGAGAATATTTCAAATGCACTGATCACATTTTTTTTTCTTTAGTGGCTCTGACATTCTTACCTACATGATGTGAGTTGATATACGAAACACAAATTTTGTCCTCAAACTGCAAGTGACCAAACTTCAAATGAATATAATAAACAAGTAGCCATTACCTCAGAGCTTGGCTAATAATCATATCTAAAGCAATTATTCCCCCTCAATTACCCCAAATAAGCTAATTGTTGAGGAGGCTCTTCATTCAAAAGAGAAGTATTTTCCTAGCATATAGCTTGTTGCTCCTCTCAATGTACATTGTCCCTTAGAAATGTAATTCTTGAAATTCACTGTATTTGGGGTAAATGTAATTATGAGTCTTTAGTTCTTTGTTGTTACTAGACCCTTTGGATGTAAGGCTGTGTTATGGTGCATTTCTGCATTATGGGATTGTTGTTGACTTTCATGCTAACTATTGTACTGTACTACATGATAAACTTAGTGCTGAAAAGATCTTGGCTTTCATTTAGTGTAAGCAGATAGTTATCAGGCCTGTCAGAAATAAGTGCATAAACAGAAGGAAAGCCTTGCACAGACTTGAGTTAATAATCCTGTGCTGTCTGCTTCACACTTTAATGTGGGTATTTTGGAGACCTTTTTATTCAATGACACAATGTTCTGCAATCTTGCTTTCACATTGTATAATTTTCTCCATTAATTAACTAAAATTGCTTAATATAAAGCATAGCAAGAAAATATTATATATGGTACCACATGTGATGGTGTTTAATTGGTGAAGTACTTACACAAATTCTGCTTTAGCAATACCTCTCAGAATATTATTAAACAGGTCAATTGACTTCAATATTCACATGCCTAATAAAGTGAGAACCTACTTTTCAATAACAATTAATTGTTTTTTTAATGCATTATAAATAATACAAACAGTCTGTATGTAAAACTGTTGTCATGACCACAAGTCAGAATTCCAAAGTGCTGTGGTTATTTTTGATTTTATTCCAAAGTGTGTTTTTTTTACAAAGGTGACTGCTATTGAGGAATGATAACCACAATGTAAAAACTACTGTGTGGCACCAGTGAGATGTAACATGTAACGATATCAAAGAAACCTGAAACAGCGTGGACTATAATCTCTGTGACTGCAAACATGAGGTTGACAGCCCCTGCTCAACAGAAAACCAAGCCCTTCATTTTGTGCCTTTTTTACCCCTGGAATAATATGCAAAGACAGATGTTAAATAGTCAGGTTCACCTCCACTGGAGTTGGGGATGAAAACTTTTAAGTGTACTAGCCTGGGTTCGAATATTAATGTCCTGTGATGTCCATGGTAGAAGGACCGACCCTTGTTACCCCTCTGTTGCAACTAAAGACTCTCTCACTCCTTGTGCTGCTGCATTTGAGACACAACACTGTGGATGTATTTTCAGTATACTGACTGCAACAGATCAGGAGGCAGTACTCCACTGTCTTTTCAAGGACAATTAAAGATTGACAGTAAATGCTAGTTTTACTAGTGATGCCTCTATCCTGTGGCGTTATTTTTTAAAAGTTAGTTAAAGGCCATTGGCTGATACCCTTGGCATCAGATTCAGTGACAGGAGGAAGGAATTGTAACACTAGTTTTTATTTATTTACTGTGAACAACTAGTATTCTGGATTTTGTCTAGTCATGCAGTTAATCAGTACTACTTTGCGAATACTATTATATATCTGGCACCAAATTGTGCGTATGTGTCTTTTATTATTGTGGAGTAGCATTAAAACTTGCAGTTACTTTACATTGGCAAGATGCAAGCATTTCCTCAATGTAAACTTCAGCATTGTTGATGTGGAGGTGCCAGTGTTTGGACTGGGGTGGACAAAGTTAAAAATCACACAACACCGGGTTATGGTCCAACAGGTTTATTTGGAAGTACTAGCTTTTCGAGTGCTGCTCCTTCATCAGGTAATTAGATTTCCTTGGGGCCAGTGTTTGCACAGGAGATCTGTAATGTTCGGTTGCTTGATGCACTTGTACTGTTGAAGTGTCACCATTCCCTTGCAGAAGTAATTTTGCAGCAGTATTGTTTTTGATAGTTTTAGTTCATGAGTTCCAATGTTTTGATCCATTTGCCATAAACCCAAAGTCCTATTTGGTGTGAAAGCATACAGAGAAACTGAATGCTTCAATAGTTTAATTAAGTGTGTACAGTACTTATTTCTGATGTACTGTGAGAAGGATACCTGAATTAATACTTCACCAAGGGGAGAGTGGGAAGCAAGCCAAGGGATAATTTGGGGGAAAAAAAGAATTACGTGAATGTGAATGAGTTTTCAGCATAAATTGGCAGATGTTGGCAGAAACAAATAATGTATAATTGGAGGGTGCAGCAGTCTAGTGGTTAGGTCCAGAGACTTGGATTTCCAACTGGGGCATAAGTTTGAATCCCACCATGAATTTGAAATAATTGATAAATAAAAATAAGAAATGAAAATCCGTTATCAGTAATGATAAAAATATGTGGTACTGTAAATCATGAAGCTATTGGATTTTTGTTTTTAAAAAATAACCCAAATGGTATACTCATTTCTTTTAAGGAAGGAAGATGGATTAGCAACAAATTGGTTGATGAGGATAAGAGGACAAAGTAGGATGTTCTTAAATAGTCTGGCCAAGATGTGATTCCTGACCCACAGAAATGTGGTTGACCTTGAACTGCCCTCAGAAATAACTTAGCAAGCTATTTGATTGGGTCAAGCCACTGCAGAGAAGAATATGAGTCAAGCCAAATGGGTTGGCCTGCATTGTGCAAAGCATCAAAATGGGATATGGCAAAGGCACACCGCACCCAATTTACCCTGCTACGTCATCCTCACTAAAACCAAAGAACTTGCACCAAATTTGGAAGCACCCACTCTTTCATACTGACAGAATCATACTTATCAATACTAACATCCCAGGCTTTTCCATCACAGTCCCACACCAGAGTATGCAGTGGTACACTGTCAGGAAGGAGTGGGTCTTGTAATCTTCAGTATCAACTCTATACATAGTTTCATGTCATCAGGTCCATAGGCAAATAAACTTTGTGTTAATTAGCACTCTGCTTCCCTTAACTAATGAATCAGTGCCACTCCTTGTTGAACACTGATTCATAGAATCCCTATAGCATGGAAACAGGTTCTTTGACCCAATACATCAGTACTGACCTCTGAGGAGTATCTCACCCAAACCCATTCCCCATTACACTACATTTACCCCTAACCTACACATCCCCGAATACTATGGGCAATTTAGCTTGGTCAGTTCACCTCACCTGCACATCTTTGGATTGTGAGAGGAAACCAGAGCACTCAAAGGAAACCCACACAGTCATGGGGAGAATGAGCAAACTCCACACAGACAGTCACCCGGGGCTGACATCGAACCCAGGTGCGTGGTGCTATAGGGCCGCAGTGCTAACCACTGTGCCACCCACTTAATGAAATACTGATTACAGCAAAAGTGCAGAATGAGTGATTCGTTGCCACCATTAATGACTGAGTTTGCTGAGTCCTAAAGAGGAACTTTCTGCTACATTAGGCTTGCTATAGAAGTGAGGAGAAGCAACATTAGAGGAAACACTTCACACCTTGACCTCACCAACCTTCCTGTTGCAAATGCTTCTATGCATGACAGTGTTCCATTTTTATATTGTCAAACCACTCATCGTGTTGTGTAGCACTACCCTGCTCTGGGTGAGAGATTCAGAATAGATCTAGCACCTAAAATCTCAGGATCCATCAACAGCAGCAGAACTGCATTCAACTACAATCCAAAATTTCATAGAATAACACATCACACCCTACCATCAAGCAAGTAACTATCCCTGATTCAATGAGATATGTAGAAGAGCATGTCAGGATAACGACCACGTGTGTCTGAAAACTGGATGCCCAATTGGTGAAACTGAGACAGAAATAAGAGTGTGCATAACAGTGAAAGTAGTATGACAGGCACACATCTCTACAATGTCACAATTAAGAGATTTCAAAACTCTGCAGTCCTTTCACATCCAGCCATGAACAGTGAACAGTTATTGGAACATCCTCATCAATGAATTAACCCAGCACAGCCAGACGAAAAACAAGTCTGAAACATTTGCAACCGGAAGTGCTGGGGAATTGATTCACCTGAGCCTCCTCCTGAGGCCCCTCATAGGTCATTGGATATTCACCTCACTGTTTGTCTCATTATAACTTGCCAAAAGTAGGAAACATAATTTTGTGATAGAATGGCAATAGTTAGATTCCTTTTGAAATATTATAAAATTGGTTAAACACATCATTTTGGTTACAAGTTATGTGTCATATTGCATGAGGTCACATAAGGTCTGACAGGAAATAATTAATTTTGAAAAAGAGCACTGTTGATCAATGCATTCAAAATGTGTAAAGTAGTAAATTCATCTTGACAAGAACAGTTGTAAAGCAACTAACGTTTCAATATGTTGCACACCTAAGGTAAAATGGTGCTTATCTAAATGGTCTTTGACAGCTTACATTTTGTTAAAATTACCTCAAAATAATCACAACAGAGTAATCTATCTGAAAGTGATTTTTATGGCAGTATAAACCAGATGAGCGGTACATAACTGTTATGTGACGTTTTCACTTCATTGACAGACCTAAGAACACTCCCTGATATGTGTACTGTTTCAGTGTAGCATTTTCTGGTTTTGGTGTACTTTTCTGATGGTAACTGCTGCTTTGTCCTTGACAAAGGATAGAATCATAATAACAAAAATGTATAGTAAAATAAAGTGGGGATATTTTAAATTTGAGAAGGTTGAAGTGATTCCCTGCTTCCATCTCACATAATAGTCTTAGACTCAGCAAGACCATTTGCAACCTGAGTGTTGTGTTTGACAGTGGGTTGAGATTCTGCACCAGTGCCAAGACTACTTACTTCTACCTCTGCAACATTGCTCAACTCTAACCCTGCCTCAGCTCATCTACTCAAACCCTTCACCATGTATTATCTCTAAGCTTGTCGAGCCACTGGTCTCCAAGTTGACTCACATCTTTCACCCTGTGCCTGTCCAAAATGCTGTGCTAATATTGCAACACTTAAAGTCTCATTTTGCCATCAACAATTTTCTTTCTAAGCAATCTGCTTAGGTTGTGTACAAATCAGCTTTTTTAAAATACTGTGCACTAGCAGCCTCCAAATATATTCAAGGCGCCACAGACTGAAACAAATTACCTGCATACTTCAGATAAAATTAAAGGTTATGTTGCTCGTCACCTCTCTGCTCATTGAGCTTCACTGCCTATTCGTCTAAAAAAGCCTTTAAAATCTTTCTTTGTGTTTTCAAATCTTTCCAAGGCTTTTTCACCCTCTTCTTTCACCTCCACCACCCCCACTTCCTCCCCAATCTCCTCTGTCATCTTCCCAAAGTCATAATCACACAAGATCCCTGCAATCTCTCAATTCTCATCTCTTGTGCATTCCTGCATTTAGTCACTTCACCATAGGCAGCCATGTTTACAACTGTCAAGACATGAAATTAAACTTCCGCTTTTCTCTAACTCACTTTGTTCCTTTGAGAAATTTCTAAAATGTACTTTTTATCAAGCTCTCAGTCATTTTTCTCCATTTCTTCTTTGGGCCACTGTCAATCACTGTCATAAATAATGTGACTCTGCATTGGGGCACTTTATTAAACAAAATATGCTGTGACCATGTAAGTTGTTATATACAGTTGATTATCTTGATCAGTAATTATTTATAAATGGGTAAAGAAGAAAAATGCTTCTGTACTAATGCAAGAAATGATTTGAAAATCCAATCCTTATTAGTCACTTGGGAAAACATTTCCACCAGAATAATTTCATCGTCTCAGAATTATTATCCGTTGTTTAGTTTCATGCTGTTTCATTGTAACTTTGTGACAGTGAGGCCCCTTTCAATTCAAATTGTGTTGTTTTTTATTTCAAAATATATATTTCATCTCTTTCAGCATTGTACTGGCCTTTTTATGCCACAACTTTCAACAATGTTTTGCTTTTTGCTATTCTCTTGCTAACCTATTATGACACTTCACTTTTCCCACCCATGAAATGTTTTATCATTGACAAATATCCCATTCCTCTTTTCAGCTAAGTATAACCTGGTAAACTTCTCTGTTCTTGTCAACATCACAGTTGACCTCTGTGTTTAATCTCATCTCATCCATTGTAACTTCAACATGTTAACACTGCAATGTATTGGCACGATTTCTTCTGGTCTTAGGAAATATTCAAACAGGCAGGTTTCTCCAAAATAATGTGAAGGAAAGCATCTATGTCTTGACAATAATTTGAAATAAAATTTGTACTCATTGTGGTTCAGCACGCTGGAAACACATTGCTGTATTTGAATGTTTGACAGACTCAGTACACCACTTGAGTAGCTAATTCCTGCAGACTTTGTAAATGATGCAAATGCAACTGGACTAAAATTTCCATTTCTTTCTTTTATAGGTTGGGAGGAACAGTATCTGCGTACAAGATAGTACCCGATGAGGTTGATGAAATCAAGGTAATTGCCTACTTTTACTCATTTCTGAAAATCTTCAACTTGTCTCCTATTTTTATGACTCCATCTCAATGATCTTCAAGAGTATAAAACTTATCATGTCCACTATGTTAGTCCCTTTAGTTCAAATTGAACAGTACTTCAATATAATAACCCATTTTAATAACTATACAAAATAACAACTGGTCCCTGTTCCTCTTTGTTATTGAAGATGTTGACAATTGGCTATATTTGATTTGTTCAAGATGTTGAAAAGATGTACAGATTTAGATCCATGAAAGTGATAACTTTTTGTAGCTATTCATTGGGGTATACTCAATTTCATAACATGACAATCGTTTTTCTGCACTTCAGTTTTTGTCAGCAGTTGTTGATTTATTGTGCAGGTTAACATCTGACTTTAAGGTAACTGGCCTATGCTTTGTCCTGTTCGCGTTTTTTTCATGATTCTCTAACATTTCAGATGTGTTTTGTCTCTGGCTCCCTCAGGGCATAGCCCCAATTCTTTAGAGAAGTCGTGCAGATTTTGTTTGCCAGAATACAGTGTTTATTTACACTAACTTTAGATTAGAAATTGTTGTGATCCTTGATATTGTAACCTGTCAAGGGACCAATAACATTTTTTTTAAAGTAGGGAGAGTGCTGGATCAGGGGATCTACTAAGGGAATAAAACCACAAAATCTATGTTTTGATACAAACAGCAATAAACTTCTCTGCACAACGTTCTAACAGTAATACAATCTACAATAAATGTGCAACCTATATTGAAGCACCCAGAATTGACATGTGGTAATATTACTAATAGAATGTTATTGCACACCCTTATGCATATCAAGTAACAAATATGATCAGTCAGATCCTGCAGATTTTTTGGTGTGATTCCTTCAAGATGTTAGTGATACAGTAGGTCGTCGCATCTCAGTAAAATTCACAAGGGATTAGAATTCTTCACTTTTGCGGATCCAGCCTTTAAAGTCCCTCTCAAGCTATTCATCATGGATCACCTAAATGACTGCTGCCATGTTAGTTGATCACTCTTCATTTATTGTCTATGTTCCCCGGACTCCAGAAACTGCACTCCAGTACTTACTCATAAGCACAACTCCAGCTTTTGCTTTAACCATTATCTAGTTTCTCCAAGTTAGAACTACCCCTAGATTTTTTTTCTTCAGCTCTAATCTTGCTCAATTGCATCAAGCACATACTGCAAGTGGGCTTTTCAAACACTAATCTTAGCTGCACTGAACTAATAATGACACATGGCTTTTTCTAGTCCGTCACATCTTCTAGACCCCTTATGAAACCTTCACTCCAACCTCCAGATGCCTACTAATGCTTGGAAAGTTTACGTGAGTTCTGAGATGACTGACTTCCAACAGCAATAATCACTTTCCTGTGCCAGATATGACACCAACCAGTGGAGAATTTGTCCTGATAACCACTGATTTCAGTTTTTCTGGGGCTCCTTGATGCCACACTGAGTCAAATGTTGCCTTGATGTCAACGGCCATCACTCTCATCGCACCTCAATGGAATTCAGCTCTTTTGTTTGTATTTGAATCATGGCTATAATCAGGTCAGAAGTTGAGTGGCCCAGACAGAACCCAAACTGGGAGTCATTGAGTAAGTTATTGCTAAGCAGGTGCTACTTGATAGCACTGTTGATGATCACTTGACTGATGATCCAGAGGAAATGGAAGAGATGGTAATTGGCTGGGTTGGATTTGTCCTGCTTTTTATGTACAGTGCATACCAGTGGCAAATTTCCACATGGTTGGGTAGAAGTCAGTGTTGAAACTGTACTGGACGAGGGGAGCAGCCAGTTCTGAAGCACGTCTTCAGTACTATTGCAGGAATATTGTCAGGAATAGCCCTTGCAGTATCCCATGCCTCTAACTCTTTCTTGATATCACATAAAGTGAATTTATTTGGCTGAAGACTGGTATCTGTCATGCTGGGATCCACTCGAGGAGGCAGAGATGAATCATCCACTTTGAACTTCTGGCTGAAAATTGCTGCGAATGTTTCACCACTGTGTTAGATTCTTCCATCATTGAGGATGGGGATATTTGTGGAGCCTGTCATCCTCCAGTGAGTTGTTTAATTGTTCACCACCATTCAGAATTGCAGAGCTTAGACTTTATCCGTTGGTTGCGGGATCATTAGCTCTGTCTATTACTTGCTGCTTATGCTCTTTGGCATGCAAATAATCCTATTTGGTGGCTTCCAAGAAATGAGAATTTCTAAAGTCTTATAGTCAATTTACACCAATAACTTTTTTTTGAAGTTGCCCAGCAACTGAAGTTAATTTGATCAATATTCTCAGACATAACTTCAGATCCAGTACTACCCACAAGTTCATCATTACTTCCCACACAAACACAGATGCAAAATGTATAATTACTTTTGTAGATTTTTGATTATCAATCAAAAACTGTGAACCATGATAAACGCGTGCTGGCTTCCAATTGTTTGTTCTGAAAACTGAATATCAAAAAATTTGACGAAATAATGCCCCCTCCCATATATATGAACACTATATAATTTAACATTGATCCAAACAAAGAAAAAATTCTGCATGTGGAACATTGTATCTGATTAAAGTGCACTTTAGGAAGGATATCAAGGTTTTGGACATGGCGGAGAGGAGATTTGTGAGAATGGTACAGGCAATAACGAACTTGAATCATGCTGACACTAGAGAAGCTGGGTTGTTCACCTTGGAGCAGAATGGATTGACAGAAAATTTAAAATAGATGATCAAAATTATGAAGGGAGAGTTTTAAAAATGTAAAGAGAGAGGTGATCATTTTACTGGAGTTGGGTCAGTGGTCCAAGACAGATTTAAAATAATTGACAAGAGAATTAGAAGCAACTTGAGGAAAACTTTTACACAGCAAATCATTATGCTCTGGATTCCACTCAAGAGTACTGAAATCAGATTTAGTAGTGACTTCCAAAATGAGGAAAATACTTGAAAAAGGCAACGATTGCCTGGGAGTGGGACATGGATGAATTGCTCTTCAAAGTGATAGCAGAAGGGCACTCAAGGTGGTCTACAATCTTCAATGTTGCAGCTAATCTTGGGCAATTCAAATGTTCAGTCAACTAGTTTCATGGCATTTTACAAAAACTGTGAAACATGTTTAATTTTTGATCTGCAGAAACCATAATAATTAACCAAACAACCTCAAAGCGTACTGAAATCAGATTTAGTAGTGACTTCCAAAATGAGGAAAATACTTGAAAAATACTTTTAAAAGTAATTAATATTATTCTTCAATTATTCCTGATTTTTTTTTTTTACACAGGATGAGGAGAGAATGATCTAGTTTAACTTGGGCTTAGATTTCAGACAATTCAAAATTTAGTTCATGATTAACCTTTCTTTTTGTAGGCATTCTTTGTGCTGCAACCCAACAATCTGCGAGAATATAAGATTGAGGACACACTCACATCCAAGGGATATCTACATTTGCATGTTCTAAAATATTACTTACATTAAATGCTGACAAGGAATAGGGGCAAGAATAGTTGAAAGGATAGTTCACATGACACTGAGGAGAAGTTGAAAGGTGACAGGACAAGCAGTGACACCGGAAGTCAATGATGATGTTACTGCTGGGAAGGCAACTGAAACACACAAGTTCTGGGTTAGTGAGAATTCAAGAGAGATTAGATACCTCTGCTGTTAGGCTCCAAATACATCATCAGGAGTTCCTCAGGGTGGTGTCCTAGGCCCAACCATCTTCAGCTGTTTCATTAATGACATTCCCACCATCATAAGGTCAGAGGTTGGAGTGTTCACTGATGACTGCAAAAGTTCAGCACCTTTTGTGACTCCTCAGACAGTGAAGCAATCCATGTTCAAATGCAACAAGATCTGGGCTGTGACCAGTGGCATTAAAATTAACACCACACAAGTTGCCAGGCAAAGACCATCTTCAGTCAGTGTTAACCTAATTACATCCCCCTCCTTTGATATAGAAACAGCGTGTACTATCTATAAGATTCAATGCAGAAATTCACCAAAGCTCGTCAATAGTATCTTCTAAACCCATCACTACCATCTAGAAAGGCAACAGCAGCATGGGAATACCATCACCTGCAAGTTCCTCACCAAGCCACACACCATCCTTACTTGGAAATATACCACTGTTTCTTCATTGTCACTGGTTCAGTATTCTGGAATTCTGTCCCTAAGGGCATTGTGGGTCAGTGTACAGCACATGTATTGCAATGGTTCAAGAACGTCGCTCACCATCACCTTCTCAAAGGAAACTAGCAATGGGCAATATATGTTGGCCAGCCAGCAACATCCATGTTGCACAAGTAAATTCAAGATGGAACATTAGGAAGGACAGCAAAGCCATTTAATTCATTTTCCATTGTTGGTCCAAAAATGGTGCAGCTGGCATAAAAGAAACCCTTCCTTGTTATGTAATTGAAATGTTTGCCCAAGTTTGTCATTCTGTTGATTTCACTCAAGTTCCATTACTCAGTGTATTCTTCCCTGATTGGGTCATGTTTCTTGCATCTCCAAAGTAAACAGAACTGAACAACAAGCAAAGGACATTATCTTTCCCAATTAATTTGCTTCTGATCTACTGCAGCAATGAGAAAACCGTACTTGATTAGAATTTGAATGGTCATTTGAAACTTGACAATAACTGGCTATCTTACATTACTTAAAGGAAATCATTGCTGAGTCCATGCTTTAGGTCTCGGTTATTTTACAACCTCACAACTGCTTCATTCAGTATTATGAATATTTGCTGAGAAAGGAAAATTTTATTTTGTACTAAAAAGATACTTGTCTACTGAGATGGAAACTTAGGGACAGGAATAGGCCATTTACCCATTGAAGAGTGTGTGAGGTTAGAACTGTATGGATCTGACTTCAAACATGAGAGCTGAGAATAAACCATTGTCTTGAAGAGTAGATGGAGATTTAACATGGTTATCCAAAAATCTTGACTAGTAGCTTTAACATTTTCTGCTCATAGACTACATAACCACGCAAGCAGTGTATTCTGCAAGACCATTACATTGAACATAGGAAGGAGGGCAGGGTACTGTATTGTGTACTCCATTTCTTGTAGACGTCTTGGACGGGTGTACTGGTATGCTGTGGACCACGATCAGACATAGTTTGTTGGGGAACACCAACCATACCAAGCAAGGTGATTAATATCTCAACAACTGTTGCACTTCTAGTGTTTTTAATTCATCTCACAAAAGGGAATTTTGCACGTAGCTGTATTCTACTACAATCTTGCACCACTGCTCAGAAGGAATTTTATGTGAAATGAGAGGATCCTTCAATTCTTGAGGTTGATGGAATTGGCACATTTCAAGTGGCTTGACCAGTTGATTGATGTCATGTCAAAAGACAGATTCACATGTTAATCACTTGTGTTTTTTCTACAACTATGCGACCTATGTTTATATGACTATATTTATCAGTTCTCCAAACTGTCCATAGAAGAGTCATCAAATCACTCTTTTAATCTTCTAAATCCCAGGGAGTATAATCCTAGTTTGTGAACTCTCTTTCATCACATTTAACTTTTCGACATAAAAATTGGATCTTTCAACATCAGAGTCCAGAGAGAACCTGAAAGAAGATGTAATAAGAAAACAAGTTAAAGAATTGGCAAGAATCAAAATGGATCAGTACGGTCTCACATAACAGTTTGGCAGTGGTACCTGATAGAATTCTGCAGCTATATTACATAACTTAGGGAGTCTTTTTGAAGTACTGATTTGTTGCAGGTTATTTTTCACACTGGATTCCCTGAAATATTTGTTGATATGTAGCAGTCATACTGACTCTTTGATATTTGATTTCTTGCCGTTGTCTTATTTTAGTTGCAGGAACATATTATTTATTGCTGTAAAAAGAGATATGCTATTGCAGTTTTTGTCTGAAACTCACCAGGATAGGATTGTAAGAATATCATAGGGAACAACAATTTATATTACATAAGAAGCGGGCACTGATTGTTGGCAAGCAAATTCTGATTTGTCAAGGCATTGCTGTGGAATGCACCAGGGAACAGTTAAATTCAAACCGTGCGGGTTGACTCTGATTGGTCAAGTCATTGCCATGGGGAGCAAAGCGGAGAAAGGCTGTCTCCCAAAAGTTTTAGTTTAAACAAAAAGTGCCATGTCTGGACATATTTTTTGTGTTTGCAAAGGGTAGGCCTTATAGCATGCATAAGGGAGCCATACAGTAGGCCTGACCAACAATCTTAAATTGATTGTTAGTGTAATTCATAATCAGAATTATTTAGCATGTGTCATCCAATCACACATCTCACCTAAGATGCACAGTCAGTTCTGCTATAATGCAGTACTTCCATTCTTGTGCAATCCAGTGTTATAAGAAAATCGCGAAATAGAAGCACCACTTAAACTAATGGGGCCAGAATCGTGTTATAATCAATCCATGCTTTAAAGTTTTGTGCTTTAGAAACAGTGTCCCCAATTAATTGGTCATATTATAGCGAATTCTTGTTAATGAAATGTGTGTTAAAGCAGAATGGCCTGTACACTGTATTCTCTGAGTTTTAAAAGTGCAAGCTGATTGCAAATGGTCAGTGCTCTATCTATTGTGAACAACAGAAGAAGCATGCTGTATGGTATAATTTACCAATTGTTAGGGT
The DNA here is from genome assembly GCF_020745735.1 of Hemiscyllium ocellatum. NCBI lineage: Eukaryota > Metazoa > Chordata > Chondrichthyes > Orectolobiformes > Hemiscylliidae > Hemiscyllium > Hemiscyllium ocellatum. The sequence continues at coordinate 44,150,860 of NC_083408.1, forward strand.
TTCCTATATAGGTGGCATCATGCTGTCACTGAAATTCATATATAAATATAATGGTATAATAATACTGAACTTGAAAGAATAAAGTAAGGTAACTTTGACCACTGGATACAGACATCCAGTGTGAATATCATGTATGAAGCTCTCCAAGAGATAATTCTGTTATAGTTTGAAACTAACTACAGAATGTCCCTGTGTCATCCCGCTTCCCCAACACCCCCCCCCACCCTCCCCCCTGCCCCCCGCTCCCTCAGTTGAAGCAAAATGCTCAGAGACAGTGTAGTTTTACCTCCTTCATCTATATTCTGGGCTCTGGAGGGAAAGAGAATGATCACCCATGTGTGTACAGCAACATGAGTTCACGGTCTTCTCTGGAAGAACAGTTTCTCAATGAACTACATAGTCATTTTACAGGGAGGAGCATCCAGATAAGGCAATGTACATATTAATTGGGTGACCATTACATTCAGCAAGCATTAATAGTAAAGATTAAGCCATTTGCTGTTACACATTGAGTAACTGGCTTCACATAATGAATACTTTTCACCTTGTTAACTGACCTTGCATACTGAATGCTACCTCATCTTGTTAAATGGCTCTACATAATGAATGCTTTTCCACCTTGTTAACCTTTACCCTTGCCTCCAACACCCCATTGTTGACTGTAAGTTCTTATCTGATCTGAGTCATGCTCAGCTGAACATCTTGTTTCACAAAATTCAGAACTTAACTCTTTCCCTGCCTGCTTGTCCCCTATACACATTCTCACCTGGAATGCAAAAGGGTTGCATTCTGGACTCTGTTCACAAAGTCAATTTTTACGTAAGTCCTAGCACAATTCAGGACCATGGAGAGCAGTTGTTCATAAGTGCAGGAAATGTCTGTATGTCAGATCTTTTACTTTTGAAACGGTGTTCAGGATCTAAGTCATAGGTATAAATGTTCATAAGTTGGATGTTCGTAAATTGGGGATGCCTTGCACCTTTTTCAATTTGAGCCCATGTTGAAGACCAGAGGATTGCAACTCTTGGACTCTGGACCTTTCCCCTCCAATCCTCTTTGGGGAAAAGTCAGAAAATCCAAGGAAGCTGAAAAGAAAGAATTCATACAGAAAAAGACCCAAGATCACCTGATCAACCATCAAGTTGAAGGACGACTGTCACCTTACAGACAACATTGCCACATTGCTGCAACAATCAAAAGGATTCCGAGGAAAATAACTATGTACTTTGTGGTCTGGACTTCTCGTCTTCAAAACTTGGTTTACCCAGCATATGTTCTTTTACTCCCGTAATATATGTATTAAACTATTTAACTTTTGTCTGACTTAATTGTGTTTGAATGAGTATGTATAAATGTTTGGGAATTTGAAGGGATAGAGTTAAAGTTGCATAAATTAGAAGTCATTTTTACAGTCTTGTTAAAATTACGTATACTGCAATAAATCAACTTATTTTATTCTGTTGCAGAAGGAACCTGACATGAATTGCTTTTATCCAGAATACCACTCAGTCTGGCAAATTAGCCAGTCTTGGTGGTCTCATGGGCATTTTCTACATTTATATATTTTGTGATGTGGAGCATGTTTATTGCACTCCTTTCCTAGTTAAGCTGTGACAAATGTGGCTATTGATACTGCAAATTAAGGTGACCATTTAGCATGGATGGGCAACATTAAAACAGGAAGATACCTAAAGAATGGGTCAAACAGTTAATTAAATAAGATAACATCCTTTTAAACTAGAATCAGGGCCATTGAAAATAAAAATAACCTCACTGATAGGGTAGCAGATGTTCCACAGGGTTTGGAGCTGAAATTTCTTCCATTCACCATATGTATTAATGCAAAAAAAGTCAAGAAAGATTACAATCCAAATTTTCAGAGAATGTTAAGTAAGAAATTAGAAATAGAGACAGTGTAGAATTGTGCTCTATTTTCCACTGAAATTTGCACAATATCAGATTTTCATAAAGTCTGTTTTCTGCTAGAATGCCATACACTTTGATATCTCCATGTTTCTGTCACTCCTGTGTATGTTTCTATAACTCCCTCATCCATGCTGAAGTCCACAGAATGCAAGTTTCTTGCAGCTATGCAAACAACACTCTGGTGTTGATTTATTCCCAAAGATTGAGACTGAGAAAACTGCCTGATAGCAGTTGTTTCAGAACTGAAAGAGGTCCTAAGCTCTGTAGTTTTATTTCTGTAACTTTTCAACAATATTTCTTATGATGTTTGTCAGTGAGGCTTTGGTTAAATTTAACCAAAGAGTGTCAGTCTCTGAACCAGAGATTTTTCAGATAGCCTAACGCTCCTCCTTTGCCACCCTTTCCTCGCATCCACAAAAGGAGAAATTGTTGTAGTTCTGTGAGCTCATTCCTGTTTCCTGGTGCTTATTTTCCTTTGTGCAAAAGGAAGTGATGTGAATCACTGAATTGTTTTTTGTACACAGATATAAAATCTGCCTCTTAGCTTATACTGCAAGTGCTCTGTAGAATCATTGAATGTTCACACGTAGAAAGAGGCCATTGGCTCATCACTAGATCTTTGAAAGAGCTATCCAATTAATTCCACTATCCTGTTGTACCCTCATAACCCTGTAATTTTCTCCCCTTAAAATGTTTTTCAAATTCCCTTTTGAAAGTTATTATTGAATTTGCTTCCTCATTAAAACTTGCCTGTTTAAAGTGTCTTGCCAACCATAATAACTTGCTCCATAAAATTTGTGTTTTCTGTCAATGGAAACAATTTCTCCTTCCTTGTTTTATCAAAACATTTAATAATTTTGATGACTCCATTAACCTTCTTTGCTCAAAGGAATACATTCCCAGCTTCATAGGCCTCTGCCTATTCCTGAAGGTACCTGCATCATAGGTACCATTCTGGTAAACCTTCTCTTCATCCTTTCCAAAGCAGCGATGTACTTTCTAAAGTATGAAGTCCAAATGTGACACAATATTCGAATTGAAACCAAATGTAACTTCCAAAAGATTTGATGTAAGCTTTTGCTATATGCCTCCATCTATGAAGCCAAAGATCCTCTGCACTTATTTTTTAAACAACTTTATCAATTTAACCTGTCTCCTTCAAAGAACTCTGAATGCAGACCCACCAGGCATTTTGGTTCCTGCACTTGGTCTCCCAAGTGGATAAGACCATAAAAAGCTGATAGAATGCTAAAATTTATTGCAAGACATATAAAATATGTAAGTTAACAGGTAAGAAAGAACTTATAGAAAGCTATTCTTGAAATCTATGTGTCTCACACCTTTTTCTCTCCCTTGCTAAAGGGTTTCATAGTATGCTAAAGACCACCCTCTTGAGTTGCTATCATTTTAGACTGGGTTTTCTGCATATGTTCATACTGTTTCGTTATACTGACCCTATGTATTGTCATTCCCTTCACACTGTCTATACTACAAAGTGTCCAGCACAGTCTATTGGTTACCACATTCCATGGATGACACTTCCCTGATTCTGTGTAATTCTTATTGTCATTTGCGGCTGAAGCTCAGTTCTATGACACTTGAGTCTAGATTAGAGTGGTGCTGGAAAAGCACACCAGGTCAGGCAGCATCCGAGGAGCAGGAAAATCAACATTTCGGGCAAAAGCTCTTCATTAGAATAGAGGCAGGACGCCTGCAGAGTGGGGACATAAATGATGGGGTGGTGGCGTGGGGAGAAAGTAGCATTGAGTACAATAGGTGAATGGAGATGGAGATGGAGGTGATAGGTCAGAGAGGAGGGTGGGGGAAGGTAGCAAAGCGTACAGTAGATGAATGAGGGTGGGGATGAAGATGATAGGTCAGAGAGTAGGGTGGAGTAGATAGGTGAAAAGGAAGATGGGTAGGACAGGTCATGGGGGCGGTGCTGAGCTGGAAGGTTGGAGCTGGGGTGAGGTGGGGGAAGGGGAAGGGGAAAAGAGGAAACTGGTGAAATCCACATTGATGCCATAAGGTTGAAGTGTTCTGAGGTGGAAGATGAGACGTTCTTCCTCCAGATGTCGGATGGTGAGAGAGCGGCGATGGAGGGGGCCCTGGATCTGCATGTCCTCGGCAGAATGGGAGGGGGAGTTGAAATGTTGAGCCACAAGGCGATGGAGTTGATTGGTGTGGGTGTCTCGGAGATGTTCCCTAAAGCGCTCTGGTAGGAGGCGTCCAGTCTCCCCAATGTAGAGGAGACCGCATTGGGAGCAACGGATACAATAAATGATATTAGTGGATGTGCAGGTAAAACTTTGGATGTGGAAGGCTCCTTTAGGGCCTTCGATGGATGTGAGGGGGGAGGTGTGGGTGCAAGTTTTGCAATTCCTGCAGTGGCAGGGGCGGGTTCCAGGATGGGAGAATGGGTTGTTGGTTGCGTGGGCCTGACCAGGTAGTCACGGAGGGAACAGTCTTTGCGGAAAGCGGAAATGAGTGAGGAGGGAAGGGCTTTTGCCCAAAACATCAATTTTCCTGCTCCTCAGATGCTGCCTGACCTGCTGTGCTTTTCCAGCACCACTCTAATCTAGACTCTGGTTCCCAGCATCTACAGTCCTTGTTTTTACCTCTATGACACTTGATGCAACTGTACCACTCCTTAGCAGCCCACAGATTGCTCACACGTGAAGTTTTGTTGGTTGTTTATTTCAGTGGAACTGAATAAAGGGTAACGGACATTTTGTCCTATCACAGCCAGTGGAAGAGTGTGAGTTCATTGCTACAAATGTGTTTTAACAGTGGACTCAGATGTCTTTGGTACTTATTCTTAAGTATTGAATCTTATCAGCTAAGAAGGTGAGTTTCTCAGGTTGGCTGTAAGGGTTAGTGAATTGCATTATCCTGAGATTTAAACTGATTTTTATACCTTTACTAATTGAAAAGAATTCAGTTACAGGACAATTATATTGACATTTTCTGAACGATGGAATGTACTTGCTGATTCTCATTGCATTTGATAATAGATGAACCTCACAAATACTTTTTACTTTAACATATTTGTCTTTTAATATCCCTATTCTTTTGTGTTCTTTATTTTGGATTTCCAAAAGTAAGCTGTAATTTATCTCACTGAAATTTTTGGATTCTACAATCCCAAATGATTCCAAGATTTTCAGAGTGCCAAGCCCTCCATTTCATAAATCAAGAGAGACACTCATTAAATTAATAGTTTTGGTATTAAAGTTGTGAGTTGTTTTCTTTTTCAAATGGAAGCCAAAATAGTTTGACAGCTTGTGTATAAGCATCATTAGTGGCTGATTTGATCTTTAAAAGAACATAACTTTTACAAAACCTATATTAATTCATCAGAGAATAAAGAAGTCCAAGATGTCCTTTAAAAATCCTATATCCTCTGTATATCCTTAGAAGGATCCACTGTCCATCACAGACATTATTGGCCTAAACAGCAACTTCACTGTGGGAGGATAATTCACATGCCTCAACGTAATGTTTTAATACATTAACGTACTTCCATACAGTGGAGTAACAATTATTGCTTCCATATTAAAGTTATTTAAAAATATGGCAGTGCAGTTTAGCAAAACAGATAAAGATAATACTTAATGAACACATGAGGAAACTTGAGAGTTGCTGAAAAGAGAGACATGTTGATGAAGCTTTACTCCATTGCAAGAGAAAAGAGAAAACCTTTTCTCCTGTGGTTGAAATTGTAGTGCCTGTTGGAAATTTGGCATACTTATGTTTGTCTTGATGAGTGAGAGATGAACAGCTTTGGCAACATGTCTTCTTTTTCAGCAATAATTGCTAACAGGTGAAGACCCTCTGGTTCATGCAATCAAGTCAGTTACAATATCTTGTGTATTATAATATATACGGACTCCACTCAAGTTACATGAAGGCTTCAATAATCATTTTCAATAATCCGTTTTAATCAAGAAACTATTTTATCTTGAAACTATTTAATATAACAAATGGTCAAGTATGTAGTAAATGCTAAGTGAACAATACAATTGTGGTGTTACTTTTACTACCAAAGAATGCAAGTTTGCATTTCTACATATCTTAAAGTGCTTTGCCTCAAAGAGTGCGAAACAATGGATGCTAATCAGGAAAGGTAAGTCTTAAAATAGAGATCAGGGCAGGAAATGGGAGGCCCAATTGAAGAATGATGTTTGTAATATAATGTTAATTTGTACGGTCAAGGCTAAACATGATGTGTATTGATTGAAAATGCATGCTGGGCACATAGAAAAGAGGGCTGCTGGGATACTAGGTTGGTTAGTAGATTGAGGCAGGTGCGTGCAAAGCTCTGCATTCTGAAAATGAAGGAACTAAACAAGAAAAAGATTTGCCAGATTTCTTAGTCTATCTACTTTGGAATTCATCAATCATTAGGGAGATTTTTAAACAAAAGAGGGTGACTGGAACTGGATAAAGAGGACAAGATTGTTGGAGCAAAATTAAGAGTCAGTATGAGTAAATTGAAGACAACAATGTCTGATGTTATAGGAGTGGAAGGAGAATGCAGGAATGTGGAAATTAAAGGGGAAAATAAAGTCAACTCTGTGATTATTGGAGTAGTTGAACTGAGAGCGAGAAAGGAAGTGCTCGTACTCCTGCACATCTCCGTCCACCATCTCACTCAGTCCAGCCTTTTCCCCACAAGATACTCAATCCTTTGCTTTTAAATAAAACTGCATTAGTGACAGAGGTGCCTTGCAGAGCTGCTGCCTGTAACCGAGTCTCTGGTCAGCAGACAGAGAGCCAACAACCTAGTCCCAATCCCCAAGCAAATGTCAGCAAGAAAAATGATGAGGTTTCATAAGATTCTTGCAATAGCTGAGGCTGAATTTGACTGAGAAATTATGTTGCGAATGATCACTGAGAGTCAGCATAGAGTCAAAGAGATGTACAGCATGGAAACAGACCTTTCGGTCCAACTTGTCCAGGCCAACCAGGTATCCCAACCCAATCTAGTTCCATCTAGTGCCAGCACCCGGCCCATATCCCTCCAAACCTTTCCTTTTCATATACCCATCCAGTTGCCTTTAAATGTTGCAATTGTACTAGCTTCCACCACTTCATCTGACAGCTCATTCCAGTGTGAAAAGGTTACCACTTAGGTCTCTTTTATAATTTTCCCTTCTCACCCTAAACCTATGTCCTTGAGTTCTAAAATCCCCTGCCCCAGGGAAAAGACTTTGTCTATTTATTCTATCCATGCCCCTCATAATTTTATAGACCTCGATAAGTTCACCCCTTAGCCTCCGACACTCCAGGGAAAACAACCCAAGCCTATTCACCTTGTAAATTTTTCTGAATCCTTTCAAGTTTTACAATACCCCTCCAATAGGAAGGAGACCTGAATTGCATGAAATATTCCAAAAGTGGCCTAACCAATGTCATATACAGCTGTAACATGACCTACCACCTCCTGTACTCAATACTGTGAGCAATGAAAGAAAGCATACCAAGCACCTTCTTCATTATCCTATCTCTCTGCGACTCTACTTTCAAGGAGCTATGAATCTGCACACCAAGGTTTCTTTGTTCAGCAACACTCCCTAGGACCTTACCGTTAACTGTATAAGTCCTGCTCTGATTTGTTTTTTCCAAATGCAGCACCTCACATTTATCTAAATTAAACTTCATCTGCCATTCCTCAGCCTATTGGCCCATCTGATCAAGATTCCATTGTACTTCCTGCAAGATTGGGAGATTACATTTTGCTAGAAGTCCTTTAACTACTTGAAATATATGCAATACATTTTTCTCGAGTATTAATATTATATTATTGTCTATTGAGCATAAATTGTGTTTGTCTCCATAGCACATTTGGTGAGAAATCAAGAGTTACGTACATAACCATTTGAATAGGATAACATGAAATGTATTGGGAAAAAAGAAGTTTAATTTTCTCGCTGCTTCTTTGATTTAGAAACGTCAGTATATTTTGCACTACATTCAAACATACATTGGATTCTGCTCTTGATTTTAGTGAACAACTAATTGCACGTTGCTGATTATATTCCATCACCTGATTTCTAGCAAGGAAAAGATTTGTGTTTCAACACCTAGATTTGTGTATTTGGAAATCTGAGCACATTGATGATAAAAAGAGAATGCTGAAAATCCACCACCATTGAGATTCTGCACGTATTTATGTTTTAAAAATATTTGGTTGAAATGGCACTTTCATCAATTTACTGCAATGATTGCAAAGTGTATGTAATAGATTAATAAAGTAGTGTTGAATTTAGGGGGTTCGTAGTCACAGTTACCCGATATAGGTAGTTGCCAATTTGCAGCAATTTCTGATTTTTTTTCGGTTTGTTAATAAGCAGCAGTTTACATATGATACATTCTTTAATCTGATAAAGTATACAACCATGACAGTTGAGAGTGCTTCATTAATCTGTGGAATTGAGGAGTAAAGAAAGCACATTCCCATGTCTCTGATGTCTTGCAGTGTTTTGGGATTATCTTTGATGGCATCTGTCTTTGTTCTTCACTCAACTGATATTGGGGAACTCCTGGTCTTCGCTCATGAAAGATGGTGGCTCCTCTCTGTGCTCTTATTCTTTCCTCCCTGCCTGTTGCTGTTAATGAATTTGTTCTGGGCCGTCTCTGCTTTTTAATCACCTGTCATGATGCCCAGGATAACCATTGTTCCCTTGCCAACCTCTATTTCAAAGTTAGTTTTTCATTTTTTCTAAGAACAAGCAGTCCTTATTTTTCAATATACTGCATTCATAATAGATTAAGGTGGAATCGAATAAATCATTGATATAAGTCATCAGTGATTCTTTTGACCTCTTCTCTGTTTCACGGAGCGATTGGTTTATATTTGCAGGTAGTTTCTGATTTGACACAGTAATGTGAGGTCTCATGCTACACAGTGAATGCTGAATATGAAATCAAAAACAGAAGTTGCTGTAAAAGCTGAACAGGTCTGGCAACATCTGTGGAGAGAAATTAGAGTTATGTTTCGGTCAAGTGACCCTTAGAATATGGAATGATGGGTTACATAGGTTTAAAAGGGTCACAATTTTCAACAGTCTCCTTTTGAGAAGAAAATATCCTTATTGACTTCTCATAACGAATTACAACTAATCTATTTGTTTCTGAGGTATAAGTGCAGTTTCCAAATTTCCTGATTATACAATGCAGATAACATATAAAGCTATCAGAACTGTTCATACAAAACTTTGAGCAGCTTGCTAAACGTAGACCCAACATTCGATTGACATTATGCCAGGTCATAACTGGCACACACTCCTAGTTTTGAATTTCTTTTCTTTTTCTCTGTTTTCTGAGGTTTAGAGACCAAAGGGGAAATTGGAGATGGCCTTAACAGCCTCATTTCTGCATGGAAATTATGTATCTCAGATTGATGATATGAGTATGCTTGGAAACTAAGAAGTGACCACTTATCATAGTTATCTCCACTGGTTGAAAATAGAATGTAGGCTTAGAAATGGGCAGATGCCTTCCTTTGTCTTTTCTTATATTCCTTTATACTCATGTTGAATTGTTTGATTTCGCCCTCTACTCCCTCATTCTGCAATGAAGCTATATTATCATCCTTGGAGAACTTTGACTCATTTTTAGCTGTTTCTGATATACTCATATATGGGGAAGTAATGGCCTGCTGGTATTATCACTCCAATGTTAATCCAGAGACCCAGGTCATGTTCTGGGGACCCAGCTTCAAATCCCACAGCAGATGGTGGAATTTGAATTCATTGAAAATGTAGAATGAAGAATCTAATGGTGCCCAGGAATCCATCGTCGATTATTGGAAAAACCCACTTGGTTCATTAATGCCCTGTAGAGAAGGAAAATTTCACCCTTACCTAGTCTGGCCTAATGTGACTCCAGGCCCACAGCAATATGGTTGACTCTTACCCCCTGGGATAGGCAATAAATGCTGACATAGCATTTATGGCCCTCACCAAATGAATGGATTTTTAAAAAATCAATTACAGCAGCAGATTATGCATGGACTTGAAAGATTCTTATCTCTCCCTTCACCGGTATTAATCTTGTGGGATTTTTTAATATTCTTCCCTTAGCCTCCAATTGTTTCAACTCAAAATTCATTTTAGTTTTATTTTCTCACCATGACAAGATTGTTTTAACATCAGTTTCACAATAGATTATATGTCAGTTCCTTGGTATTTAAACTATGTTTTTCTGCCCTTCCAGGCCACACTAGCTATTTCATCAAGAGGACGTACGTGTCTGAGACACATTCCACAGTGCATTTTCACCAGGCATTCCATTGTATTAATTGGTTCAGATATAACATTTGCACACTTACATTGATATCCCAAGATCATGCCTCACATTCTTAACTTTATGTGATCAGAGATTAAGAGTTGGCAGGCTCATTTGATCCCAAGGCTCCAGGTGGTTAGCAAGTCATTCAATTCAGTTCTGTTTTAAATAAAGCACTCATAGAATCATGGAGTAGAATCCCTACAGTGCAGATAGATGTCATTCAGCACCAAAACTTCAAACAGCATCTCACCCAGATTCATGTCTTCAGTTGCCTACACCCGAAGCTCTGGAATTCCCTCCCTGTAACTCCTTGTTTCCATTCGTCCAATCAACCACTTTTTAAAAACTTACTTTTTGACCAAGCTTCTGATTTAATAGTTCTTTATCTGAGTCGTCATATTTTGTTCTATATTGCTCTAGTGAGGTACCCTGAGACATTTTGCTATGTTAAAGGTACTTTGTAAATTCAAGTTGTTTTGCTGATCAGTGAGAAATAAATCAGAATATTTCTTAACGGTGAGAAACAAAGTGTTGTGGTGAAGGAAAAGGATACAGTACAAGAGGAAAAAATGTGATGTTTCAGCCTAACATTTTTAAACTCCATCTATTTCAGCAGCTAGCAGAATAGCTTCACAGAGTGTTAGTTTCCTATCAAAATTGCTGGTTCTGTCACATCTACATGGCTTTACAAAGGGGAGTGGGAAATTTGATAATATTCAAGGATCTTTGGGCTCTCATAGGGGAGTGACTGATTCTACAAAATGCAAGGTATCCCTGTCATTCCTGAATATGTATGATATGAATATTACAATTTAACATTTGTTTCTTGGAGTATCAACCTCTGATTTTAACAGAATAGTGGAGAAAGTAATAGGGAAAGAAAATAACAGCTACTTATTTTGTATGATAACGATGCAAAGGAGGTTCTTTTTCATCTTCACCTTATTCACATATATCAAATGCTTTCATTTTTCTTTCTTTGAAAGTCGCCTGGCATTACGCCACAAAGTTATGTCAAGAGAAGAGAGAAAGAAGGAACCACAGATTCTTCCAGGATCTTCATTAATACTGTGTTACGTAACTGAATGTCATTGGCACAATTTAAGTGTCACTGGCTTCAATACTAAGTTTTCTGATTACTCTTTCCTGCACACAATTCTCCCAAGAAGGAAAAGATTGCAACATTTTAATGCACAAATTATCATGTTGAGACTCAAACCGAGTTGAGTTGCTGTGATCAGCAGCCGTGAAATAGAAGCTTGCAGCTACATGTTTGGCAATGGTTACTCCTGGGCCTTTCCTCAAGCTTGCATATTTTCAACAGATTTTGAGAAATGACTTGCATCAGGATGTTTGTGTCACCAAAAATATTAAATTATACTAATAAATATTGTTGAGCTTGCGATGTCATCTGGCTCACCTCTCCTCTGTGAGAAACCATTCTGTTAAAATAGTAATCCCGACAGGATTTTTTGAAAGCTTTGCTACTTGTATTTTTCTCTACATTTTTAATAGTTATTGATTTATTTTTGTGAAAAGAGCAACATTATTTGCAACTACAAATGCATATATTACAAAAATGTTCGAATCAAGTTTTAAAGGAAAGTATGCAAGATGGTTGATTTCCAAAAGATCTTGTTAACATTGTTCAAAAAATTTTGTCTGACAGTTAAAATATCATGCAGTGCTTGCATCATGATAATAAATTTTGTTTATTCACATTAGCCCTTCAGTAAACTTCAGTAGTTTCTGAATGGTTTAGTGTATGATCTAATTATTCAAAATACCCCTGCAGAATATCTTGAGAGTTTTAATCTGTGGAAAATTCATGTGGAGGAACATGTGAAAAATGTATTCATTTCACTTTGAAAATAAAGGCTTTTTTTTTAGTCTGGAGCTTTAAACTCAAACTCTTCCATTTGTGTTGTCCCACTCCAGAGATCAAAAAACCTCCAAATCTGAGAAATTTTGACAGACGTGGCAGAGAGAATAATTCGCTTGACTGGGTGATCTGGAGTTTCAGAGGGAAGCAATTATTTTTGTTTAAAATTCAGCTGTCAAAAATGAAATTTAAATCAGACAACTATGAACATGTAGAATAATAGTTGAGTGGAATTACTGGCTTTGGTTGCATTACGTCAATGGGGAACTAAAATAGATTAACTGACGGCTGACTTTATAGCTGTTATAAACTTTGTAAGGAAGTGTAATGGATTGGAAATGTGTATCATTTCAAATTATCCAGGCCTTTTCATTGGGACTTCCAGGAGGGCTGTTCCAATCTATTGTTAGGTTTACATTTTCAGTGGAACTCCAGACCAAAGAAAAAATGCATATTGACTAAATTTTTCCTGATTATTCCCAGAATCTTAGGCAAAAATTCAAGCCAATCCTAAGTTTGTAAGCTGTTTAAAACATTATTGTACAAAACCTTTGAAAGGCCATCTAATACAGTGGTTTCTCTCAAGAAGAGTAGCATCTTAATTATCACCTGTACAATTCAGTGTGGTTCTGCAAAATTAATGAAGGGCAGGTAATGAGAGGGACATTAATCTGGTCATGTTTGCAGTCTCATTCTAGACATTTCTGTAAACCTTGTTGCGTGTGAGCTTGTTCTTAGCTTTTTTTTCTTTGCTTGCCAATCGAATTGAGGCAAGCAGTGAATTTTTCCCAAATAACCATTCTCATGTAAGAGCATTTCAGTCAGGAAGCAGCGTTTTTTTTTTGTTACAGGGAATTTCTCGATCTTATTAACAAGTTTTAGAAGATACCCCAAGAGATTTGTTCAGATTATTTTCCAATGAAATCTTGCTTTGGTTTAGCTTCACCTGATAAATGAGATTCATTTTCATGAGTCTTAGATACATAGTCTCTTTGTAAGTTAGTTGGAAAATATCATTTAATTTCTTGTGAGTTTACCAATAGTCAAGTTCACCCTGAGCATGCTACCTCTCAAATAATTTTCTGCATAAGATCATAGTCACATTTTGATTTATTCAAGTTCTAGGTAAGTTTGTGGAAGTGACTTTGATATTTGGGACAAAAATAAGTACCTCGTGTGCGCATAAATTAAAACAAATATATTGGCAACGTATTATGTTTGTCAAAGCTGCAGTAATTTCAAAATAAAGTGTTTTTGCGGAGCATTTTGAGATATTTCAGAGATAAGACATTGTGCAAGTTAAAAACTTTGACTCTTCTCGATTTGAGATTAAAATAGGGTACGGATGAGTACCTTAAACTTCAGCTGTAACATTTAAACAGGCTGATGATATTGAGGGCATGTATTAGCTGATCCTAGAAATAGTTTCTGACATAGCAATTAAAACCTTTAGAGCCTGATTCCTTCTTCCAATTTTAAGGACTTACCTCATTAGTTCCTAATTGAAAGTCAGTTTACATAATACAGATCCAAAATAGTATTTGTTTACTCCAGCCAGTAAGAGCTTAATCCTGTTGTGGATGGGATCCAGGAAGGAAATCTACGGGGATGGGAGGTGTAGTTGGAGGTTGGGGTGGTGGGCATCAACTCATCCTCTTCAATTTATAGCAATCCACCAAGTTCCACAAGATTTCAGGACTTTCAGGACACTGGCCTGACACTTCTGGTCAATTGATCTCTGGAAGCTGCTTAGGACTGGGTTATAGATCAAATTGACTTAGAGAAGATTAAACTGGAAAGGGTGAAAGAAAGATTTCCAAGGTTGTTACAAGACTGGAAGTTTTGAGTTATAAGGAGGGACTGGGTAAATTGGGATTTTTTTTCCCTTGACTGCTGAGTGGTGACCTTTATAAAGGTTTGTAAAATCATGAGGGGCATAGATAAGATTATTAGTCAAGGTATTTTCACTAGGATCAGGGAATCCAAAACTCAGGGACAAAGGCTTAAGGTGAAAGGGGAAAGATTTAGAAGGGACCTGAGGGTAAACATTTTCACACAGAGGGTGGAGCGTGTATGGAAGCTGCCAGAGGATATTGTAGAGGTGGGTACAATTACCACATTCAGACGACTTCTGGACCACTGCATGGATAAAAAGGGTTGAGAGAGAAATGGGTCATGGAAAAAGATAGACCAGATATAAAAGTTGAAGTTCTAAATTGGAGAAAGGCCAATTTTGACAGTATTAGGCAAGAACTTTGAAAGCTAATTGGGGGCAGACATTCTCCGGAAAAGGGACAGCTGGAAAATGGGAAGCCTTCAGAAATGAGATAACGAGAGTCCAGAGAAAGTATATTCCTGTTAGGGTGAAAGGAAAGGCTGGTGGGTATAGGAAATGCTGGATGACTAAAGAAATTGAGGGTTTGGGTAAGAAAAAGAAGGAAGCATATGAAGGTATAGCCAGGATAGATCAAGTCAGTCCTTAGAAAAGTATAAAGGCAGTAGGAAAAGTACTTAAGAGGGAAATCAGGAGGGCAAAAAGGGGACATGAGATAGCTTTGGCAAATAGAATTAAGGAGAATCCAAAGGGTTTTTACAAATACATTAAGAACAACAGGGTAATCAGGGAGAGAATGGGGCTCCTCAAAGATCAGCAAGGCGGCCTTTGTGTGAAATCGCAGAAAATGGGGGAGATACTAAACGAGTATTTTGCATCAGTATTTAATGTGGAAAAGGATATGGAAGATATAGACTGTAGGGAAATAGATGGTGACACCTTGCAAAATGTCCATATTACAGAGGAGGAAGTACTGGATGGCTTGAAACAGGTATAGGTGGATAAATCCCCAGGACCTGATCAGGTGTACCTTAGAGCTCTGTGGGAAGCTAGGGAAGTGATTGCTGGGCCTCTTGCTGAGATATTTGTATCATCAATAGTCACAGGCGAGGTGCCCGAAGACTGGAGGTTGGCTAATGTGGTGCCACTCTTTAAGAAGGGTAGTAAGGCAAGCCAGGGAACTGTAGACTAGTGAGCCTGACATCGGTGGTGGGCAAGTTGTTGGAGGGAATCCTGAACGGCAGAATATACATGTATTTGGAAAGGCAAGGACTGATTAGGGATAGTCAACATGGATTTGTGCATGGGAAATCATGTCTCGCAAACTTGATTCAGTTTTTTGAAGAAGTAACAAAGAGGATTGATGAGGGCAGAGCGGTAGATGTGAACTATATGGACTTCAGTAAGGCGTTTGACAAGGTTCCCCATGGGAGACTGGTTAACAAGGTTAGATCTCATAGAATGCAGAGAAAACTAGCCATTTGGATACAGAACTGGCTCAAAGGTAGAAGAAGACAGAATGTGGTGGTGGAGGGTTGTTTTTCAGACTGGAGGCCTGTGACCAGTGGAGTGCCACAAGGATCGGTGCTGAGTCTTCTACTTTTTGTCATTTATATAAATGAGTTGGATGCGAGCATAAGAGGTATACTTAGTAAGTTTGCAGATGACACCAAAATTGGAGGTGTAATGGACAATGAAGAAGGTTACCTTAGATTACAACAGGATCTTGTTCAGATGGGTCAATGGGCCGAGAAGTGGCAGATGGAGTTTAATTCAGATAAATAAGAGGTGCTGCATTTTGGGAAAGCAAATCTTAGCAGGACTTATACACTTAATGGTAAGGTCCTAGAGAGTGTTGCTGAACAAAGAGATCTTGGAGTGCAAGTTCATAGCTCCTTGAAAGTGGAGTCGCAGGTAGATAAGATAGTGAAGAAGGTGTTTGGTATGCTTTCCTTTATTGGTCACAGTATTGAGTACAGGAGTTGGGAAGTCATGTTGCAGCTATACAGGACATTGTTTAGGCCACTGTTGGAATATTGCGTGAAATTCTGGTCTCCTTCCTATCAGAAAGATGTTGTGAAACTTGAATGGGTTCAGAAAAGATTTACAAGAATTGTGCCAAGGTTGGAGGATTTGAGCTATCGAGATAGACTGAACAGGCTGGGACTGTTTTCCCTGGAACATTGGAGGTTGAGGGGTGACCTTTTAGAAGTTTACAAAATTATGAGGGGCATGGATAGGATAAGTAGACAAAGTCTTTTCCCTGGAGTCGGGGAGTCCTGAACTAAAGGGCATAGGTTTAGGGTGAGAGGGGAAAGCTATAAAAGGGACCCAAGGGTCAACTTTTTCACACAGAGGCTGGTACATGTATAGAATAAGCTGCCAGAGGAAGTGGTGGAGGCTGGTACAATTGCAACATTTAAGAGGCATCTTGTTGGGTAGATGAATAGGAAGGGTTTGGAGGGATATGGGCCAGGTGTTGGCAGGTGGGACTAGATTGGGTTGGGTTATCTGGTTGGCATGGATGGGTTTGACAAAAGGGTCGGTTTCCATGCTTGTACATCTCTATGACTCTAAATTGGATTAGTTCAGGTGAGAAAGCCTGGTCCGTACAGACGAGTTGGGCTGAAGAACCTGCTTTCGTACTGTATGAATCTATGACAGATTATGGCAACTGTTAGATATTCAAGATAAGTTGATGGAATGTTGCAATGTGACATATGGCCAAACTTTGTTGTCAAAGTAACGGCAAGATTCATGGTACTCACCATCGCTTATTGCAGAATGGTGCAACAGCTTCAGGTGAGGAGCAAGTGCGATTGTATTTGTGAATACCCAAAAGTTGCTGCCTGAGCTGCTCCATCTTTCCCTTTGATAAATTGGTCTCTTACCCTTAGCCTTCCCTTTTTCTCAGAATGTAGATTGGGTTGGGATATCTGCTCGGCATGGACGTGTTGGACCAAAGGGTCTGTTTCCATGCTGTACATATCTATGACTCTATAAGTGCCCATTAAATCCACTGCAATAACTTCAATGTTATCACTATAAACATTCCTTGTAGTTTTTTTTACTATTCAAGAAGATTTTGAAAATGACTGATTTTAAATTAAATGTTTTCTTTTTCCTTACTTCCTCTCATTTCCTTCTCTCAACTCAATCTTTCTTTCCCTGTTTATCTCTCTTTCTGTACCTTATTTAGTATTGAATTTGTCCAATCCAATGCACTCTTTGTCTACATTTTTTGTATTTCTCACATTTTTAATCCAGTTGGCTAAGAGGTACCATTAAATGGCTTGAAATTCTTCACTTTGTTGTTTTTGGCTCACACTTTAACCAACTGTGTGCAGAACATTTCTGTGCTACATAGTGCCGGGGTGAGACTAATTAGTCAAGTTTGATGCCTTGTTACTGGAAATGCTGATTCCCAATTTACCTTGTATGTAGAGGAAAAGGAGAAGAATTCTGGATTCTCTCGTGTGACAAGATTTGTTTGGTCTCAAACTTGAACATAAGCTTTGCACCAAGTATTTAGCAGCACATAGTGTTTGTAAACATGTTATTTATTCCTTCAATTTCATCCTAAATATGATCCAAGAGTGAAACCTAAATAAGTTTTAATGATAATTCTAAACCCACAATCTTATTCCTTGTTTGGCATATTGTATGAAAGAAAACTAGTATTATAAAAAGAAATTTGATCAGATTTTTATGAAGATTCCAGCAAGGTTCATGCGTTAAAGAGTTGAAACTCTGCCTTTTGATACTTTTTTTTCCCAGAAAAGCAGATTTGTGTAAAAATCTGTGAACATGTTTGATGTATTTTAGGATATATTTAAGATGATGATAGATAGGTTCTTGATTATCAAAGGACTCAAGCAGAAATCAGAAGAATGGGTTTGAGAAATTTATCACCCATGACTTGATGGGCTGAATGGCCTAATTTCTGCTCCTATGTCTTATGGTCTTATTTAGATTTAGATTTTAGAGTTGGATTTTATTGTCATGTGTGCTCGAGTGCAGGTCCAAAGTGAAAAGTGTGCAAAGTTGCCATTTCCTGGTGCCTTCTTAATATGCAAAAGACAGGATTTAAAAATTGGCGAGACAGAAATTGCAATCGAGAGTTTTTCCATTCAGCCTCTAGTTGGATATCGTGCCTTTTTTGGGGAATTACAAGTCTTAATTTTTATTATCTTAAAAGTCACAAGTGCAATCGATGAGAAAATTTGTTGGTTGCCTCTGGACTATAGCAGTAAAGAACCAAAGGACAGACCACCTATTCATAGTGGGACCAAAGGTTTGTAATTGCAGATGAAATAGTGCATTCTGCTGCAATTTTCTGCTCCATTTTTGAATGTTCCACAATCAACATAGAAGTTTCCCATTAATTTTAGCAAGATCGGAATACCTTGAAAGTTAACTATTTACCAAGAGCATAACATTCCACTTTAATCAGATGCAACCACCTATCTGAATGTCAACCCAGCATTCACAGAGTCTTATTTCTGTTCCCTAGTATTATCACCATATACTTTGAATCGTAGCCTTGCAATTTAGGGTCAACAATGCAAACAAAGAACCATATCTCTCTGGGCTGTTAATATGCAATGGACAAATGAACTTTTTTGCCACTTTTAGGATGCAGAATTAAACACGCCACGTCAACTGCAATTTACAAACTAAAACCATTAATCTGTGAAACCATACCATTCAGGGTGGGCAGTTAAGTACAGCATTGTTCTCCGAATTATTCTTTCGATTGTTCTCTGGCTCAAATAAGGTATAGGAAACCAGTCAAAGTACGCTGTGACAGACATATTACTAATAAATAAGAATTAGTTTGGTACTGCTCAATGCATTTGCATCTTTTAACAAAATTGAAAAGGAGAGCCCACATCTAGGTAGGTATGAGATACTCAATTATTTGGTACAAATGTTGAGAACAACAGAATCAAGAAATAGTGACTCTTAATAGAGCAAGTGGAGGACTCTGTGTCTGTACTGGTGGAGTTAGGAAGACTGAAGGGGATCTCATTGAAACTTATAGAATACTGAGAGGCCTGGATGGGATGGATATGGAGAAGATGTTTCCACTCGTAGGAGAAGCTAGGACTTGAGGGCGCAGTCTCAGAGTGAATGGGTGGCCCTTTAGAACTGAGATGAGGAGGAATTGCTTTCGCCAGAGGGTAATTAATCTGTGAAACACTGCTACAGAATGCTGTGGAGGCTGAGTTATTGTCGTCTTTAAGATCAAGATAGATCTTTGATTGGTAAGGGGATCAAGGGTTACGAGGAGAAGGCAGGCGAATGGATTTGAGAAACATCAATTATAATCAAATGGCAGACCAGACTTTATGGGCCAAATGGCCTATTTCTGCTCCAAATCGTATGGTTTTATCATGACCAATAACAAAAAACAAAGGTAAATAAATACATAAAATATTCTCAGTTTGCAGTGAATCACTTTGGCTTTCTCCAGTTATATTTGTTGAGAAAGAGCTTTTTTTCATTTACAAATGATCAAAGAAATATTGTCCATCTTCAAGTGTACCTCACTTTATCTTTCTTTATAAACTGATTCAAACATGTGTTAATGAAACAAAACAAAACTTATCATGTTCTTTCGCAAAGGATCTTTTCCAGGTTAAATGGAGACTGTTGAGACTGAAATAACTGATTTCATCTTGTTGCTTTGCAATGCCAATTGCTGTAACTATTTAATTCGGAAAATCACAGCCAGTTGCATTTCCAAGATCAATTTCTCATTACCAGCAAAAGTATGGCAACCATTTTTTTTGTTTTGTCATCACAATAAAATACCATGTAGTGTTAAAAGTCCTTTGACAAAATTTTTGGAAAGATTTTAGTATTTTTGTTTATTGAAGCTGAAAGTTGCAAATAAGGATAAAAGCATTGAATGATCATACTGAGCATTTCCAAATAGTGCATCAATAAAGAGAGCTGTAATTTGTAGGAGGACAGGCAGTTAATTATTGGCTTCCACTGAGTGCAGTTGTCTTGCTTACCAAGAGAAATCTGAATACAAATAAAGAAGCTGTGGCCTTTAGCTGAACTTTAGAAAGCTCTGCTGTAAATAAAATGTGTTTCCATAAATTACTGAACCATACAGCTTGTAATCCATTTATTTTGTAACCGTTGTAAGGTCCTGATGTTTTGCAATCCTATGTTCACTGAAACATAAAATAACCAACCTTTCAATTTTGGAAATCACGAGTAGTCACTGGATAAGAGTTTGAAAATATTTTCACCCATAGTAGCTTGGTGATTTCAGTAAAATACAAATAAATCCAGTTACTGTACGACATACTATCAGGCAAACTAATCCAAGAACACAAAGTAACAAGATTACAGACAATGATCACCTTGGCATTTTGAACTTAATTTCAATGAAGTTTATGTTAAGGTTTCTGTTAGTGACAGAACTTAGTGCTAAAAAGCACAATGCAGCGAGCTGGTTTGAAGCTCCCACACATTTGATGGTTGGAAGAAGCCTGAGTGCGACACAAATCTTGCACAACACCAATTCATCTTTTCCATCTTGCCAAGTTCCTAAGTGCATGGTAATCAGCTGCTTGGGTCCTCACTGAACAGAGAAAGATTATAAAGCACACTGGTCAGTGGGGATTTAGAAGTGTTGGAGCTTGACAGCTTTTGTGATATACAAATAGATCAGCTACTCAGGAGGCGTGGAATTGGGAGAGGTCCCTGTGGTATAGACAGCAATTGGAGATTGCTGCAAAAAAAGGATGTAGTTCAGACTGCATACAGCAATAGAGAACCCCACTGGGAGAAATCGGAAACAAATTGACAGAGAGAAACACAGTGACATAAGCAGAGAATAAGAGACAGCAAAATGCTGAGAAAGATGAACGTTGAGAATGAGAGAGAATATATAAGGTAGAACAGTAATGAAAACATGCACAAAGAGAAAGACAAAGAAATAGCTAGAAAACTGAAATTTTGTCTTTGATTGAACAAATGTTATTTTGCACTTGCTAAAAGTTGTGAGCATGTGAATTTGAATCCAGGAATAGAGGGAGGAATTGGGCACAGAAAGAAATCTTCCACAGAACACTTCAAAATTAGAATCTGATCCACAGTTGGTTCTTGTTGATTCTCCTGAAGTGCAGCAATGATATCTACTTATTAACAGAGATTTTGGCACCAGGACCTGATCCACTGGAAATGGGCTCCCTCATGTGTCAGTGGACACAGGAGGCAACAAAAACAATCACAGTAAAAACAGTGAATCTGAATGGATAGAAAGCAGTTTTGTCTTTTGAAAGTCCTCATTGGACCAATATATTGTCTGTCAAAACCTGTTTGAAAACCTGTTTGAATCAATAGAGGCAGAATGTCATTTAGGATCCCTGGAGGCTCATCAGTGCTTTTGTATCTTATGCAAATAGCTGGTTTGTAATGCCCGATGCAACAGAAGCTAATAAATCAAATCATGCACAAAGCTTTTCATTTTTACCTTTCTGAGAATAAACTCAAAAACATACATTTGTGGTTCTGGATGATGTTATAATGCGATATTTCAGAAATTATTTAATATTGTTACTTCATTGACTGAGCAAGATTCTTAGGCAAAAGATACAAATTGTTCATGTATTGATTATCTACCACAAGAACATGAACTAGTAGTCAGTAAGTTCAGGCATTTTATTTTCTTGAAGGACATGGTTAGCCTTACTTAGCAAAGGTACTCTTGCCAAATCCAGAAACACTTTCAAAATTGACAGACTTGTTCTTCTTTTTCTGCTATTTGTCTGATTAGACCCACAAAGCGACAGTATGATAGCTCTTTAATTTAAAGCTGGCAAGATTGTTATGGATGTGAAAGGACATTCAGTACTTCTTTGATCATCCTTGCAAAGAGTCTCAGGATTCCAGTTTCCAATTGCTTTTCAAATCATCTCAGTGTATTTTCTTCTGTTACTTATCCTGAAAATCTATTCCATTCGTTGGCCACTTTTCATTTCGCATCTGCATTTTGTTGTGTGTGTTGAGATGCAATCTTATTGATCCTCAACATACCAAAACAGCTGACTTTCTAATCTTCCCCAAACCTGGCAGTTGCGATTATAGGCACAGCAAGGAGAAACTCAAGTTGGGTGTATCATTATGTCTGATATGTTCAACATATAAATTTAGGAAAAAATACCAATGGTTTGTTGAATAAATTTTAAGTTCATTGTATTATTTTTGGTAATTGTCCAACTTGGTTGCATGAGTCAGGCCTTCATTTTGGTTGCTACAAGAATCACTTCAATAGAAGTCATAGATTATATTTCAATTTGAAAGGAAGAATGGAAATTACTTTAGATGAAAGAAAAATAGGCCCATTAAAGTAAAAGCATAAAATAAAACTGAACCAGCCTAATTGTAGTTTTTGGGTGGATTGACACAGCAAGATAAAAAAAGGAGGTAAAGTTGGTATTTTCTCAGCATATCATAAGGCTACTCTCTCTCATGAGAGAGAGATGATTGGTGGTGATTTAACCTGAGGGTCACCATGCCTCAGGCTAGTAGAGCAGATAAAAAGGACAGTCTTTCATGTTAACCTCAGCCAATAGAGGAATTGAACTCACGCTGTTGGCATCAGTTTGTTTGCAAACCAGCCAGCTAGCTTACTGAGCTAACATCATCTTGTTCTGGTTTTCATGGACTGTCTACAGGTTAGCTCAGTTGCTGAACGATTTGTTTATGATGTTGTGTGACGCCAAGGGTTTAATTCCCACACTGGCTGAGGTTACAATTAAGGCCTCTCCTTCTCAACCTCTCCCCTTGCCTGAGGTGTGGTGACCCTCAGGTTAAACGACTACCAATTGTGTCTCTCTATTTAGTGAGCAACCCTGTAGTCTGGTAAGACTATGGAAATGTTATCACATGGATGTGTATACCTTCATTGAATACTCCTGTATGAACAGAAATACCGAAATTATTTTGGATTTAGAGGCACAATCATGTAAAACATTTTACTGCGAGGCTAATATCTTCATTTTCAAATGATTATTTACTGCTCACCCAAAAACATGCACCACAGCTCAGCCAAGATAGTTATTGTTTGTACATGCACAGTAAAATACTTCTTCTCTGGTCAGTGAGAGTTTATGCCCATAACTGTGCTTAAAGTTTACTCGTACCAAAGCAATACATTTTGAAATACTTTCAGTGTGTTAACTAATTTTCATTTTCATTCAGCCTTTGATTGAATAAACTGACTTGTTCGATTAACAGTTAATAATCTCTTATCATTATGTACGAATGCAAGATATTCATATTATTGCAGATCTAGAGTAATTATAATCATATTTACTGGTAAATTCATTGTTCCCATGTTCCCAATGGAGAGCTCCTGAGCAGGGAGCAGTGGTTGCAACAGCATCAATGCTATGTTGTTGTAGCCCTTTCTGACCCACGCTATTTCATTAAGGCGAATACACAAAGCTTATGTGCTGTGCCACTTGGACCTAAATGTCTACATTAGGTAGCAAGTAATCTAAGTGAAAATATTCGAAGCAATTATATCCTCAGCATAGTTTCCCAGACCCAAGCATCCTCAGCTGCTTTACCAGTGACCATCCTTCCCTCCATAGGTCAGAATTGAGGATATTTACTGATGATTGAAGATGATTCAGGTCTATGGCAATGAGATTTTTTTGTTATCGTTAAATGAAGATATCATTCTGAACTGGTTTTGACATATCTCTCTGAAACTGACAATCAAGTCTGGTGTTCACAAGCACGCAGTTCAACATGCAAATCCAAACATTGCAGTCACTGATGTATCATTCCTTCACAGGATGCTTTTTGAAGTCCACAATAGAAAATCAATTTTTCTAAATTATCGAATTGATGAGAATCTCTTCTTTTAGACTGCATCGTGGGTGTTTAAAAACCACCAAAATGATTATTTTTAAAAATTAATGAGGTGTAATTGGCTGTTTATTAGCTGACTAAACTATATAGCTTGATGTATTTTCTTGAAAACTAATTTTATATTTTTGTACTGTCAGATTTTGCATTGATTAAAACTGATTTTTAACATTAAAATATGTATTTTTAAGTTGTTTTGCTGTTTCGGTTAATAATGTATATGTCTCGAACTTCAAGTAAAGTAGTCAAATTATAAAATTGTGAAATAAGACCAGTGCATTTTGCTTCCAGGTTTGCTGCCTCTGAGATTGGCAGCTTATCCTGCTTTTTATTCATGTTTGGGCATTGCTGTTTATGCCAGCATTTATTGCCCAACTCTAATTGCCCTTGAGAAAATGGTGGAGAGTCACTTGCAGGTGTTGGCAGCATGGTATTTTTCCTTCTGGCTGATAGAGGTAGTGGGTTTGGAAGGTACTAATGATTACATCACTCATGCAGGGTGCTGAGAGATCCATTGGTCAGGTTCAAATTAAAATCAGTGAAGTTGAAACCAATACCACAAGAAATTATTGGATCTTTATGAATAAATTTCCTTGAGGTCAGTACTAAGCATCATAATTTTAATGTTCACAGCAAAATCTAGTCATTATGAATTTTCTTCAAAACCAACCAACTTTAACATTGCAAATCAAAAAGTGAACAGATGCAATCACTTAGATTTCTACTATACCATGGTATTAGAATAGATTTGAACAGGGGTTTTCTGCACATGACTGGTGTTTTCTAATACATATTGCATGGGCAGTAAATTTCTCACAATGACAGGGAGAAGTACCAAAGCATAAATGCATATTTAAAATTTAATAATTTTATTCCTCTGGAATAGTTAAAGTTAAAGATTAGATTAGTGTTATGATTATTATTTTGAACTTCAGCTACCTATTTTAGACAATTTCATGTATATAATTGTCTCAAAATTTTGCATTTCAGCAGGTGCTTCGGTACTCTGAACCAAGAGGCTTCTTTGCATTTTTAATTGAATCAGGAAATAGTTCATATTTGCAACCATTTTACATTACTAAAAATGCAATGTTCTTTTTAGTTTGAACTTATTGCTAATTGTAATGAATAACTTACTATTGATAAAAATTGTGAGAACCATACATAAAAGCATATTTTTTCAAACTGAATTATGAAAGAAATTCTGTTTTTCTTCTAAAAAAAATTCTTAAAACTTTACATGTACAACTTCAAGTGGAATCTAAAAGATGCATCTAAAATGTTTTTTTTCCCACTGTTAGATTCCCTTCTTTACATTCTTACACATTTGATGCAACTACAAACGTCAACTTCTGTGAACAGCCACAATTTATTTCAGCAAGTACAAACTTTTGGAGGATCACTTAACACTCTTCGCTATGCTTGCAGAGCGTATCAAGCGAAGCTTTCTGAACAAGGGAACTGTCCTCCCTTTATACAGAGTTTTACATCATAGTTAGTCATGCACGCAAGACACAATCTCCTGCACTCCCCCATAGTCACATGCCACCCAAAAATAACGTAAAGCAATTAGATTATTTTCAGAAACAATGTATGATTAGGTTATTCCTTAAAGCAGTGTGTGATTAGGTTATTCCTTAAACTGCAGCCTTTACAGAGTATGATTAAATTGTCACTCCTACCTGCAAGACAGAAAAACACACCCCCCCGGGACATCCAACTTCTTTCATGTCAGCAGAACAAATTAACCCTTTAACATCTCACCACAAGCAGCCAGGGTAGTAATCTCAAAGCAATGCTGCCATTAGTAAATAATGGTTAAAGTTAAATTATAACTTCATTTATATTCTTAATAGCATACATTGATTAGTGATTGCATCTAACATGAATCATTTTCAGTTCAAACCTAAATTGATCTGCAGATTTCAAATGGTGATAACAAATTCAGACATAGATTATCACTCTATCTCATCTACAATTCCAATTTCTAACTTTACATCATAGTTTCTGTTTCCATCATCCAAACATATGTTTCCTTCAGGTTTAGCTTTATTTGTCATCCATAACTTGAAATGGCTATTTCTTGTTTACCAACTTCTTACATATCAAATAAGTTCATCTCCTCTTCAATGTCTCAAAAAAGCTTTTTTTCTCCATGATATCTATTCAAAATAATTGAAATACTTCCTAACAATTGTGTCAGCATTGGAAGCACCATCCAAAAACATTTGACTAAATCATGGCCACTTTTGAAAGGAAAAATGCAATGAGCTGAGACTGACTGCTTCAGTTTATGTTTAAGATGGAATCGTACTCTAATTCAGCTGGATGAGTCTATAATGAGGGCAGATGCCTTAAGTGCACAATGAAATAATTTGAGGTGCAATGGTAAAGACAGACATTTATCACTGCCTACTAGATAAATCCTTCAGTTGTGACTCTGGTAGTGCTGATGAGACCCTGGAATTAATTATTAATGCACAGAGGACCATAGCATAAAGAACAAGAGGATGATGAGGTGATGCATGAAACATAGCAGTGATATTCTGTCCAGATTCTTAAATCAGTGTTGAGGTTTAGAGATTGAAGCTTGTATTCCTGACAATGGTATCAAGCTCATGATTAAATGCAAGTGACTGCCGTGGTGCTGCTGAGGTCATGATCTTCCTGACCACATTTCCATAACACACAACAAAGTGGATCAATCATGGGAGAAGGCCATTGACATTCATTCTATTCGCAGAGTCATAAAATGTGCAGCATGGAAACAGACCCTTCGGTCTAACCCCTCCATGCCAACCAGATATCCTAACCTAATCTCGTCCCATTTGCCAGCACTTGACCCATAACCTCTAAACCCATCCAGATGTACCAGCCTCCACTACTTCCACTGGCAGCTCATGCCATAAACGCACCACCCACTGCATGAAAGCGTTGCCTCTTAGGTCCCATTTAAATCTTTCCCCTCTCATACTAAACCTATGCCCTCTAGTTCTGGACTCCCCCATCCCAGGGAAAAGACTTGTCTATTTAACCTGTGCATGCCATTCATGATTTTATAAACCTCTATAAGGTAACCCCTCAGCCACCGACATTCCAGGGAAAACAGCCTCTCCCTTTAGTTCAAATCTTCCAACCCTGGCAACATCCTTGTAAATCTTTGTAAAACCATTTTAGTCAATTATAGGTCTCAGGCAAAAAAAAATCAGATGACGGAAATTAAAATCTGACAGTCCACTTTTACCACTATCATAACACCTCCCCACTGTGAAGAATAAAAGTCTCCTTTCTGTTGCAGTCTCTTTACAAGATCAGTATGAAATAACAACATAAAAATTGGGACAGCCCATGCATTCAAACATCTCATTTGTAATTTCTTCATTCTAAACTGGGTTTGACATCTGCCTTGGGTCTAGTAGACACTTGATTCTCAAATACTCTAAGCATTAGAAAACAGCAGCGAAGAGAGTCAAATAAGAAAAATAAGTGGTAAAAAGACAAAAATAATGGAACTTTATTTAGATATAAGTAATATTTGGGACAAATGAACTGAATTAATGCCCCAATGAGTGCTATTTCAAAACTCTTAAAGCATCATGGTTACAAGAAGAGCAAAGTTAGGAACTAAATTTTCAGAGGTATGTAACTTTTTCAAAGGACAGGCAGGAAAAGAAGGATCGTGAGGTAGTGCTGCTAGTTCAATGAGGAATAAGTACGACTGCAAGAAAGGATTGGGTGATTTAGAAACCATATCAGCTCAGTTAAGAAATACCGAGAAGATGAAGATACTGGTGAGAGTGGTCTATAAGCTCCTGAACAGTTCTACAGGACAGAAAATAAATTATTAGATAACAAGGTCATGTAAAAAAGATAGTCACTTATTATGAATGACTTTAAATTTCAAGTAGATTAGGAAAATCAAATTGGCAAAGGAACACATCAGGAAAAATGGCTTTAAATAATATAAGGTTCTTGAGCAAGAAATATTATTTTTGGTCTGTTAGCCTGACAAGCAAAGTAACAAAGCAATACTAAAATGAAAATAAAAAACAGTGGATGCTGGAATGTGAAACAAAAACAGGAAGTTCTGGAGAAACTGGAGTTCTATCGTCTGATGAACACTCAATTTAAATGTTTTTTTCTCACCACAAATGCTGGCAGACCTGGTGAATTTCTCCAGAACTTTCTGTTTTTGTAACAAAGTAATTCTCTTCCTCTTCACATGCTGTTCTCTGGAAACAGATTTTCTTTTGTATTTATAGTAAAGTAGGCATTGTGCTTTATTGTATGAATGTTGATTGTCATTAGTATCATGAACCTGAAAAGTGAAGATGAATGTGAAGAAAGAAAGCAAGTTGCTTTTTTCATAGCCCCGTTAATGTTTCAATCATTCACACTAGTTGAGTATTTTACCCTACCTTAACGACATGCTAACAAGACACACAGTTCACTTTGAATCAGGGATGACCCAAATTGAATGTTATCTTTACAAATTTTATATTTTGAGTTAGTCAAAGATAATGTGCAATGGACCCCATTTGGATATAAATTCCTTTGTCTCAAATGTCTGTTATCCTGGGGGTGAGGAGTTGGTATCCTTATTTTTACTTGGGAATTACAGTACAATAAGAATAACATTGAGTGGTGTGATATTTAATACAACTGAATGTTCATCCTTTTTAAAAATAAACTACTCACCCTATTTACTGTCCATGCTAAGAAGCTTAGTTTCTTGAAAAACACTGTTAGCTATTAGTCAGAGAGAAGTTGCTGATACAGATTCACAATTCATAACATTCCCTCTTCTGCACAGTTGGAATAAAGAGGAGTAAATCCATAATACTGAATATTTATCCATTCACTGAGCTTCACCGAATTTCTAAATAGTGAAAATTTGAAATCCCAGAATAATTTAGTACAGCATTGAGAATGCTACTTTGTGGACCTGTATCTGGGAATTAAAACAGATATGATAAAGCTGTGCTACTTTCAATTGTATTTGTCATTTTCAGTGGATTAGAATGCTGTTTGATTGTGTTCAGACTTGGTCATGTAGATGTGCCAGATCCTATCTGAGCCTCTAAATGTACTTTGTAGATGTGAAAGCACAAGGATTAATGTGTTCATGCTTTTTGTGTTTATATTTTATTCCTGATGCAGTAACCAGGAATACTATGTGTTCTGTTTCAGGAAACTCTCATAGAATGGTGTGATGATAAGGAATTGAACCTTATTTTAACTACTGGGGGGACTGGGTTTGCTCCAAGAGATGTAACTCCAGAGGTGAGTGTTTCTTTATAGATGCGCCAAGTAATCAGAACTTCCAAAGAAATTTACTCTTCTGAGCCTCTTTCATAATGTAACAGCCTTCATACATTAACTTGTTCTTGCTCTTAACCTTCTAACAAATACTTTGCCAAACATGAGCTTATTAAGGCCAGTCAGCATGGATCTTAAAAGCAGGTAGTCCTTGGACAACATTTTAACATTCTTCATTGTAGTAACGAAGCGTAGGCAAAGAAAATACACTATACATGGTTTAAACTGATTTTCAAAAAAAAGCATTTATCAATACATTAAAAAAAAATCAAAGGTATTAAGAGTTGGTGAGAGATGATTGGACAACAGAAAAGCTGAATGCAGTTATGTGGTGAGTAGTATTTCACAAGGCTCTATTTTGGCTAAACACTTGAGTAGGTTCTACATGTTATTAAGAAGTGCATGTGCACATTATTATGTTCATAATCTGTATTTTTGTCCAAATTTTCAATGATATTATCATGTCACATAATGTAAGATTGGTGTATGGGCATTTGAATTGGAAAACCCTGTATGTTACAGACATTGCAGCAGAATTTCCATCTGTAGTGGTGCTGTGGCCTGGTTTACCCCATTTGTCTGTTTATTTTTGATGGCAAAAGTTTTTTTTTCCAGACTTTGAGTTTATAATTTCATGTCTGGTGATTTCATTTTGGTTTTTAATAGAAACATGTTTTCCATGCAGTTTATTCTTGGCTAGGGGCATAATTTTGCTACTTCACACTTTGAAATCAGATTATGGTCCTAAGGTATTCTTACTTAATCTTTTCATCATATCTAGACAGCCCTACCATCATGTCCTCCAGCATTGTACTTAAGCATTGAGCTAGAGATTGCAGCCCACTTTTTGCCACTTTTGACCCCTAAATCATATCTTCTCTGATACCTTCCATGATTTCCTGCCATGGCATCTGTGTGTTTGAACTTTTCTGATATACTTCCAAAACTTCCAGAGCCTTTTTCTCAAACCTTTCACCTAATTACTTCCATTTAACCTCCATTCACAACCAATCTAATTTTTTGGTCCAAGCTTCCCCTTGAATTCTTTCTCAATGTATACTCCTTGGCTTTTTCTGTAATCTCTCAATTAACACCTCTCCTAACAAAATGTTATTTTTTTAAGGAAATATACCCATTCTAATAAAACCTATATTTCATGAAACCATGCTAATCTCAACTCATGAGGGCCAAAGCCCAACCAGTGGTTAAGGTTTTCTGAAAATTTAACATGATCCCAAAAGTGAAATTCGGAAGATTTTCAAAACTTAGCAATAAGCCAAAAACATTAGCAATTCTCATCAAGTCTGTGACATTTCATCAGTTCTGATGAGTGTTACTAACTGTATCAAGTGTTTTGTTAACACAACTCATTTCTATCTATATCTTGTGGCTTTAGATTCAAAGGTCTTGGTTCACTTACCTTTCTGATAGCTTGATTTGCTTGCTCTGCCATTTTTATTCATTCATTGAACATGAGTGTTGCTGACAAGACCAGAATTTATTGCCCAACCCCAATTGCCCAGAGGGCAGGCCAGACCAGATAAGGAAGATAGTTTACTCAAGGACATTAGTAAAGCAGATGGATTTTTCTGACACTGAATAATCATTCAGACTTTTTTTTTATGGAGTTCAGATTCTACCGTCAGCCATGGTCCCCAAAGCCCAGATTCCTGAATTAATAGTCTGGAGATAATACCATTAGGCCTCACCTCCCCATGATGAACTGTGTAGCTGTTCTCGAGGGCTCCCAGTTCCTCTACGATATTTTAAATCTCTTGATGAGAGATCTTGGCAGTGGAGTTTAGAGAATTGCAAAACTGCTGTTCATGCTATGGCACCTGAATTTTGATTTATGTTATTTAAGACTATAGGAATAAATGGATTAGTCAAAAAGATGGGAAGGTGGGAGAGGATAAAATTCATTGTAAAAAGTATGAAAAAGTACATATTGGAGGTGAGAAGAGGAGAAAAGTGATGTGTGTTACAGTTCATTAAATTTGAGTTGAAGCATGTTGTAACCTTTGTTCTGTCACATGGCTGATGAGAAA
Source organism: Hemiscyllium ocellatum (assembly GCF_020745735.1). Classification (NCBI taxonomy): domain Eukaryota; kingdom Metazoa; phylum Chordata; class Chondrichthyes; order Orectolobiformes; family Hemiscylliidae; genus Hemiscyllium; species Hemiscyllium ocellatum. The sequence goes on from NC_083408.1 coordinate 44,182,064, forward strand.
TCTCTCCTGTCCTTACTAATTGCAGTTCATCTGAACTGGAAAGATTTGCAGATTAATGCTTAACCAATTTGTTGGCATTATGAATGCACATTCTTCGGCCTTCAAATTCTGAAGTGGGACTTGAATTTGGGCTTCTGGCTCAGGTGCAGGTATACTACATACTATACAATAAGACTTCCAAAGGGAAAGGTCATTCACTTTTAATGATAGAGTATGTAAATAAAGCAGCTACATTGCATTACCCAATTTTAAGTTTTAACATGTAGCCATAAATTAGATAATTGTGGTATACAATTCGGAGTTTTATGTTATTAGTCTTTATTACAAACCATTGGGAAACAACAAAATGGAAGATTTTGTACTTTCAAACTGTGAAGTCTGATGACTGTAGTTTGTAACAGAGCTTTTTAAAAAATCTAAAAGGTAGCATAGCATATACTGTGGTTACGCTGTTACATTACAGTGCTTTATATTAAAAGACTTTTTTCTCCTTATGTTGGACAGACAGATGCAACCTGTTTCTCAGCCTGCACATTATTTAAAAGCATTAATACCTTATTTCAAAGTCTAACCATTTAAACTCTTTAAATTGGGTAGTTAATCTTTTCAGTGAATGTTTGTTTATGAGGAAGTGTGTTATTTTGGAACATTAATGGACAGCAAGGAAAGCGATGGCCCATGGGTTTGATCCACTAGCTTGACAGTTCTCCATTTTGGATTTATTGCAATGGTGAAGAATGGAGAGAATACACATTAGTCACTTGGATGAAATAAAATAGAAGATACAGTATATATTGACTCTTGAGGCTTTTCTTATGATTGGCTCAGAGAGAATTTGTCAAAGCCTCGACAAGCAGGTCATGTGCACTAAAATCTAGGGTAGATTTCTCTTCAAACTGTAATTTGAAAAACATGTGTAGAGATTTAATCCTTGTGCTTCCAGTTAATGAACTACCAAACAATACTTTTAAGTCTTGATTAAGGTGGAGACCCACTGATGGCATAATGATGGTCATTAATCAAAATTAAAACATAAATTGGGTTGAATTCTATTGGCAGTGGGATTAATGGTGCAAGAAAAATGGACACATGTGATTAAATTTGCTATCTGAATCAGATTTTTGATTAGCGATGATTTAGAGCTCTTCTGCCACTGGGGAGTTTTTATTCTTTATATTGATCATTTCATTGTACATTATTAAGAAATCGTCCCAGTGACTTGCCTGACGATCATTGGGATTTTAATGAAGACACTGAAGAGAGCTTTATTAGAAAACAGAATGAAAGTAACCTAAACTTTCCCATTATTGCTTATAAAGAACGGCACTGCATAGTGCCACAACTGCTTAATATCTTCAGCTAAACACCAACTTTGGATGTGTACCTACTTAAGTAGGTAATCATTTTAATCCCCAGGAGATTTCAATGTTAATAATTGATTAATGCATAAAATCAAAACAGCTAATGTATCTCACAGCATGCTAATTCCAGTTGCAACCTCTAAATATTTTTCATATCATGCTGTTATTTCTGCTTTAATACCAGAATCCTGTGCATTTGGAGAAACTAGTCTGTCACAGCTATTTGTTACGGTGCAAGAAATGTTTAACTGTATTAACCAATCAACTGAAACATATTTAACAACAGTAATTCTATAGCAGGAAATGGTATGCAATGATAATTTGTTGGGGGATTGTACTTAAAATCAAATAATTTTTACAACTGAATTATTTGATTTTGTTCAAAGGCTGAGATGCATAAACTTGAGATTGCCTGAAGTTTTCTCCACATCCATGGAGAAGCTCCTAATATCTGCCCATCAAGGGCATAATAGGAAACTCTCGAGAATCAAATACCTGAACCTATATACTGTAGTTCTCTTGTACAGCAACGTGGAGTTGAAGTAAAAGGTCAACTCTGATCTGATTGACTAGCTATGCAGGTTTGAGAATCTGCAAGACCTAGTTCTGCTGCTTTCAAAAATTGTGTGTATTTCACAGGCTGCTCACAAAGACACATAGAGCAGATATGGAATTCACATGATGACGGCATTTTTGAAAAAAAACACTATCATTTGTCCGGGACAAAGCACCCCACTTGATTGACACCGTATCCACTAAACATCCATTCCCTCCACTGCCAATGCTTAGTACAAGATGCAGTGCAGAAATTCATCTGTGTCATTAGACAGTATCTTTAAAACTCACAACCACCACCACTGAGAAGGATAAGAGCAGTCATTACATAACTGGTTCCCTTCCAAGACATTCACCGTCCCGACTTGGAAATATATTACCATTCCTTCAATGTCAGTGAGCCAAAATCTTGGAACTCCTTTCCTAATGGCACTGTGGCTCTATCTCACCAAATGGGCTGCAGTGGTTCATGAAGGTAGCTCATCACCAGACTCTCAAGGGCAGCTAGGGACAGGGAATAAATAGTGTGACCAGCAGCATTCACTTCCCAAGGATGAATAAATAAATTCTTCATTACTGGCATCATGCTGCAAAGGGATTTAACCATTGATATTATAGTACCTCAACACTGACATCTTCATCGAAAACGTTTGATTCTCATGAAAGTTGATTCTTGCTTTGTGTCCATTGTCACTGCAGATCCAGTGAGCTTTCCTAGATGTTCTCATCCTGACAAATGAGGCAACATCTTTGCAAAATAGTTCTAAAATGCAACAAATTGTTGCACTCCTTTCACATCTATTAGTTGCTGAACCTTCTCTGCATCTTGTCAAGCTCTGGGTGAAATCCTTTCTCTGTCATGACCTACATACATGACTTCTGCCATCTTCAATTGCATCTCTTTGTTCAGCTTCAGGTTCATCTGGTAAGCTCTCTCAAACAGTTGCATTCGATTCTTATTGCGATCTGTGATGGCTTCTTCCATTTTGTCTCCGTATCCATGGACTAGATTATACACAGTAGCTTCATGCTCATGTTTTTTCTAGAACAATGGAAATGCTATGCAACTATCTGAATCTCCCAAATAATACCCAAAATGTAATTAGAAAAGTCCTGCTCTCATCCAATTCAAATGACAGTAACCATCTTCACATTAAGAGTTGCGAAGACCTTTTTACATTGGCAAGTTGTGTCACAACTTCTTCAGTGGTTGACATGGGATAGTTAAATCTTTTTAAAGCTCTATTGGATACTTTGGATCTGTGCAAACTCAGTTTTCCTGATTTTTCACTGCTATCATGCTGCTAATCCCTTCCTTCGGATTTGTCACTTGCTTTATTGGGTTGATGTTTTCCACTTATAGAGTCATTCTGCATGGAAATAGACCTTTTGGTCCAACTTGTCTGTGCTGACCAGACATCCCAATCTGACTAGTGCCATTTGCCAGCTTTTGACCCATAGCCCTCTAAACCCTTCCTATTCATACACCAATCTAGACGCCATTTAAATGTTGTAATTGCCTACACTACTTCCTCTGGCAGCTCATTCCACACACACACATCACCCTTTGCGTATAGAAAATTGCCCCTCAGATCCTTGTTAAATATTTCTCCTTTCACCTTAAACCACGCCCTCTAGTTTTGGACTCCCCTACCCTCAGAAAAAGATCTTGGCTATTCACCACCTCCATGCCCCTTGTGAGTTTATCTATCTTGTGATTCAGGTTAAACTTGACGGTAGTTGCAACTGTCCTTCGCAGATGCTGCATTGGTTTCACGCTGTCATCTCAATTGAGACAATATTCATCAGGAAAACATCCAAGATTTACATAAGCATATTTGTAATCTTCTGAGATAGATTCAACAGTCAATGGCTTCGTGGCCTGCCAAATCCTGCAAAGCTCTTCTGGCATATTTAGAATTGTTCATCCAAAATTTCTACTTACTTAGCTGAGATGAGAGGATGTTATTTGATGCCTATTGTTGCAACTCCAGATGTTCACTCTTCCCATTGTGTTGAGTTTTCAGCCCTCTTAACCTGAGTATTGGTCCATTATATAACTCCAGTCTGACCTTAAAAGGGTTTCATTTTTGAATCACTGTCTTGAGCTACTTCACACAGGTTTGTGAAACACATTATGTTGTTTGAAGCACAGTTTCTGACATTATATGTTCACTTAATGCTCTCCTGCAGTCATCATTCCAACAGTTGCAAACCATTTTTCACCTTGAGACCTTAACAGTGCCAACCTGTTATATGTTCAAAAGTGATTCAACAGAATGATCTGCTGCTATCTCTCTAGCAACCATCTTTATAGGTATGTTTGCTTCTGTCTGGTTGAACAATTGTTTGTAAAATGATTAGGCTTTTTGCTGTTAGATCCCCATTTTCTCTATGCTGAACACACTTCCATTTTGTGATGTCCTCTGCAAGATTTACATCCTGTCCCCTAGCCTTTACCATTCTGCTGACTTTTCTACAAGTATATCTCCCTTTTTCTCAGTCTGTTGTTCATGTTCTGCTTGGCATGTTTTCAGCATGCTGCAAAGACTCCCATTAGTATGGGAGCATCAGGATCAGTACCCTGGATTAGTATAAGGATCCTCAAACAGTCCAATCTCTTAATGAAATAATCTACATGTATCAGTACCATCACAAACTGATCAATAGCCTCTCTTTTCTCTTGAACTCTGTTGAACGAAGAGCATTCCTAAGTAACATTAATATGAAGTTCAAAGTCTGTCCTCAAAGCCTATAAACTCACTCCTATCTGTTTTTTCTCTGCTATTAAAAGAAATCTAGGCTGCAGTGCATCTTGTGATATATTTTCCCCAGCACTGACAGCAGGGTATCTACTCTATTTTGCTGTCTTTTGATTTTCCAGCTATTTTATAGTTTTGCAACTGAGAATGGATGAACATCCTATTACTCCAGCTATTTCCTTTCATTTCCACAATGACGGGGGTGAAAAAATTCTCCCCAATTTCAACTCTCCAGGGCCTCAAAGGTTGCAGGCTATTGTGTTTTTTTTAACTTCTGCCTTGCTGTTTCTGCTCTGACAATCCACATACTTTCAGCTTTGCCAATCTGATGCCATTTTTCAACTCGTGTATGTTAATGGCTGCCATAGGCTGCACACAAAGGTACTTGCAGCAGAAGTATGACTACATGACACAGCAAGCTAGCCACTATATGAGAAGTGCAATTGTATGTATCCAAATGCAGCTAATTCTTGCATCTTTACTGTGCTTCAGCAAGGATGTCAAGTTCTGAGAGAGAGAACAGACAAAATTCCCCAGGATGGTACCAGAGATGCAGAACCACAGTTATATGAAGGGATTAGTAAAGCTACACAAGTTTCTTCTTGGAACAGAGAAAGTTAAACAGAAACAATTCAATATCATGAAGGGCTTTGGCAAAGAAAATAAGGAGGAGCTGCATCCAGTAGCAGGGGATGCCAATTGAATGTATTTGGCAAAGGAACTGGAAGTGAGATGATAAGATTATTTTTGATGCAGAGGATTGTCATGATCTTAAATCCACTGCCTGAAAGGATAATGGAACCAGATTCGATAGTAAGTTTTGAAAGAGAATTACGTACTTGAATGGGAAACATTTGTATAGCTATTTACAAGAGGCAACATAGGCATGATGGACCAGATAACCTTCTCTGTGCTGTGTTATATGATTTTAACTTACTACATAGACATTCTGTCTTTTTTTGAATGAACATCATTGTATTTTACATCAGGAATGTAACCTGCTTAGCAAAATACTTAATTGATGGCATTGCTTGTTTCTGAAGCATTGGCAATGTTCAAAAGCTGTTTATATTAACTCAGGATTATTTAAAGATTAAATCAATAAAATAACTAAAACACAGATGTGGAGCGGAAGCTTCCTCTTGTGGAGCATTCTGGTTATCATCTTGGATAAGGGGTAGCAAATTTAAATCAGAGTTCAGGAGAGACTACATCTCCCAAAAGGTTGCAAATCCGTGGAATTCGCAACCCCAAAATGTGGTGGATGCTGAGACAGTGAGCAAATTTAAGGAGGAATTAGATAGATTTTTAGATCGTTGGTAATGGGTTGAAGGAAAATGGAGAGAAGGCAGGAAAGTGGGGATAAGGAGCATATCAGCCATGATCAAATGGTGGAGCAGACTCATTGGGCTGAATGGCCTAAGTCCACTCCTGTATCGTATAAACTTATGAACAATTCTGGCTTTAAGTCAGACAGAGAAGAGAATTTCACTGGACTGTTATGAAGTTACTCCTGGTCTTGGAAGGTCATCAGTTGTCAACATTGAATCCTCATAAATACTGCTGGACAACTTTGATAAACCAGCAAAATGTTGACAAATGTTTGAATAATTATTCAGCGACATGACTAATTATATTTTCATTGTAAACCAATTGTTGGTTGAACATTGACTAAGTCCATTGTACATTAAGTCTGCTTTAAGTGCATGGAACTCCTCAATGCAGTTAGCAACAGAATTATTACTAATAATGGCAGGTTATGGATTAAATTTCACATCAGTGACACTCTTAGCACAGATTTCTGCACTGCTGATGGTGCAGTTACTTCAGAAATTGACTATTTCTGTTAGATTGTTGCCAATACTGGCCAGTTTGGACTTGGTGACCTCAAATACAAAAAGTATAGTACTAGCAGTAGTTTGTCAGCTGCTTGTTTACTAGTTGGAAACAAATTCTTGCTCTCTGGTTCCCTTGGTAGCTATATCTATTTGAGTGACCCAAATTGGTCACCTCCAACCTCCAAAAGAACCAGTGTTGAATTCCAGTCTTTCACCATCAGATTGTATTTATAATCTGATCATGTAGGAGTTCTCTTGATGCCATTGTGTGACTCTGAAACGTGGCCTTTTCACTTTGCCTGTCTCCATACACCGAGAATTAATTTCCCTCAAACCCTAAATCCCAGATTTTGGCCTTTCCAATCTTGCCTGCAGACTCTGATCTTCCTTGCTCCCTCAAACACAAATCTTCTGGAGTTTCCAGCCCAGTACTCCCACAGCCACCACACATCTCTTCCTCCTCCCCTTATTCCCACCCCTCACCCCTAACCTCACACCCACCCTTATTCTGCCTGATCTTCTCCAACTGCAGACTCCAGCCTTCCTCCCCAGTCTTCAACAACTCCTCTCTAATTCCAAATGGTAGCCTGGTGTCAGGGGCGTATCAAGTCTGCAGCTGATCACCCTCCCAATTGACTGTTCGCTGGACACAGTCAGAGGCACTGAGTATAGGTCAGGGCCAGCCATTAAAAATAGTAGAATCTGTGGGAAATCTATTCTGCCAGGTTTCTGACCCTTAAGCCTGCTCCCAGGGCAGTGTGCCCTGTGAAGAGCAGAGTGACTGAAAAATAGTTGAATGGTTAGATATTTGGTGAAGAAACAGGGGACGTGAAAAGCGTGGTAAGTGTAGCAGCTTGGATGGCCAGTCTGTAGGGATGAGCAGAAGAGGCACTGAAGAAGCTTGATACATTATTAAGTTGTGCGAGCAACAAAAGGATCATGTTCCAGGATTTTGCAGGAATTTCAAAATTTCAAAACATTGAGTAAGATTGAGTTGTTCATAGTGAATCTGCATCTTTGAATTGGAAGTGCATTGAGTGTATCACACCAAATACACCCTAATTAACTATTAATCTTTTTGCTTCCTATGATCTACTTCTCCTTTGTTTTATCATGCATATCATTGCGAGCACCCTTCCTGAACCAGCATGAATTGTGCTTAAGAGCAACAGTGTATAAATCAAGACACCATTATTTTCAAATATTCACCTGCTTTATCTCTTGAGCCCCCTTGACTGAGTAGCATTTCAGATTTGGAACTCATCAGGTACAAAGTAACTGGAGAGTGTATGCATTATCATGCCATGGGTCGAAAAATTAGTACATTAATGCATGGAGTTTGCAATTTTTGTCATTGTATGATATAAAATTGGAGGATTTTCCAAAGGGGAAATGTGATCTCTGTATATTAGTCTCCTGACTCCAGAACATATTTGCTCCTTTTTCTTAATTAACAATTTTAAATAACTTGTCAAATTCACACTGTTTATGACCTGTAAGCACAGCCAAACTTACTAATTTCGTTCCTCTCAAATGAACTAGACAACCAGCACAGTTACAAAACAAGGAAGAGAACACCTTGCCCTGTATTTGCAAACAAAGGTTCAGCTTTTACAGGTACAATTTACACATATTTGGGGAAAGAGTGCAGTTTGTTTGTAAACAAAATCATATAAATCTCAAAATTCTTTTTGATGCATCAGCTCACTCCAGCTTTTACACTCCATTTTGCCGAAATACTTTTATTTGATTCCCTTTGAGAACATTGCGTTTATTTCCTTTAGAGTAAGAGCAAAATAATTTAAATTTGTAACAAGAGCATAATATTGCACGTGGTCATGTGTTTAAATTTTGACTGTTTCTTTTCTTTAAATCTGATCTTTTTCACCCCCTTTGAAGCTGTCTTTTAGTGATGTTTAGCTTCAGGGCCAGCTTGGGCTTTCATTAATGATTCATTTTAATTATGAGATTTTTGAAGAAAGAGACTCTTGTCTGCAACTGTTGCCTTCAACCTACTTCCAAATCTCCTCAGATTGTGAATAAGTGCATACTGTTAAATGAGCACTCGACTGTAAAAGTTATGGATCAAAGATTAATTTTAAACTATGCCATGGCAAAACAACATCACTTTAAAGTTTATTAATTTGACCCACAATAAGGATCTATTTTGATATTGAACTGTACAATCTGTTTGATTCCACTTCTGTTTCATAAAATGTTTTAGTGCAGAAACAAATGATTAAACCCAGCAGTGGTTATGTTTCACATTAACCTCCAATCACCTTTTTTCATCACAGCCTAGAAATACATCTTTATATTCCTTTCACTTTACTACCTTAGCATTAAATACAACTGTGTTATTTACCTCAACGTCTCCATGCGTTAGCAAGTTCCCCTTTGTTGACTATCTAAGATTGATGGCTCCGAGTTTTGGATTCCCTCATGCTGTATATGTGTCTCCTCCTCACCTACTTTTCAGATTTCAGGGTAAAAATATGTTGCAATTACAGATCGTTTGCTTTGCGATGAAGCATTCCCACTTCAATTTAGTTATGAGCATTCTATTTGAAGCTTCATATCTGCCTCTGAATATCTGTGTTCATGAAAAGCAATGTTCGCTCTAAGTAATGAACTGCACTTACAGCTAACAACTCAGTGACCTTGACAGTGTGTCGTATCTAGATGCTATGACCATTTTCCACCATTACTATAAACACCAGTTACTTTGTTCTATGTGAATGCATTAATTTTTTTGGGCATTCACCAAAGTGCTTCGAGTTGGTGATTTCCATTTGGAGTGGCATTCTTGGTCATGTTTAGATATGGAATATTCTCCTTGAACCTGTCACCAAATCTTGCAGCTTCTAAATTATAGACTTCTCTTTCATGCAATAGATATGTAATCCAGGCTAGAATGATTTTGCATTGTGTATCTAATGGTGCATCCGTTATTTGAGACTCACTAAATTGTTCAGGAAGACGTACATCAGTTTGATCTAGATTTGGACCCAGAGTTTAACTAGAAATAGAAGGTTGCTCGCTCAGCCACTGTGCTGTCCCATTTCAGACACTGCTCCTTTGATGTACTTTCAAGCTGTACAAACAGGGGAGCTTAACAAATTCAAGGAACACTGCAAATATTCGACGCTGAAACTATGTGGGCTGTTTGGCTGTGCATGCTTTTTTAATTTGTGCATCTTTTTGACATCAAATATCTGCCATTACTTGCATCTTTAGAGTGTGACAAGCTAAAGTTTCAAGTGTATGCACTTTATTAGAATTGGTAGTTATTACTAATGAATAGGGATTGTGAAATTTTAAACAACAAAATCTCAAGCTGATATCGAACCTAGACATTTAATTTTTGAAATTTATATTCATTGTAATTCACAGTCATAAAAGAAGTGATAAAAAGGGAGTCTCCTGGGTTGGCTCTGGCTATGCTGATGCATTCATTGATTGATATTCATTTAAGCATGCTGATTTCAAATATTGCTGTTGCTTTTTGAATTCCTATCATTGATAACCTCTTCCTGCTTTGCCTTGTCTGTTCTCTCCGCAGATGCTACCTGATTTGCTGAGTGTTTCCATCCTTTTATGTTTCAGATTCCTTACATCTACAGAATTGCCATTTTGAGATGAGCACATTTTTCACTTTGCATAATAGATGACATTTTACTCTAAGCAGAGGGTTGTATTTGCGAAGTTGTATTTTGCCACTTGTTTTCCTTCCATTAAATGTGATATCTTCGTATTGCAGCTTTCCTGTCAGAACTTAATTAGCTCTTTTTAAGGTTGCGATGTACAAATCTAGTTACAAATTATTGAGGGAATTCTTTACAATTACAGTTTTAATTTGATATCAATTATAAATGTGATCTATTGTAATTCTAGGCCACAAAGGAAGTGATAGAAAGGGAGGCTCCTGGAATGGCACTTGCGATGCTGATGGGTTCATTGAATGTCACTCCACTAGGAATGCTGTCCCGGTAAGCAATGCTATGTCTGAAATATGGATTATGGTATTGGAATTCAGGCGAGTAAGTCAATAACAGCATTATGTCACAGAACACCTTTGTAAATGTGAACTTGATATCTTTTCTGTGATTTTATGTACTCACATTAGGTTATGGGTAAAAATGGTTTGATAAAAGTCTGATTTCCTTTGTAAAAGACTTGGGTTTTGCAGAATCATGTTTATGGAGAGTTGTCTTTCTAAGGAAGAAAATGAAAAAGCATGGACTGACTGACTAACTGAGCAACTTAACTGAAACAGTCATGTTCACAGCACTATTAGTTGAAGCTTAACGCCCCAGCCTTTTAGTTGGGATCTTCAATAACACATTTCACTTGATATCTTTTCACCATATACACTACTTACTCAAATGGAGAGTGAGAAGATCAACTCCCCAGGCTTCCATCTGTTCTTCTCTGAAAATGGCTGTTTGGAGATGCGAGAGAGAGCAGCTGGTTTGATATTTCCTCTGAGCTACCTCTTTATTTCCTAACTTAAGCACCTGTGGTCTGTCATGATACATTCCAACCACAGCACAGTTGTAACTGCATTCATGTGAAGAATTACTGATGAGTCTATGTCTCCTTATTCAGTGGTGGAGTGCATTGGGACTTTAACACTACATGTTACCCTTCACATTTATAGAAGGTCAAATAGCCACTGTAGAAAAAGCTAAGGTTTTTTTGCAGTTCATTTGCGTAACCAGTACCTCTAAAGCAGAGTATTTGGCCTTGTCCCATTACTGTTTGTGGGGGCTAGCTGTGTAGAAATTACATAGCTTGTTTCCTATATTACAACGGTGACTGCACTTCAGAAACACTTTGTTGCCTGTGGGGCACTTTGGGAATCTTGAGATTGTGTTATATTAGGACTAGCATTTCTTGCTCCAGTTTCTTTGTTAGGGATAAATTTTCCTAACCACTTTAAGATGAAGAGCAGCCTACACCACTTAACCGTTAGGTGATCAAAGAGAAATCTGGTTTGATTTTGGGTGGGCTGTTGAAGCAGAACATCAGTTTTCAAGGTAATTGAATTATAAGCTGTATATAAAATGTACTCCTGCTTATTGTCATTTCATTTTTATTGTCAGACCTGTATGTGGAATAAGGGGCAAAACTCTGATTATTAATCTGCCTGGTAGCAAGAAGGGTTCACAGGTAGGAGTCACCATTACTTCTGTTGTTTCTGTGTCAGAAATTGTGGCTCTGCTACATAGTAAAGACTAGTCTTGTGGGCATATTTAATTGAGCTTCCTTCATGGTCTCTTATCGCATCTTCTGTTGTGACTCTCCTTCCTCCCCAGATAAAATGCACTGTCTATTTATATGTCTCAATTGTATTTATCTGCTTCATTTCATACCTGTTTTGCTGTTAAATTTTCTGTTAAAAGCACAACATTGTTCAGATTGGAGGATGAGAATTGGAATCAAAAGATTTTAATGGAAATATTTTCTTTGTTTATTTGGACCCAGAAAAAAATGAATTGAGTATTTAAACTATAACAGCAATTCTTCTCTGTGAAATATTTTTTATGATCTCAATCAAGACCAGCAACTTGTTTCTAAAAGAATGAAATCCAAATCCTAGCTATTTACAGAAAGAATGAACCCACAGATTTCACAGTTTAAAACAAAAGCATTAAGATTCTAACAAAGCAAACACAATATACCAGCTATATTCTAAAATTCTGAATTATTATTTAAGTGTTAACTAATAGCCAAATTGCAGTTGATTATTAACAATAACAATAAATTACACATTAAATGCAATTTAACCAAAGACCAATCTTAAGAATTAGCAGATATTATCGCCAATATCACTCTAAATGGCTGTTCCCACCTTCTAGATGTAGCCTTTTGTTGTTCAGATTCCCTGCATTGTGCCATTGGGATCATCAGCTGAGCTCCAGTGGTTCTTTGCCCTTTTGGTTCACCCTGTTTCAGTCTCCTCGGAGGTTTTGATTTCTAAACTCAGTTTCATTCTTAGTTTCCTGAGAAAATAAGAGGGCCACTTTCCTTTCTTACTTTGCCTTTTCAGTTTCCTTGATAATTTAGAGCCTCTGTTAAAATAGCTTGGCTTTGAAACCAATGGATTCCATTGCAATATCCTTTAATAATCCACAACAATTAACTTAGTGGTGTTATGCTATCACGGAGCAGGAAACTCTCATAAAATGCCTGTAAGTTACAACATTACAAATGTGACAAAAATCCATCTTTGTATTCTATTAAATCATTGCTTGTTGCAGGATTTAAGATGGTAATGTTCATTATTTTAAAATTCTCTTGCTTTTATTAATTTCTTAATTTGGGTTGATGTAATAAGCTGTATTAATATACCTACATGTTAACTGAGCTTTGTATTTCTTGATCATTTTTAATCTGACTTTTGCATTATGTGCAGGAATGCTTCCAGTTTATACTACCTGCCCTACCTCATGCTATTGACTTATTGCGGGATGCAATTGTGAAAGTGAAAGAAGTTCATGATGAGCTGGAGGACCTCCCATCTCCTCCACCCCCATTGTCTCCTCCCCCTACCACCAGCCCACACAAACAGACAGAAGACAAAGGGGTTCAATGTGAAGACGAAGAGGAAGAAAAGAAAGATAGTGGAGTAGCTTCAACTGAAGAGAGTTCATCCTCGCACATTACTGCAGCAGCCATAGCAGCCAAGGTAAGAAGCCTTGCACTGAACAGGGGAATTCATACATATAGAATCAAACCTACCTATTTCATTGTTACCCATCAAATCATTTTTGCTTGTTTTTCTCCAGTTGCCTGTATTTTCCTGTCATAGTGCTGATAGTTGTGTTGTACATCAGAGCTTCCAACTTGTACACAGTCCCGCTCCTGTCATGGCTAAAGGTGGTAAACCTGTCCCTGGTTTCATTGGTCATCACTCTCATACTGCCATCAGTGCAGGAGAGCCGGTAAGAGACACCAAAGAGGCATTAAAAGTAAACACTTGGCACTGCATTGTGCTACTGTGAGGAAATGAACCACTTGCACTGATTTTGTTGTTTCAATTAGACTTTAGCCATTTAGATTATCCTTTTCAACATGGTCATCTTGTTAAATGGTCATCAAATTATGTATCTTCATAATTGTGATTGTTTTCCATTGTTCTCATTGACTTCATGTGAATCATTCATAAATTTATTTCTCATTTGTCACTGAGCATTCAACATAAATATATCCTTGTGCATATAAAGTACACTTTTTCACTGCTTGATTAAATGATTAAATGCCTTCCCTTTAGGACAGCCTGCGGGATTAAATATTGAGTGGAAGTAATGTTAAGCTAGATTGAAGTAGGTGGTAGAAAAGCAAAAATACCCAATAAAGGAAATCAAATGACTACAAACAATTTATAAGTGATATAGTAGTTGTTACATACAGAGACTATTCACATTAAAGTTGTTTGAAAATATAGCTTTTTAATAGTTGTGAATTTGTCAAGATGCAGATGATGGTAGAATTCATAAATTTGTTGCTACAAAAACTACAGGAGTTTGATCTGTACTTCTCACAGGAGTTAATATAGATTCTCAGTTGGCTTTCTATTAAAATTAACTTTTAGAGAATTTTGCTCGCAGATATGGAGGATGAAAAAGACTGACTGATTCTCAAAATCCTCACTTTTTTTTAGACATGCTTCAAATTTGCTTTGAAAACTGCAAACTTTTGAAGACGATAAATAAGTTGCCAGTAAAATCTGGGAGAGGTCAGAGAGTATTTTGTATTTTGCTAATTGTTAAATCTAGACCAACTGAAGTGAGCCCCACCAATCGCAGTTTTCTTTTAATATCTATATCATTACTGCATTAATCGTTGTCACAGACATTTGCAAATTTTTCAAACTTCTAATGGATACCTAATTTCTTTTTCAATTAAAAATTCCGATTTGCACTGCATGTTTGTTTTGCCTTTTCAATTTATGTGAAGATATTGAATTAGTTGATCCCAATTCAAAAATGGTATATGCCACTTTACAAACTATGACATTTGAGAAATATACTTTGCAGAAGTGATCGCTGCTGCCATATTAGTGCAAGTGATCAATTTCCAGAAGTTTGGTAAAAATGTTTGGTACAATTTAATTAAGATATTTAATGATTGATATTATATATGAGCTTGTTGTCCATTTATGTTGCCATGATGCAGTAATAGAATATAACGTATCCCAGTCAGTATATAATGTAGAGTTAGAATTTACAAGTATGATGTTTATTAATGTAGATGAGTTGTAGGATTGAAACATAAAGCATTGCTTAGAATTAAAAGTATTGTCTTTTAGTTACACTTATTGTTTTAATTCTTGTCAGCTTGGCAACATTCACTACCAGTGTAACAAACTATGATATTTGAAAAATTCAGTGGTAAATTGAGTTATTACAATTATTATAAAATTTGTTTAAAATCAGCACTTATGCGTTTACATATAAAAGTGAAATAACATCTGATTTACAATGTGTTCCAAACATAGGAGAAAGCCAACTTTCAGTTTGCTTGTATTGAAATATGAAGATGACTTTAACTCTAAGTGAATATTTGTTGTAATTTATTATCTTCAGCATTTTTTATACTTTCAGATCCCAGACTCCATCATTTCTCGTGGTGTCCAAGTCCTTCCACGAGACAATGCATCGCTGAGCACAACTCCATCGGAATCACCGCGAGCTCAAGCTACATCACGCCTGTCCACAGCTTCTTGTCCGACACCAAAAGTAAGTCACCCTGGGTGTACCCTGTTGAGTCTATGCATTTAATTGTATAATTAAGGATTGGTCACTTGTCTTAGAACAAAACAATGGTTGAGGATTGCCTCGAAAGCAGGAATACAATGCTTTGTAACTAAATTGAAATGACACCTTTAATAATAAAATAAAATTCAATTTATCAGAATTCAGAGCCTTTGCAAAGAAGCAAAATATATTTTTATTTGTTTTCAGTTAAGGAAAGCCACTTGGTATTTGAGAATTTGCATTACTTTAATAAATTATTGGTTAATGGGCTGACAATCTGACTTTATTTTTAACCTGAATTAATGTACACTGAGCTGTATTTTTAATATAGCACAGTTTGATGTCCAGTTAATGATGCAGTGCTAGTAAGTCGATTTTCCCGGATTCCACTCAATAACGTTTTGAACTAATGTATTCCAATTATGCAGACCTCATTTCTACCCAACTTCACAGATGCTTTGCCATTTTGCTTTTCCAAGAAGGTTATTGTAGACTATGATAAAATTGTAGGACATGAGGAAATAATTTGCAAAATTAACTTTTAAAACCTTAGCTTGCTAGAGCTGAAAAATGTTTGACTAAATATAGTTCATAACTCTTGAAATTCAAACCAGCATTATCTGGAATTAAAAATGAAGCAATGTGAGAAATTCATACCTCGCCAGATAAGTTGTTTGAAAATTACCAAATTGACCTAATATACCTCTGTTCAGATCTTGGGAGAGGGGGTATTGTTGTGATTGTTGACTTGCCTTCTCTCTTTGCATCCTGATTTCTTGACTTAGTTCCAAACTATACTTGCTTCTTTACTGTAAGATAAGAGTCAGAATCCTTTTCTGACAGCAGAAATGTTGCTTAAATGTTTGAGATACCTTATACTCAATTATGCACTTAAGTCATTTTTCTTTTGGGCAACCAGTATAGTTACTGCAACAAATTCCTAGTTCATAGGAAAAGTTGTGATTTTTAATGCTCAGCACCTTGTTTTCTATTGTGCATTTCACTCTGGGAGGAAAATGTGTGAAGATAAAAAACATTAAGCACCATGCAAGAAAGGTTTCTTCATTTAAACTGTATTAACAACGTTAATTCACAACTTACTATTTTGATTTTAGATGAGAAAATCTTAGTGGGCCACCTTTTCAATTCAGGTTTGTTTTCCTGTTGTCAAATTGCTCAAACAAATCTTCCGTTTCACCATTTCCCCAAACCCGCACTATAAATGCAAAATCTGATATTGATGTTTTGAGGGAGGCTTATATGCCTTTTTGAGCTTCTGTAAGTCGATCAGGGTTGGTCACAATCAATCACCTGAACTCTTACACATAAGCGTGCATCACCAAGAAAAGTTGAGAGATCAGCCTCCATATCATCGAGTGTCCTCCTTTTGTGAACAATTTTATATAGATTATCTTATTTGTAACATCTTAGTTGGCCAAGGATATCATTAATTAGCTGTATTATCCAGCTGTAAATTAATTCTGTTCACTATATGCTTTCAAATCTCTGATAGAAATATGCAGGGTGACCCTTAGTGTTGACTCATTGAGTCATTATCTCATTATTCACTGCAGGCAAAAAAAATCACAATATCCTCCTAATTTTATAAAACAACAGTTAAATTGTTTTCATTTAAATGTATTGATTTTCAATTTGTAACCATGTCAGTGATGAGCTCTTTTAAAATCTTCCTTGAAGTGTCTGTTGCCTGATCCAACAGCTGTTTAACGTTGTCATGCTTGTAGTTTTGGCAGGAAGAATGCACTAACATGCAGCTCTCCGTAGTATTTTATTAAACCTGCCATCCTTCATCTAGTCACAGATAGATGCTACATTCTGTGAAATTTAGTTTCGAGAGGAATTTAAACTTTTATGTGACAAGAAAGATCATGAAAAATACTTATGGTTAGTTCTGAAATAAGTGGCGATTTTAGCTGGTTGCTACTAGTAAAAACTGTGATTAATTCAGTCTTTAGATCATATTTGTACTTAAGTCTATAATTATGATTGCTGTTTCAATTATTCCCCATGAGACACATCACTGTTCAACTTTTGAAGCTATACTTTGAAAATATCAAATTCTACGTTAAGTTGCAGATTGTACATTATGTTTGATTGTTACTCTTATTCACCAAAATTACATTGTAGCTGCCTTTAGGTCAAGTTATAGTATGAACTGGTGTACATCCTTCCAGACATCTCGGGGAGGACTGCCTGAAATATTGAAGCACCTTGCAAGTGGCACTTGTAATGCCTCAAGCTTATGCTGTTCCTTTTTTGCTTCCTGATCTCTTTACTTGCACAGTCAGATCCAGTGAGGTGAGCTATCCTGTGTAAATGAAGCATCAACTGAATCAAATGAAATCAGAGAACTCTGAAGATAGACAGCAAGTCTGGCAGCATCTGTGGAATGAAAAACAGAGTTAACATCTCTGGTCAATGACCTTTCATCAGTATTGGCAGTTCTGACAAAGGATCATCAACCCGAAATGTTAGCTTTGTTTTTCTGTCTCCACAGATACTGCTGCACCTGCTGAATACTTCCAGCATTCCCTCTTTTTAATTCTTGTGGCCAGCATCCATGATCCTTTGCTTCTCCAAACTGGAGCAGGTGATAATTAGAAATTCCAGAGGGCAGCATCACTTCTCACCCAAGTGAAAAGAGCTTGAGTTTGGTTGTTTTCCAGATTCTTCAAAGACAAATGTATGTGTTGAAGCACATTTGGCCATGGTCATTGATTGATTACATGCTGTGACAGCTCTTTTTTTTGACTAAAACAGAAACCAAAAGGAGTGAAATGAAAGACACCAAGATTCAATGTAAACTTAAACCTTTATATATCTTTATATGTCAGATCTGCTCATCGTTGCAGAGGTTAGCATGAGTTTCATCGTCAAGGGAGATTTAAGTCTGAAAGGATTATTTAAAAATTATAAATTGTAAGCTTCAAACATGCTTCGTAATTTGTATGTTTTACAGTGCAGAATGCACTTGACATTCAGCACAATTTACAGATATCCTCTCAGTAATAAAGTTTGTTGTAAATGGGTCTGAAAGAGTTAACGCTGAGGAATTTCATAAGCACAACCCACTATGATGATATTATATGAACTTGTGGACTGATTTTGAAAGAACAACATGACATTTGATCCTCCTTAAAGCCTCTATGATAATGTCTGTCATACATATATAACTTGTAACAAGTGATTGAGATGTAGTAAATTATTATCCTGTTACCTTTAAGAAAATTATCTAGTTAGAACATGGTTTCCCTCTCCCACATGAGACTAAGCAGCCTCTGTAGTTTCCACCACTTGAAGAGGATGATGACTGCACTTTCTTCATAAAAAGCAGCTCACAGATAGTTGTGAGCTGGTGTACTCAACCAACAATGACCAAAATGTTATATGTGGACCAAACATAACTTGTGGCAATCTTTATTTCAGTTCCTAAGTTTCCTTCTTTGTGTTTGTGTATAAAATCAATTTCCATAACTTTAAGCTGTTTGAACTTTAAAACTAGAAATGGGTGCTTTCTAATTGGTGGTGTTTGACCAGTGAGGAAACAGTCTTTATAATTCCTTCAGTGCAAGCTATTTTGAAACGTGTTCTCCCTTCACTCTACATTTCTTTGTGGATCTCAGCCAGACACTCCCTCTGGCCTTATTTGTAGTTAAGGTAATACTGTTAAAGATAATAAAATTGTCCTGTGGCAGTACTGTGTCTGAAGAGTGGTGGAAGTGGGATGGTACTGTGCAAGAGACAGGAGGTAGAGAGAGCAAATGTAGAAAGTAGAGATGGGAGTACGGGGTGGGTAAGGAGAAACCAGAGGAAAGACTAGACCAGTGAAGTAATAATGAAGAGCATATTCTAATCTTCTCAGGCCAGACTACATGTATATTTAAACAGACCAGAAATTAAAACTCGTATTGACATAGTGTATCACAGAATTAAAGGTAGAGGCCCACTAACCCAAAGTTGGACTTTTAGTTTAATGCCAATCACACCATTTATAGACATGCCAAGAGGATGCTAAGCACTTTTGCATAGGGCAGGGCAGAAACCTGCAACTAAGCAGCAACAATGTACCAACTCGGATTTATGTGGCTGAAGTTCAAAGTCGTGGTCACCTTACCCTAGAATGGACATTGTTTCATTTAAGATTATGCACACCAAAATAATTCCACACAATATGAGTTGAAATTATGAAGAGGATTTGAGGAATTATGCTTCGTTTCTTTAGCAATTTATCTGAATTTCTTCTACAATGACATCCAGCGGGTTGTAAACTCTCCAACATTGACCCAGAGCTTCCAGAAATAGATGAGCCGTCTCTACGAGAAGCTTACGGGAGTATTAAAAAAAGAGTCTGTTTGATTAACAGTCAGAGGATGTGTACTTAGGCAATGAAGAAAGTATTTGCTTTTCAATTGGCAATGCATCAGGTGGATTTATGTATTGGGGCACAAATCATGGGCAGGTAATGTTGGGTTTTATGTTGAAACTTCCTGTTATACATTAACTTGGGTTAACGATGCTAAGTTGTGAGAATTCCCACATTACATTTCAGTCCAGAAGGCGAATGCTACTGAGAGAGAAAAATAACTTTTTGTCAAATTGATTTTTTAGAAAAATCTAAAGGAAGTGTATTTTCTCTGAATATAATTTTCAAATGTATCAATGAGGTATAAAATTGTGCCAAGCAATTAGTTGTTTTCCCTTCATTTGAAGTGAGCTGTATTTTCTTTTCATTGAACCAAATAAAGGTCTTGCAATGCTGTGAGGCATGTAGTGTTATTTCTGGCAAGTTATAATGAATCATTAAATATTCTGGAAATTACTGACAATGTGAAAAAGGAATCCTAAATTAAATGTGCTGTTTTGATGCCAATATCATTTTTTAACTGGAATATGAAAATAGAACACTGAGTCAATATTGCAAGTGGGTGCTGCAAGGATAGCTGTCAACCTACAACTAAGCAGCAACAATGTACCAACTCGGATTTATGTGGCTGAAGTTCAAAGTAGTGGTCACCTTACCCTAGAATGGACATTGTTTCATTTAAGATTATGCACACCAAAATAATTCCACACAATATGAGTTGAAATTATGAAGAGGATTTGAGGAATTATGCTTCGTTTCTTTAGCAATTTATCTGAATCAAATTTATTGTCAAGGCTGCAAATGCCAGGGAACATGGGCTCATTGAAATTGATAGTGCTTGAATTTAAAAGATGGTTAGATGAACTTCCAGAGAAAGAAGACTTATAAAATTTTGAGAAAGCAGCTTAGGAACTATCAGAAAGAACCAGTCTTTGTGAGCCTGCATGCCTTTCCTTACAATAAACACTTCGTGCACTGTGAGTATATTTTTACTCATTAGAAGAATTCTTTCATTGTATCAAATTGTCAGGGATAATGTTAATTTTCTACGTAGACAAGAGTAGTGCTCTTGGGTCAGTTTCCTCAGTTCAGTGTGAAAAGGCAAAGCTTATTCAAATACTTGCACTTAATATTTGTTCAGCCACTATAGGAATTTCATTAGACCAAGATTCCATTTTTACAGAACGGCTATTTGATTTCTTTTAAAAACGAAAACAGTACAATAATGACTTTATCCTCAGTTCCACTTTCATTTTTTGAAGGATTATCAAGGGAAACTGGATCCTTGAAAAGAGTCCTGCATCGTCCTTATCCACTGCCACTCTTCTTTACTTGGCTGGACTGTCATCGCTTTGAATAACTTCTCCTTTAACTCATATTGCTTTCTCAATGTTTTTTGCTTTCGAAGATGTGGCTATGAGTGTCTGTGTGGCCCAGTTATGTCTATCTCTCTGTAGGATATGTGCAATGTTCCGAGTTTCCAGTCCTACCTTGGCTCTTCCCATAAGTCTTTCTCCAATATATTGGGAATGTCATCAGTGGTGGTTCCTGCTCTCATCAACAATCAGAAAAATCCATCAGTTTTGTTTCCATTTTGCTTTCAATTTCCATCTATCTCACCTTCATCTGATCCGTCTCATTTCCTTCCTTGACTTATGTTCTATTTCTGGTGTTGGGCTGGCCACCAGTATCTTTACAAAACCTATCAACTCCCACAGTTACCTTGACTACATTTTCTCACACCCTGCTTTGCATAAGAACTCCATTCCATTTTCCCATTTCTCCATCTCCATCACATCAGTTCCAATAGTGCCATTTTCCTCAGTTTCCAACATGTCGCTCTTTTTCCTCAACAAAGGATTGCCACCACTTACCACTACCCTCCATGTTTGACAGGGCCCTCAGCTGTGTCTGACCCATTTCACACACTTCTGCCCTCACCCCCTTCCCCACTCCCACCTCCTAGAATAATAATTGTCCTCACATCCCACCCCAGCAGGTTTTGCATTCAAAGGATTATCCTACAGTAGTAGGATGTCAGCACCAACCCAAAAGATATCCCTTCCTGCACTACTCCTTGAGCCCATGGTGTATGTGTTAGCATATTAAGATGAACAGAGGATTGGCTAACTAATAGAAGGAGGGGAATTGAGATAAAGGAGTAATTGTCAGCATGGCAAGCTGTAACTAGTGGTGTGCTATGGGGATTGATGCTGTGGCTGTAATTATTTACAAAATATATTAATGACTTGTAGTGCATTCACGTCCGCGGTATCACCAAGTTTGCGGATGACACAAAAATAGGTAGGAAGACAAGTTGTGAGGATGATACAGAGACTCTAGGAGAGTTAGAGTTTGGCAGATTTGAGATTGTGCACTTTAAGGAAAAATCGAAGAGCTGAAAATTGGACAAATGGGGAAAGAGTGGAGAAAGCTGCAGCAAAGAGAGATTTGTAGGTTCTCGTGTACGAATCACAAAAACCTAGTTTCCATGTTCGATGGGTACTACGTAAGGAAAATTGACTGTAAGTGTTTATTTCAAAGGGAATTGATTGTAAGAATATGGATGTCTTGCTAAAACTATACAAGGTGTCATCAAGCCATACTATAAACAGTGTGTGGTCCTCTCTACTGGCATTGGAGGCAATGAGAAGGTTCACAATTATGTTTCTGGTGCATGAAAGGAGAAATTGAGTAGATTGGGCCTGAACCCATTGGAATTTCTAATAATGAAAAGTGACCTTATTGAAATGTACAATATTCTTAGAGGCCTTGACAGTGTTGATGCAAGGAAGTTGTTTATCCTTTTGGGAGAGTCTAGTACCAAAGGGCATAATCACAGAGTAAGGCGTTACCCACTTAAGACAGACTCGGGGAGGAATTTCCTCTCTTGGAAGGTAGTGAAATTGTGGCATTCTTTACTGCAGAGGGCTGTTGAGGCTGGGTTGCAAAGTGTATACAAGGCTGAGAAAGGCAGGTTTTAATCAGTAAGGGAATCCAGAATTATGGGGACAAGGCAGGATGGTGAAGTTGAAGTTTGTCAGATCAGCCATGATCTCATTGAAAAGGAGAGCAGACTCAATGGATTGAATGGCTTGTTTCTGGTATAGCACCCCCTCACTGTTGTTCAGAAATGCTAACCTTATTTTGTGCTGAAGTACTGGAGTGGGACTCAAAGTTTCAAGCCTCCGCTTTAGATATGGCAGTGACACTAAATGAGCTATAGTATCTTTGATAAGGAAGCACTCTGTCAGTGCTGCACTGCAGTGTCACAGTTCCACTGAAGTTCCTTCTGGCTTTCCTGTGTATTGTGGGCACCAGGCCACACTGGCAACATGCCCCTGAGATCATATTGGTGCTCTAGTCTCAACTGTTGCATTAGGATTTAAGACAAAGGTAAAGAAATATTCAGAAAATTTTGCAAGAGATAATTGGAGTTCAGAGAAAAGTAACTTTCTGGAGACAGACTAGCAGTTGGAGTTCCTTTATAATAAGTTTGTGTTTGGTGGCTACAGATGTGAATTTCCATTCGCTGTAAGGAGAAGTAAAGTTAACTCAAAGTGTTCCAGATACTAGGTGCAGAGTCTTCAGAATAGCAGCTTTGGATTGAACAAAACAATAATAGATTTAACAGATGGGAATGAATGGGCAATGACACAAGTGGAAGAATCTCATTTATTTCAGTTTCAAAAGCAGAAAGATCAGAAAATAAAATCAGCAATTGGACTGAGAGAAACTGAGTTAACCTAGAAGACTAAACCAGACACACAGCTTTTCAGTGTCTATTTTGTGGCTGCATTCTCTGCATGCAACAGGCATGAGGCAATGGGCATGAGAGATAATTCAGTCATAGGTGACTAATGTGCATAATCTGAGATTTTGACTTGATGAATCACCTTTACAAGCTGCAAGTTGTCTTTGCCAGCAATACTTGGATTAATATGGTGGAACATGCAGGTTTTCATTGACCTGGAGAAGGTACAGATGCAAGATTTCATTCAAAAATCTTTAGTTGCATTAGTATTGTAAGGAAATAATATTTTTTGCATCAGAATGTTCATAAAACATGAGTGAACAGTTGAAATCAAGTTTTTAAAAGGAATGTTGGTCATGGTTAATTTTTCCAGAAGACCAGAAAAAATAATTTTTGACATTTTACCTGAGAAAATATTTAATGCGTTCCTGAACTTGAAACAGTTAGATGACTATGATGGAAAATGATGTTCAAAATAAAGTAAACCTCATTAGCACCAACCCTTCTAAAAACTTTCAAACCCTTCTGGAATAAGCAACGAAGGGAGGTTCAAAAAACTGATTGAATCTGGCAGGGGACAAGTGATTGCACCTGTCTGAAAAGTGAAAAATTAATTCCAAATTGGCAACATTTTTCAGTAAAGCCATGAAGTAAAATTCAGCTCAAGGTACCTGACACAATTTTTAAAATTCTGAAGAAAATACATCTCCATTCTAACTAAGTCCAATACACAGATTTCACGAGTTTGTTTAGAACATACTGTGGGCAGCAAGATTTAGGTGAGTGTTTTTCACCTTTGTTCGATTGCAAAGTAAACATGTTTCTGAAATGTAAGCTTTGCAAATGCTTCCAGAACTTGGAATATAACATATTGTATAAAACACTTTAACAAACCTCCCAAGGCACATCATAAAAGAAAATATGACAACAGGTCACCGAAGAAGATTTTGGGTCAGGTTAGCAAATGCTTGGTCACCGAACTGAACTTAACAAATTACTTAAGAGGAGGAGCTTAAGGGGAGAATTTCAGAACCTAGGTCCTAAGCAATTGAATGCATATCCACCAACAACAGAGCACGGGGTTCAAAATATCTTATTTTGGTGAGACACTCTTGAGGGTGACGTTTTTTTTGGAGGGAATACTTTTCCAATTAACTTTTTTTTAGCTAATGTAATCACTTAGTAACATTGCCTTCTACAGAAAGCTGAATTTATTATTTGGCATTTTTCAAAATATGTAAATGATAATAATTTCATGATTTGTAGGTGCCGGTGTTGGACTGGGGTGCACAGAGTTAAAAATTACACAACACCTGATGAAGGAGCAGCGCTCTGAAAGCTAGTGAAAGCTAGTGCTCCCAAATAACCCTCTATCTCCTACTCAAGATCTACAAGCCTGACTACCCTGGCCGACCTCTTGTTCCAGCTTGCTCCTGCCCCACTGAACTCATCTCCACCTACCTTGATACTGTCCTAGCCCCCTGGTCCAGGAGCTTCCCATATAGGTTCAGGATACTACCCATGCCCTCCACCTCCTCCAAGACTGCTGTTTCCCCAGCCCCCAATTCCTCATCTTCACCATGGACATCCAGACCCTGTACACCTCCAGCCACCATGACCAGGGCCTCCAAGCCCTCTGTTTCTTCCTTTCACGACGTCCCCACCAATATCCTTCCACTGACATTCTATTTGTTTCGCTGAACTGGTCTTCACTCTCAACAATTTCTCCTTCTGATTCTCCCATTTGCTCCAGACGAAAGGGAGAATGGGCACCCACATGGGCCCCAGCTATGCCTGCCACTTTGTCAGTTATGTAGAACAGTCCACCTTCCAGAGTTACACTGGCACCACTCCCCATGTCTTCCTCCGCTACATTGAT
Organism: Hemiscyllium ocellatum; assembly: GCF_020745735.1. Lineage (NCBI taxonomy): Eukaryota > Metazoa > Chordata > Chondrichthyes > Orectolobiformes > Hemiscylliidae > Hemiscyllium > Hemiscyllium ocellatum. The sequence goes on from NC_083408.1 coordinate 44,207,359, forward strand.
GACTGCATCAGCACCACCTCGTGCTCCCACAAGGTTGAACAGTTCATCAATTTCATAAACACATTCCACCCCAACATCAAATTCACTTGGACCACCTCTGACACCTCCCTCCCCTTCCTAGACCTCTCCACCTCCATTAATGACGACTGACTCAACACTGACATATTTTACAAACCCACCGACTCCTACAGCTACCTGGATTACACCTACTCCTACCCTACCTCCTGCAAACATTCTATCCCCTACTCCCAATTCCTCTGCCTCTGCCGCATCTGCTCCCAGGATGACCAGTTCCATCACAGAACACACCAGATGGCCTTCTTTTTTAAAGACCGTAATTTCCCCTCCAGTGCATCTCATCCATGTCCCACACCTCTGCCCTCAAACCTCACCCCTCCAACTGCAACAAGGACAGAACCACCCTGGTCCTCACCTTCTACCTCACCAAACTCCGCATAAACCGCATCATCCATCGACACTTCAGCCACCACAAATGGATCCCACCACCAGGGATATATTTCCCTCCCCACCCCTATCCACTTTCTGCAAAGACCATTCCCTCTGCGACTACCTGGTCAGGTCCACGCCCCCTAACAAGCCACCCTCCCCTTCTGGCACTTTCCCCTGCCACCGCAGGAATTGCAAAACCTATGCCCACACTTCCCCCACTTCTATCCAAGGCCCCAAAGGAGCCTTCCACATCCATCAAAGTTTCACCTGCACTTCCATCCATGTCATTTATTGTATCCATTGCTCCCAAAGCAGTCTCCTCTACATTGGGGAGACTAGATGCCTTCTTGCAGAGCGCTTTAGAGAACATCTCTGAGACACCCGCGCCAATCAACCCCACCACCCTATGGCCAAACATTTCAACTCCCCCAGCCCCTCTGCCGAGGACCTGCAGGTCCTGGGCCTCCTTCATCGCCGCTCGCTCACTATCCAATGCCTGGAGGAAGAACGCCTTATCTTCCACCTCGAGACTCTTAAATCCCAGAGCATCAATGTGGACTTCACCAGTTTCCTCATTTCCCTTCCCCCCCCCCCCCTTACTCCAGTTCCAACCTTCCAGCTTAATACCATCCTAATGACCTGCCCCATCTGTCAATCTTCCTTCCCACCTATCCACTCCACCCTCCTCTCCGACCTATCACCTTCACCCCACCTCCATCCACCTATTGCACTCTGAGCCACCTTCTTCCCAGCCCCAGCCCTTCCATTTACCTCTCCACCCCCGAGGCTCCCAACCACATTCCTGATGAAGGGCTTCAGGGCTTCAGCCTGAAACGTCAATTCTCCTGCTGCTCAGATGCTGCCTGACCTGCTGTGCTTTTCCAGCAACACATTAGCAATTCTGACCTCAAGCATCTGCAGACCTCACCTTCTCCTTCCAAATAACCCTGTTGGATTATAACACAATGTTCTGTGATTTTTAACTTTGTGCACCCTAGTCCAACACCAGCATCTCCAAATCATGAATTTATTATCATTTTCATATTTTGAAAAATGCCAAATATTGCATATAGTTAGATGTGTCATTTAACTTCGAATCTATAATTAAAAGGTTCAAGTTTATGTATGATAAATAAAGCTTCCATACTTTGTTACCAACATGGGATCATGGATGAACTGAACTGACGTAATTGATGTTGAACCATTCGTGTTTAGTGGATGATGATGTAGGACAGGAAATACCGATTGAAAATCTGACTAGTTATGAATGAATAAATTCCAAGCATTTTCTTGGGTAAAATATCAAAACGATTGGCTTCAAACAACCACTCACACATAATAATTAGCTTATATGCTTTCTCAGGGCAGCATGATGGCTCACTGGTTAGCATTGCTGCCTCACAGCGCCAAGAACCCATGTTCGATTCCAGCCTCAAGCGATTGTCTGTGTGTAGTTTGCATATTCTCCCATGTCTGCATGGGTTTCCTCCCAGTGCTCTGGTTTTCCTTCCACCATCCAAAGATGTGCAGGTTAGGTGGATTCGCCATGCTAAATTGCCCATAGTATCCAGGGATGTTCGGCTAAGTGGGTTAGCTGTAGGAAATGCAGGGTTGCAAGTATATGGTAAGGGGTGGGTTGCACTTCAGAGGGTCGGTGTGGACTGAATGGGCCAAGTGGCCTGCTTCCACAATGTAGTGGTGCTATGATTCTATGACCATTAATACAAACTTCTCTTTTTCAAGTCCTCCTCCTCCTACTTACTCAGCAGTCATGGGAACTGCAGTCGCCTACCCACCTTTTAAACTTCAGAAGTAAGCTATGTAATATAGGACTTAACCACTTTATTTTCCTCTTCAAGAAAAATTCTGCGTAATCATTTGTTCTGGTATTCTAAAATAATTAAACATAACCAACATTCCTTTTAAAAAGGACATGATTTCAATTGTTCCGTGATGTTGTCTAAACATTGTGACGTGAGAAATATTATTTCATTATAATGCTAATGCAACCAGTGATTTTTGAGTGAAATCTTGCCTCTGTCTCTTCTCCTGCATGTTCTGTCATATCAATTCAAGTACTGTTTTCAATGACAATATGGTCATATTAGCCCTGAGGGCAATGTTTGGTATGGCTTATCATAAAGGATAGCAACGTTTATTGAAAAGATCATTCACTAGATCTGTGTGTCACTGGCTAGACCAACATTTATTGCACATCCTTAATTTCTCTTGACAAGGAGGTGGTGAGTCAATTTATTAAATCTGTGTAATCCTTGGAGGGGTAGATGCACCTCACTGCATCCTGTAGATGGTACTCACTGCTGACACTGCACCAGTGGTAGAAGTGAATGTTGAAAGTGTCCAGCTTAGTGCCAATCAAGCAGACTGCTTTGTCCTGGATGATGTCAAGTGGAAAGTATTCCGACACACTCCTGACTTGTCCTTTGCAAGTGGTGGACAGGTTTTGGGGAGACGAGATGAATTATTCATAACAGAATTCTGACCCTCCATCTGCTGTCTTGGTTACAGTATTTAATGACTGTTCCAGTTTAATTTTCTACCAGTGGTAACACCCAGAATGTTGACAGTGGGAGTTTCATGATGGTGATATTGTTTGTATTAATATAGCACTCAGGTTTTCTGGATGTGCTTTACGGCCCATGCAGTAATTTTGAGAGAGCTAGCCATTGTACTAGAGGTTAGAGACAAAGAAACTGCAGATGCTGGAATCCAAGATAAACAAACAGGAGGCTGTAAGGACACAGCAAGCTAGGCAGCATCAGGAGAGGGAAAAGTTAACTTTTCGAGTGTAACTCTTCTTCCGGACTGGGATGCTTGAGAGTGGAATGTCTCCTCGTCCAAGCAGATGGATCCCAGATGTCCACCTATTTTGAACAAGGTGTTTTCCTCCTGTGTTATCCACACAGCCCTCCATCACACCACCTCTATTCCCTGCTCCATTGCTCTAACCCCTCTCCCCCAAAAAGCAATAAAAACAGGGTCTCCGTTGTCCTCACCTACCACCCCACCAGTCTCCACATCCAGCATATCATCCGTATACACTTCTGCCAATTCCAATTAGCCCGCACCACCTCTCACCCCTCTCAGCCCTCCGCAAGGACTGTTCCCTTCACCAAGACTTGGTTCGTCCCACTTTATGCCAACACCCTGAACCCCCAGATTATTTCCCCTGCAACCGGGAAAGATGCAAAACTTGCCGGCACACCACCCCTCTCACCTCTGTGCAGGGCCCCAAACAGCCCTTCCAGGTGAGACAGAAGTTTACCTGCCTCTCCTCCAACCTGGTTGACTGTATCCAGTACTCTTGATGTGGTCTTCTCTATATCAGGAAGATCAAATGTAAACTCAGGGCACATTTCCCCGAGCATCTCAACCAGGCCCGCAGCGGCCAACCTGATCTCCCAGTCACCACCCATTTTAATTCTTCTTTCCACTCCCTTTCCGACGTGACCATCCTTGACCTCCTTCTTTGCCACAAATCAGGCTGCAAATTGGAGGAAATACACTTCATCTTCCACCTGGGCAGCCTACAGCCTGGAGGACTCAATAGTGAGTTCTCCAATTTCAAATAACCTCCCTTCCCATCCCCGACTCCCTTTCTAGCCCCTCTCCCTCCCTTTCATCCCTCTGATCGACTTTTCCTTCCACCTCTCAATTGAATTCATTCCTCCCATCGACCAACTAGGTTGTACTCTCAACCTGTATTCACCTATCCCTACCTCACCACCCCGACCAGCCCCTCCCCAAACACCCCACCCCTTTTCTGCAGCTCCCCTTCTACCCACCCCCAGTCCTGAAGAAGCATTGTACAAGAGGTAGCATTTCATTTAATTTAATTAGTCTGTGAATGTAAGAGGAAGCCTGCAACAGGTCACATCAAACCCAGAGCTGTCGCCAAGCCAGAGATGATATGAAAGGCCTTTTTATTGTACTGTGCTCTTTAGGGCTTCATGTCAATACATTAATAATAATATATGTAATTTTGATTCATACCGATAAGTGAAAAGGTATCTGAGCAAGAGTAGGCCATTCATCCGATTGCGTCTGCTCCAACATTCAATCATGGCCAATATGTTTCTAAACCCCATTTCCAGCCTTCTCCCCAAAACCCTTGATCCCCTAACTAATATAGAACATGTCTATCTCTGTCTTAAATACACTCAATGACTTGGCATCCACAGCTTTCTGGCAACGAGTTTCACAGACCCACTGTCTCTGGCTGAAAAAATTCTGCTAATCTCCATTCTAAAGGGTCATCTCTTAACATTGAGGATGTTCCCTCAGGTCCTTGTCTCTCCTGTGAATGTGAACATCTTCTCCATGTGCACCTTATTCATGCCTCTCAGAATTTCTTAAGTTTTAATCAGAGTTCCATTCATCCTTTTAAACTCCATCGAGTACAGACCCAGAGTCCGCAACCGCTCCTCATATTGGCACATACTTCATCCCTGGGATCATTCTTCCTCTGGAAGCTTCCTCTGGACCCATCCCTCTTCAGATGTGGGCTCAAAATTGCTCACAGTATTCCAAATGCGGTCTGAGCAGAGCTTTATGCAACCTCATCAGTAACATCATGTATTCTAGCCCTCTCAAAATCAATTGCTAACATTGCATTAACTTTCAAAACAATCAACTGAACCTGTTACCTGCACCAGGACTCCTAACTTCTTTAGTGCTTCAAATTTCCGAAACCTTTCCTCATTTAGAAAATAGTCCAAGCCTCTATTCTTCCTATCAAAGTGCATAACTCACACTTCGCCACATTGTATTTCTCCTGCCACTTGTTTGCCCACTCTCCTAGCCTGTCTGAGTCTTTCTGCAGCCTCCCCAGTTCCTCAACACTACCTGTCCTTCCATCTATCTTTGTGTCATCTGCAATTTTAGCAACAATGCCTTCAGTTCCTTGATACAGGTTGTTAATATGTGATATGAATAGTTGTGGTACCAAGCAAATATTCAGTTTCTGGTTTTGAAGCTGCAAATTGCATTAGCCTCTTAAAAATAAAATTATTTGCTCAGTAATTCCTAAAACAGAATGCTACTTTATCAAACAGTGAAAAAGCCATACTCGTTCAAAGCAAGAGACTGCTTTTAATTCCCCTCGGTCACACAGGCCATCACCGCTCCTCCCTGGGTTACTCACTGTTTGGATAATCCTGCAGTTGATTTTTCCCAGATCTTTTGGGAGCTTTCTAGAGGCAGATTTGCGATCACCCTTGTGTACTTCGATTACATATGTCGCAATTTGAATCAGGAACGCAAAGCAGGGCAGAATTAGAGTGGCAATATTTTGGATGATATTGAGTTCGCAGAGATTACAGACGTGAGGAGAGTTAAAGCCTTGGAGGGACTTGAAAACAATGACGAGAATTTAAAAATCAAGACATTGCTGGACTGGGTAACAGTGTATATTAGGTGAGAGGGACTGGAACATTGGTATGAGTTAGCACAAGGGTAAAGTGATCTCAAGTTTATGAAAAGTAAAATGTTAGGCATCAACTAGGGTGTGTTAGAATAGTCAAGTGTAAAGGTAGCATAGACCGGGGTGAAGATTTCAGCAGCAGCTGAGCTGTGGCAGGGAACCAAGGCAGGCAATATTACACCAATAGAAAATGGCACTATGAACAGTATTCTGTACTGGCAGAGTGCATGGTCTGTTTACTCTTTCAAGGTATTTGTTCTTCACTTTTTAAAAAAACCTTGTTTTTGGTAATTCCTTAACTAAAAATGAAATCTCAAACTCCAGGCAGTGTTGCTATACAGGCCTTTGCAGAAGCAACCCTTCCTGCAGTGATTTTTCCCTCCTCAAAGAGGATCCTTTTGAAAATTAGCTCACGATTACAGGTAACTGTCATGCCTAGCTCTGGTACATGTTGTCAGAAAGCTGCAAGCTTCCCAGAGAAGGAGGGAGTGAGAAAGGGTATGTGTTACTGTTGTGCAAAAGTTTAACAATTCAATGCCAAATTGCTTTAAACAGTTCCGCCAACATTCTGCCATCGTGAGACATTTGGGTTATTAATTTCTCATGACTTTTCCTCCAATTTTATCCAAATTTGTGCCTCTTAGAAACCTCCCATTGCAATAAAAGTAACACTTGATAGTCGCACAGCACATAGCATTTAACACAGCTGTAACACCTCAACTATGAAAAATTAAATTGTTTTATCATGCTGTTACAAATAATTAAATGTATTCACATCATTTCCAAGTCTTACGGTGACTTTCTAACCAGCTAGTTCATCATGTTTCAGTTTGCTGCTGGTTAAAGACTATTGAACTGACTTGTGAAAAGCTTCTCCACATTTATGTCTAATTATCCCTTATAGGAAGATTGTAGCCCCCTGTTTGTTCTTGCCCTTAAGACCTCCTTAGATTGTGGAGGCTTTAGGCTGTTTTAGTGATTCTCGTGAAGATATCAACATTAGTTTAACAGGAAGAAAAGGGAGGGAGAATACAGCAAAACAGATATAGACTTGGTGAATGAAGCTATACATTCGAAGAAATGCACAATTAAATAAAACATCTCCAACAACTTCGTTCACCTGTTTTATAACACCAAAGGTTTTGTAGTATCCGAGTAGTTACTTGATAATGCAGAACTTGATTTGTTCTTTAAAACACACATTTTTTTGAAGCCTTTCGTTTTGCAGAGTGGGCTCTGGTGAATTCTCTATGACAGCACTCTTATCAATTACAGTATGTTTCCCAAACAATCACATTTTTTTCTCATACGTAAAAATATTTTCCCTTTACATTGGTGTTCTTGTGAATTGTTGTGGTGAGTGCGAGATGACAGACTTTGATAAACTATGTCTTTTTTCAGCAGTATTCAAGTTTTATAGTGTCCTCTGGCTTTGTTAAAACATGGAATTAGGAAGAATGTAGTCGCTTTGTCTTATGTACTATTTGTGCATGGAAGGTGAATAGTTAAGGAGTAGAGATTTTAACAATTTTCTTATTCCACTTACCCTGTCACTAACCCTAAAGCAAACTCTGTAGTGCAAATACAATCTCTGCACGTGTTTTTATTGACACAATAAATGCTTGAACTTATTTTTGCAAAATAAAACTGAAATAACAAAACTGAAGCAGCTATCATGTTTTCTGCTTAGTATGAATGCTAACACTGGCAATATTTATTTACATTTTACAACAGATTGTCACAAAATTATGAAACTAAAATTTAAACTTCTTCAGTTAAAGTAAATTTAAAATTTGTAAGTCTTGGTCCAGAAACTAACAATAATTTTATTTTTTAAACTTGATTTCTGCATTGTATGTGAGCTTGAAGTTCAAAATGATGAGAGAGGGAGATCTAGCCAATTGTCTAAATCACTATCATAATTACTATAATCAACTGGTCGCTATTGGCAATCTCAGTTTAAGCAGTACTATTCTATTGTCACCAGTTTTGCAAACCAAGTCATGAGCTTGATCTGGCAACATCTGCAGAGAGAGAAATGGGATTGACATTTTGAGTCACAAACTCCAAAAAAAAAAGCCCATTCAACTCAAAATGTTAATTCTATTTCTTTCTTTATAGATGCTGTTAAACCTACTGAATACTTCCAACACTTTGTACTTTTCTTTCTGATTTCCACCATATTTTATTTTAAAGTTGTTAACTAGCTTGTCCACTCAGTCTTCCTTTATAATTGCATTTTTAGTGTAACTTGTTCCATCCATTCATTCCTAATGTAGCATTCTGAACAAAATTTTGCTGAGTGCCTGGAGCACTGGTAAATGAATGTATGAAAAGACTATCCTTAAGAGTGCTGATATTAAGAGGAGACCTGAACTGCTGATGAATTATTGATTAAATTTGTGCAGCTCCATTCAGCTGCTTGTTAATATTCATTGTCAGAAGTTCTCAAAACAGTAGGACGCGGCAGTGGAGATTGTAGTATGGAATGTGTAGAAAATTTAGAAGACTGAGTACAACTGAGTTTAGAAAATTATAAGTTGTGTGACGTGTCTGCATGATAGTGACAAGCAGTGATGACTAAAAATTGAACTCTACTTCTCTGAAAATGGTCTAGGTGTTTAATAAACTATGCTTTTACTCTAAGTGGGTTAAACAACACTTGACATCAATAGCAAATCCTCTTTTACACATTTTCAGTTTACAACCAGCTGCATTTTCGCTCCTGATTGTTATCCTTCTTTTAATTGTCAAATACAAGCGATTAATTGATACTCAAAAATCACTCACTTGATATGATTGTGACGTCAAATTTTGCTCATAAATTAAGAATGGTCATTTGGATAGGTTGCAGCAATGTGCAGTATATGCGTCTGGATTGAAACTCCAAAGGCGCAGTCTTAGAGTGAAGAGCTCTTCAGAACTGAGATAAAGATAATTTCTTCAGCCAGAGGGTGGTGAATCTGTGGAACTCATTGCCACAGAAGGCTAAGTCATAGAGTTTATTTAAGACAGTGATAGATAGGTTCTTGATTAATAGGGGGCTCAAGGGTTACTGGATGAAGGCAGGAGATTGGGGTTGAGAAACATGGTCAACTGGTGGAGCAGACTAGATGAGTGCAATGGCCTAATTCTGCTCCTAAATGTTATGGTCTTGTCTCCAACCTTGGTTTTATCAATCTTGGTTTTTGTGCTTGAGATCCAGAAGTGGGCAGTGAACCACAATCTTCTGAAATATACATAAACCACTGTGGCACTTCAAAGAAAAATTCAGGAAGATAGCAATTTGAATAATTGGGCCAGAGTTTGAGCATCTCAATCACAAAATGGCCTGCTGCCATCCAAAAAATGGCTTCTAAATTGCATTCAAGCTATATTTCTATGTAGACATGTTAAAAAAAAGGCAGACTTATTCCTTCTGGCTTCATAAATAAGTTGTAGCCATAGCTAGCACAAACATATCCCTTTCATTCATAGTGTGTTTGTAGTCTTGATTAGTGCTGAGAATAACCAGAGTCATTAATGTCTGGTTGACATTTGGAACTACCTATTTCATACCTAACTGGTATGGAGAAGAAACTAGCAGTTTTAGGAGCAAATTCAATTTATCTCTCTCTGGTTTAAATGAAATATTCTACAAAATTATTTTGCATTGTTTCAACCGACATTAGGCAATCTCAGCAAATCATTGCATTTTAGATCCAATTCTAAATTCAAACCAGGATACAATTACTTCTTTGAGAAATTTGATATTTGTTAAAAGTGCTTTTTATTTTTTTTACAGCAGCTGGCAATTTCTTAAATACTTACTGTGTATACCCACAGATATATGGTAATGCATTTTCATTCATACACCGCAAAGGAGAGCATTATTGACATGTAACATTTTTACTTTCTTCTTCCCTTCTCCCCGCATGAATGGGCCACCATTGAGTGTTTTGGTAACGCACCCTGGGGCTAGTTTTGTTCAATGTTCCTTCACCTTTGGGACTGGAATTCAATTACACAAAAATGATGGAATAGAGTTTGTCTCCATTTGCAGTAATGCTTCACTTAAAGTTACTATCTGGCTTTTCGCATCCAATTCTCTTGTGTTTGCAAGTCTGCAGCCCAGAATTTCAAGTATAATCTGGCTGAGAATTGGCACTTTCACTTAAAGTGGATGTGACGACAGCTGCTGAAATTGAGGGTAAATCTTGAACTGGAACAGGAGAGGGAGTTTTCCGTGGTTCGAGCCACATTCTTGGCAGAGTAAAAGCTGTACTTTGGTGCTTTCCTCTGTTGTTTGTGAGCAGGGACTGCTTGATGCTAACATTCATTACAAGGATTAGGAACACCTCATATTCCCATGCAGTTAGGTTTATTTTTCAATGTCCATCAACAAATATAATATTCATGCCAGCTTTCTTCAATTTCCTGAGGCTTGCTATGCAAATAGTGCACGAATGATAAAACCTCAAAACATCTGAGTATTTTTCTTTCTCAGTCTTACATTGTATCTGTGTTTTTTTTGTTATTCATGGTTTGAGGGCAGCATTTACTGCCAATCCCTAATTGCCCAGAGGGCAGTGAACAGTCAACCACATTGCTGTGGGTCTGGTGTCACCTGTAGGTCAAACCAGGTAAGGATGGCAGTTTCCTTCCCTCCGGGACATTAGTGAACCAAATGCATTTTCTTGACAGTTGGCAATTGTTTCTTGGTTATCATTTAACTCTTAATTTCAGATATTTATTGAATTCAGATTCCACCATCTGTCATGGCAGAAATCAAATCTGGGTCCCCAGAACTTTACTTGGGTTTCCGGATTAACAATCCAGTGGTAATTCCACTAGGCCATTGCCTCCTCCCTAAGCTTTCCCTAGAATTATACTGTGATCTATCTTAGTGAAAGATAGACAAAGAGGTATGAATTGTAGTACAATACTTTAAATTGGAGGTTTGAGAGCAAAATTGAACTTGATCATGGGCAGCCCTGCTTTTAAAAGCCCCAAGCAGATTTTAGATCTGTGAGACAGCCCTCAGGGACTCCCATCCCATTAGGAGGTGATATCCTACATCTGTTTTCTTATCTCTTAAATGAGCATCACAATAATGTGGCTTTTCTGCCAAATTATTTGAAACAAAGTATACACTATACATAATTATTTCATACCTTGAATGGTTGCACATTTGAGTTTCTTTTGGATGACTTTGGTCTTTCAAAGCATTTGAGGACATTGTCAGAGTTGCATCTACCAAGGTAATTGGGATTAGAAACTCCCCAAGGTGGAGAAGGGCTGCAGTACAAGGCTAGGAGTGGTTTGTGAAGGCGGGAGATGGTCACTGTAGAATGGGACTGAGCTGGCGGTGAGAGCCACGATCAGGAGAAGAACTATCCAAGCCTCCAAGGAAATTGGCCCCAGCCACATGGCAGCAGAATGGAAACTATGGTGGGAAGATGCCGTTCTCTCCCACCTGATTCTTTTCAACCCAGCTGAACGTCCCACCCCCCACCTCCAGCCTATTTCTCAAGGCTCCATAAAATTCTGGCCATCACACTTAGATGGAAATCAGCAGACCCAGACCCCAAATGAGTATACTTTGTTTCTCTAGGAAAGAACTTTACCTATTTGTATAACTAGCTATTTGGAATGAGTTTAAACGTGTGCATATTAGGATGTTTATTTTAACTCCTAGGATACTTATGTTGCTTATGCAGTCTCCTGGCCCGAAACATCGAATTTCCTGTTCCTTGGATGCTGCCTAACCTGCTGTGCTTTAACCAGCAACACATTTTCAGTCCTGCTTTCACATTTTACTTTGGTTCAGAAGGTAGATTGACTGCTATTTCAAATTAGAAAGTGTCTGCTACATGCAGCACTTGAGTGATGGCAGTAGAATGAAATTGAGCCAGTTGAAGTATTGTTCCACTAAATCTTCAGCGCTTATGAAAACCGGAAATTCAATTCTGCATTTCCATATGAATCAAAATCCCCACAGCTGCTTCACCTTCATTTTATTTTCTGCCCTCTCCTGTCATATTGCCCCCAATCTCCTGCAGTGCTCCCTATTGAAATTGAGGTCAAGCAGTGCGGACACTGGCACCTGTCGGTGATCTTCTGGTCGTTGATGTATTCTTCCATTTTTCCATCCAATTCAAATGAAATGCAGTTTTCTTATCTCTTAAATGGGCATCACAATAATGTGGCTTTTCTGCCAAATTATTTGAAACAAAGTAAACACTATACATAATTATTTCATACCTTGAATGGTTGCACATTTGTGTTTCTTTTGGATGACTTTGGTCTTTCGGGACCAGGCACTTCGCTTATCTCTACAGCTTGTGAGGCCAAATGAGTGATCTGCTGTTTTTTGGTCTGCTGTTAGCCGGTGTGAAAATGTGGTACACTGATGATGCTTGTGTGACTTTCTCTCGTCCGAGATGTAAAAAGTGCCCTGAGAGACCTAACTCATGATTAATGATGTTTGTTCCTTCCTGAAGAGTCATAGAGATGTACAGCATGGAAACAGACCCTTCAATCCAACCCGTCCATGCCGACCAGATATCCCAACCCAATCTAGTCCAACCTGCCAGCACCCGGCCCATATCCCTCCAAACCCTTTCTGTTCATATACCCATCCAAATGCCTCTTAAATGTTACAATTGTATCAGCCTCCACCACATCCTCTGGCAGCTCATTCCATACACGTCCCACCCTCTGCGTGAAAACGTTGCCCCTTAGGTCTCTTTTATATCTTTCTCCTCTCACCCTAAACCTATGCCCTCCAGTTCTGGACTCGCCAACCCCAGGCAAAAGACTTTGCCTATTTGTCCTATCCATGCCCCTCATAATTTTGTAAACCTCTATCAAGTCACCCCTCAGCCACCGACGCTCCAGGGAAAACAGCCCTAGCCTGTTCAGCCTCTCTCTGTAGCTCTAATCCTCCAACCCTGGCAACATCCTTGTAAATCTTTTCTGAACCCTTTCAAGTTTCACAATATCTTTCTGATAGGAAGGAGACCAGAATTGCACGCAATATTCCAACAGTGGCCTAACCAATGTCCTGTACAGCCGCAACATGACCTCCCACCTCCTGTATGCAATATTCTGACCAATAAAGGAAACATACCAAACGCTTTCTTCACTATCCTACCTACCTGCCACTCCACTTTCAAGGAGCTATGAACCTGCACTCCAAGGTCTCTTTGTTCAGCAACACTCGCTAGGATCTTACCATTAGGTGTATAAGTCCTGCTAAGATTTGCTTTCCCAAAATGCAGCACCTCGTATTTATCTGAATTAAACTCCATCTGCCACTTCTCAGCCCATTGGCCCATCTGGTCAAGATCCTGTTGTAATCTACTGTAACCCTCTTCGCTGTCCACTACACCTCCAATTTTCGTGTCATCTGCAAACTTACTAAGTATACCTCTTATGCTCGCATCCAAATCATTTATATAAATGACAAAAAGTAGAAGGCCCAGCACCGATCCTTGTGGCACTCCACTGGTCACAGGCCTCCAGTTTGAAAAACAACCCTCCACTGCCACACTCTGTCTTCTACCTTTGAACCAGTTCTGTATCCAAATGCCTAGTTCTCCCTGTATTCCATGAGATCTAACCTTGTTAACCAGTCTCCCATGGGGAACCTTGTCGAACGCCTTGCTGAAGTCCATGTAGATCACATCTACTGCTCTGCCCTCATCAATCTTCTTTGTTATTTCATCAAAAAACTCAATCAAGTTTGAGAGACATGATTTCCCACGCACAAAGCCATGTTGACTATCCCAAATCAGTCCTTGCCTTTCTAAATGCATGTATATCCTGTCCCTCAGGATTCCCTCCAACAACTTGCCCACCACCGAGGTCAGGCTCACTGCTGTATAGTTCCCTGGCTTGTCCTTACCACCCTTCTTAAACAGTGGCACCATATTTGCCAACTTCCAGTCTTCCGGCACCTCACCTGTGACTATTGATGATACAAATATCTCAGCAAGAGGCCCAGCAACCACTTCTGTAGCTTCCCACAGAGTTCTCGTGTACACCTGATCAGGTCCTGGGGATTTATCCACTTTAATGCGTTTCAAGACATCCAGCACTTCCTCCTCCTCTGTAATCTGGACATCTTGCAAGATGTCACCATCTATTTCACTACAGTCTATATCTTCCATATCCTTTTCCACAGTAAATACTGATGCAAAATATTCATTAAATATCTGCCCCATTTTCTGTGGCTCCACACAAAGGCCGCCTTGCTGATCTTTGAGGGGCCCTATTCTCTCCCTAGTTACCCTTTTGTCCTTAATATAGTTGTAAAACCCCTTTGGATTCTCCTTAATTCTGTTTGCCAAAGCTATCTCATGTTCCTGTTTTGCCCTCCTGATTTCCCTCTTCAGTATGCTCCTACTTTCTTTTACTCTTCTAAGGATTCACTCGATCTATCCTGTCTGTATCTGACATATGCTTCCTTCTTTTTCTTAACCAAACCCTCAATTTTTTTAGTCATCCAGCATTCCCTATAGTTACCAGCCTTCGCTTTCACCCTGACAGGAATATACTTTCTCTGGATTCTTGTTATCTCATTTCTGAATGCTTCCCATTTTCCAGCCGTCCCTTTACCTGCGAACATCTGCCTCCAGATACCCTGCTGCATTTGCCAAATCTTGATCCTGATCTCAGACTCTCTTCCTCCTTAGTCACCTTCTCTTCCTTGAGCACTTTAACGCCTTCCAACTTTTTTAGTTTCTTCTTTAAAATCCTGAACTCTACTTAATCTCCATTTGAATTTCTCCTTAATTTATTGTCCTTTTCCTCTGTCATCCTTTGCACTGAGTGAAGCCTCATCCTTGATGATTCATTTTCTGTTTCAACTCATCTTGTCCTCTTTCTTCTGATTTTACAAACCTTTTATTGTCCCTTAACCTCATCCTTTGTATAAACCCTTACCCATATATGTGGCCACACCTATATGCTTTTGTGTGATGTCTCTACTCCCATTGACTCCATCATAGATGAAGTCGTATCTGATATCTTCCCACATTCACTTTCTAAATTCCAACATCACGTCCTCCGCCTCCACCTTGAAAGAGCTTTTCTCAGGTCATTTGCACTATCAAATTTACATTAGTTTAGTCTCAGACCAGTTCAGCAGTATATTTCTGATTGTTTTAATCACGAAGTCACCTCCATACCTCATTTAGTTAAAAATCACACAACACCAGGTTATAGTCCAATAGATTTAATTGGAAGCACACTAGCTTTCAGAGTGTCGGTCCTTCATCAGGTGATACTGGAGAACTCAATACTAAGACACAGAATTCATAGCAAAAGTTTACGGTGTGATGCAATTGAAATCCTAGATTCCTCTTTCTTTGTCAGTTCTTCCCCATTCCTAATTTCCCTATCATCTCCAAGGTCCTTGAATATGGTGCCATTTCCTAAACCTGTGTCAATTCTGCCCGCAGCTACTTGTTTAAATCTCTTCAATTAGGTACATCTAGTAATTTACACTTTCTCATGCATTACATAGCTTTTGTTACCATTGTCCAAGTAGCGCTTTTAATTCATTCTGTGTGATGATTTTCCAAATGGGCCTTCAGACTGATGGTAAATATATTTTGGAATTTTTTTTCCCTTTCATGGGGATGTAAATTTTACTGACTGGGGCAACATTTATTGCCCGTACCTAATTACCTTGACAACATAATGGTGAGCTGTCTTCTTGATCATGCAGTTCAAATGATGTAGGTAGCTCACAGTGCTGATAGTGAGGAACTCCCAGTACATTGCCCCAGCTGGGCTAGTCACTGGACTGGTAAACCAGAAGCTATTACTCTGACGACTTGGCTATAAATCCCATCATGGCAGCTGGTGGAATTTAAAGTAAATTTAATTTAATTTAGTTAGGGTACAGAACCTTCCTTTTGGTGCCAAAATCAACATTAATTTTACATGTCATTAACAATGCCTTCATTCACCTACACAATTCTGAAAAGATGGAAGAATGAATTGATAAGACTGTTAAAAACCATCTTTAGATTAGTAAACAGCAGTATAAAGTACAAAAAGCAAAGAAAATAACAGTTTGAGTGAGTGAGCAAATGCATGGCAGATGCAGTATAATATGAATAAAAGTGAGGTTATCCACTTCAGTAGCAAAATAGGAAGGCACATGATTTGAATGGCTGTAAATTGAGAGGGGGATTGTTCAATGAGACTTAGATGTCCTTCTGCACCAACTGCTGAAATTAAAGGTGCAGGTGCAGCAGGCAGTCAAGAAGACACACTGTATGTTGGTCTTCATGACAAGAAGATTTGAGTACTAAAATGAAAATTAGCAAGAAATATAAACTATGACAACTACTCATTGGAATTTAGAAGAATGGGGTGGATGACTTTATTGAAACATTGAAGATTCATAGGGGACTTGACAGGATAGATGTGGAAAGGCTTATTTCCCCTTTTGTGAGAATCTAGGACCAGAGGGCATAATCTCAGAACAAGGGATAAGGTATGAATTTCTTATGTGAAGGTAGTGAATCTGTGGAATTGTTTACCACATAAGCTGTAGATACTTGGATCATTAGGTATTCTTATGGTTAACCTAGAGTCTACAACCAGAGGGCATGATCTCAGAGCAAGGCATTGCCCAGGCATAGATTTTTAATTGGTAAGGTAATCAATACTTATTGGAAGAGGCTCGAAAATGGAGTTGAGGATTATTCGATCAGCCATGATCTCATTAAATTTTGAAGCAGACTCAATGGACCAAATGGACCCACTGTGTGGTGTCTCAGTCTATCCCTGATTGGTGTAAAAACTAGCTGGTTTGCTACTGTTCTTTCAAGAGGGAAATATTACTTACATATAACTGCAGATCCACAGCAATGTTGTTGACAACTAATTGAGTAGCCTCACAAACCATTCTGTTCAAGGGCCATTAAAGATGGACAACGGAGGGTAAAAAGGACAAAAAAAGAGAAACAACAGTTCAAAGTCATAATTTTAATAATTAGTTTGGCAAAATGGGGTTTGATGTTTTAAAATTCCATGCTGTATTTTCCAAGTGGAATGTATTGAATATTATGTCAATGTGAAAATTTTAATTTGGTTCCAAACCAAAATAATTCTGTTCTGGGCCACATTACCTATTCAGCCCATCAATCAGTAGTTGAAGATGTTAGTTATGTTTGATGCTCTTGTGAGTAATTTTACAATTCGGTCGCAGAAGGTTAGGGGGAGGTTGCAGTAAATCAAAAGCTAATGCCATCGTAGAAAGCAAAGAGTAGCTGCCTCGAAAGCTGCAACAAATTAAATTGAGTTCAATACAGTGTCTCAAGGTCAATGTCACTATGTTACTATTTATGTTGCACATTTGGATTTAGTGGCAAAACAGATAAATTACTCATATTAACTAGTAGAGAATGTGGGATACAGAATCCTCTGTGATTGGTTCTTTTACATGGCAAAAAGTGCTTAGAAGTGAGATGACTAGATTGGCACAAAGGAAGGCTGTCATTTGCAGTAGAGAGATCTGGAAATTTTGGTACATTGTTTGATAGAGCAATTTTCACAGCGTGTGGCAACAGTAAGTAAGGCAGAATTAGTCTAGACTGGAACATAAGACCCAGGAGTTCAAGTAGACGGCCGATGATCACTATGTGACTGTGGGAACTTCCAGATTTGGATTAGCAACTATTTCCATTCTCCTTCGCCTGGCCACACACCTGACACGTGTCCTGGTTTTGACTCTTTCTCCTTTCCTACTCTTTTATCACCTTACCTTTCTTACCCAAATCTCAGTGGTAGGGAAGCTTTGGAAGAATATCGGGAATGTAGGAGCAATCTGCAACGAGGAATGAAGAGGGCTAAAAGGGGTCATGAGATATCTTGAGCAGACAGGATTAAAGAAAATCCCAAAGCCTTTTATTCATGTATAAGGAGCAAGAGGGTAACTAGAGAAAGGGTTGGCCCACTCAAGGACAAAGGAGTAAAGTTATGCATGGAGTCAGAGAAAATATGTGAGATTCTTAACGAGTACTTTGCATCAGTATTCACCAAGGAGAGGGACATGACGGGTGTTGAGGTTAGGGATAAATATTTGATTATTCTAGGGAAAGTCGGCTTGAGGAGGGAGAAAGTGTTGGGTGTTCTTAAAGGCATCAAGGTAGACAAGTCCCTGGTCTGGATGGGGTCTATCCCAGGTTACTGAGGGAAGTGAGAGAGGAAACAGCTGGGGTCTTCACAGATACCTTTACAGCATCATTGAACACGGGTGAGGTCCCGGAGGACTGGAGAATTGCTCATGTTGTCCACTTGTTTAAGAAGGGTAGCATGGATAATCCAGGTCATTATAGACCAGTGAGCTTGACGTCAGTGGTAGGGAAACTGCTGGAAAAGATGCTGTTTTTGCCAGCGTTTTCACATGTTTTTCAGTACAGGTAACCAAATTCACCTCCCTCTTAGATGTAATGTTTTTGTGGGATCTTGAAATCTTGTTCGGATTAATATTCGGATAATCGAGGTTCCCCTGTGGCTAAACAGATACATGAATGGGTAGGAAGCAGAGAGATATTGACACTTAGAAAATAGGCACCAGGTTTAGATAAAAGATGTGGAATGGCGCAGGCTTGAAGGGTCGACGAGCCTGTTCCTGTGCTGTAATTTTCTTTGCTCTTTGTTCTTTTATTCACTATATTTTTCCCTTCTTCTCTCTGCTTGCTCCCCTTTGCAGTTATCTTTTTCTTGTCTGTCACCTTTATCCTCCTTCACAAATCTCCCTTTCACCTTTCCCTAGCCTGATTTCCAATTGTCTAATGCTGCCTCACTTGAATATTGATTCCTGGTGTTAATGCCGGAGAAAAATCAACAAATTTTTCTTTTACAAATCAATTTTAAGAAAGTTTTTTTTTGTTTTAAAACAGAAATTTTGGTTGTCTTGCATATGAAGACTTTGGCCATTTTTTAACTCGCTGGGTGACTTCGCTGATTGTAGAAAATGATTGCGTTGCAACAGATATACAGTTTGCCCAGAAGAATATCACACTATTCCAAATAGTGTGTGAATATCTTTCCTGAACATTTTTGTTCAAGACACTTGAAATTCTTGGCTTAGGTATCTTTCAGTTCATTTTCCAGCTGCCTCAAATTCTTGCAAGTACAGACAATAACTAACACATTAGTTATCTTTCAATGTCCTGTTAATCATCTGAAAATTGGTTGCCAGGGTTTCTGTTGTTGATTCCATGTTCCCAACTCTGGCAGTAGCCTGATACCAAGGTAAAATTCAGTATAATTGTGCTAAGAATCATCTTTCAGATTCTAGGTTACTGAAATGCAAATTAAAAATATGATACAGCTGTAGTCACAAATTATATGTGAGAAGACTATGGTCTCATCTGGCCTGTCCATCAACTTACCACTCTGTTCCTGTGATACATCTGTATCATTTACAAGCACGAAGAAACGCTCCCTGTCAGATTTTCAAGATCCCATCTACTCAAAACCTGTCGAAATTGTACGAGTAGCTATTTCAACTTGCTGATCATCATTTTTGCTGAAACACTTTTTTCTTAAAACATTTTTCTTTGGCTTCCTTGAATGTGTATCCCAATATTTAAATTAGTAACAATGAAATGGAGATGTCCTTTCAAACATTCTGAGTATTCTACTTATAAATTCAAAGATTATTGAATCAAATAAGTTTCCAAGCAGCTGGGAAGATCAATAGAAATAGATTATTCAGATTGTTGAGCAATTGTGTAGTATTTGGACAACTGCTAGAGAAATTTAACAGATTGGAACTATGTACAATGCATCATGGTGTGATAATATCAGACAAATTCAGTTTTGTTGATACATTATTAAAAATATTTGAATGCAGTCACTCATTTCAGAGTCCTGTATATATTAAGACAACAACAATTTGCATGTATATGACATGTTTAACATACTGAAACATGCCAATGCGTGTTCCTAGCATCAAATAAAATTTGATACTGAACTGCAGATGGAGATATTAGAACGGTTTGCAAAAGCTTTATCCAAGGGGATAGTTTGAAAGATCACTTTAGAATAGAGTGATTAGAAAAATCTTGGGAGGAAATTTAGAGCTTTGGACCTAAACAGCAAAGAGAATTGCAAGAAATTGGTTAAAATATGAAAATCTAGGAAGCGCCAGAATCAGTGACGAGCAGAGATGTTGGGAGGTTGTTGGGCTGGAGATTGTTAGAGAGAGAGAGAGAGAGAAAGTGTGGGGGGTGGGGGGAGTGGTGTGTAGGTGAGACCATGGAAGGATTAAAAAAAAGAGGAAGGGAATTTTAAAAGGTCATAGAGTCATAGAGATGTACAGCATGGAAACAGACCCTTCGGTCCAACCTGTCCATGCCAACCAGATAAAGGTGGTGCAAGTGTCAGTGTAGTTCAACATGTACAGGGATGATGAATGAGTGGAATTGTTGCAAGCTAGGTTTTGTACAGCATAATGTGGATAAACTCAAGTTTATAGAGATTGTACGATGATAGGCCACTGAGTAGATCCTTGGAGCAATGACATCTAGAGATGCTATAAAGACATGGATAATGGTTTTGGCAGCAGGTGATCAGAGGCAGAGTCAGAAATGACCAATATTATAAAGAGCTGAGGAAGTAATTCCAGTAATGGAAAATATTGGCATTTAAAATTCAATTCACTCAAACCGGATACCAGTGTTTTAGTCTGGTTCAAACTTAGTTGCCAGGGAGAGTGATGGAGCATATGACGAGGAAATTGAGTTTGTGGTGGGGACCAAAAACGCTGACAAAGTTGAAATGGATTATTCCAATATAGCTGCAACACTACTCAACATGTGGTGTCCACAAAAAAAAACAAAGAGTATTCCACTTCAGCCAATTGCTGTCCATCAGCCTGAGTTATTGACAGAATGGTGGAAGGTATCATCAACAGTGTTATCAAATGGCAATTACCTATCAGTAACTGTCTACTGATGCATAGTTTGAATTCTATCAGGATTGCTCAACTCAGTGAACTGACAGGAACCATCCTTGGCATCAAAATAGTATTTGACCAGGTGTGGCATCAAGGAGTTTTCATACAAAGAGAGTCAAGAAGAATTGGGAATAACTGTCCAAAGGCTAGAATAATGAGCATTAAAGAAGGTAATGGTGCTCTCAGAACTCGTCACTGCATGGATTCTTCATTATAGGTAATTTCTAATCAACATGTTCAGATATGTTGTTCCACACCATTAGAGCAAAGAGGATTTCAACCTGGGCTTTATGGCTAGTTCTTCATTGTGATGGCCTCAGCCAAACCATTTTCAGCTGCTTCATCAATGACTTTCCCTCCATAAGGTCGGAAGTGGAAATGTTTGCTGATGATTGCAATGTGCATTTCCTTTCCTCTAACAATGAAACCATTTACACCTCCATTGAGCAAAATCTGGATGTCATTCAATCTTGGGCTGATAAGTAGCAAGTATTATTTGGAGCATCTGCAACAAGAAACAATCTAACCATCATTCTATAACATTTAGTGGTATTCCCATCAATATGTCCCATGCTATCAACATCCTGGGAAATCACCACTGTCAACAAACACACTGGAACTAGCAAAGTAAGTACTGTGGATAATAGATCAAAGGCTATGAGTGAATGCCTCATGAACACCTGTCATCATCCCCTGCTTTTTAAAGCCTGGTCACCATCTACAAGGTACAGTTCAGGAATATGATGGAACATTGTCCACATGCCTGGATGAGCGCAGCCCCAACAACACTACAAGTGCAATAGCATCTACAGCAAAATAGCCAATTTGATCAGTACCCAATTCACCATTCACTCCCCACACTACTGCCATAATTCAGTTTCAGTTTATAACTTTTAATAGATGTATCAACTATTCAAAGCTTTTGCGACAGTATCTTCTAAACCTATAGTCTCTGGCAGCTAAGGTAAAGGGCGAATATGGGTAGGAATATTTCCACATGCAAATTTGACTCCAAATCACACATCATCCTGGCATGGAAATAAAGGTACACAATCCTTTATTTGAAATCCTCAGGACCAGCTGGAGGATTTTTTGAATTTCGGAATAAGTGGCAGTATGATGGTGAAATTTTTAAAAATCTTTCCAAAGAATAGACTTACTGTGAACAAAACGGGCCCTGAAAGAAAATTGAGGCCTGCCAGTACTGGGCCACGCCCCCACACATCGCGTCTGAGTAACATGGATCGAGCAAGTGTGCACGCCAAACAACCTGGTTAATGAGAAAAAACCTTCACTAAAAAACCTTTGGACTTTGGAGATTTTCAGACTTCAGATAAAGGGTAGTCTTCCTTATTTCGTTTTGCCCACATTTTTCCTGGAATCCCATCCCTAACAGAACTGCGGGAGTTTGTTTGTTTATGTTTTGTCTTCACTCTTTTCTGTTCCCCTCTGGTGAAGCGTGGGAAAGAGTTACAAGGATTTTTTGACTCTCTGTATGGCATTGGCATCTCTCCTTCTATACCTAAGAAGTCCTGGAGTGGGGCTTGAATTCAGAGTTTCTGCAGTCCAACGATGTTGCCTCTCTGTTGTGGAAGTAGTTTCACCAGATTCATTCTAGCAGCTCAAAAAGATTTCTCATCGCCATATTTTTCCATTTCTGCCAGTGTAGTACAGTGTCATGCTGCTGATGTATGCTGCTAGTTTTCTTAAAAGAAATGCTTACTAAAGAGGATTTATGAAACTGTTTCTCTTCTTCTTTTGGCAAGCACTTCTGTTATCTACCAAAGTCATCCATGTTTAGTGCTACAATGCTCTTTTCAGTAAGTATAGGAGCAGGCACACTCAGACTCCCCACCCATCATGAGCAAACATCTCAGCAAATCGCGGGCCTTGACCCTGAAGTTCATTATATTAAAAGTTGCTGGCCCATCAGAGGCCAGTCAGCTTTGGGTCCTCAAGATCATCACTACAACCTCACGGTTTGGAGCCTAAATAATGAAAAGCTAAGTATTTCTCTCTCAGATCTCTCCAGTCTCTGAGACAGGGAGGCGTGGTGGCAAGAATAGGAGTTGGTCATTGGCAGTGACTCCCTTGATGTTCCATTCCTCATTGACCCATATTAAGCAAAAGAGAGAGGCAAAAAAGGCCCTCTCCCCCTTCAAACTGGGCAGGCAGATTTCTCTGAGAATCCAGTCACATTTCCCATCTGCTGGGAAGGCGAGTACTTGGGTCTCTGGTAAATGGAGCCTCTTACATGGTTGCTAATTGACCATTTAATGATATTAATTGGTGACAAGTCCAAAAGATTGTCCATAGACCCTTTCATCCAGTATTTAATTGCCGAGACATTAAGAAAGGACTCAACTTGCCCAATTATTTGGTCTTCTCAGTATCCTCCTCTCCAGCTCTAGGGAGAGGATAATCATTCCTTTGAGGTTTATTTTGGCTCTCTCAAGTAGGCCATAATTGTTGTTTTTTTCTGATTATGGGAAGAAGAAAGGAAAGAACTGATCAATAATAAAATTAGATTGGCCATATTCAGATTATGAATTCTACTTGGTTCACCTTCTGATTTCTTCTCGTATAATGGTTTGTAGATTTGTTCAGTTACTTTACACTAGAGGTTTGGAGATTTCTGAGGTTTTGATATTCTATTTCCCTGTTCTCCATGTTTTTAATCACAGAATGAAATAGAACATTTTCTTGATTAGGTACAATCACTGCAAGAAAAACCCATCAGTTTTTATATTATTCGTATTTACTAAAGAATGTCCTTGAAGCTGCTTCCACCCGACCATTGTACGCTGGAAGTCTAGTAAGAGAATTGCAAAAGCATAAATAAACAAAATTGTTCTGATGAAGTATAAATATCTACAAGGAAATTCACAGCCCAGCAAATGAAACTTAGACCATCAAAGTCTTTCAGCAGTCTGAGTTGTGGGGAGCTGCATGAAAATATCATTCTGATTTTGTTACTGCAAGTATACAATTAACTGTAGTGTTTTGGGAACATGTCACCCTTCAACTTGATATTTCTGTCACCTTCATGTTTGTTCAAAACCATAGTAGTGTTTCTAATTCTGGTGCACATGAGCGTATAAATTTCAGTCCTAGAGTTGAAATTCTTTGCAAAATTCTAAGTATTCAGGCAATGATGTTAGCCACAGACTCTAATGATGAATAGCCCTTAAATTTGACACGCAAGAATTTGATTCTGGCACACCTTTTTCAGTGCTGTTGGATTTATATATCCCTTACTATCATAAAAAACATTGCTTGGCTTTATTCAAATTGTGTTTGATAGCATGAACTACCATATTGAAAGCAAATTCAACCCCCTTCTCCAAGAGACACTGCATAAAAATAATGGCATTCATTTAGTTTTCTAAGTTTGTATTCTTGTTTTCAAATATAAAGACAGTTAAGATTTTTTTTTGTAAATCCTTTTTAGCCATGGCTTTCTACAAGATCAAACTATTGTTCCTAAACCAAGGCTGTTCTCATTGCTAATCAGTTTGACTTTGTGTCCTTCAATCACTGTTAATTTGACATCACAGAGGGCTCTTTAAATTGTGGACTAAAAGCAAATACCATTCTTAGTCGTTTAATTGAAAAACACAAAGTGTTATACATTACTGATACCTTTCAATAACATTTAAATGGTATTTTAGCTAATTTTGCTAAAAAGGATTTAGACCTTCAACTTCTAGTTCAAACTGGAACACATAATGTTAATTACCTTGAATACAAGAACAGGAATGATTAAATACATATTTTGCATTTTATGACCTGCACCTCCACAGTGTTGCCAACTTGATTTTTTTCTTATCTTTTCAATAACATTTATGTTAGGATTGTTTCAATTGGATAGTTCTACAAGATGTCGACAGTGACTTTGTAATAAAAGTCTTCCGATGGGCATTTACATCACAAGTCTTTGTCATTGTGTTGCTGATACTTTGTTTAAAGAAACCATTTAATTGGTCTGTCATTTAAAATTGTCCTGTCTGTCATAAAGTAGTGTTTAAATGGTTGGCAACGCTGTTTGGTAATCATATGGAGCTAGCTGGGATATTGATATGTTTGCATGAGATGTCTTGCATATTTTGAACAGTCACGTAATTTGTTTTTTAAGTTCACATTTCTTCGTTCTTCTGTCTTTAACACTTCTCCTCCCCCTCCCCCGTCCCACCCCAATGTAGCAACTTCGAAGGGCGGATGATGCGAAAGGAGTTGCTAGTAGAGGCGGATCTCTCAAAGTAAATATGTTCACAAACTTTCTACAAGTTTGTTTACACAGTTCTCTCTCTCAAATTATGCTTCAGCATTTCGTATTTGCTTTCTCTACTGCCTCCCATTTTTTCCCCAAACTTGCAACTTTTGGCTTCATTGCTTTTCATACTTTGCAGTAGTCCCTATATAACAATTATTTTCACATTGAGTTTAATGTTACTTATTTGTGTTTAGAAATTGAAGAAAATGTGGTGTTCCTACTTCTCTGTTATGTCTTCTCTATCTTTCCAGCTTCTCTGCTGTTTGATAGTTTTTATCACAAGCTCTTTCCCTTTGTTTCATTTTCTGATATTCTCATGCAGCTTGTTTACTAAATGAATGTAAAAGATATTATTTTAACGTACATCTGTTTCAAGTAACAAAATTGGTAGATTACTTATTAGACATAAAAATGCGCAGCTGCTTATCTTATTTGTCAGCACTAGGTTTAGCAACTTGACACAATGTTCCTCATTCCCTGAACCTGAAGGTTATTAAAACTTAAAGCTGCAATTTATTATAGAAAATATCTTGATCATCTTTCTTCAGGCATTTTAATTCATTGTTCCTTTTTGCCTTAACAAAACATGTTGGGAACCAAACAAGAATAACAACTTGATATTTGTTAAATAACAACACCAAGTTGTTTTATGGTTATATTCAAATGAAAATGCTCAGAAATATTATCATCATAGCCATTTCTTTTAAGTATTTGAAATGTCTTTATCCGATCATGGTGTTTCACTGATGAATATTTAGGTAAATAGTGATGGCTCCAGAGGGTGCTATAGAACACTCCTCCCCAGATTAATTTGATAATCCCTCCTTTCTTCCATGCCCAATTTATTCCTTTGAAAGGGCCACCAGACTTGTATTGCAAGGAAGATTAGTTGGGAAATGTACAGCCAATGCTGCTACCAGCAAATCACAGGATATTGTATGTGTCCAAGGGCCCCAGTTTGTGCATTCAAATATTGATTTCTAGAGGCCACACATTGTTAGTTCTCTGTTATTGTGACAGTGACAGTGTTGACAGGCAATCCCATTTATGATGCTATTGACACTGATCTTGACAAGTTAAAATTGACCTTGTTGCTTCGAAAGAATATCTAATTTATCTATCATGGGATGTTACTGTGATGTTTTTTTGTTCCCCTTCACCTTAAAATACCTTGATGAAACTAAATTGATTTGGCCTTCTCATAGCTCACTGAATAATTACATCACTGATAGTATGGTATTATACAGACAGAAATTTCAGACTTAGTTCTGACCTGTGAGTTCACTGCTATCAGTTAGGACTGTGTTGAACTTAACCTCAGTGAACCCTAGCACAGTATTATCACCCAGAGATTTTGTTGTTGCAATTTATACCCCTTACATGAAGAAAACGTTATATTGCGAAATGAAGTTTTACACACAGCATGGTGAAGCACACAATGAATAAAGGGAATATTTCAGGGAACCTTTAACTGTATATTTTATTCATAATTATAACCAAATGGATTTTGAAATGTTCATCAAAAATAATAAATTATGAGGGGAATCTCACGGGTTAAGATGATGCAATGCACCATGGTGCCATGACATCATTGTTTGAGAGACTGATGTCAGGAGAAGTGATTGCAAGAACACATTTAATTAGTTTGTTCAGGTTTCATGATGGTGTAACAGATTCTCGAGGAAAGTGTATTCAGCTTAGAATTTTCAGTAGTACTCAGTAGTAGCAGGGAAGTAGGAGTAATGGGATAGCTCTACTAAAAAGCAGGGACAAGGTGTGATGAACTAAATGACCTTTCCTATACTATATCTCGCCGTGATTCTAAATTCCAAAGAAGCTAAACATATAAGGAAAACCCGTGCAAGGTTGAATATTGTTATTTTAGTGTTATTTTTCCATTTCATGGAAATCTGGCACATAGATTTTGCTCTTGCTTGTGTTTATGTGATTTGGAATTTTCAAAACTGGTCAGTTTAGGGCATGACTGAGACTTATGTGTTGTGCGATTCACATTTTTTCGGATGCTTCAAAAACTGAATCTGGTATAAAAACTAAGGCATCACATAGAAAAATTATCCACTTTGCTGATTTATTTTTAAAAATCTATTTGCGTTTCACTAACGAGATCTGATCCCATTAATTGTTCTGCGGCATCCCTGATTCGCTCACAACAGTCTTCTCCCATTTCAATTGCATGGAATCTCCTGGATACTAGCGCATGACATCACATTTGTAGCTTGCTAAATTAAAGCATAGACACTAAGGTTGCTATAAAATTAACCCATGGATATATTTTTAAAAGCTTTGACAAATAGAAATGGCTGGACTGCACAAATATGACCATGATCTGCACAAGCTTATACTCTGTACTTCTGATTTCAGTATACTGTCACCTTGTAATCAGCTTTAGATTCCAGTTCTCTAATAACTTAGTGAGCAGTTTAATATTAATTTTGACTAATCTTGATTGAGCGTTTGAGCTCACCTATCAATTTGATTTCATTTAAATTTGCAACTAAATTAGATGCTACTTGGCTATAAATCCAATATGTGTTTTTAACATTTGTTATGAAGTTTTATTGCCCACATGTCAGTATGGTTTTTGGTATCAAGCATAGCAGCAGCCATTTTAGCCAGAGGGCACGCATGGTCTTTGTCATTTCACAAAAGAACATCCATGTTTTACTCCCTTACAAGAATTTTTTTTATCTCACATGGGTGACAGAGTTTAGTTTGCCTCAGTACAATTGTAGATTGTATGCTTCTGTCACAAGCTGCTAAGTGGTTATAAGGAAATGATGTGAAGGAGCAATGTTTGGCTGCAGTTTTTAAATTGCAAAATATCGTTGCTACTGTCGTCTCACCTGCATTCCCACTTTATATGTAATTAACCTTAACTGATTATTGCAAGACATAAAGGTCAATATCTTAGCCTCAGGGAACATGTTGGACCCGCATATGCAATAGGATCATTACTGTAATTGTCACTGCATGTGGTTTGAATGTAGGTAGGTGAGGTAAAATTAGGATTAGGGATTAGTTGGTCTCCCTCACTTGAATGTCGCACCCAAATGTACAAAAGACTAGTTGGTAATCTCTACAATGCTGTTTAGGAGCTAAATGATCTTGACTACCATCAGTATAAAGCAAAGACGTTATGAAGGAAATAGTGGATCCTACAGGGAAGTAAACCATTTTTGATCATTGCAAAATTAAAAAGAAAACTGCTTTCAGTGGAAGATTATTGTATTTGTCAAGTAGCTAAACTTGATTCATAGCCTAATGAAATTTATTTTAAGCTCAGTAGCAACTACAGGAGCATTGATTGTGTAAATGTACTACCCAAAAAGGCCTATGCACGTCTCCTGACATTATAATTCGTCTGGAAGTTCAAAATTGGTGTGTATCCATAGACATTGACGATCTCTTCTATTTAACAGCCTTCCCCATCCAATTGATTTGAAATGGTCTTATAATTGATGAAGTGCATTAGTGTGAACAACATAATGTATCCGAGCATTGCATTTTCAAAAAGAAACAAAAATACCCTAAAAATTGCTTCACTAACTACAAAACTATCCCAAGTATGCACTATAATTCATTGCAGCTTTAAGTATTTGTCCAGAAAATTCCTTAGTGAACAAGTCTGAAATGCAAGTTTACAGGTTTTCAAGTTCAATTTCTTCCAAAGGTGGTGAGGAATGTAGTATTAAATGAAAGGACAGGTTGTTTAAATCATTTTCTGATGTTTACATATAGCTCCATCGAAAGCTGGAGGAGCTCAGAGATCAGCTAGAAGGAAATGTGAAAGGAGGCTCTCTCAAAGTAAATATATAATTTTACCTGGTGATGTTTTTCTCCTGCTGGCCGATAACACCAGCTCAAATCTTTTGCTTTCATTCTTTTTCTCCTCCTCCCCTCCTCTTCTTTCTCATCCACAACAGGGGTTTCATTAGGATTGAGGCTGAAGACTGAGGACGAGCTCTTACATCGAATTATCAATTTCAGTTCCCCTATCTTATAGAAATAAACGGTATCCATTTTGTTTGCTCTATATTGGTATGTTTGGAAAGGTAACATCAAATCTACATTACAGAAGTCATGCCAGGCTCCACCAGACAATTATTTTATTCCACTTTTGCATTTTTAGTGATCAGTATTGAAGTATTTGAAGCAACAAGTCACCCTTTTCAGGTTTGTAAAGAATATATAAGGTCAGTTCACAACAGAGTTTGACAACTGTGATGCAGATTTGATTGTTGGTACTCCTGGCAGTACTGGATTTCTCTTAGCCTTTGTTGAAAATAGCCCCTTTACAGCACCTTCAACTAAGCAGTCATTAAAATTTTATTTGATTGTACAAGTCTTATGAAGTAAGACCGTCATATAATTTAAATGAAAAATAATCTGAACCACAAATGGTGTGAAATTCTTGCAGGAGGATTAGGAAGACTCTTTCTAGAATATAGGGAACAAAAAGGATACAGCCTCTTCTGTGTTGGCACAAGCTCATGCTATTTAAAACTCA
Organism: Hemiscyllium ocellatum; assembly: GCF_020745735.1. Taxonomy (NCBI): domain Eukaryota; kingdom Metazoa; phylum Chordata; class Chondrichthyes; order Orectolobiformes; family Hemiscylliidae; genus Hemiscyllium; species Hemiscyllium ocellatum. Next base: position 44,237,021 of record NC_083408.1, read on the forward strand.
GATCTTGCATAGTTTACCTTAGCCGCCACCTTCAAGAGAATATATATTAATGAAACCCCTGCCTTCTGCCTCAGAGCTGGAACCACCAATGCAGAGAACCTCTTCAGACCCTGACTCAGCATCCCTTCCTCATTAACGGTGTTTTCTTTTCCCTTGCTGCACAACCAGGCTGAGCTCTCTTCATGCACACCTTCTTATTGTGCTACAGAGGTACACTGCACGTGTTCTTGCATCATAATGCACAACTGTGTTGCTTTGCGCCCTGCTCCTGTAAACACAGTATTTACAATTCTGCATGTTGCCTTTGATGATTTTTTTTCTGATTTGGAATAAAATAAGCAGTGTTGTAAGGGTATAAGAATTATGGGAAGGAAGAGAGTGGAGGGATTTTTTTTACCTCCAAACATTTGCTATTCTTTGGCAGTCTTACGTCAGTCTTAAAATGGCAATATAAACCTTTTAAAGGCTGTTAGGAAATAAATAAGAAACAAGATGGTGCTGTCTTTAAACACAAGTCTGGTAAGTACCGAAAATATAAGGAGGCATTTTATTTAAAGATGACATTGCATTAGCTTCATAAACTTGACTTACTTTTTTCTGTGTTTTTGTTTTGGGGAGAAGTATGTGTAAAATCTCATTATCTTCTTTAGTCACGTTGAAAGCGCATGGGTAAAAGAGTTCCCTCTCACTTTCTTATGTGCAGTATATTTTTCAAAATTGACATCCTACTTCTGAAGGCACAAGGTACAATGAATGATGTGTTGCAACCAATTCAAAATTGTTCACTTTACTGAATTCTGTTTATAGGAGCAGTGGAAAGATTTTGCAAGATTCATCATAAAAATGTGTATGCATCTAGCTTTCATCTCCTCCAGGATTATTTTCTGCACCCGTCTCATGGATTTTGCTAATGTAATATTGGAAAAATCTGGAGAACTAAAGAGTTGAACACTTTTTTTCTCCAAGTCTTTCACTTTATAATGCTAAAGGGTTGTCAGCAGCTGTTGGGAATATCATTTCTTTCTGATGCAAAACTCAGTCAGCCTCTTTACCATAGTAAAGTCTTTATCTGTGGTCACTGTCAATGCCAATCTTGTGGATGGATGGGTAGTGTTTTAAAGTATTCTGAAAATTCATTAAATGCCAAATCTTGTTCTGATTTAGATTAATATCACAGCCCTATAGTGAATAACTAAGGAGATTCTTGCTCGGCAGTGCACCAAGTCAAATTTATATCTGAAGCATTATCAGGCTGCAGTTTTTATTTTGGTAACTTCACAGGACAGACAAGATTGCTGCCAAACCACCTTGAACAAGTTAACAGAAGGAATTGCATACAGGAATGGGCAGACGGATAAAGAGACTTAGAGGTTGGCAGTGGGTCGTGATCATTTTCTGCAGGTTCTTCACAAGGAAATACTTTACTTGAAATTGATTAAACAATTTATCATGGTAGTTTGATACCAATTAACACGAAACTGTCCCGTAGTGATTATCTTCTCTTTGTTAGGTTTTATTTAAATTCACATGGGAAGTAATTAAATCATAATGGAACTAGATTAATTTAGGATATCTGGTTGACTTGGACAAGTTGGACCAAAGGGTCTGTTTCCGTGCTGTACGTCTCTGTGATGCTGTGATATATGTTGTCTTAAAAGTAATATGTTGGCCAATTCTTCAAGTAACCCCATAAGAAAACCCTCATACTTCATTTTCCACATAGTAGAAGAAAGATAACTCTAAGAATATCAGAAAACTATCAAGCATTTTCAGAAATTTTAGGCTGGACTCATTTATTTCTCAACCTCCCAGTGAACAACCATCTCTATTTTGCATCCTAATGTATATTTTGCGAAGGGCTAGACTTTATGGTGCATTCTCTATTTCATAGCACATTATTTTATTTCATATGGAACTTATTTTATTGTATTTGTATAAATTCCATTAATAGCTCACCATGTAGATATGCCACTTTTGACAGCAATGCTTAACCCAAAACCTCAACATACGGGCAGAGAAAAACTTACCGTGGTGCCATTTGTACTTCATTGGTAACCCCATGTTCTTATTTCTACTTCTGGATCTTAAAACCATTCACGAGGACCCAACAAATTTCTTCTTTTGCTCTTCTGTAGCCACCCAGTTTATCATTATCACTGGAATTGGAAATTGAACCTTGTCTTGCTCAGAACTTATAAAAGTATCAGTGGAAAGCAACTGCCCTCTGGTGTTGACCAGATGTCTGAGCCTGCCTGCTCTCTCCATGCATATGGAGTTAACTTTCTGCATACTTCAGCATTTTCTAGTTTGTTTCAGTTGCACTATTATCTGCTTTTATTTGTCCTGCGGTCCTAGATTTGCCTCTGTAAATGACAGATTAGATGTGTTATCACTTGAAATTTAGACAGATCCACAGAAATGTTCAGTTTTCACAGAGGAAGGAAGAAAATAATTCTTCACACAGAGTGTTGTGTGCATTTCTGAATAACTTATTGATTATGACAAAGGAGTAGAAGGAAAATCTCTCCAAACTGGTATTTCCACAGCCTTATAGCAGAATCCCGAGCAAAAAGGTTATTGTCACGAGTAGCAAAATATGGTAAATAAGATCAAGGGAGGCTCAGAAAGGGAATTTCAAAGCTTTGGGTCTTTGCAGCTAATGATGGAACAATTTTTAATTTGGGATGTGCAGAAGATCAGAATTGGAGGTGCACAGAGATCTCAGCAGGCTGTACGGGGTGGAGGACGTCAGAAGTAAGAAAAGGTAAAGCCATAGAATGATTTGAAAACAAAGTTGATAATTTTAAAAGCTAAACATTGCTTGACCAGGGGCAAGCGTAAGCAAGTGAGCATGGAAGTAATTGGTGAAAGTGCTTGGTATAAGTTAAGTTATGGGCAACAGAGGTTTGGAGGAAATCAAGTTTACAGAGGGTGAAAGGTAAAATGCCAGCCAGGAGAGCAATGTGATAGTCAAGTAGAGAGATAACAAAAGTATGGATGATGATTTCAGCAGTAGATAAGCTTGAGGCCTCGGTGAAGAGGGGCAGTGTTACATATTTGCTAGTGTCGTTATAGGGATGGACTACATAAGTGATCAGAAGCTGATCTCAGAGTTACAAAGGGCACCAAAGTTGCAAATGGTCTGGCTCAGCCTTGAGCATTGAAATGAGAACAGGCTAACTTTGGGGGCTGGGAGTGGAGCTCAAGGCAGAGAACCAAAGACAGTGACTTCAGCTTCCTGTGTATTTATGAAGGAACTTTATGTTCAATCATGACTGCATATCTGGCAAGTAGCATAAAAAAATTAGAAGCACTCAAAAGTTGATAATATAGTGGTAGCAAAATACAACTGTGCTATCAACATAAACATGGAATCTGACTTTTTTCCCCAATGATGAGAAATAGAAGGGGCTGAGGATAGATCATTGAAGGATATCCGAAGTAATAGTGTAAGATTGTGAGCAACTTTGGGCCCCATACCTCAGGAAGGTTATATAGGCCCTGGAGCGGGTCCAGAGGAGGTTCATAGGAATGATCCCAGGAATGAAAGGCTTTACATATGAGAAATGTTTGAGGAATCTGGGACTATCCGGTGGAGTTCAGAAGGATGAGAGGGGATCCGATTGAAGCTTACAGAATACTGAATGGCCTGGACTGAGTAAACATTGGGAAGATGTTTCCAATAGCCAGAAAGTGGTAAATCTGTGGAGTTCGTTGCCAGAGAAGGCAGTAGTGGCCAGATCATTGAGTATATTTAAAACAGAGATAGATAAGTTCTTGATTGGTATGGGAATTAAAGGTTATGGAAGAAAGTGGAAAAATGCTGTTGGAGACCTATCAGCCATGATTGAATGGTGGATCAAACTCAATGGGCCGAATGGTCTAATTTCTGCTGCAATGTCTTATGGGTCTTATGGTCTTATGGATTTTGTAAAGTAGCCATTGCAAATGATCTGACTAGATTGATAAGTATGACTTTGGGAAGCAATAACAAATTCAAGGACTTTAGAAAAGTAACGATGATTGGAGATTGGATTGTAGTTTTCAAAGGCAGAAACTTCCAGGCTTTGCTTTTGAAAATAGGGTGACCAGAGTGGATTTTTTAAGAACACAACTGAGGTGCCCTAGCAATAATAATGTTGAGCTGGTAATCCAGAGGCCCAAGTTAAAGCTCTGTGGGACATGGGTGCAAATCCTGCGTCAGCACCTGATTGAAGGAATTGCATTCAAATTCCACCTGGAATTGCTTGTTTTGTTGATAGTATTATGGACCAGGCCAAATTCCCCTTCATAATATATTAAGAAAATAGTCTAGACCGAAACCTTTTCTTAATTTTAAATGCAAATGGAAGGTGATATGATGTGGATGCCATTCGATTGGTCAAACTTCCAGGCTTGAAGCAAAACAAACTTTTTACACTATTGTTAAAATCAAAATACAAAAAAAATCTTAACTGCAATTCTATGGAAATACTTAACAAGATTATACGCGCACACACACAAAACCAATGATTAGCTGTTCCATAATGGTAACATCCTCTAAACACACCTTTGGCAAAGGGAAATTCAGTAAAACTGTAATCTCATATGCAATTTTCACAGTGGAGAGAACTCCAGCTTTTAGCTATAACAGAGAAGAAAACCTTGTACATGCAGCTTCAAGACTCTAGCAACTAATGAAAGTTAAACTGACATCTTGGTTCTGTGGGAGCTTGACCCCACCCATTCATGTTACTTCTATTGTTCCAACTTTTAAAAAAAAACTAGCTGAGCTCAGAGCAGACAGCTCAGCTCCAAGTTTGCAACACTTACTTTCAAAAGAAACTTAACAGAATAAATCCTTCTTAAAAGTGCATCCCATAACAAGAGTGACTATAAACAGTTGCCAATTATTTTAAAAGTGCTTCTGGTTCACCTAAATCCTTTAGGGAAGAAAATCTGTTGTCCTTATATGGTCCATCCAATATGTGACTCCAGACCCCAACTAACATGGTTGACTTTTAACTATGTTTAGGAATGGTGCAAGCCACTGATTTCAGGGCAATTAAGAATGTGTAACAAATGCTGGCCTTGTTTGCAATGTCTACAACACGCAAGGGTATTTACTCAACTTTTGCTAATATCAGCAAACATGCAGAACAGGAATAGAGGTTGGTGATCCCTCATTTGGTGGAAGTAAGGTTAAGGGAGGATGAAGTGGATCTCCTAGACACGTTGAGGCCAAAGAGGAAGATATGTCATTGACCTGAAGCATTTACTCTGTTTCTCTCATGGATGCTGCCTGACCCGCTTTGCATTTCCAGCATTTTCTGTCTTGTGCTCTGATTCCTAGCATCTGCTTCTTTGTTTTTTCTGTTGCAATTTAACTTCTTTGGAGGTGAACTAAATATTTAACATGATACACTTGTTTTCAGTGCTCTAAATAATCAATCACAGAAAACTGGAATGAAAGCATGATCTGTTCAAAGACTTAATCGTATTTTTTGAACTAAGAAATGTTTTTCAGCATAGATATGCTATTACCAGTGAATGTTCTACACACTTCCCATGTCATCCATTCGTTTCTCATTCCTTTTGAGTTTGGTTGCTGCCTATCAGCATTCTGTTGGCATAATATATCCTCAAGCACAAGTTCAGTTGGAAGAATATGTTCACCTATCACATTGGTGAGTAAGTGGGAAGGTTTTCATAAATTGGATTGAAATTTACTCTTGGGGAAATACAGTGAGAGGTTTCCTCTGAATTCAGCCCATATTTTGTTAATTTTGGAGGCCTTGATATTGACCCAATATAATTACATTTTATTAGTTAATTCAACATTTTTTTTATATATGCTTCAAGCTTAAATATGCACGATGCCCTTTCCTGGATTTTCTGCTAATAGCTATCACCTAGCTATCGCCATCAGTCCACTCATTTGTGGCTTTAATGTATTTATTCGTTATGCTTTTTAAAATTGTGGTTGGATTTTTGATAACCATATTTCAGTCGAATAAAAGTCAATAAAGTAGGTTACCCATTCAAGGGAGGGGATTCATAGCTCGGTCTCCTAATTAAGAGGCAGATGCTGTACTGTGTGAACTGCCAAAATACTGGTTGCAAGGTGACATTGAAAATGAATAAGCAGTCTCAATGAGTAGCTCACTTGTAAAATATATGCATTTTTATTCATATTAAACAGTATCCAGTTGAAAATTCAGTAGAACTACACTTTGTTACATTTATGTACAAAATGCAGTCTGGAAGACTACTGTCAAGATCCATCACAAAAGTTGCTGAGAATTCTAAAAACACAAGTTTGATTTTTTTTCTCCTGTAAATTTCATGTATTCTAAATGTTTCAGCATCCTTTTCTGGTGAATATGAGTTCATTCTGCAGCTAATTAACGGATCCAAACTATTTCCTTCTGCATAGTTATCACAGTTCACAATATTAAATATGTTACATTGCAGTCACAGCAGTTCAGTAATTTATTTTATTCGTGGTGCTGGAGAATTGTTGTGGCTGGCCATATTAATTGATGCAGAATACTTAAGATATGCTGAAGTGGTTGAAAAATGTGGACAAACGTGTATTATTTTGACCACCTTTACTCATCAAACAAATGAAGAGCCTGAGTACTGCAACAAATTACATGGATAGTAATGCTCAGAATCTTGACTATGGATGTGCTCAGTTCATACAGTGGGATGGTGGTTACAGAAATTATTTCGTAACTAAAAGTCATGAGGTGAACATGCAACAAGCATAATGAGACATTGATTTATATCAGGACATATTATTTATATGTGGACTGGTACCAGAAATAAAAGAACCAAACATGCTGTGGTCATTGCAAAACCAACCTAGATCACTTATATTCTTCCAGGAATGGATTTGATATCCTTAACCTATATTTTCTTCAGAGATATGATAGGAGGGGCAAGAAATGATGCATAGCCACAACTGCCCATGTTAGAGCAACTTTATTTTTAAAAATCCAAAATCCAGTTTCACATTGTCTCATGAATCATCATATGTCCTGCGCTTGTGCTGGAAGTTCAGAATATTATCTTGTAGCATGTTGCATACCAACTTGTCAGACTAATTTTTGAAAATGACTTGATATTCTCTGCGTAATTCTCATAGCTTCAACTGATTCACACCTGACATATAGCTTTGTTGACTTCATCTGACAAAGGGGCAATGTTCTGAAAGTTTGCAATTTCAAATAAACTGTTGGTCTGTAACCTGGTGTCATCTGACTTCTGACCTTGTCTGTCCCAGTCCAACACTGGCACCTCCACACCATCTCATTAGCTCAAGTAATAAAGAACTCTATTATAATTGGCTTGTTTGAGACTAGTATCTGTGTTTATAAATACCCAAACATTTGTGAAAGGAGTATGCATTGACACAATAATATGAATATCTTTCCAAGTGTTTGACAAGAAAAGTTTGCACTAGCAGTTGATTCTGATTTCTTTGATTATGAATATTGACTTTACAAACATGGCCAAAGGTCCACATTAAAAGCAGGATGTGTATTTACAATTAACTCACGTGATTGATTTTACTCATTCAAATATTGCATAATTTGTTCTTTGCATCCATGAAGTTGGACTTGAATATGAAAAGAAGTGCAAAGTTGAAGTAAAATCGTTTAAATTATCATCAGGTTACACCAAAACTGCCTGTTAATAGAATAATTTGTAGAAGAGAAGACGACAGTGGGAATTAAATACTTCATCCGTTTTAAGTTCCCAGGAAAGAAAGTTGAAGTAGGAGACTATTTGATAGAATAGAATCAGAACTGAATTCAGTTTATTCTCGCATGTACTTAAGTTACAATAGAACAAGAGTATGGTGAAAGGTGCACAATGTTTTGATTGCAATGCAGTAGGAATATAGAAAAGGAAGAAAACGTGTAGAATTGTGGAATGGTTACAGTTCTTCACGTCTGTACTAGCTGTCTGAAGTAATAATTTGTCTAGTGCCATTCCCCTACCTTCTGCAAGTAGCCTTGTACATCCTTCCTTTTCAGATGATAATTCCATTTAAATGGCTCAAATGAACTTACCTCCACTCTGCTCTCTTGCATTGCCTTTCAGATCCTAGCCACTCACTCTGTTTTCCTCATGTCAGCATTCTGTGTCCACTGGTTCCTACTCTGTCCAGATCCCTAATGAGTTTGAATGCCTTTAGCAAATGTCCTCTCAACATTTCCTTTTTCAAAAGACAGAGCTCCAACTTCTCCAATATACCTATGTAACTCAAATTTCTCATCCCCAGAACCAAATCTTTTCTATGCTGTCTCAACACCTTCACATCCTTTTCTAAAACTCTGCATTCAGTATTGCATGTTATAGTCTACTTGAAGCTGAAGTGGTGATTTAGCAGGTTTTTGACTTTTTTTTTATTTTTGTCTTATCAGTGCCTACTGTTAAAACTAAGGATGCCGCATGCTTTATTACCACACTCTCAACTTGTCTTGCCACGTTTCCATGCATATGCACCAAGTTGGCTGTTGCCTCCATTTAGAATTATACACTTCATTTTGTCACTAATGAATTACTTCATGCTTTCCTGCTTTAAATTTCATCTGCCAGTCATCCACCTTTTCCACTGTGTGACTAGCCAAGAGGAAAAGGGAAATGTACAAAAGGTCCAGCCAGCTAAGAACATAACAGGCCTTGGAGGAATCTCGGGAGAGTAGGGCCAATCTAAAATGAGGAATCACGTGGGCTAAAAGGGGTCATGAAATAACTTTAGTGAGCAGAATTAAGGAGAATCCCAAGGCCTTTTATTCGTATATAAGAAGTAAGAGGATAACTAGAGAAAGGGTTGGTCCCCTAAAAGAATAAGGAAGGAAGGTTGTGTGTTGAACCTGAAAAAATGGGTGAGATTAGATTAGATTCCCTACAGTATGGAAACAAGCCATTCAGCCCAATAAGTCCACACCGACCCTCCGAAGAATAATCCATCCAGACCAATTCCTCTACCCTATATTTACCCCTGACTAATGCACCGAACACTATGGGCAATTTAGCATGACCAATTCACCTGACCTGCACATCTTTGGATTGTGGAAGGAAACCGGAGCATCTGGAGGAAACCCACACAGACACGGGAAGAACGTGCAAACTCCACACAGACAGCCACCCGAGGCAGGAATCAAACCCGGGTCCCTGGCACTGTGAGGCAGCAGTGCTAACTACTGAGCCACCAGTGTTCTCTGAGGAGAGGGACATGATGAATGTTGAGATTAGAGATAGAAGTTTGTTTACTTTGGATCACATTGACATAACAAGGGAAAATGTGTTGGGTAGGCTAAAGGATATTAAGGTGAACAAATCCCCAGGATGGGATCTAGCCCAGGTTGCTGAGAGAGGAAATAGCTGGGGCCCTGACAAATATCTTTGTAGCATCCTGAAACACAGGTGAAGTCCTGGAGGACTGGAGGATTGCTAATGTTGTCCCCCTCTGCAAGAAGGGTAGTAGGGATATTCAAGGTAACTACCGACCAGTGAGCCTGATGTCAACGGTGGGAAAGTTGCTGGAGAAGATACTCAGGGATAAAGAATGGGCTTATCAGTAATAGGGAACATGGTTTTGTGCAAGTGAGCTCGTGCCTTACCAACAAAATAGAGTTATTTATGGAAGTGACCAAGTTGATAGATGAAGAAAGGGCTGTAGATGTCATATACATGGACTTTAGTAAAGCGTTTGATGAGGTTCCCCATGGTAAATTAATGGAGAAAATGAAGTCACGGTGGTGTGCAGGGTGTTCTAGCTAGGTGGATAAAGAACTGGGTAACCAACAGGAGACAGTAGCAGTTGAAGGGAGTTTCTTGAAATGAAGAAAGGTGACCAGAGGAGTTCCAAAGGGATTAGTGCTGTGGCCCCTGTTGTTTGTGATATACATAAATGATCTGGAAGAGGGCATTGTTGGTATGGTCAGCAAGTTTGCAGATGACACGAAGATTGGTGAAGTAGCAGAAAGCTTCAGGGGACTGTCGAAGAATATAGATAGACTGGAGAGTTGGGCGGAGAAGTGGCAGATGGAGTTCAATCCGGGAAAATCACGGTGGCTCAGTGGTTAGCACTGCTGCCTCACAGCACCAAGGTCCCAGGTTCAATCCCAGCCTCTGGGCAACTATCTGTGTGAAGTTTGCACATTCACCCCGTGTCTACGTGGGTTTTCTCTGGGTGCTCCGGTTTCCTCCCACTGTCCAAAGATGTGCAGGTCAGGTGAATTGGCCATGCTAAATTCCCCATAGTGTTAGGTGCAATAGTCAGAGGGAAATAGGACTGGATGGGTTACTCTTCGGAGGGTTGGTGTGGATTTGTTGGGCCGAAGGGCCTGTTTCCACACTGTAGGGAATCTAATCTAAATGTGAGGTGATGCATTTTGGAAAATCTAGTTCTAGAGCGAATTATACTGTAAACGGAAGCCTTAGGAAAAATTGATAAGCATAGAGATCTGGGAGTTCAGGTCCCTTGCACCCTGAAGGGTGGTTGCACAGGTGGATCGAGTGATCAAGAAGGCATATGGTATGCTTGCTTTCATCGGACGGGACATTGAGTATAAGAGCTGGCAGGTCATGTTAAAATTGTACAAGATTTTGGTTTGGCCACATTTAGAATACTGTACAGTTCTGGTTGCCACATTACCAAAAAGATGTGGACGCTTTGGAGAGGGTGCAGAGAAGGTTTATGAGGATGTTTGGCATGGAAGGTGCTAGATATGAGGAGAGATTGAGTAGGTCAGGATTGTTTTTAATTAGAAAAAAGGAGATTGAGGGGGGGGATCTGATTGAGGTCTACAAAATCATGAAGGGTATAGACAGAGTGGATAAAGATAAGCTTTTTCCAAAGTGAGGGATTCAATAATGAGAGGTGAAAGGTGAGAAGTTTAAGAAGGATACACGCGGAAAGTACTCCACACAGAGGGTGGTAGGTGCATGTAACGCATTGGCAGCAGAGATAGTGGAAGCAGGCATGGTAACTTCATTTAAGGTGCTTCTGAACAGATGCATGTGTAGATGGGGGGGGGGGGGCAAAGGGATACAGAACCTTAGGAATTGGGGATAGGTTTAAATAGTGGATTTGCATCAGCACAGGCTTGAAGGGCCTGTTCCTGGGCTGTAAATTTTCTTCGTAACCTATCTATGTTCCTTTCAAGATCTACATTAACTTCCTTGCAGCTTACAATATCTCCAAGATTCTGTATCATCCACAAATTTTAAAATTGTGCCATGTACACCGATGTCTCAGTTATTAACAATTTTATCAGGAAGAGAAGGGATAATTACACTGATCCCCGGGGAATTCCACTTCACACTATTCTCCAGTCAAAAAAAGTCCATTAGCCACTGCAGTCTCTTACCTCTTACTCAGTCAATTTTGAACATATGTTCAAGTGCCTTTAGGAAATCCAAATACACTTCAATCACGCCATTCTTCTTCAACTCTCTCAATTATGTATCAAAGTAACTCCAATGAGTTTGTTAAACAATTTGCCTTTTACAAATCCATGTTGACTTTCCTTAATTAAATTACACTTGTCCAAGTGACCTATTTTTATCCGGAATTTTTGCTTCTAAAAGCTTTCCCACCATCCACGTTAAATTGACTGGCCTTTGGTTTCTGGTCCTAACCCTGAACCCTTTTTGAATAAGTGTGTAACATTTACAATTGCTTTGTACTCTGGCACCATCCCTGCAACCAAGGAGGATTGAGTAAGGCCAGTGCCTCTTTCCATCCTTACTTCCTTCCATATCCTTGGATGCATTTCATCCATTTCTAGTGGCTGACCAGTTTTACAGGCAACCTATCTAAGCCTTCCTCTTTATCATTTTTTAGCCCATCCAATGCCTTAATTACCTCCTCTTTCACTATGGTAGGCAGTAGTTTCTTCCTATTAAAGACAAGTCCCAGTACATATTTAGTGCCTTACCCATGTCCTCTACCTCCATGTTAAGAAATTCTTTTAGGTCCTTAATGGCCCCACTACTCTATTTACCACATTTCCATTATAGAAGACTTTTGAATTCTTCTCATTCTCTGTCTTCTCCTGTTTAGATTTATAATTTTTTACTCTGAACCTTCTATATTTAGCCTAGTTCTCAATACTTTTATCAACCTTAGCATTATCACATTCACCTTATCACATTTCCTCTTACTGACTCTGCCTTTTCCTACATTCAGGAAGCTTGAAGAGTCAGTTTTTTTTAGCAGTTACTTTGTTTCTTTCCACTTTCTAGAATTAACAGATTTCATTTGATTAAAGTACTGTTCAAGGTGTGCATGAAAAGGAAATGGTCTGTCCTGACCACCTTAACAAGATCAGTGAATGTTTTGGCATGTTCAGTTTTGGTGGTTAGGCTTTCCAATCGTAAATACTTATCAAAGGAAATCTGATTCTTTAAAAAGCCTCAAGACAAGTCTATACAGACTGATGTTAGAATTCGGAAGTTTTTCCATATTTGTGTGTTTGGGTTCACTGCAACTACTGAATATTAAAATTTTAAATTAGATGTCCAGTGTTGCAATTTAGCACTGCATCATATACAAGATAAATTTGTGTTCTGTGGTGTTGACTGGATTAAGCTACAGGTCATTCTGCTCTAATGCAACAGTTGTGTTCCACTGCAATCTCATGCTACAGAAAATCGCACTATGGAAAATTGTTGTAGAAAATTGCACTGTAGAAGATTGCTAATAGAAAATTGCTATATCTGTTCAGTAGAAAGTTGACATTATCCAAACAATGTTCACAATTTGTCAAACACATTACAGCCAATTTGAACTGACGAAACACACATTATAGCAGAATGATCTGTATTCAGTTTTTTTGAGAATTTGAATCTACCTTATACTGTTAGCTTTCTATGATGTGGAGGAACCAGTGTTGGACTGGGGTGGACAAAGTTAAAAAAAATCATAAAGCGCCAGGTTTATTTGGAAGCACTAGCTTTCGGAGCACTACTCCTTCATCAGGTAGTTGTGGAGCAGGATTATAAGACACAGAATTTATAGCAAAAGATTACAGTGTCACGTAACTGAAATGGTAGACTTAATAGCAATCTAGGTTTGTTCAATGTATCATCTTTTAGAACGGGTTGCAGATTTCAGTTTGTTAATATGTAAATCCCAAAATTTCTTTTAAGTCATTCTCTCAAGGTAACTTAAGGTTTTATAACCAGAGACTGGAGGAGCTGGACCATTGTAAACTGTACCATGTACCATTGAGAAAATATTGCCCAGAAGGCCTTTGAAGTATTCTTATGTTGCTGTGAAGTAAAATTATTGCAACTTCAAATGTCACTGAGCATTTATAGTCTGAAAAGATTTAGCTTTTATCCTCTATCACAAATACCTGCAGATATTCTAACCAACCACTGGCAAGTGGCAGTGACAATCACACATGAACAGATGTAGAAGGCTACAAGCATTTTATGAAAATGAACAGCTTATTTAACCCATTATCAATACTTGGCTGAACAAGCTTATCTTCCCAGTTTAGGTTGTTATCACGTGTAATACTGTCTGGAATTCTGGAATATTCTCAAGAAAGAGCCAATGAATTTGTTTTAAAAATCATTTGTAAAATCTGAAATATCAGAATCTTCAAGAATGAAAGACTCATAAGTTGAAGTGACCTATGTGCAAGCAACTTCAAAATGCTGAAGAATGGAATCAGAAATTCCTATGTTAGTCATTGAATCTGTTTGTTCTCCACTTGCTATCCATGAGTATTATAATTTCAACATGCAAGGCCTGTAACCTTACTAAAAGGTTTTGTCACCCTTGCTTAAATCTGCTTTTACTGGTTGCCCAAAGAGAAGGGGGTCAGTCACTAGCTGAAGATGCAGCTGATGAATTGCAGGATCTGCTGTTCATTCATACCAATAGGATAAGAATGAAGGTCATTGTGTTGTTATTTCTGCACTGCCAGTGATCTATCATCTACGTTCCACTGTAGATAATTTTTGGACTTTTAAACAATGCTGTGGAACTGAAACACAGACCTTTAAGTAAAACAAAAAGGCAACTTTAAATGTTGAGTTGTTTTGAAGAGGAAATGATGATTGGACTTAAGCTGGTTCCATTTTGATCAACTCCACGTACAAACTGGTTTAAAAGTCGGAAATTATGGAAATGTTCAGCAGGTCTATCAGCATTTGAGAAGATTTTTTTTAAAAACAAGTTAATGTTTGAGCTGTACACCCTTGGTTAGACTCATCATCAGGGATTCTTTTGACAAAATCTCGACAACCAAAATGTTACTTGTGGTTCCAGATGTTATTGAATTTTTCTGTTTATATTTCAAATTGCCAGCAGTTTTAGTTTTCCTCACTTGCCTCTTCCTTTTTACTTCTCTCAAACTCTTCTATCTGTGGAACCATACCTGAAATTCCTTTTGAACCCCCTATTATGTTTCTGTTTCAAAAATGTACCCTTGCAGATTATTTCATTGTTAGGGGGAAAATATCTCCCTAGTTACCTTCTTGCTTTCAATTCTTTAACTACTATCCTCTAGAATTGGTGACTTTCATCACAGTAAGCCAATCAAATAAACTTAACCAATTTTTGGGAGGCACAGTGGCTCAGTGGTTTGCACTGCTGCCTCACAGCATCAGGGAGCCAGGTTCGATTTGACCCTCAGGCAACTATTTGTAGTTTGCACATTCTCTCTGTGTCTGTGGGTTTCGTCCACATGCTCCAGTTTCCTCCCACAATCCAAAGATGTGGAGTATCTATGCTAAATTGCCCCAGTGTCCAGGAATATGTAGAGTTATAGGATGGGGGATAGGTTGCTGTTCAGAGGGTTGGTGTGGACCCGATGGGCCTGCTTCCACACTGTCAGGATTTTATAGCTCTTCACAGTTTAAATGAATCTAATCAGCTGCATGTCTAACATATATTTGAAATAAAAATGGCCAGGAGGACCAGGGTTATGGAACTTCGAGACAGAAGGTACTAATGACAAACACCCAGCAAATGACACAGGAGGATGGCATTGCTTTCTATGATACTAGAGATAAGGTGAACAGCTTGTCTAAGAACCTCTAGCCCTGAACTCACAAATGAAATAGACAATCTAATGTTGCAGTTCTATTAGAAATTGAATGTTTAAAGAAGAAATCTAAAATCTCAGCAATTAACCAATAAGTCTACACAAGATTTCACAACTTGAAACAATATCAAGGTTTTTTGAAATTGAGAACTGTTAAGGAACACAAGCGCTATTAGCTTAATTCTACATGTTACAACACTATGTCATGAATTTAATTTTACTTTATACTATTCTCTCCAAGCGTGCATCCCTATATCTTTCAAAATCTTCAAAGTTCATTCACTTTTTCAGGGGAAAAAATGCAAAGAAATGCCACAGCCCTCTCGAATATATTTTATTTTGCTTTTGTACTCCAGCAGTTCTTTCTAATTAAGATTTTATGAGGGTCTTTCTTAGCTTTTTGGCAATGCAGCTGTCTACCTTTTTCTGTCTAGCCTCCCAAGTATGGATGCTTCAGTTATCTGTTCAGTTTGCTAGCTGTTCTGATCAACGTCCCATAGCTTTCGAACCTACCTCCCTGAGTGCTTTCTCCCTCAAGGTTCTATAAGAGTCATTGCAGATTTGTTCCACTAGCTGCAAGGTGGAAGACTTGTGCCAATTGTCTTTTCCTGGCAGAGTTGGGAAGTGGAGAAGTTAATGTTTCAGTTATAATCCTCCTTCAGTTCCTGAAGAAGGGTTACACCCGAAACGTTGACTTCTCCACCTCCTGCTGGTGTCTGGCTCACTGTGTTCTTACAGCCTCCTG
Source organism: Hemiscyllium ocellatum (assembly GCF_020745735.1). NCBI lineage: Eukaryota > Metazoa > Chordata > Chondrichthyes > Orectolobiformes > Hemiscylliidae > Hemiscyllium > Hemiscyllium ocellatum. The sequence goes on from NC_083408.1 coordinate 44,252,828, forward strand.
CTTATCTACCTTGGATTCCAGCAACTGCAATTTTTTTTGTCTCAAACTGCCTTTTCCTCACAAAATGCACACCGAAAATTGTTTTTCTGCGACACCCATGAATTAAACAAAATAAAATCTTCTCTTCATGGCTTCACACTCAACCTGGCACACTTTGGGATTAATCATTCAAAAATGCAAGCAAATGATTTCACCTTCAAGACAGCTATTTGATATATATGATGATTTATATCGATGATGAATGTGATTGCCCTCTCTCCAGAATTGCAGGCACTGTTAGGGAACTCTCTTGTTTACATTTGTTTTGATCTGAGAACCACGTGCATAATTTAGTCTTTATTGATATATATGTAGACCTTGTGGCACCCCCAAAAGCACAGAAATAGGATGATTTGTTATTTAGGCTTTGCATCTCTACAATTAACCTTGCAAGATAAGCAAGCATGCAAGTAAGTTTGTACATTTATTACACCTAAGCTTGTTTGAGTTGCATTTACATCAGAGTTGTTTGTTTCTCAATCAGATGTCTCTCCCATTATCTGTGGTCAAAATTTTAATTTCTAAAACAAATTATATTCTAAAGCATTTAAACTGTGAACTGGATTATACACAACAACAGCTGGGAGGAGACTGGGGAGAAAGTCATCAAAAGAGTCAGATGATAAGATGACAAGTGAAAGCTAGCAAAGCATTATGTCATTTACACTCCGCAAACCATCGGTTGACCAAAAGATACTAATTACATGTTTTTAAATGTAATTCGATATTAATTACATGCCCCAGATTAACTAGTTATATGAAGAAATATCCCTTTGCACAAAGTTTGAGTTATATCAACAAACTTAAAACCAAAACTAAGAATGAGTTTTTTTTTAAATGCTGAATTTGTTCCGAATAGTATTTAGGATCAGGTAGAACATTACAAGGTTTTGCACTGCTGCAATGCTGTGTAGAGTAATTTTAATAATTAAAACAAAAAACTGTCAGTGCTGGAGATCTGAACTAAACAAAATCTAAAATTGCTGGATAAACTCAGCAGATCTTACCACACCTGTGGAGATGAAATAGAGTTAACATTTCATTCTGAAGAAGGATCCCATGTCTTGAAACATTAGCTGTTTCGTCTCTCCATAGATGTGGCCAGACCTGCTGAGTTTATCCTGCAGTTTCAGATTTTAATAATACTAAGCATAAATTACTTTGCTTTTGCACATAGCCAAAAAAAAATTTCAGTTTTGATGCCGCATATAATAATCTAGTCCCAAAGGTTTTTACCCCGTACATGGAAACTAAGCCTTGTGTACTTCAGCAACCAGCATTTGTAATGCCACAGTTATATTCTAAGGACAATTGCACTTTGGGAGAACTTAAAAAATCCAGGAAGATCTGTTACAGTTTTTGCCATTGTAATTTCATGATTTAACCAATGAAATTACTTGTATTATACTGAATTGCAAGTTCATGATGCAAATGCAGTAATTACATTCTACACTGAGAGCAGCCTTGGCAAGTGTTTTCTTCACAATTTGACGAAGGAGTTGGGTTGAACCAAATAGTCTCAGAAAGTATGTTCTGCATTGCTTAAATTCGCAACACATAACATTATTTGGGAAACAATAGAAGATGAATTTGTGGAAGTTTTTGAAGCCAAGAACACTGCTTCACATCTCCACTGAATGTCAGGCGGCTTTGTTGCTTCAAATTCCAGCTTCATTTTCAAAAGTTCAGAGAGCCTGCAAGACTGAAGCTGATGTCCTTGACAAAATTTTAATTTCTAAAACAAGTTATATTGTCAGAGATTTGTAGATACATTTTTAACATTTCTCACATTTGACTTGCGTTCTTACCCAAAATGGCTCCCAATGTTTAGTACATGGAAGTTAGAATGTGGCTTAAACCTGACCATTAAAAATAGGACATTGTTCACAAACTGGAATTCTGTGCATTCACCATAAGCTATAGGGCTTTGAAAAGTTTAATTTATCATCAGTTCTATCCCCTTAAGCTGCATAGTCTTTAATGCCGATTAATTGCCAACTTCATCACCATCTAAGTGCCTGTAGGTCTGTATTGCTGTAATTTTAAATGGTTTCAACCTCATGCTTCATGGAAATATCACAACGCTCCTGGAATGTTTTCCATAATATCATGTTTCAACTGTTATTTCTGCACCGGCTTCTTCAACAAGACAGTTTACTTCGACGTTGTGCATGTGTGCATCCTTAGTCCTCCTTTATTTCCCTCATCCACTGAGTATAATTAGCTTGCCTTTCAGTATTCCAACCTACATTCGTCAACTATGGTAGCCTTCCCAAACTGCATGTTTGTCGACACAAACACAGCTTTAAAACTCACTTCAGATTGCTTAACAAGTGGTGTTTTACATTGTAGCTTCTTGGTTCTACTCATCTTTTTCTATTCTGTGTGTATAACATTCAGTCTTCCTTAACTAAAATGGTTGTAAAGCAGCATGTGCATGGCTTAATACCCTTTGGGAACAGTTTCTGAATTAGGAACTTATGCTTGCCAGATCATTAAGACTGTGTGCAATTGAACAAAATGCTATTCATGTTAGATGAGCTGTTAGCTGAATTCTTGATTCTGCTATGAATTATTGCAAAACTGCAACCAAATGAAATGAATTCAAAACAAAAATGAAATAGTACAGATCACACCATCAAAACTAATAACCACAGATGGGGAAATGCCAAAGATCAAGTTGCTGGTACTTTTACTTGTAAATGGAAATCCTTTGTCTATTGTTCATGTTTATGTGAAATCAGGTGGCCCAACTGTTCAAATACCCTGAAATTATTCTGATGTAGAATTCAGTTATGCCTCAGTTGATTTAAATAGTTTAAGATCTTGAACTCTGGCAGTTTTCATCCTGCTGCTTGTTGATGATGAAAGACCTTTTATGCCATGCATGAATGTTCTTTTGCTAAGAATAGGTCAAAGAGCACTACTTTCAGTTGGCAAAATTCATATGCCTATCATATGCATATTGTATGTTCTTGTGCTATTTTTAATCTTGAAGTACTTGTGCATGAATAGTATCAATTAGAAGATCTACTGTATAAATGTGTTTCATCATGTTGGAAGAAGGTTCATATCCAGCACCTCTCCCTTATGCCACAATGTCACTGTGAACAAACTGTGGTGAAGGGACAATTAGAGGCCAAATATTTTGCCTGGAGGATGAAAGAAAAGTGAGTCATTTCTGTGCAACTATATTGTGAACAATTTGAGAGCCCTGAGGCAAATTTCTTGACCTGAAAATCCAAGATGGGACAGCGCACAAGGAGCTGACGACAAATAACATGGCTCAAAGAAAAGAGCAACCTTATTTAAGTTATGGTAAGCAAGAATACACATTTTCACCCCATGCATTCTACAGAATGCAATGATAGAACGCTGAAACCCATGGTGTATCACAGATCACCCAGTTCCCATAACATCCAACCTTTTTCTAACTCAGCCAGGTCCTTCCCATTGGGTGTACCTGCCATCAAATACACAAAAAGGTTGACCTCTTAATAACTTAGACAAACAATGAGTTACAATGAAGTACTTGTGATTCATTTGCAATTTGTGGGCTCCTGGGGGTGGAGCATATGGGATGAAAGCACCAGCCAATGGAACAGTATCTGGTGTGTTCTAACCATCTGTATGTAAAGAAACATTAACCAATCGAAATTACTGATTCAGCACCGGTGTGGCCACAGCAATACCATTTTGAACATAAGCATTAATTTTAATGTAAAATACTTTTCATCCACTTGCACTTGCATATTTGCAAGGTTTGTAGCTCAGGTTGAGGTTTAGGGTGTAGGTTTGATATCCAGGCGTTTCATTACCTGGCTAGGTAACATCATCAGTGGCAACCTCCTAGTGAAGCGAATACTGCACTTGTGTATTTATGTAGCAGATATCTACAAAACCACCGCTTGATGTAAACAGTCTTTTTCTTTCAGTATTGCTTGGAATTCTCTTACAAATTTATTAGGCATAGCTGATCTCAGTACATTTTATGCTTTTGTGCAGGAATTGCAATCAGTGCTTTAGTTCCAAAAGCATGTTTGCTGAGAATTTGACATGTGCCCAACCAACCTGAATCAAATTTGGAATTCACTTTGGCGACAACAATTCTCAAGTCCAGATACAGTATTCTCACTCAGTCATGATACATCTGGATTAGTAGTGCTGGAAAGAGCACAGCAGTTCAGGTAGCATCCAAGGAGCAGCGAAATCGACGTTTCGGAAAAAAGCCCTTCAACAGGAATAAAGGCAGTGAGTCTGAAGCGTGGAGAGATAAGCTAGAGGAGGGTGGGGGTGGGGAGAAAGTAGCCTAGAGTACACTGGGTGAGTGGGGGAGGTGATAGGTTAGGGAGGAGAGGGTGGAGTGGATAGGTGGAAAAGGAGATAGGCAGGTAGGACAAGTCCGGACAAGTCATGGGGACAGTGCTGAGCTGGAAATTTGGAACTAGGGTGAGGTGGGGGAAGGGAAAGTGAGGAAACTGTTGAAGTCCACATTGATGCCCTAGGGTTGAAGTTTCCGGCGCGGAAGATGAGGCATTCTTCCTCCAGGCGTCGGGTGGTGAGGGAGCAGCGGTGAAGGAGGCCCAGGACCTCCATGTCCTCGGCAGAGTGGGAGGGGTAGTTGAAATGTTGGGCCACGGGGCAATGTGGTTGATTGGTGCGGGTGTCCCGGAGATGTTCCCTAAAGTGCTCTGCTAGGAGGCGCCCAGTCTCCCCAATGTACAGGAGACCGCATCGGGAGCAACGGATACAATGAATGATATTAGTGGATGTGCAGGTAAAACTTTGATGGATGTGAAAGGCTCCTTTAGAGCCTTGGATAGAGGTGAGGGAGGAGGTGTGGGCGCAGGTTTTACAGTTCCTGCGGTGGCAGGGGAAAGTGCCTGGATGGGAGGGTGGGTTGTAGGAGGGTGTGGACCTGACCAGGTAGTCACGGAGGGAACGGTCTTTGCGGAAACCGGGAAGGGGTGGGGAGGGAAATATATCCCTGGTGGTGGGGTCTTTTTGGAGGTGGCATAAATGTTGGAGGATGATTTGGTTTCTGCGAAGGTTTGTAGGGTGGAAGGTGAGCACCAGGGGCGTTCTGTCCTTGTTACAGTTGGAGGGGTGGGGTCTGAGAGCGGAGGTGCAGGATGTGGATGAGATGCGTTGGAGGGCATCTTTAACCACGTGAGAAGGGAAATTGCGGTCTCTAAAGAAGGAGGCCATCTGGTGTGTTCTGTGGTAGAACTGGTCTTCCTGGGAGCAGATACGGCGGAGGCGGAGGAATTGGGAATACGGGATGGCACTTTTGCAAGAGGTAGGGTGGGAAGAGGTGTAATCCAGGTAGCTGTGAGAGTCGGTGGATTTGATACATCTACACTGTTTCAGAGATGGTCTCAGTCATTTTCCTACTTTGCCAGCAGTAGCAGGTGTATGTTTCCACACAGGACAGCACTATTAGTTTCTGCATGTCAGCAATGTCAAAGCAGAAAGTAGATTGCATTTCTCATTATCTAAATAGCCTGACTGAAACAAATGAAGTCAATCAGTCTCCTACAGAGCACACACTTATTCGTGCAATCTCATATGTACGTACCTGTGAACTATGAGAAATCAAGAAATAATTAAAGACGTAAAAGTGAAAATGTTATGATACTATGGCAGTGTAATGAGTAGCATCAAATAATTAAAATATGTCTTTGAGATGTAGAGTGAGTATGAACAGCAAGGAGGAGACAAAGCAAGTAAAGAGAAGCATGTTCACAGAGCAGACTCCTGCATTCTGAATAAAAGCAAAGAAAGATGCTGAAGATCTGAAATAAGAACAGAAAATGCTGGAGAAACTTCGCAGGTTTGGTAACATCTGTGAAGAGAGAAACAGAAATTAACCTTTAAAGTCTGGTTTTCAGAACTCAAGCATTCTGGGTGCTGATTTAGAGACAGCAAGAAAGTAATGGGACACCGAGATGCAGACAAGCTAAAAGTTGTGGTATTAGATTAGATTAGATGCCCTACAGTATGAAAACAGGCCCTTCAGCCCAACCAATCAACACCGACCCTCCGAAGAGTAACCCACCCAGACCCATTTCCCTCTGACTAATGCCCCTAGCACTATGGGCAGTTTAGCATGGCCAATTCACCTGACCTGCACATCTTTGGACTGTGGGAGGAAACCGGAGCACCCGGAGGAAACCCACGCAGACACTGGGAGAATGTGCAAACTCCATACAGACAGTCACCCAAGGCTGGAATCGAATCTGGGATCCTGGTGCTGTGAGGATTTCCAGTATCCTCCCTCGTCAACAGTCTTTACACAGAGCCACACAACCGGCAAAAGGATAATTGGATGCCATCAGTCTGTGTGAATTCAGAGACAGGCCCCTAAAGTAGAATAACAGTTTCCCAACTGTTTCCTGTCGGTTTTATTCATTCTGTGAAACACTGTAACAATTAGTTTTTCACTGCAGCATTAACAAAGAAAGACACATTGAACTTTTATGATCAAGTGTTGAATTTGATGACTGTTCTTGAAGTTAGGAGAAAGTGAGGACTGCAGATGCTGGAGATCAGAGCTGAAAATGTGTTGCTGAAAAAACACAGCACGTCAGGCAGCATCCAAGGAGCAGGAGAGTCGACGTTTCGGCAATGAGCCCTTCTTCAGGAATGAGGAAAATGTGTCCAGTAGGCTAAGATAAAAGGTAGGGACGAGGGAGGAGGGCGAGGGGCGTTGGAAATGCGATAGGTGGAAGGAGGTCAAGGTGAGGGTGATAGGCCGGGGTGGGCGCGGAGATGTCAGGAAGAAGATTGCAGGTTAGGAAGGTGGTGCTGAGTTCGAGGGATTTGACTGAGACAAGGTGGGGGGAGGGGAAATGAGGAAACTGGAGAAATCTAAGTTCATCCCTTGTGGTTGGAGGGTTCCTAGGCGGAAGATGAGGCGCTCTTCCTCCAACCGTCGTGTTGCCACCTCCAAACAGATCCCACCACCAGAGGTATATTTCCCTCCCCTCCCCTATCAGTGTTCGGAAAAGACCACTCCCTCCGTGACTCCCTCGTCAGGTCCACACCCCCCACCAACCCAACCTCCACTCCTGGCACCTTCCGCTGCAACTGCAAGAAATGCAAAACTTGCGCCCACACCTCCCCCTTACTTCCCTCCAAGGCCCCAAGGGATCCTTCCATATCCGCCACAAATTCACCTGCACCTCCACACACATCGTTTACTGCATCCGCTGCACACAATGTGGCCTCCTCTATATTGGGGAGACAGACCGCCTACTTGCAGAACGTTTCAGAGAACATCTCTGGGACATCTGGACCAACCAACCCAACCACCCCGTGATTCAGCACTTCAACTCCCCCTCCCACTCCACCAAGGACATGCAGGTCCTTGGACTCCTCCATCGCCGACCATAGCAATACGACGGCTGGAGGAAGGGCGCCTCATCTTCCGCCTAGGAACCCTCCAACCACAAGGGATGAACTTAGATTTCTCCAGTTTCTTCATTTCCCCTCCCCCCACACGTTGGCTCAGTCAAATCCCTTGAACTCAGCACCGCCTTCCTAACCTTCAGTCTTCTTCCTGACCTCTCCACTCCCACCCCCACTCCGACCTATCACCCTCACCTTGACCTCCTTCCATCTATCGCATTTCCAACGCCCCTCCCCCAAGTTCCTCCTCCCTACCTTTTATCTTAGCCTGCTGGACACACTTTCCTCATTCCTGAAGAAGGGCTCATGCCCAAAACGTCGACTCTCCTGCTCCTTGGATGCTGCCTGACCTGCGCTTTTCCAGCAACACATTTTGAGCTCTGTTCTTGAAGTTAGTAAATCTTGGTAATGTTATTGTGATTAAGTGCATTAATGTGGCTAGCTGATATGTTGTTGAATTTTTGTTTTAGAAACTTAGGTTTTTGCGGCAAAGGCACCAATACAGCACACAGTTCTTTGCATTGTGTGGTACACAGCGTGGGCAAACTGCAAACAGTGTCAATAAGTACTGATACATTCAGATGGTCTTAAAAAATACAGAATATACGTCAATTGTTGATATCCAGCAACACAAGCAGTTGTGTAATGTCATTTACAGAGTAGGTAGTAAGAAACTATTTCCGTCAGTAGGCAGATGGAGGACTGGAGGACATGCATTTAAGGTGGTGAGCAAAAGCAGCAATGTTGATATGAGGATAAACCACTTTAATGCAGTATGTGGCCAGGAATACACTGCCTCAGTGAATAGTAGGGGCAGATCCAATTGTGCCTTTGAAAAAAAGTCATTACCTGAAGAAGGAAAAATAATAGAGGTATGCAGTGGAAAGGGCGGGGGAATGTCTGCTCTTACGGAGAGGAAACACTAACGTGGGCGGCTGAATGATCTCCTTCAGTGCCCTAATCTTTCTCAAATTCTCTGGTAGTCATGAATAAATTGTGTAAAGAATTCAGAAGAAACTTCTTATCCAGGGAATAAATAGAATGTGGAGCTTGTTGCCACAGACACTACAATACTTGAGGTGAATTTGATAGATGCCTTTAAAGAGGAAGTTAGTCAAGTGCAAGAGAAAGGAATTGAAAGAGATGCAGGTAGTTTGAAGTGAAATAGGGTGTGAGGAGACTTGTGTGGCGAGAGGGGTTTGGTCATAGGTTATATTTCTGTGCTGTAAATTCATTGTAATCCCATGTACTTGGTGGAATTACTGGTTTCCTTTAAATAGTAATTCACATTAAAACTGCTACCATATTCTAGAAAAGGTGAGAAAGAATGTGCTTTGTTTTGCTGTTTGAAATTTAAATTAGTACTTTTTCTTTTGATCCAACATTACTGTATAAAATGCAGTTAAACAAAGTTGTCACATTTCCAGCAATGTTTCTGTTATTATATTGTCTATCATTTGAAGAGCAAATACAATAATTATTTAAAATTCTTTGCAACCCACATAGGTTAAAGCACCTCTGGTGTCTGGTAATTCATCTAAACTAGCAATTCTTTCAAATTGTGACAAATCAGAATTAATTAATTTGCTATAATTGGCTCTCTGAATGCTGATTGTGTTACTTTGACACTGATTGTGTTAGTTTCACCTCTTTTTGAGGTAGATTAATGTTAAAGTAGTCTACTAGGGCACCTTTTTTTTCTGACTGATTTCATTTTCCTCCTCCTCTGTTTCAGGTTTATGGCTTTTTCCATATTTAACAGGAGCTAATAGCATATACATGTAAGCCAGCAGTAAGTCCAGCTGCTGTATGGTATCTGGGAATTCATCTGCTCACCCTTCCTCATAAATTGACCCTTGCTAATCCCTGAGCATCCCTGGATTCTTCAAATGTAGTGTTCACGATGCTCAAACCAATAGTAAAAACGATATGTGGTAGGTCTTTAACGAAAAATGAGGTGAATACAGCAGCATAGGCAACTTGGAAGAGGAGGAGGCAGCAAAAAGTGAAAACAGAAAAATAGATAGTCGTGGAAATAGTTGTAGATGAAGAAAGCAACAGCCCATTTTGCAACTACATTTGTCTTGTTATTGGTGACATCTTTGTGAGTGTACATTTAAATAGATTGTATATGTCAAAGGAATGCAGAAGAGGTTGGATCTTTATTTGGGAATACTTGTAACTAAAGTCACAGATTGACCCCCTTCTCAGCTTACCCCCAATAAAGAATAGGTTAGACATCATTACTGTTGATCAAGGAAACAGCTTCATTAGCACATAATGTTTTCCAAACTCAACAGTCAGAGCAGCCTAATGCTTGTGACACTTGAATGAGTATGACAGGTGTGATATCCGAAGCGCTGTTCAGTTTATATAGATAGCGCTGTTACAGATGTTTATTAAATGTGAATATACTGAAGTCAAAGATGTAAATATGCATTCAATGTGGCATTCTATTTTTATAAATAAATTGAGACAGATGTTGCTCTAGTATTTGAGATGAACTGTACATTTTTCTCCATCTTCACTTTTTCATGTCTCATATACTGTTTATATTGCATTCCTATTGTTTTTCTTACGCCATTAAACTCTTGCCTAAGTTTTTTCTCTGATTTTCATTATCAGACAAATGGGTGGGTGCCTTAAATAATGCTGTTAAGGATAATACGTACATATAAATGGAAGGCTAAATGAAGAAGTTGCAAATGCAGTACATCAGTCTTCATCACCAGCGCATTCTTAAGCTATGCTTCCTTTGTCTTGTAAGCCAGTTGTATGGATGTCCATCCGTCCCATCCTAGTTCGCTAGCAACAACAGGATTACAAAGCAATTGAACTGCATTCATTTCTCATTCAATGTCAGCATTCTTTTTTCTATTCTTTACTCTTGTTTTCATGTAACTGAAAGAATCTTCCATAGTATGTTTTTAGTCTTTCAAAAATGTATAGTTCGGGCAACTTGGTCAATCCCAATCATGTTCCTAAAGGCTTGTTATATTGTTAGTTCTTCAAGGAGATTCAGCTTTGATTCATTCCAACCCACACATAAGTTATTGTGCAGATCTGTCAATTACTTTACACTGACAGTTCTGACATTAGGGTAAAGAAGTAAAATGCCGTTCATCGAAAGAAAGTGAGAGGGACGCTGACTGGGACTAGGCATGTTCATGTTTATATAATTAACAAAAATCACTGTGCAAAAATATAATGGTGTAGGATTATAGTGGGGAATGTAGCATGCAGTACAACTGATATTTATTTTATGTTCTTTTAAGCTCCTTTCTGTGCTTTATGGCCCTTTTTTGCTTGAATCAGCAAGCAGTTCCTGCCTGTTTTCCCAGTCTTGTGTGTGGGTTAATGCTGGTGGTTCCACAATTTGCATGTTTTCTCGTGTGTTAATAGCAAGTGCGTTTGAAAAGTGTAAAAGGCCAAATCTATATTAAACCTCTCATTAGTTCTTTTGTTTACTATTTCATTTCTTAAAGAAATTTATTAGATTTCTGAGCTTCTCTGTTCATTATAAATCTTTTGTTTTTGTTTACGCATTAGCTCCACCATAGGTTGGAAGGGCTTAAAGATGAACTCAGAAGGCATAGAGGATACAACTCGCGAGTAACTATTACTGATCAAAGGAGCTTCTACCATTCGCAAACTTTGCTTTGCGCTATGAGTTCTAGCTCCTTGCTATTCTATCTATGTGAAGATTCTTGACTGTCTGTTTCTCCCACCTTAACACTGTCCACTAGTCTGCGCCTTGAACATTTGTCTTAGAACTTTCAATTATCATTTTCGCATTTAGAGCCTCCTAATTCATATATGGTGTAATTCTTGGTGTTTTGTGTCTGTGTGTGTGTGCGTGTGTATGTATGTATGTTTATATTTCTAAAGAATATTGCTAGCTCCAGAACACACAAGCCCTTCTACATGGATTAGTTTATTGCAACATGCCACATTCATTTCTGACACTTTTCTTCCTTCATGCAGTTTTCATGGCTATTTATGCTTAGCAGATCTGATGCAACTTTTCTTTGAGCTATGATGTTTTGTCTAATAACTTTTGCCTCCATTTTGATGGGTTTCCAGATTTCATGCATTTGCATTTTAATATTCTAGGGCGAGGAATCATAAGCTTCCCCATTATAGCATCTTCGCACAAACGTCATTTCATCGTGGTGATCCAGCTTTGTTCATCATGATCTATGCTGTTATAACTCACTGCATGTCTGTCTGTTTGAGGCATCTGTTCATAATATAGTCTTAAAAAATAATGTCTATTCTCCCTGCAGGTCCAGTCACGATGCAGCAGCAAGGAAAATATCCTGAGAGCCAGTGAGTACTTAATCTAGCTTTTGATCACTGCATAGTATTTAAAAGGTGTTTAAAAACATTCAGTCTTAAGGCAGCTGTTCCTTGACATTAGGCATCAATCTAAATAAAAGTATTTTGGTTTTTGAGTATTGATGAAAAGAATAGAAATTTCATCAAGAAACTGTCATTCCCATATTTTTGTTTAATTCAAACAAGGTACGGTGCTTGGATTTGTTTTGTTTCCTGCAGAAGACAGGTCCAGCATATTTTTATTTTACTACAGCTAAGTGTATTTAGAATAGGCAGGCAGCGGGATTAAAAGAGGTAGCACCACATCTATCTGTTGACTATCTTAGAAAAGACAATTGTGGTGATTGTAACAAGGTCGCCCAGCTGAACCTCATAGAATGTGAGCTCCTTGATAGGGGCTATTCATTAGGGACCCCTGGCTGACAAATTAAACAGAGGAATGCCTGAGATTCTGATACTCTCCGTGCTGACTCTGACGTGGCTGTGGCAGAATCAAGGACTTTTCATATATAAATAAAGGGTGACTTGGTGTTGGATACCGACCTCTGGAGTTATTTCAGTGCAGATGAGAGTGGCAGTAATGATGTAACTGTGCAAAAAAGCCTGTTGGCTGAAGCCCAACTAGACTTGAAACAGGCACAAAAAATGGCTTTATCACTGGAAAATGCAGCAAGTAGACACAGGAATTGTAGGTTACTCACATGGAAGTGGACACTTTTGCCAGTCCACCTAAACTTAGGGATCACCACTTGAGTGCAGGCAATTGCATAGCATCAGTCAAGACACACCTTAATTGGAGGGACTCTAGGTCATCCCACAGCAAATCTCTAAAACAAAGCCAAGCCTTGGCCAATGGTTAAAATTTTCTTCAGGGTATGGGCTAGGAAGCCATTGTAGTTGCTACCGGTATGTAGATTCGAGACAGCAAAAGAGTCCTACTAGACCTAAATTGACTAAGGGAACTCACAGACATATATCCAGGAGAGTTCATATGCTGAAAAGTCCATCTACATCTGAGTTGGAGAAGTTAAATTGCTGAGCAACATCCAAATCAGAACCAACAAAATAAATGTCTGGTTAAATGGTCATTCAGTTCTAATGGAGATCAGTATGCTGTGGCCGTGTCAGTGATTGCAGAATCAGTTTTAAAATTCATTCTGGGCTCCAACCCTTAAGTTTGCACAGGACCTCGGCTAGACTGAGAACCTATACCAGGGAACTTTTACAGATTAATGGTACAACTTTGGTTCCAGTTTCTTGTGAAAAGCAGTTGGTTCAATTACCACTGATTGTAATAAACAACTTGGGCCCAAGCTTGATGGGGTGAAATTGGTTCAGAGAGATTCACCTAGATCGCCTCAACATTTTTCAGTTAGAAAATGGTTGCCAGAGTGAAGCCCTAATAAGATGTCTTCCAGTAAGATCTAGGGACTAAAAAAGGAACCAAGGCTACCTTGTCAGCTTGAATGTTGACCAGGAGCCATTTCTGCCCAGTCCTCCCAATGTCATTTTCCCTATGGGCAAAAATATAGGCCGAAATCAGAAGACTGGAAGTGAAGGAATCATCAAACCAGTCCAATTTGCAGAATGGCCAGCACCATTTGTACCGATTGTGAAGCCCTACAGGTTGGTTCGCCTTTGTGCGGACTGTAAACAGTGGAGACAGTAAACCACGTTTTGCAACTGGATAAGTACCCAATCCCTCAGATAGAGGATTTGTACGCAAATCTGACAGGGTTGCTGTCCTTCTTGAAGCTGGACTTGAGCCACGCATACTTGCAATTGTATTTAAATGAGGATTCCCAGAAGTATGCAACAAATAACACCCATAAGGCTTTGTACCAATAACACAAGCCTGCCATTTGGAGCATCACCAGAATCTGCAATTTTTAAACAGATGCTGCAGAACATTTTGCAAGGTCTACCTCAGGTTGCCATTTAGATGACACGCTAATAACAGGGGACATTATTAAGGAGCTCTTAAAGAACTTGAGTATATTATTTAGATGTTTTTCTAAGGTGGGCGTACACCTATGAAGGGTAAAATGTGAGTTCCAGGCCCCTAAAGTGGCATACCTGGGCTACAGCATTGACAAGACCAGATTATACCATTGGAAGATAAAGTAGGGGTAAACAAGGTGCCCTGGCTCCCACATATACCCAGAAGCTTAGATCATTTCTCGGGCTGATGAATTATTATTGGAAGTTCATACATAATCAGACCTGCATCCTGGCACCTTTGTATCAACTCCTAAAAAAGATTAGATTAGATTAGATTCCCTGCACTGTAGAAACAGGCCCTTCGACCCAACAAGTCCACACTGACCCTGAAGAGCAACCCACTCAGATCCATTCCCCTACATTTACCCCTGACTAGCGCACCTAACACTACGGGCAATTTAGCATGCCCTATTCACCTGACCTGCACATCTTTGGACTGTGGGGGGAAACCGGAGCACCCAGAGGAAACCCATGCAGACATAGGGAGAACGTGCAAACACAGACAGCCAGCCGAGGCTGGAATCAAACCTGGGACCCTGGTGCTGTGAGGCAGCAGTGCTAACCATAGAGCCACCGTGCCACCCCTGAAAAAGAGTCAGCCTTGGAATGGTTGCATAGCCAAGTCAAAGCTTTCGGTCAAGTGAAGAAAGCTATCACCTTTTGGCACACTATCAGTCCACAAGACCTGATATTGATGTTCAATTCCTCCCTGTACAGAATCCGGGTGATATTACCTCATAGGTGGCCCAATGGAGAGGAACACCCAGTAGACTATGCATCCTGGATTTTAGCTAAGGCAGAACATAACTATGCCCATATAGAGAAAGAAGGATGGGGACTCATATTTCGAGTCAGAAGGTTCCACTAGTACCTTAATGGACGAAGATTGGTCATACGAGATCACAAACCCGAGCTAGGTCTATTTATAGAGGACAAGGCAGTGCCATCCATAGCTTCAGGCTGAATTCAGAGGTTGGCTCTAATCTAAGTGCCTATAATTAGAAGTTAGAACAGTGTCCGGGAGGCCAAGTAGCAAATGTGGATGCGTTGAGCCGCCTCCCACTGGCAGGTACACCACTAGTGGTACCACCAATAGAAGAGTTGGTTTTTAAATTTTCTGGACACACTTCCAGTCACAGCTGACAATATCAGACTTGGGGTGCAGAAAGATCCAGTCCTGTCAAAATTGAAATAGCTGGTGATGAAGGGGGTAAATCAAAGGACAATCGCAACCAGAATTAAAACATTTCTGGACCCAGAGAGACGAGATCACAGTAGAGGATGGCATATTTTTACAGGGTGCAAGAATAAAGGTCGCCACTAGATACTGGCTGAACTCCACCAGGATGATCTAAGCGTCTCCAAAATGAAGATGCAGCAAGAAGTAATGTCTGGTGGCCAGATTGAAGACAGACATAGCCGCCTTGGTCAGGCAGTACGTCAAGTGGCAACAAGAAGAAAGATTACTGCAAGCGGCTACCCCACATCCACGGAAATGGCCAGGTAAACCTTGGACTCGGTTACACGTTGACTATGCAGGTTCTTTAAAGGGCTCTTAGTCATTGTGGGTGCCCATTCAAAGTGGTTAGGCATGCACAGTGTTCATTTGTCAAATACGGAGGGGGGGGGTGTATAGATGTGATGCTCCTGAACAAGCATGTGGACCATATGAAAACAGCAAACTCTCAAACGATGTGGGAGCAAAATGTGCCGTGATCCTCAGAACAGTCAGCAAAGCTGTCGGAAGCAGTAGTTCACCCTCTCCATCAAGTGTTGACAAGATTTCTGAATCTGAGATGGACATGAAGGATGTAGCCACATCGACACCTTTGCTGGCAGAAGAAGTGATTTTCTACTGAGGTGTTTGTGGCGCAAGAGGCAAGCTCCCGTATTGGATGCCAAGTCAGAGGAACATGACACAGTGCTAAAGCGCCCCAGTAGGCTCTACAAGAAAAAGGACTGGCCTATTTCTTCGGATTCAGAGAAGCAGGGATGTAGTTATTGTAATGATGTTAACTAGGTTGGGGCTGTTAATCTGGTCCAATCAGGGAGCCCTGGCTGAAAGATACTCTGGGTAATGACTCTGAGGTTGTGCCAGAATCAAGGACTTTCTGTGCATAAATAAAGAGTTGCTGACAGGATACTGGCTTCTGTCCTGTTATTTCAACTGTATGTAAATATTCCAAGACTCATAGAGTCATAGAGATGTACAGCATGAAAACAGACCCTTCGGTCCAACCCGTCCATGCTAACCAGATATCCCAACCCAATCTAGTCTCACCTGCCAACACCAGGCCCATATCCCTCCAAACCCTTCCTATTCATATACCTATCCAAATGCCTGTTAAGTGTTGCAATTGTAGCAGCATCCACCACTTCCTCTGGCAGCTCATTCCATACCTGTACCACCCTCTGTGTGAAAAAGTTGCCTCTTAGGTCTCTTTATATCTTTCCCCTCTCACCCTAAACCTGTGCCCTCTAGTTCTGGACACCCCCACCCCAGGGAAAAGACTTTGCCTATTTACCCTATCCACGCCCCTCATAATTTTGTAAACCTCTATAAGGTCACCCCTCAGCCTCCAATGCTCCAGGGAAAACATCCCCAGCCTGTTCAGTCTGTCCCTATAGCTCAAATCCTCCAACTCTGGCAACATCTTTGTAATTTTTTTCTGAACCCTTTCAAGTTTCACAACATCTTTCCGATAGGAAGGAGACCAGAATTGCATGCAATATTCCAAAAGTGGCCTAACAATGTCCTATACAGCCGCAACGTGACCTCCCAACTCCTGTACTCAGGAAAGCATACCAAACGCTGCCTTCACTATCCTATCTACCTGCGACTCCACTTTCAAGGAGCTATGAACCTGCACTCCAAGGTCTCTTTGTTCAGCAACACTCCCTAGGACGTTACCATCAAGTGTATAAGTCCTGCTAAGATTTGCTTTTCCAAAATGCAGCACCTTGCATTTATCTGAATTAAACTCCATCTGCCACTTCTTAGCCCATTGGCCTATATGGTCCAGATCCTATTGTATTCTGAGGTAACCCTCTTCGCTGTCCACTACACCTCCAATTTTGGTGTCATCTGCAAACTTACTAACTGTACCTCTTATGCTCGCATCCAAATAATTGATGTAAATGACAAAAAGCAGAGGATCCAGCACCAAACCTTGTGGCACTTCACTGGTCACAGGCCTCCAGTCTGAAAAACAACCCTCCACCACCACCCTCTGTCTCCTACCTTCTAACTGTATCCAAATGGCCAGTTCTCCCTGTATTCCGTGAGATCGAACCTTGCTAATCAGTCTCCCATGGGGAACCTTGTCGAACGACTTACTGAAGTCCATATAGATCACATCTACTGCTCTGCCCTCCTTAATCGTCTTTGTTACTTATTCAAAAACTCAATCAAGTTTGTGAGACATGATTCCCCATGCACAAAGCCATGGTGACTATCCCTAATCAGTCTTTGCCTTTCCAAATACATGTACATCCTGTCCCTCAGGATTCCCTCCAACAGCTTGCCAACCACCGAGGTCAGGCTCACCGGTCTATAGTTCCCTGGCTTGTCCTAATCACCCTTCTTAAACAGTGGCACCACATTTGCCAACCTCCTGTCTCCGGCACCTCACCTGTGACTATCGATGATATAAATATCTCAGCAAGAGGTCCAGCAATCGCTTCTCTAGCTTCCCACAGAGTTCTAGAGTATACCTGATCAGGTCCTGGGGATTTATCCGCCTTTACCCGTTTCAAGTCATCCAGCACTTCCTCCTCTGTAATCTGTACATTTTGCAAGGTGTCACCGTCTATTTCCTGACAGTCTATATCTTCCATATCCTTTTCCACAGTAAATACTGATGCAAAATGCTCATTTAGTATCTCCCCATATTCTGCGGCTCCACACAAAGGCCCTCTTGCTGATCTTTGAGGGGCCCTATTCTCTCCCTAGTTACCCTTTT
Organism: Hemiscyllium ocellatum; assembly: GCF_020745735.1. Classification (NCBI taxonomy): domain Eukaryota; kingdom Metazoa; phylum Chordata; class Chondrichthyes; order Orectolobiformes; family Hemiscylliidae; genus Hemiscyllium; species Hemiscyllium ocellatum. The sequence continues at coordinate 44,270,578 of NC_083408.1, forward strand.
GTCCATAATGTATTTGCAAAAACCCTCTGGGTTCTCCTTAATTCTATTTGTCAAAGCTATCTCCTGTCCTCTTTTTGCCCTCCTGATTTCCCTCTTAAGTATACTCCTACTTTCTTTATACTCTCCTAAGGATTCACTCGATCTATCCTGTCTATACTTTACATATGCTTCCTTCTTTTTCTTAACCAAACCCTCAATTTCTTTAGTCATCCAGCATTCCCTCTACCTACCAGCCTTTCCTTTCATCCTGACAGAAATATACTTTCTCTGGATTCTCATTATCTCAGTTCTGAAGGCTTCCCATTTTCCAGCTGTCCCTTTACCTGCAAACATCTGCCCCAATCAGCTTTTGAAAGTTCTTGCCTAATACCATAAAAATTGGCCTTTCTCCAATTTAGAACTTCAACTTTTAGATCTGGTCTATCCTTCTCCATCACTATTTTAAATCTAATAGAATTATGGTCGCTGGCCCCAAAGTGCTCCCCCACTGACACCTCAGTCACCTGCCCTGCCTTATTTCCCAAGAGTAGGTCAAGTTTTGCACCTTCTGTAATAGGTGAATCAGAATACTGAATCAGAAAATATCCTTGTACACACTTAACAAATTCCTCTCCATCTAAACCCTTAGCACTATGGCAGTCCCAGTCTGTATTTGGAAAGTTAAAATCCCCTACGACAACCACCGTATTATTCTTACAGATAGCTGTGATCTCCTTACAAGTTTGTTTCTCAATTTCCCTCTGACTATTAGGGGGTCTATAATACAATCTCAATAAGGTGATCCTCCCTTTCTTATTTCTCAGTTCCACCCAAATAACTTCCCTGGATGTATTTCTGGGAATATCCTCCCTCAGCACAGCTGTAATGCTATCCCTTATCAAAAATGCCACACACACCCTCCTGTCTCGCCTCCCTTTCTATCCTTCCTGTAGCATTTGTATCCTGGAATATTAAGCTGCCAGTCCTGCCCATTCTTAAGCCATGTTTCTGTAATTGCTATGGTATCCCAGTTCCATGTTCCTAACCATGCCCTGAATTCATCTGCCTTCCCTGTTAGGCCCCTTGCATTGAAATAAATGCAGTTTAATTTATTATTTCTACCTTGTCCCTGCCTGCCCTGACTATTTGACTCGCTTCTATTCTCAACTGTACCAGTCTCCGATTGATCTCTTTCCTCACTGTCTCCCTGGATCCCACTCCCCCCCGCCTTTCCCCCCCACCTTACTCATTTAAATCCTCCCAAATAGCTCTAGCAAATTTCCCTGCCAGTATATTAGTCCCCTTCCAATTTAGGTGCAATCCATCCTTCTTGTACAGGTCACTTCTACCCCAAAAGAGATTCGAGTGATCCAAAAATGTGAATCCTTCTCTCATACACCAGCTCCTCAGCCATGTATTCATCTGCTCTATCCTCCTATTCCTGCCCTCACTAGCTCGTAGCACTGGGAGTAATCCAGATATTACTACTCTCGAGGACCACCTTTTTAAATTCCTGCCTAACTCTCTGTAATCTCCCTTCAGAATCTCAACCTTTTCCTGTCCTATGTCGTTGGTCCAATGAGAATTAGTCTACATTTTCTGTCATTTTTAAGTGTGCTGCTGTTGAAGGATATTATTTGGCTCTTCTATGCTTTCTTTCTATAGAACATGTTTCTGCAACAGTAATCATGGTTGCCAACAGTCATACAGCATTCCTTCAAGAGCACAAATAGATTAGAAAAGTCGGGACTATTCTCCTTGGAGAGAAGGCAAAGAGGAGATCTGATAAACAATTGCAAAATAATGAAATGGCTGGATGGAGTAGGTAGGGAGAAACTTTTCTGCTGACAGAAGTATCCGAATGATTGGGCACAGATTGAAAGTGATTTGCGAAAGAAGCAAAGGCGAAGTGAGAAAAACCTTTTCATACAATAAGTGGTTTGTGACTGTAATGTACGACCAAGAATTTTGGTGCAGGCAGGTTCAATTGAAGCATTCAAGATTGAATTGGATGATTATTTAAATAAAAATAATACGTAAAGGTTCAGGGAAAAAGCAGATGATTGGCATTAAGTAATGATGCTCATTTGCATAAGAGGGCAGAAAAGCCTCTTTCTGCACCAGAACACATTTCTGTGATGCTTTGAAATAAAGCAATGCACTTAGGAATAGAATCCTGTCTTCATTTGCATTTTGATTGTGGCACCAATAGAAATTTTCCTGAAGTGATCAACTTATTTTTAACTCATAAGTGATCTCCAGAGGATTTCCAAGAAGAAACTGTCCCATTAGTGGAAGCATCTAGAGCCATAGGACACTGAAAAGGATGACTGTCGACAGCTCTGGAGAGAGGCTTTTTTTTCCATTTTCAACTTGTTCATTGTAGCTGTCTAAATAACGGCAGGGACCAGGGATCAGCATTTCTTTTCTCAGACCTGGAGATTTGAAAGCTGACTGACAGAGGATTTGATGAGAAGTCTTTTCTCAGTCGATGTGAGTTTCAGCGAAATGCTTGATACTTTAAGTGTTTAATTTTTTTTCCTCTTTTGCATGCTTAAGATTTAAATCTTTGAGCAAGGAATGGTAGTTTTTTTTCATATGCAAGGTTTTTTTAGCTTTTTTTTAGGTTTAATGTTATCGAGGGCATATATGAGACACAGAGTGTGATGATTAGTAGGTTTAGAAAGGTGTTCACACAGCAGGACCAGTCAGATAGACCTGTCAGGAATGGTAAGAAGGTTGTTCAGGGTAGCATGGTGGCCCAGTGGTTAGCACTGCTGCCTCACAGTGCCGGGGATGCGAATTCAATGCCAGCCTTGGGCAACTGTCTGTGTGGAGTTTGCATGTTCTCCCCGTGCCTACATAGGTTTCCTCTAGGTACTCCGGTTTCCTCCCACAGTCCAAAGATATGCAGGTTAGGTGGATTGGCCATACTAAATTGCTCAGATATCCAGGGTTGTGTAGGCTAGGTGGATTAGCCATGGGAAATGCAGGTTTACAGGGATAGAGTGGGTCTGGGTGGGATGTTCTTTGGAGAGTTGGTATGGATTCGATGGGCAAATGGCCTGCTTCCAAACTGTAGGGATTCTATGATTTTATTCTATGTTTCCAATGGCTATTCTTCTCTCAAACAGATATTCCATTTTGTGTACAGTTGAAGGGGATAGTCTCTTGGAGAAAAACAGAAGTGCAGTCAGACCTTGAGCACTAAGAATTAATCATGTGTTAAGTGGGGTTTGTCAAGGCTTAAAAGAATAATTGTTCTGGGGATTCTCCTGTCAGGGGCATAGACAGGAAATTCTGCAGTCGTGACCATGAATACAGGATAGCATGTTGCCTTTCTGTTGCCAAGGTCAAGGACATATTGCCAAAGGAGAGAGGAAAATCTAGAAATTGTTGTTCACGTTGATAAGAACGACATAATTAGAGAAAAGGTTCAGACTTTGCAGAGTGAATCGGGGAGGTTAGGTAGATGGTTAAAAAATACAACTTTAAAGACAATAATCTCTGGTTTACTCCTGGTGCCATGTTCTAGTGAGAGTAGGAATAAAAAGTTAGGGCAGATAAATCAATGAGTGAAGAGATGGTGCAATGTGCAAGGATTTAGATTTTTGGATCATTGGGATTGGGCTGTCTTCTGGGGCAGAAAAGACCTGTTCAAAAGAGATGGCTTTCACCTGAACTGGAAAAGGACCAGTATGTTGATGGGGAGATTTGCTTGTTCTATTTCAGGAAACTTTATAACAGTAGGGGTGTGGGGGGTGCAGCGTGCAAATAGAAAGACAGATGAGGATGGTTTTGAATCAAAAAAGAGCAAGTTGATTAGAAAAGACAGACAAGAGCAAGTCAGAGAACGTGGTATCTCCAATGAGTTAAATTGCACTTATTTCAATGTAAGGGGTCTTACAAGTAAGGCTGATGAACTCAGGGCATGTATTAAAATATAGAACTGGACCATCATACCTATTACAGAAACTTGACTGAGGGAAGGATAGGATTGGCAGCTCAACGTTTCAGATTTTAGATGCTATAGAAAGCATGGTGAGGAAGTGACATTCTTCTCTTTGATCTCCTGCTCTCTTCCTACATAACCCCAAAATTTCCCTATCTCTCTGCCACATCTCTCATTTTTTCTGTCTTTTTCTCTCTCTATTTCCATCTGCCCTCATCCCTTTCTCTGTCTTACATTCTGATTCTTCCCTACTTTTCTCCCCTCTGTTGTTCCTTCACTCTTGCAATTCACCATCCATCTTTTCCCCATTCCTCATTTCCTGTGTCTTTCTTCCTCTTCATGTTTCTCTTTCCTTTTCCACACACTCTATTTTCTCCCCGTCACTCTGACTTTTCTTCCCCTCTCTTTTTTGCTCTTTACTCATCTTCTGGCCTTCGAATATAATCAGCTGAGAGAAAACAGAGACTGAAGGAAAGTAGTTTGGTGGAATCCAGAAAGGATTGTTTGTCAATGTGGATATTTTAGTCATTGGTACTCAAATACATTTCAGATGTAACATTTGAAAAGGAGGTCCATTTTTTAAATAATCCACAGGAATGTGCATATCACTAACTAGTCTGGCAGTTTTTGCCCATTGAAGCAATCCATATGGGGTATCTGCACCACAGTACATCAGGTAGGGAGTTCCAAGATTTTGACCCAGCAGCAACAAAGGAATGGCAATTTGGTCTCTATTCAAGACGGTATGTGACTTGGAGGGGAACTTGCAGGTGATAGTGTATCTGTATCTGCTGTCATTGTCCCTCGAGATAATGGCGGTCACAGATTTGTAAGGTGCTGGCTAATGAGTCTTATTGAGTGGTTGCATTGCATTCTGTAGCAGTTGCTCACTGCAATGGTTGAGGGAATGAATGTTAAAAATGTTAGTTGGGATATCAAAATAGGTTTACTATGTCATTGATGGTGTTGAGCCTCTTGGGCACTGTTGCAGCTGCACTCATCTGGGTAACTGGAGAGTATTACATCAGATTTCTGACTTCAACCATGTACATGGTCGACATCCTTTGAGGAGTCAGGAGGTGAGTTGCCCACGCCAGAATTCTTAGGTCGTGACTTGCTCTTCTAGTCAAGGTATTTATATGGCTAGTCCAGTTCAATTTCTGGTTAATGGGAAGACCAGGATTTTGATAGTCAGGGATTTAGTGATAATGTGATTGAATGTCAAGATGTGATAGTTACATTCTCTCTTTTTGGAGATGGTCATTGCCTTGTGAGGCACACATGTTACATTGCATTTATCAGCCCAAACATGACTGCTGCTCAAGTCTATTATCTTTAGACACAGACTGCTTCAATACCTGAAGGTTCACAAATGGTGCTGAACACTGTGCAGTCATAACCAAACATCCCAATTTCTGAGCTTATGATGAAAGGAAAGTCATTGAAGAAGCAGCTGAAGATGGTTGGGCCTAGGCCACTATCCTGAGGAGCTTCTACAAGTGTCCTGTGGCTGAGGTGATTAATTGCCATCAACCACAATTAACTTCCTTTGTGATAGATATGATTCAAACCAGTTGAGAGCTTTCCCATGAATCCTATTGACTCCAGCTTTGATTGGTCTCCTTGATGCCGCAGTTGGTCAAATGTGGTCTTGGTGTCAAGGGTGGGCATGGTAACTTCCCCTTACCATCAGCTGTTTTGTCTATGTTAGCTGATTGGACATGGTGCAGCTCAAACTGAGAATCAGTGACAAGTTAGATTTGATTCGATTCGATTCCCTACAGTGTCAAAACAGGCCCTTCAGCCCAACCAGTCCACACCGACCCTCCGAAGAGTAACCCACCAGACCCATTTCCCTCTGACTAATGCACCTAACTCTATGGGCAATTTAGCATGGCCAATTCACCTGACCTGCACATCTTCGGGCTGTGGGAGGAAACCGGAGCATCCGGAAGAAACCCACGCAGACGCAAGAAGAATGTGCGAACTCCACACAGACAGTCACTCAAGCCTGGAATGGAATCTTGGACCCTGGTGATGTGAGGCAGCAGCGCTAACCACTGAGCCACTGTGCTGCCCTATTGAGTAGATGCAGCTTGATATCACCATCACCAATATCTTAATCATTTTGCTGATGTTTGAGAGAAAGCTGAAGAGCAAGCAATTGACCATATTAGATAAATACCAGTGTTGTTTCTAGATTAGAAAATCTTGGCTCGGGTAATGGCTAGTGCAGGAACACATGCATTCAGAATTATTGCCTGAGGGTCAGGAGGAAACATAGCCTCTGCAATAGCCAGTGCTTTTAACTGTTTCTTCAAATCACACGGATTGAAATAAGTTAACTGAAGACTGGCATTTGTAACACAGGAGACGTCAGGAGGTTGTGGAGATTTTATCACCCTTTTGGCACTTTTGGCTGAAGGTAATTATAAATGCTTCAACCTTGTCTTTTGCAGTGATGTGCTGGGCTCCCCCAGCTCATTATGGAGAGGGATATTTATGGAGCCTCCTCCCCTAGTGAGTTGTTTAATTACCCAGTATAACTCTCACATTGGCTATGGCAGGTCTGCAGAGCTTAGATCTGATCTGTTAGTTGTGGGATTGCTTACCTCTGTCAGTCACTTGCTTGTCATGCAAGTTGTCCTGTGCTGTAGCCTCACCAGGTTGACACTTCACTTTTAGCTATGTCTGGTGCTGCTCCTGCACTTTTCATTGAACCATGATTGATTCCTTGTCTTGATGACAATAGCAGACTCGGTGATATGCTGGGCCATGAGAATGCAGTCCTGCTGCTGCTGAATGATCACAATATGTCATAGATACTATGATTATACTGTGCTTTTTAAGAGATGCTCTGATGAATTTCACTTAAAGAGGGGTGTTGACACCATAGTACTACATGTCTGCTTCAGAAGCAGTGGATAAACAGCTTTCAGTTGCATGATGTTTTCTTTCATTTGACAAAAGAAGCATGAGTGGGTGGACTCAGATTCACACAGACCCATGGTTCTAATTTTGGTTTCAGTTGGGGTTTTGGAGTTAAAGCTGATAGATACAGCTCTCTCTCTCTCTGCTATGGCAAAATGCTTGAGTTTTCTCTGTCTGCTAGATTGTTTCTTTTGATATACCTTCCTCCTGGTCTGGAGATAGCACCTGAGGAAAATCTATTTCACTGAACTTGCATTTGCCAAAGTTGTTGTGTTTATAGGATACTACTATATTAGGACAGTGAATGATTAATATTTAAATAATATTTTATTAAGTATTCCAGTAGAGTTAAAGTTATGCTAAGTCTTCTTTTTTGTTTATATTTTAACTGTGTTTTAAGAATAAAGTATGTTTTGTTAAAAGCCTAGTGGTGGCCTAATTGAATTACATCTGGAACGCAGCACTTTACACATGCCTTTAAATAAGATTAATGTTATGGTATGGGCTATCTCCTTGATATACAGTAGCGTCTCGACATACGAACGACCCCGTTCACCAACAAATCAGTTTACGAACAGGATTATACATAAAATTTTGCTTCAACATACGAACGAAATTCAAGGTACGAATAAAGTACAAATGCAAAAAACCCGTGTGCGACCATGTGGTTTCATTGTTCTGCTTTAGTACGCGCTTGTTGAACAAAAAAGCTCTCAGGCCCCACGTGATCTCATTCAGTTCGTCTTTGGCATGTGCGCTGTGAACAGCCATCCAAGCATTCTTGCGCTATCTGAACAATGGGAAAAATTGATTCATTTCGAGAACTTTTTGGTTCGCGAACCGGGTCCCGGAACGGATTAAGTTCGTAAGTCGAGGCACTACTGTATTTTGAAATAGTTTGATTTCGTCCATTAAAATGTGCAGTATTAAGTTGCTAGATCTCTTTAAGATTTATCCCATTTAGCAATGTCTTAGCATCACACAACATGATGTGAAGGCAGAACTTTGTTTCACTGTATGTTCACTCGTATCTGTATTATCTTGAACAGATGCATCTGCTCCATGTAGGTTGGTAAAAATGGAATTGTGCTATATTGCTACATTTATACAAGTATTTTTCAGTTAAAAATTCTGTTAAATAATTTTGTACTTTCTAGTTCTGTTGGCTGAAGGAATCTAAATAGAAACACATTTATCAAGTCTCCAGATTTAGATTACAAATTTCAATCACTCCAGAACAATGAGAAAAACCACGCCCCTGTATTAAGCAATGCAAACATTTATGCTTTGGCCCGTAAATGCTAAATTAATCATTTGGAAGAATCGTTAATTGTGATTTTGCCAAGACTGACTAAGTGACTTCCTGTCATGAAACACTTTCAATATTGTTCATTGGGTGAATTGCATCTGTTAATTGGGTGAAAATTACTAAATTGTATCAAAATAACATTGAATTTTCATCTCATTTACTATTCTTTTCATCAATGTCACGGTGTTCCTCAAAAAATTAAACAGACATGCCAAGAGTTTGACTGAGCATCCATGAATTATACCCCCATGATTGTATGGAAATAATCTACTTAAAATGTATTGTAATGATTCCAAAGACATGTATGAGGCATTACAAAAGGGTCATTCATTTTTTAAAAAAAGGTATAAACAATAAATTAATAAATATAGAAATGCTAGCAATATTTGGCCAGTCTAGCAACATCTATAGAGAGATGTTGCCACAAGGTGTTTCCTGCTTCCAGCATTTTCTGAGTTTATTTCACATTTTCTGCTCCTGCAGTATTTTATTTCTACAAATATTACTTGATTGCTGATGCAATTTGCAAAGCCATCTTGTTATACTGTACTATTGCTTGTGTGCTGTAATCAGATTTAACTAGGTTTAAATTTTTTCTAGTTAAATACAGATTAGTCATGTCAATTCATTTTTAAACCATATTGACAGTTTTCTGTATGCATGCTTTCATAATCAGTCAACTGAGTTACTTTTTAAGACCTTGTATTTTTAAATTGAAACAAATTATTTTGCAACTGAGCTTTTCAAACATTAATTTAACTGTAATTGTTTGCAGTGGTATGTTTGCTATTTTTATAACTATTGTTATGGAGCGTAAATCATTTCTGCGTGAAAAATTGTGCTTATTATTGTAGAACTCCACTGTACATTTGTCTCCAGTTGTCTTATATCCATTTCCAATTTTTTTGTTGATTCAAGATTTTGGCTTCAGAAACCCAGAAACTTGCAAGAATGGGAAGTGGGGGTGTCGTTTTGAGTTTGCTTAAGTATTAGCATTAGTGACCACAAAATTTGGATAATACAGAGGGCTTATCCTGAATTTAATATTTATTTTGTATATTGCTGAAAGAAGATACTTTTTTTTGAAACTTTTATATCTTGTCAGGACAATTCACAAGAATTAAAAGTGAAGGGAATACCATTTTTTATTTGACTTTGATTGGTAGAGTTGTTGCTGTAGAGAATACTTCAATTATTGATGACTAACAGTTAACTGCCAGATTTTGTTTAAGTTTTAAACTAGGCAGAATGATTCTGATTGGCCTGGAGTCAACTAGCAATCAAACATCCGCCAGTCGCCCACCACATATCCCAACTCACTGATCCTTTTAAATATCTCTGGCTCTTGTGCCAAATACTGGAACCAACGCATGTCATCAATGTATGTGAATGTGAAGCAAATGTACAGTAGAATTCTGGAATTACAAGCATCTTTTAACAAAAATGTTTTATGCTCCATAACAGTAATGCTATAAAATAACAAATGTATCACGAATGTGTCAAAAAAAACTTAGTTAAGCCAATATTTGATTTCTTTCGCCAATATTTGATTTCTTTCAGCAACATTCAAGTTCTATAATGCAAAATGATTCTTTGAATATCTATTTTGTTCATACATAAATGCTTAGTCAATTTGAATGAATTGCTCTATTTTCAATGTATTTCATAACTTCAATGGTCTTTTAATGCTTAGCCTTCTATATCAATTATTAATCAGACCATCTTTATAAACCATAATATATTGTGGTTTGGATTTTAACTTTGCTGTGTTAGTACTAGGGAGCCTTTGGGGATCCGAGATATTTCAGTGGCGTGTTTGTGAGTGGCCTTTTAACCCTACCACTGCATTAGCATCTGACAACTTGGTTTACTGTTCAACTGACGTGATTAGGTCTGGTAACAGCTTGCATGAATGCATTTCAACTGAAGGAGCCATGCTAGGATGAAAGTTGAAGAATTGTCCCACAATTTCAACACAGCCTAAAACTACAGTGGTGGGCTTTCAATTCTGTAAGGCAGCAGTTTGCTTCACCAATGCCTTCATTGAGTTGATGATGCAGTTTGTAGTATGCCACAGGGCAGAATCCAAGCCACAGAGAACAAGAAAACAGTAATGTGCTGCCATCTTATACACAGTGCCAAAAGTGGCTTAAAACAGAGTGGCACAGCCTTCTTAAGTATGTCCTTAAGATTGTGTTTAACTCTCTGCCCCCAATCTGTCTTCCTAAATCTATTCCTGCAATCACTATTCAAAGCAACTAGCCTTGTAATTCACTAACCCTTCTCTGTCTCAGCAGTCCACCACCCCCACACCACTTCAATCCCTTCCTATCAATCCATCCATCCATCTATCCACCACTAACACTCAGCCTCATGCCAATACATTGTCGCATTCTCCCTCATAAGGATCCTCCACAAATGTTGTTGATCTTTCCATTCAATAAACTCTATCACTCTTACACATCATTTCACCTTGCCTTCCTTCCAGTAGGTGAATTAAGAAGAACCAACATGGATTTCTTGAGGAGAAAATCATGTTTAGGTAACTTGGTGCAGTGTTTCAAAGAGTTAACTGAGAGGGTCGATGAAGGTATGCTGTTGAAGTGGTGTACATGGGCTTTTTGATACAGTGCCATGCAACAGAGTAGTCAACCAATTTAAAGCTCGTGGAATCATACGGATCATAACCAGGAGGATGCAAAATTTGCTGGGGTTTAAGAAATAGAGAGTAGTATTCAGGGATATATTTTGGGCTGCAGAAAGATTTGTCGTGCGGTCACCCGGGGAGCTTTTGGTTTTGACGAAGTTTTGTTTATCTTTGTTAATGCTGCCCCCTAATGCCATAAGTCATTAACATTATTGATAACCACTGAGGTCAAGCTGCTTTGCTACACCTTTATTTCTGTTCAGGACTGCATTCCTTTTATGAAAGTGTGAATAATTTGTTTTAATACAAGGTGGGCAAACAGTAACAACTTGACGGCATTTATCAGGAATTGGAATTCTTGCTTTTCCTGATTTGTATAATTGATCTAGCCTGTGTACAGGAAACAATTTCAAAGATTGCGGGCAATGCAAAACTTGGAAACATTTAAAACTGAGGAGGATAAGTGGACAGAACAGTTAATAAAGTAGATAGTATACTGGGCTTATTTTTAGGGGCAAAAACAGAAGTTGCTGGAAAAGATCAGCACGTCTGGCAGCATCTGTGAAGAGAAATCAAAGTTAATGTTATGAGTCTGGTGACCCTTCCTCAGAATTGATGATAGCTATGTAGTTGATAGGGTGTGGGTGCGGGTGGGGAGGTATAAGGAGTAAACAATAGGTAGGGACAGAGCTCCAGAAGAGAGAAGAATAGGTGGGCGTACAAAGGAGTGGATAATAATCTGGTTGGGAGAGTGTATAGCTATTAATGACTAATATAAATCCGTGGCGATCGTGAGCACTTTGGAGTGGCATCGGACCGGAAAGGTATGCTCCCCATGATATCATGCAATAAGTTTTGTCAGTGCTCAAGGTCTGAATCTGGAGAATTTCTTCAACACCATGAGATCATTATTTAAATCAAGTCAATGCATTGGTGACAGGGAAAAAGCAGTAGAATTGCACTAAGAGATTGTGCTCATTTGGAAAAGCCTCCTCCTGCACCGTAACAATTCTGCGATTCTGTGAACTCTACAAAAGTCCTTTAATATCACCTTACAAGCCTATGACCTCTGCCACCTAGAAAGGCAGCAGACGCATGGGAACACCACTACCTACAAATTCTAACCACATTTCATTCTGATTTGAAACTGTATCCCCATGTATTCACTATCATTGGATCAAAATTCTGGAACTCACCTCCCATCAGCACTGTGGGTGTAGAGATGGACTGTAGTGATTCTGCACCACCTCAAGGGCAATTAAGGAAGGGTAACAAGTTCTGGCCTTGCTAACAATGCCTGCATCCCATGAAAGAATTTTTAAAAATCCTCCCCTGCACTGTTTATATTCCACTCCTGTTGCCCTGCATCCTAACCATGTAGATATGAAAACCTCTTGTAGCTCATTTTGCCAGGATCTGGTCTTTAATTAGGTTCTCTTTGAAAAGAAAATGTAACTGCTACCATGAACCTGACAGCTTTATACATGAGGCTAGGATGCAGTCATTCAGTAGGCTGTGAGTGTATCGTGCTAGTCACCTTGGTGTTGATTCGTGATAAGTTGCAGAGGAATTTAAGTGGAGCTTTTTTGGACTAGATATTGTTTTTCCTTTTTAAGGCTGCCCCCTAATGCCATAAGTCATAAACACTGTTACTAACCACAGAGGTCAAGCTGCCATGCTGCACCTTTATTTCTGGTTAGGGCTGCATTCCTTTTATTACTATAAGCATGAATAATTTGTTTCAATGCAAGGTGGCCAAACAATGACAACACCACAGTGTTGTCAGGTCTAACAATAATTGTGCTAGAGTGGGTATTGAAAGTGTATCAGGTTATTTTTGTTAATAATTGGCTCAGCTTTGTTATTGTTGCTTGCCAGTAAATTCTGACTGATACTATAGTTAAGGGTTAGGAAAGTAGGTGTTGTTCTTCTGTTTAGATTCACAGAGAAGCAATTAAAGAAAAGTAGGATGTCAACTTGAAATGGAATTGCTTGTTTAGAACCAAAGTCGGAGAAGAATAAAAAACACTCTGAGACCTTATTTTAAGTATTCATCTCATTGCATCAAAATGTAAAATGTGCCAGTTGGTAAGATATTTCAGGGAAGGCTTATAAGCATTCTTAACCACTGCTGCATTGTCAGTCTTAAGCAAATACACGGCTTCAGACATTGTTCTGTATTTAGTTCAATTTAGAATGAGCAGACAGGAATAGGTGTTTGTGTGCTTTATGGCTGTTAATCTTTGGAGTACCGCCAACATAATAACTAGCTTCAGCGAGTCTGCTTACCCTCCTCATGGATGAGTCATCTTGCTCAGTGCTTTGCCTACATGCACTTCCTGGGTCACACTGAGAATTGTGTGAAAAAGGCGTCCCTCGTCACTATAAAAATGTAATCAGGTTAAACTTCAATCATCCCTCTCTTGATTGGCTACATGATAAACAGTGTTCTTTTTGAAGCAGATTCTCAGCAAATCAGAGAGATTTAATCTACTTGGTCCCAGTTCAAAAAAATTGAAAGAGAATGAGGAGGCATGGAAAATCAGGTAGGTTTATAGAATTAAAGACCTACATAAAATTAAGAAAAAAATTTAAAAATCAAATATTTGGAGATAAATATGTAAGCTGAAGCAAAAATCAGGAATAAATGCTTTTTTAACTTGTTGAATCTTTTGAGTTATATTTTAGCATTAATAGAATGTCATTAGTGTTGTTATAGAAACAGAATAAGTTTCTTATCATTGTCGTCCATGTTCTGGTACATACTGCAGCAATATTCGTTGTTTTCATATGTAACCCTATCCCTCGCAGATTTTTAAGTCAGTGTAACTCTGCTCAAAGGAGTAAATTCAATCCTAAATTGAACAGTTTCAGAAAAGGACAAACTATTGAGGGCAAGCCAGCGCAACTTAAAATCTTAAGGCTTTTATTTTAAATTGTAAGCTAGAAGAGATTTAGCAGTCATGCTTTGGAACTGTTCTATTAGCTTGTAGTGAATGAATCTCTGGCAACATAGTGCATTCATCCCTACTTGAATTTTAAGCAGTACGATAGAATCAGTTCTCATTTAACAATGATACTTTTATGGAATTAATTCCCACATTCAAATGACTTCAGCCAATTCAATTCACTCTGTGTGATATTTTGCGACCGCTGGATGTGTGCGTATGTGGGCACCTGGCAAGGTTATGGGCTTCAGAAACATGCCGGCCACAGTACCAAAGACTTGTGCTCAGGGTGAGCAAGCTGCTCCTGTATAGCCTCAATACTGGCACTTGTCCAATACTGGCACAGTTTCAAAGTCTGCCCAAGTTTATCCTGTCAAACAAAAAGCAGAATTATCTGATCTTCCAATGAACACCCAGTCCACCTACTCTGAATCATCAGCGAACTGATAGAAGCAAAGTGCCCATCAACAGTAAACTGATCACTGGCTTGGGCTTTGTTAGGACCACCTAGCTTCAGCCCTCATTTCAACTTTGGTTCAAATGCAGCAAAGGAGCTCAAGTTAAGGGGAGTGAAAGTACTCTTGGCATCAAGCATTATTTGATCAATTGGTACACCAAGGAATTTGCATTACTGCTTTCCTACTTTGGTTCATATCATACTATGATCAGTGATATTGATGTTTAGTAAAATTCACAATAAACTTAAAAGCTTTTCTGGTTAGCCTTTGTTAGTGTCTGCATGTTGCCGCTAATCTGTTGATTTTGGTAAAGCGGAATTACAATCTAGAACATAACATTAGAACACAGTACAGACCCTTTGGCCCTCGATGTTGCACCGACCTGTGAAACCATCTAACCTGCACTATTCCATTCTCGTCCATCTGTCTATCCAATGACCATTTAACTGCCCTTAAAGTTGGTGAGTGTACAATTGTTGCAGGCAGTGCATTCCACGCCCATACTACTCTCTGAGTAGTGAAACTACCTCTGATATCTGTCCGATATCTATCACCCCTCAATTTAAGGCTATGTCCCTCGTGCTAGTATTCACCATCCGAGGAAAAAGGCTCTCACTGTCCAACCTATCTAATGCTCTGATCATCTTATATGTCTCAATTAAGTCGCCTCTCAATTTTCTTCTCTCTAACAAAAACAGCCTAAAGTCCTTCAGCCTTTCCTCATAAGACCTTCCCTCCATATTAGGCAACATCCTTGTAAATCTCCTCTGTACCCTTTCCAAACCTTCCTATACCACGGTAACCAGAACTGTATGCAGTACTCAAAATGCGGCCGCACCAGAGTTTTGTACAGTTGCAGCATGATCTCATGGTGCCGAAACTCAATCCCTCTACCAATAAAAGCTAACACACCATATGCCTTCTTAACAACCCCATCAACCTAGGTGGCAACTTTCAAGGATCTATGTACCTGGACACCAAGATCTCTCTGCTCATCTACACTACCAAGAATCTTACCATTAGACTGGTACTCTGCATTCCTGTTACTCCTTCCAAAGTGATTCACCTCACACTTTTCTGCACTAACCTCCATTTGCCACCTCTCAGTCAGCTCTGCAGCTCATCTATGTCTCTCTGTAACCTAAGCATCCATCGTCACTATTCACAACTCTACCGACATTAGTGTCATCTGCAAATTTACTAACCCATCCTTCTATGCCTTTATCCAGGTCGTTTATAAAAATGACAAATAGCAGTGGACACAAAACAGACCCGTGCAGTACCCCACTAGTAACTGAATTCCAGGATGAACATCTCCCATCAACCATCACCCTGTGTCTTCTTTCAGCTAGTCAATTTCTGATCCAAACCACTAAATCACCCTCAAACCCATGCCTCTATATTTTGTGCAATAGCCTACCGTGGGGAACCTTGGCAAATGCCTTACTGAAATCCATATACACCATATCAACCGCTTTATCCTCATCCATCTGTTTGGTCACCTTCTCAAAGAACTCAATAAGGTTTGTGAGGTACAACGTACCCTTTACAAAATCATGTTGACTATCCCTAATCAACTTATTCCTCTCTGGATGATTATAAATCCGATCTCTTATAACCCTTTCCAACACTTGATCCACAACTGAAGTATCGCTCACAGGTCTATCATTTCCAGAGTTGTCTCTACCCCACTTCTTGAACAGGGAACAACATTTGCTATCCTCCAGTCTTCTGGTACTATTCCTGTAGATAATGGTGACATAAAGATCAAAGCCAAAGGCTTTGTACCCCTAATAATTTTGTTGTTGTTACTGAGCACACAAGTTTGTTTTGAAGAAGTGTTGGTAACTACTTTGGTTGCCTAACTCAGAGAAGGTGCATGAATGTCAAGACAAGTTGCTGGGTAACCCAGCTTAGATGGACCAAGTCCTTCACCATGTCAGCAGTTCCTTTTTTGATAGTACTTAGCAATACTCAGTTAGGTACTGGCAAAAGGTTGCCTCATTAAAAATAACTTGTGTTATTGGAAGGTGGTTGAATCACCTCGGTTATTGTACCGTGCTATTGCCAAATTGATTTTCATGTCCACTCAGATTTTTAGCTAGTGGGTTAACAGTGAGAGTTAGGGACTTGTTGCTGCTTGAGTAAGGCGGACTAGACTATTGTAACTCTCGAGATTCATTTAACTCCCATCAGCTGATTCCCACCCATTCCTTTTCTCTCCAGAAGAGCATTCTTGTTCCTTCAAACCCTGAAAACAAAACAATTTGCGCCTCTTCCGATCCCACATTAATCTAGTAGAAAACCCATTTCAGCTTTCCAGTTGAATCAAACCATCCAATGAAAATTGCACTCCGATCCCAAAGATTTAATTGAAGCACAATAAATAACTATACAAATATATATGTGTGTGTGTGTGCAGATCAGTTTAAAGTTCAGAATAGTTGGTTTCTGGTAAGCAAATGATTGGTGTGCTGGTCAGATTAAAATTGCTTCTAAGGTGAGGCCATAAGATACAGGAGCAGGAGTTGGCCATTCAGTCTGTTGAGTCTGCTTCGCTATTCAATGAGATCATGGCTCATCTGGTAACTCTCAATTCCAGTTTCCTGCCTTTTCTCCGTTACCCCTAATTCGTTTACTAATTAAAAACCTAATTTGAATTACACCAGCCACCACAATAGGATTTGAACTGAGTAGCATTATGCTGAAATAAATGGGGCTTTAGATGTATGGATTTGCTGATCCCTATTACATGCAAATGAGCTGTACGCAACCATTGGAATTATTAGATAACAGTTATTATCTGCCTTTCTTTCATCATTGATCATGTTGGGCATTGCCATTCCATCAAATCATCTTTCATATTTAGATAATTTCTGTGAAAGATCATACCTTTTTGCTTTATTTAACTTTAAGTTCAGTTACATAATTAAGCAGTGGTATAAATAGTAATGCATTCTTTTTAATCAGCAGTGCTTACTAACATGCTCTCAGCGTATGTCATGGCAAACTTATGATATATTATGATATTGAGCCAGAGATTGGTGAATCTGTAGATATCATTGCCACAGGAGGTTGTGGAACCAGGTCACTCAGTATATTTAAAACAGAGTTAGATAAGTTCTTGGTTGCCAAGGGGATCAAAGGTTATGGGGAGAAAATGGGAAAATGAGGTTCAACCATGAGTGAACAGCAGAGCAGACTCAGTAAGCCGAATGGTCGAATTTCTGTTCCTAATTAGCACCTTTAAAGAGATTTTAGCTTCATGTTGGGGACCATAATTTTCTGTAATGGTCTTTGTCAAAATTTCAGTGATTATACAGTATTTTTCTAAGTGATCTTTAAAATTAATAAATGCTGTTAATTTGTGGATACCACTATCAATTCCTGTTTTGAAAGGCACTGCCCATGCATGTCATAACTTGGGCAACAAATGCAGGTATTGCCTGTGACATCCACATTTCATGAAGCAATAAAAAAAATTATTCCCCTCAAATTTATGTAAAGACTGATAACACTGTAATGCCTTCCAGCCCTTTAACTTACACTTTTGAGGAAATTGCTTGGAAGTGTAGGAACAGGAAGAAGTAACCCATTCAGCCCTTAAAGCTATTTTTTAATATTTTAATCATTCACACAACATGGTCAACCTGGCAAGGCCAATGTTTATTGCCCACCCCAAATTGCATCTAACTGTGTAGCTTGCTATTTCAGTTGCAGGTAACTATATTAGTTTGGGTCTGCAGATACAAAAGTCGAATCTGGCTCAGGATAGCAGATTTCCTTCCCAGAAGTTAGGCTTTCTACAGAACATGAGTTCTATGTTCTATTTTAGCTTTTTAGTTTGATTTATTTACTTGCTAAGTTTAAAAACCCTATCCACTCTGGTGGAATGTGAACTCATGTCCGGCAATCACGAGTCCAGGCTTCCAGAACGCTAATCCAATAGCATAATCACTATGAAAGTTAATGTTTTTACTTTATTACGCTGTAAGGAACTTTTATTTCAAGTGTTAGATATTTGAGTGTGTGAGGAAGATGTGATCAATCACATTTAAGAGAGTAATTCAAAACTGAAAGCCAATTAAACTCTAACCTTCTCTCATATTTACTAAAAAGTGATTAGACTTTGTAGTCTTGAAGATGCACAACTCCAATTTAGAAACTGAATAATATATTCTACAACACAAGGTGTAATTACTGTCCCCATAAACTATTGACTTACTGTGAGCAACATTACAATGGCAGTTCAAGGTCTTTAGTGTTTCTGATTTACATCAGTGCATAAACCAAATCATAGGTTTAAGGTGGGCAAATTGGAAGGCATTACACAGCTGAGGAGTAATGAAGCACTGAGGAACTTAATAAAAGTTAAGACAATAGTCCTGAAATTTCTCAAAAGTAATAGTGAATTCGCAGAACTTAGTATTTTGAAAGAAATCTAGCATTTTGTGGCAGTGAGGAGAAATGACAAGATTTCTGATTCTTTGCAAATTGCTGGACAATCTGTACCACTCTACCATTAACCTCAATAAAATTGAAAAAAGTTGCAATTGCCTTGAGTCTCTCAATTAAATTTATGACATGTTGTGAAATTGCTGCATTTATGGTAAAAATACAAATCCACTTAGTGCTGGCAATTTATAAGCACCTCCTTCATGATGCAATTTGTGGTCCGGATCTGATACTCAACTTTAGAAGCCCAGAAAGGAAAGTGATTAAACCATGGAGTCTCACACTTAGGAGCAGTAAATTCTTCTGTGCATTTTGAAAATGCTTTTTGTCTATCTTGATAGTACGTTTTGGACCAGAGTTGCCCTCATTTTCAGGATGCAAAGCTTTGACACGCAAAGCTGCAAATAAGATTAAAAATTCAGTGATACTGTAATGTTTGCATGTTGTGTACACCATTAGTCCAGTTGCCTTTCTGGTCTCCTGCACAACCACAAACTCATGATGCAAGAGCAAGGCACAAGGCAATCAGATCCCACTCTGCCAGTTTCAAGGAAAGGCTTGAGAGAGTTAGGTACTCATGGTGTGAGCAATTTGGGTGTGAGAAATTCAGTCTGCATCTCAGAATTATTCTGTGTACCCTATAATGAACATTTCAGTAAATGTTAATGTCAACATTAAGTCCAATTTTTCTTGCGTCCTTGTGACATGAATAAGATGATGAAGTACAATCATATTAGGTGTTAAATGCTTTTCAAAGGTCTTCTGTCCATTTGTCTTTGTACATCATTGTAACTACTAACAATTATGAGGAAGTAGTTATTTCCATGGAGTCGAGCAAACATTTAGAAACTGAAATTGCTATCTTAAGTGATTTGCATTGCATTCACTGACTTCTCAAAAATGATCATTTC
Source organism: Hemiscyllium ocellatum (assembly GCF_020745735.1). Classification (NCBI taxonomy): domain Eukaryota; kingdom Metazoa; phylum Chordata; class Chondrichthyes; order Orectolobiformes; family Hemiscylliidae; genus Hemiscyllium; species Hemiscyllium ocellatum. The sequence continues at coordinate 44,290,168 of NC_083408.1, forward strand.
TGGATTAGAGCAGTGCCATGTTATACCAAATGTAGAAACAGAAAGATAATGAAAAGGAGTGGTGGTGCAAGGGATAGAGGCTTTTAGGTTCCTGAGACATTGAGACCACTTCAGGAATGGGAAAAACCTACACAAATTGCATGAGTTACTGTTGAGAAGGACTGGGGCTAACATCCTCAAGGGCAGATGTACTCATGCTACAAGGAAAGGTTTAGACTAATGTAAAAGGGTTTGGGGTGTTGGCGAAATAAAGATATACTAGCAGCAAAGAGCAGAGACAACATGCATCAGTAGATGGAAGGAACAAATAGCAAAAAAGTAAGGAATTGTGTAGAAAGAGCAGGAATTAGACTGAATGAAAAGCAAAGTCAAATGGCATGATATTAGAATGTATGTGTTAATACAGGGTGTATTAAGAAATAAGGTTCATGAGCTGCAGCCATAAGTTACAACATGGGCCTATGATGTTACTTGGTATCATAAATACCTGGCTTAAACATGGAAGGGGTAAAGGAACTAAGTATTGATGGCCACAATTTATTCGGAAGCGATGATGCGGAAGAGAAAAAGAAGAGGGAGTATTGACAGGATTTGTAGTAGCTATATTAAAGAATCATAGAATGATTATCGAGGAGAAGATGGTGGTGTAGTAGTCATTATCACTAGTTCAGTAATCCAGATGTCCAGGCTCATAATTTGGGAGCATGGAGTTCAAAGCCCACTATCGCATTTGGTTGAATTTTAAGGAGAGATAATGGAATATTCAAAAATTAGTAATCCAGAGTCCCAGACCAATGATCTCCTTCACATTCATGGAAGTCTGAAAATGCTGAATCTCGTCTGATCTCAGAAATTAAACAGATTCTAACCTGCTTAGTACTTGGATGGGAAGACTGCCTGGGAATATCAAATGCAAGCCGGCTTCAAAGAGAGCTCTTGTGGCACAGTGGTGTCCCTGCTTCCGAGGCAGAAGGCCCAAGTCCATACACCATCGGCTCCAGAGTTGTATCATAATGTCTCTGAACAGGTTAATTGAAAATATCCATAAAGATGACAGAAGGGCTTAATAATTCAAAGACAGAATACATTTAGGGTAGATTCAAGATGGGATTTTACAATAATCGTCCAATTAATGAGGAGATGGAAGAGAAAATCTCTAGACAAATTTCTGGAAAATACAAAAAAATTTAGAGCAATAATCATTCAAGATTTTGTTATGAATGTGACTTTTCTTGGCTTCAGGGCTCCAGTGCAAGTGTTTCCATGATGTTATTTCTGTGAAGGCTGAGAACTCCAATTCCCAACATGGGCTGGGACTTCTAGTGCATGCATAGAATGAGACGAGCTACGAGCTCAGACCAACCTCCTGAATTTTCCTTGGCCATTGCAAAAGTTGGGGAGTCCCATGACAGGAAAGTAAGTCAGATTGACAGGAGCAGAGAAACAGACTCCAGGCAGGAAATTGCTGCTGGTGGGAAAGCGGCTGAAGGCCATTGGGTCTGTGTAGCTCAGGAAGAGGTCCCAGGAGCTGTTTGGTAGCTTTGTGCAGTTAGAAGTAGTCTTGGAGAGCTGAAGTCGTGGTGAAAGGTTGATGGCTGTGTTGGAAAGAGCTGGGACTTAGATAAGTCCCTGGGAATCACTGATTGTTCGCTTGGGAGTGATTGAAGTGTATAAGAGGAAACAGAAAGATTAGCAAAGCACGTACATGAGAACTCAGAAACCTCTTCGAGTCATAGAGATGGACAGCACAGAAATAGACCCTTCGGTCCAACTCATCCATGCAGACCAGATATCCCAACCCAACCAGCACCCAGCCCATATCCCTCCAAACCCTTCTTATTCATATACCCATTCAGATGCCTTTTAAATGTTGCAATTGTACTAGCCTCCACCACTTCTTCTGGCTCCCAAATTATGAGCCTGGACACCTGGATTACTGAACTAGTGATAATGACCACTACACCACCATCATCTTCTCGATAATCATTCCTACATATACCACCCTCTGCGTGAAAAAGTTGCTCCTTATCCCTCTTTTATATTTTTCCCCTCTCACCCTAAACCTATGCCGTCTAGTTGTGGACTCCCCCACCCCAGGGAAAAGATTAGATTAGATTCCCTACAGTATGGAAACAGGCCCTTCAGCCCAACAGGTCCACATCAACCGTCTGAAGAATAACCCACCCAGACACATTCCCCTGCCCTATACTTACCCCGACTAATGCACCTAACACTATGGGCAATTTAGCATGGCCAATTCACCTGGCTAGCACATCTTTTGGAGGAAGCCGGAGCACCCAGGGGAGAATGTGCAAACTCTACACAGACTGTCACCCAATGCGGGAATTGAACCAGGATCCCTGGTGCTGTGAGGCAGCAATGCTAACTACTGAGTCACCATGCTCCCCCTGCGGCAAAAGGACTTTGCCAAAAAGATTTTGTCTATTTACCTTATCCATGCCCCTCATGACTTTATAAACCTCTTTAAGGTCACCCCTCAGCCTCCGATGCTCCAGGGAAAATATCCCCAGTTTATTCAACCTCTCCCGATAGCTCAAATCCTCAAACCCTGACAACATCCTTGCAAATCTTTTCTGAACCCTTTCAAGTTCCACAAGATAGGAAGAAGACCAGATTTGCACGCAATATTCCAAAAGTAGCCTAACCAACATCCTGTCCAGCTGCAACATGACCTCCCAACTCCTGTATTCAATACTCTGACCAATAAAGGAAAGCATACCAAATGCCTTCTTCAGAATCCTATCTACCTGTGACTCTACTTTCAAGTAGCTATGAACCTGCAATCCAAAGTGTCTTTGTTCAGCAACACTCCCTAGGACCTTACCATTAAGTGTATAAATCCTGCTAAGATTTGCTTTCCCAAAATGCAGCTCCTGGTATTTATCTAAATTAAACTCCATCTGCCACTTCTCAGCCCATTGGCCCAAGTGATCAAGATCCCATTGTAATCTGAGGTAACCTTCTTCCCTGTCCACTGCACCACCAATTTTGGTGTCATCTGCAAACTTACTAACTGTACCTCTTATACTCACATCCAAATCGTTTATCTAAATGATGAAAAGTAGAGGACCCAGCTCCGATCCTTGTGGCCCTCCACTGGTCACAGGCCTCCAGTCTGAAAAACAACCTCCACCACCATCCTCTGTCTTCTACCTTTGAGCCAATTCTGTATCCAAGTGGCGAGTTCTCTCTGTATTCCATGAGATCTAACCTTGCTCACCAATTTCCCATGATGAGCACCTTACTGAAGTCCATACAGATCATGTCCACCACTCTGCCCTCATCAATCCTCTTTGTAACTTCTTCAAAAAACTCAATCAAGTTCGTGAGACATGATTTCCCACGCACAAAGCCATGTTGACTATCCCTTGCCTTTCCAAATACATGTACATCCTGTCTCTCAGGATTCCCTCCAACAACTTGCCCACCACCAACGTCAGACTCACTGGTCTATATTCCCTGGCTTGTCCTTCTCACCTTTCTTAAATAGTAGCACCATGTCAGCCAACCTCCAGTCTTCCAGCACCTCACCTGTGACTATCGATGATACAATTATCTCAGCAAACACATCCCTAGCTTCCCACGGTATTCTCAGATATACCTGATCAGGTCCTGGGGAATTGTCCACTTTTATGCATATCGATACATCCTCCTCTGTAATATGGGCATTTTTCAAGATATCACCATCTATTTCCTAACATTCTATATTTTTCATGTCCTTTTCCACAGTAAACACCAATGCAAAATATTCGTTTACTATCTCCCCCATCTCCTGTGGCTCCACATAAAGGCCGCCTTGCTGATCTTTGAGGAGCCAATGTTTCTCCCTAGTTACCCTCATGTCCTTAATGTATTTGGAAAAAACTCTTCAGATTCTTACAAATTTATAAAATGTATAAGGATAATTAAAAGAATTCTTGGAATGATTGGTGGCAAAATAGGAGTGTGGAGGCAGAGGGTGTGACTGGGGTTCAAAGAAGATATTGCAATGGAGGAAAGGGTAGAGATACTGAATGATGTAAAAATTGAGAGAAGATGAAAAATGGGTTTGCATTTGAGGAAGACTGCGATGTACTAATGTCACTAGGACAGTAATCCAGAAGCACAAGCTAATGCTCTGCATGTCGGGATTCATAAGCCTCCACAACAGATGATGGAACATAAATTCAATGAGAAAAATCTGGAATTGAAAGCTGTCAGTAATGAAGTTACCTTGAAACTATCATCAATCACTATAAAAACCCATTTCATTCATTAACATCCTTTAAAGGAAGGAAATCTGCCATTCTTACCTTTAACTGGCATCCCTGTAACTCCAGACTCTCATTAAAGCGTTTGACTTTTAAATACCCTCTGAAATGCAACGTAGCTCAGAACGGAAATTAAGGAGGGGTAACAAATGCTGGTCTTGCCAGTGATATCCATATACAATGAACAAAAACTGTAAAGTTAACAAGTCATCTGGTCCATATAAGATGTATTAGAAATTGCTGAGGAAGACAAATATCAAAATAGCAGAAGATCTGACCAGGCTGTCAGTCCTTCCTGGATATTGGAATAGAGGACCAGAGAATTGGAAAGGTTAAGTCCCTATCAAAAATAAAATTAAACATAATTATCGTCTAACATCAGTGAGAAGAAACTTGCTTGAGGTCACTATCAAGAGAAAAATTAAGCCTCATTGGGGAGGCACATGATTTATTAATAGAAACAGCAGAGATTTGTTAAAGGCAAATTGTGAAGAAAGTGAGGACTGCAGATACTGGAGATCAGAGTCAAGAGTGTCGTACTGGAAAAGCACAGCAGGTCAGGCAGCATCCGAAGAGAGGAGGATCGATATTTCGGGCATATGCCCTTCAGTATTTCTGATTGAAGGGCTTTTGACCGAAATTTCGATTCTCCTGCTCCTCAGAGCAGCCTGTCCTGCTGTGTTTTTCCAGCACCACACTCTTGATTCTGATCTGCAGTCCTCACTTTCTCCTAGTTGATTTCAACCCTACCACAAAGACTCTTCCAAGGATGCCTACCTTGAAGAAGTTCTCCTCTTCTCGCTATAAGGATCTCAGTGAGTCTCTCTCTTACTGCAACCACACCCCCCACCTCAACACCCCTAGGTCATTTCCTCTGCCCTGAAGCTTTTCAACCATGTCCTGAAGCAGACTGCTACCTGTTGTGCTTTTCCAGCACTACATTCTTCACTAAAGTCAAATCGTATCTGACTAACCTAATTCACGTCTTTCATGAAGGAACAGAGCCTTGCTGAATTTACTAGTTATTCAAAATCTATAAGCAATTTAGAATAACTTGACTGTGGCAACCTGTGTTTGTAATTGCCATAGGGATCAGAGACATACTAGATCTCATGGTGGAAAGAGTTAATGTGGATTTGTAAATAATATCATTTACATGTTGGTACTCTCCACCAGCTTCACGGGAAAGGTGAAGTCTTCACCTGTACATTTGTTGTGTGTACTATTTTTAAATAAATAGGGAATGGTTGATCTAACAAGGAAAGGCAATATTGACCAGCTTCCGTCTTACACCCAACCACAATAAGTGGTGGCAGCAGGTGACTGAATAAAAGGGAAGAATGGTCAGTGAGCAAAAGCAAATAAATGAAGCAACAAAAACAAGAAAAGAATAGAAAAGACATTACCATTACCCAAGTACTTAAAGAAAGTTGTAGTCCAGAACCAGGTTGAGCAGTGGCTGACCTGGCATTAGAGATTTACAAGCTGACAACAATGTCCAGTAAAAAGCAGGACTGTAATCTCTTACATGCAGTAAAGCTTGCATGCAGATGATTTCTTAATCAGACAGGATCAATAAGGAAACAACAATGTAATACAAAGTAATTAAAGCATTTGATGATTACTTCAATCGCTACAAAAAACATGACCGTTGAGCAGTTGAAGTACAATAAACCTGTCCAGGAACTGGGGGAGAGTGTCACTTCATTTATTAGTGATTTCTACATGGCTGGCAGAGAATTGTAAATATGCAAATTCAAAAGAATAATTAATTAGAGCTCAAATTGTTGTGTGACTCTTAAATTAGGATTTTTTCCAGCTGAAGGATAAATTGACTTTGTCGAAGGCTGTTTAGTTGATCAAATAAACAGGTTGTAAAACAGAACATAATGGGGACCTGTTGGCAAAAACGTCGTGTTCCATGGGGTTCTTTAGGCTCTGGAATGAAGCATGGCTGCACAGAAACTGAGGAAAGGGAAAGAATGTGATTCCCACCTTTACCAAATGCTATTAGTATGCTGAGTGAAAGAATGCCCTGCCTAAACTGAGTACCATCTTTGTAAAATGTATGGTCATTACAATACAGGGTATCATAGCAAGATGTTTGGATTTCAAAAATAAAAAGTAAAACCTATAAATGTTGGCAAAATCCAAGAAATAGAAGATCATAATGATATACAAATGCAATTCCTCGATGAGATTCAAGCACCAACTGAGAGTTGTTGAATTACAGAAATTTTAGTAAATGGACGCAAAAGATGTTTCAGCTGAACAGTGGAGCTCGTGTTTTATTTCTTCCCAAGGATGAACAGTGGTCCGAGCGGAATCTCCAACCATCAAGTGTGAAACTCCATGGAGGCTTGCAACTTAGTCAGGAAAGCAGATGACTGCCACAGTTCAATACAGTGAGAAGAAAATCTCAGAAACCTTGTCTGTGATCCAGAAGCAGAGTTGTTCACTCATAAGTAAATGAGCTTGTACAGATTTGCAGCAAAATTACCGAACAGAGAAATTGGGAAGACAAGCAAATCCTAAAGATTCTTAGAGCTGAATTTTGCAAAATTATTCAAAAAGTTTGAAAAGCTGAAAACCACTCATATCAACTATGTCCTGAAGCAAAGTCTTTATGTTTGTTTGCACACTGACAAAAGTTCCTTACAAACTTGGCAAATGGTAAAGCCAGAAGTTGACTTACTGTCACAACACAGAATTACCCCACGTGTAACAAACCTATGAGTTGGTATTCCAGTGTGGTTCTCGTCCTGAATGAAACTAAATGAATCACCAAGAATCTGTGTAGATCACTCATGGTTGAACCAAGCTTCAGAAAAATTATTTTGACCTAAACTTTCAACCAAACAAAAAACAGATTCCTTCTAGTAAGATTAAAGGTGGCTGCCACATTCTAGGAAGCATTTGCAATGATCGCAGCTATGCTGTCTGAAAGGTATCATTCTTTGATGGGTTGGGGACATTTATTCAAGCCTTTGATATTGCTATCAAACAATGATACACAGTTGAACCTACTTTCTGAAAATCATGCTGAATTTTTTCATGACATTATCTTGGTTTTTGGCCTATAAAGTAGAAGATCTGTGATGTTGTCAGTACTGCATTTAGATAGCTGAAATAGAAGACCTGTTTTATGTGTGCAGATAATGGGATCATTTTGTTAACTTTTTTTATTTATCTCATAAGATATTTTCTTCCCATCTGAGTCAATGGGATTGACGCTTATTCTCTAATATATAGTCCATATATAGCAGTCATCTGTTAATTATTATTAATTCTATATGAAATGTAGGCAGATTGAGGGCATTAAATGGGGGTTCACATTTAAACTTCAGTGTGGTGCAGTATCCTTGCCTCTGGTCTAGGAGGCCCAATTTTCAAGTCCTACCTGCTCCTGAGAAGTGTAATACCATCTCTGAGCAGGTATATTAGAAAAAGCAACTATAAACATGAATATGCAGAAGTCCTAATCCTGCAGGTATTTTAAGCTAAATATCAAAAATTGTTTGCTTCCCAATACTTAAGTTCATGAGGTGATTTCCTGGGGTTTTATTTTCCATTCCTCATTGTCAAAATATCATCATCTATTTGATTTGTTTTAACCTCTGGTTCCCACTGTCTGGTGTATTTGAGCAAACATTTGCAGAAAACAGGAAAACAAACTTGATAGTAATTTTGCCATTGATGTAAATGAGCATCAAAATCATGAGCAGAGTACATTGGGCCATGCACGTCATTTTGCTATAATGCGACAGTTGAGTTCCTCTGTAACCCCGTACTACAGAATATTTTGCTATGGAAAACCACTATAGAAAATAGCGCTGTAGAAAATCGTTAATACAAAATCACTATACCTGTTCAGGAGGAAGTTTGCATTATCCAAACAACGCACACAATTTGTCAATAGCGTTATAGCCAAATTGCACTGACAAAACGCACATTATAGCAGAATGACCTGTACTATTTTCATGGGTGGAAAAATTGAGAACCCAAACCTCCTGGTTTCAAGTGATTGTCAAAAAAAGCAAGAGGCATAAGTGAAAACCCTTTTTATTCGTAAGTTAGCATCATGAAAACACTGTTTTGTGGTGTGATGGAGGCAGATTCAATTATGGATTTCAAAAGAGAACTGCATAAGGAGAAAAACCAATGGGAAAAAAACGTCGGCAAGGCTGCAGTGACAACGTAGGATTGTAGGCTAGTTGGTGAGCTTTTACAGAGAGCAGACATAGACCTGAGATTCTGAATGATCTCTTTAATTTTGTAACCATTCATAATTCACTGTATGTATTCATTAGGGAATTTCTATGCAGTCTAAATGAGATAATGTATGTCAAAAATGGTACTCAAATGATATACAAAAAATCCAGACAACAATTGAATATATCTGCATGTATTGTTAAAACTATCTTTGTTCAAAATACAATCTCAGCAAATAAGTAGGAAAATAGTTGAGACCAAATATATTTTCAAAAGTGACTTCATTTTTTGTATTTGTCTGCTGTTGTATAATTTCTGTACTGTACTCAACTAAAACAGAAATTCCAAAGCTGAGCATTTGTCTTGTACTTCCACATAATAACCTATGATATCTGCTTTTGTAATTTATGTCAGGCACTGGTAGGTTTACTGAATAGCTACTTTGTGGTGGTCTTCACAATGGAAGTTGAGAAAAAAAATCAGAGATTCAAGAGAAATAAAAAATAAATCAAGGGAAGGAACTAATTCAACTCTACAGAAGAAACAAAGAATTACAGTAAATTGGGTGCTGTTAAAGATAGACAGACCTCCACAATAAAAGCACATGAGGGAATTGATGATTCATCAGTCCTAGCCATCCAAATCACAAGCAGTTCAGGAATTGTCTCTTTGTCAATATTGTCAATTTCATTTAATTGTTTTACAAAGTAGGAGAAATAAACTGGAAATTTAGATACCTGTTGGCTTAAGGTCAGTTGTGGGGAGGTTTGTAGGGGGACAGAGTGACCAAACATTTATACAAGTATGAGCTAATTAGAAGCAGCCCAGATTTGTAAAGGGAGAGTCATAAATGACATACCTTGATGAACCTTTGAGCAGATAACTAATGCATTAGGTAAGTGATGTTATTTTCTGTAGGTATTATTATAGATTGTTATATATCACAGATTATTTGTAGTACCTGTCATCACTCAGGTGATAACACACTGACTTCTGAATCAAAAGCTTGTGATTCAATTCCCACTCCAGAAATTGAGCTCAAAAATCAAAGCTGACTATTCACTGCAGTGGAAAAGTGTTGGGGTATGATGGCCAACATGTTGCTGTTTTTAAGAACATTATCTGTTCAGTGACTACCTCTATTTATTGATTTCACTTTAAAAGCACTTCATTGGCTGTAAAACCCTTTTCAATGTACTCTAATCATGAAGGGTACTATATAAAGTTCGCCAGGATTACGAATATCTCTTAGGGAAGAAAAAATCTGCTCACTCACCTGAAATGGTCTACATGTGACTGCAGACCCACAGCTACGTGGTTGACTTATCTACCCTTTGAAATGATTTAGCCAAGCCATTCAATTGTTTTAGCATTTCTGGATTTGTCCTTTCCCACCAGCACAAGTGGTGACACAGTGGTATACAGTAAGGAGGGAGTTCTCAACAATGGCTGTGGATCCCTTGAGGTCTCCTGGAACTTTGTTGAATTTGGACAAAGAAACCTCCTAATTGCCAGAAATCAATTACTACTCCACGAGTGTACTTTTAATCATCAGTGAAATGATAGGACTCATCACCAGCAGTGATATCAAGCAACATATTTTTGCTACTAATCTGCTCACTGATTCTCAGTTTGATGTCCACAGATGCCACTCAGCTCCTGACCTCATTTTATCCAAGCATGGACAAAAGAGCTGAATTTCCAAAAGTGAGGCGAGATACTACCTTTGACACTAAGATCATATTTGACCAAATATGGCATCAATAAGCTGCAGTCAGTAGGAATCAGGCAAAACTCTCAGCTGATGGCAGTCCGAAGATCATCATCATAGGATAATAGTCGTGATTGTTTGAGGGACTCAACTTCAGGGACACCTCTGCAGGAGTTCCTCAGGGTAATGTCTGAGACTCATCCATCTTTAACTGGATCAAGATCTTTAAACACCGCCTAACAATGCCAAGATTGCAGCTTACCACCACTTTCTCAAGTACAAGTACGGATGTGTAATAAATGTTGGCTTAACCAGCGAAACCCTTATCTCATGAATAGTTCGACAAAAATTTAAAAATCATACGACACCAGGTTATAGTCCAACAGGTTTATTTGGAAGATTGCTGTTTGTTCAATATATCTCATCAGTGTATGACACTGTGATCTTTTGTGATAAATTCTGTGTCCTATGATCATACTCCATTAGCTGCCTGACGAAAGATCTGCGCTCCAAAAGCTTGTACTTCCAAATAAACCTGTTAGACTATAACCTGGTGATTTTTAACTTTGTCCACACCAGTTCAACAACAGCACCTCCATATCTTGAAAAAATTGCAACTCTTTATTTCAACTTTCTTCATAGACTTCCTGTAGGCATTTGACAAGTTAATTTAAAAAAAATGTTTGGAACGGAAAGATGGCTGGGAAAGCAATTGGTTATGACATAAGGGTTAGATAAAGCTATCCGACGTATTCAAGTTGGCAGGCGACTCATGGTGTACTCCAGGGTTTAGCTCAACATATTAAATGTAAAAGAAGAATAAATGTAAATAGCACGCTGTTGTAGAATGCAACTTAGATATAAGGTAGTTCAGGGTAAAATATGGATCATTAATGTTACAGGAACGGAAAATTGCAGTTAACTAAATTCATTATCGATGTTGATGAGAAATGTATTTGGAATAATTTTTTTTAAAAACTCATGATAGATATATAAATAACCCACAAGAAACAGTTGTTGTTCAGTAAACATTAAAATAGCCCAAAAGTAGAATTAATGTCTTGAATTAATGGCTTTCAAATCAAAGTTAAATTGACTTTTTCCTTGTCTAACTTCCTTTATTACTCCTTGCAGACAGTGCTACAAAAATGCTAAGTTGGTCACCTCTTGATCAGTTTTCCTTTGGGAATTCGAAAATGAATATAAACTTGGCAGAAATAACTACCTAAGCCAAGAAAAGAAGTTATAAAAGTACAGAAAATAATCTAGCCAGTTGAGAGGAATTTCAATATGTCACAGGAAGTCAGCTGGAATGGGAAATGATGAATGTTTGACAAATGATGTCAATAATGCTATTTGTAAACTGCTAGATTACTCTAGTTGGATTTAATTTTAATTCACCAAAGCTAGAAATTAACTTGGATGAGTTGGATTGAAAATTTTCCAGGTTGTTATTCAGACAATTTATTCATTACCAGCGGGCTTTTTACATAGCACTTTGAAATAGATATATGTGATTTTATTCTAATTAATTTGGCCAACAGAGCTTTTTCTTTAAATATTTACATCTATCCTCTTAATTGGATGTGCATATTATCAAGAAGGACAGTCCTGAGCATCCAAGGAAAATGGAATAAATTTAAAGACATACAATTTCCTCAATTGTATGGCTCTGCAGTTAAACATTACATGAAAATAACATAAGAATTTTATGGAAAATTAGCTGAATGTTCCAGAGATTGAGAATCCTGTGGCAGGTAACTCACCTGACTCCCCAGAGACTGTTTACTACTTACAAGGCACAAGTCAGAAGTGATTGGAATGCTTCCCACTTGGCTGGATGGGCATAGCTCCCGCAGCACTTGAGAACCTTGACAATGTCCTACTTGATTGACACCTGAAGCATTCATTCCCACTGCCACGAGCACAGAGTGGCAACAGAGTTGAACCATCCACAAGATGTGCTTCCACAACTCACCAAATTGTTTGACAGTACCTTCCAAACCCGCAAGTTATACCACCTGGAAAGGCAAGAACAGCAAACGTATAGGAATACCCCTCCACATCACACATTATCCTGACTTGCAACTTTATCAGCATCCTTTCACTATGACAAAATCCTATAACTTGTTTCTTCTAGAGAGAATACACCATCACCTTGACAGCAATTAGTGATGGACAATAAATGTTAGTCTTGCCAACAATGCTCAGATCCTAAAAGTAACTTGAAAAAAAATCTATTTAATTCACAATGGAGGATGCTTTCATTTTTGTTGCTGTTTTTGATTAAATGTAGTGTCATATAAGTTTCAGCGAATTTATATTCTTTTCTCCTATATTCTCTCAGACTTTTAAGGAAGTACTAAGTAATTTCAGCATCAGTTGCCCTCAGTGTAACAACTAAATAATTATTCTTAATTTATTACCTGGGATGGTGAGTAATGGTGGAACTTGAGAATAACATCATAGAAAAGCATGTCCCAAGTCTCAACCAATATCCATACCTGTAAATTCCAGCAGGGTTCAGCAAAAATTAATCACTATGCAAATATTTCTTTGCTTCTCCTTCACTGAACAATTCTGCAGTGTTATTTCATTTCTGATTGTATCTATATGTATAAGTAATTGCATTTGTTTCACACTTTATGTCTTGAAGCAACTTAGCCGAGATTTACTTTCAAAGTATAGTCACTGTTGTTGTGTAACTAATATTCTTATAACAAGATCTTAAACAATTGACAATTTCTGCATCAGTGGGGTTAGTTAGGAATAAGTGTTGTGAACTATTAGTCCAGAGACCCAGGTAATGTTCTGAGGCCCTAGGTTCATATCACAGTGTGACTGTTGGTGAAATTTGATTTCAATAAAATCTGGAATTAGTAGTCTAATGATGACCATGAACCATTGCTGATTGTCAGAAAAACCCAACTGGTTCACTAATGTCCTTTAGGGTAGGAAATCTCCTACATGTGACTGCAGACCCACTGCAATCTGGTTGGCGCTTCACTGCCCTCTGGGCAATTCAGGATGGACAATAAATGCTGGCCTAGCTAGTGATACCCACATCCTTCAAATTAATCATAAAAAGAAGTAATCAGTGAGATTTATATATATACTTTTAATATTGGTTCCTCTGAGCTTAGATTTCTGGTTTTGAGTTAGTAACTGGCAGGATTTTTTTCCTTGGGGATCTGAAGATATTAATTAACTTACAAGTATGGTAATAGTTTTTCAAGAACAGTTTTTGAAGTTTGGCTGTCGAGTGAATGGATTTATGCATTAATGGCCTTCTGTTTGTTTGAGAGTGCTTTCAAGTCAGCTTGGTAAATATTGGGGTCTCAAAGGTTTATTAATGTGTTCTAGAACGTTTGCTTAAAAATAAGGGAAGTACCTATAACTGATTAGATTTTTGGTTGCATTTTTGACTTTGAGGGGGTGAGTTCTATGAAGACCTGGTATGAGTGTTATTCAAGAGGTATTTTGATTACTGTACAATTTGTGGAGTTTTGGATTCTATACAAATGCTGTTTTCTTTCTTTTCCATTTATAAAGGAGTGTTTTGGGATTAATGAGATTATGCTTTTACTGGGAGTTTAAAGTCTTTGAATTTGTGTTATAAATAGGTAGTCTGGATTATCCCATTTTGTCTTCATTCCTTTTGTAATCAACTTGTTAAATCAAAATCTGCAGCATTGCATGCTTATGTTCAGCGAGAGACCAGTTTGTCAAATCCAAAACAAACAAAATTATAATCTGTCAAATTCCTGTCCTGTAATAATGTCATAATTATCTTACCAAAATTTGGGAGAATAATCATGGATTTCTTCAGTCTATGTCATGAGATCTTTTAGATCCACCTAAATGGAATGGTGGCATCCTGACTTTACATCTCATTCAGAACATCGCATCTTGAGTTTCTGGTCTGTAAGATTGATTAGAACAAGGAACAGTATATTTACCAACTGAGGCATGTGGAGAGTTCCCCCAAATCAAACTGCGAAAGATGGACTTTATAGCTAAATGAGAATAAAGAAGAAAGGCAACTTTCCTCCTGAGTATGTTCAATATATTTAACTTCAGTATTTCAACATCTCAGGGCATCAAACACAATTACCGTTAATTTGTAGTCAGCAATCATGACTGACAGTTTATACACAGCAAGATAGCACACATTTTTTAGCTATGGTTTTGATTCACCCTCTTCTGAAAGATAGTTCCTTCAACAATATAGTGTGCCAGGTGGATTACATGCTCAGGTCTGTAATGAATCTTGAATCAGAACTTTCAGGTTCAAGACAAAAATACAATTAATGTTCCAAACTATGCCACATGATTGATGATTGACCAGAAGTAAGTAATTCTGTCCTTCAAGCTTGCTCTACCATTTAATATGATCACAATTGATCTCTCCCAGGCCTCAACTCCACTTTCCTACCTGCTCTCCATAAACCTCTAACCCATTTTTAATTAAAAGTCTATCTATCTCCTCCTCAAAATTATTCAGTGACCTGACATCTAATGTAATCCGGTGTAACGGGTTTCACAGATTCACGACCTTTTGAGAGAAGTAATTTCTCCTCATCGCTGACATTTGCAGCATGCATGGGTTTTTTCTTTTAGGTATCTGGCTCAGCTTCCAAGTTTGTTTATAGTTTCCAACTGCAGCTTTGACTGAGACAGATAAACTCGTACAGGCCAGTCACTCAAGGCTTTCCTGGATTATTTCACATACTCATACAATTGCAAGTAGCTCCAGTGGAGACACCTCCAAATTTTTCTTGATATAACATTGGAATTTGGCCTCATTAATATAAACAAATATAATAAATAATTAGCTTACTGGAACACTGATTTTTTTTTAGCCAAAAGTGTTGTTTATTGTTCACAATTTCTGCCTTTTCCAATCACCTCAAAGCCAAGCCAACAAAAAGCAAATTTCACTATTTGGGATTATATGTTTTTGAAAGTTGCAATCAATGCGCTCCTTTATTTTTTGAGAACCGAAAATCTGTACTGAACAATTGTAACTTATTTAAATGCAGTTTAAATTATGTTTAAGTTAGGAGTTCAGGTAGCATTCCTCTACTAGCCTTAATTTATTGATGGACAAACAGCAGAAATGCTGACCCTGTTAATTTTTCTTTCTAAACCCAGGCCACAGTGCAGTTGACATCAGCAAGGTAGCACGACGACACCGCATGTCTCCATTTCCTTTAACTTCGATGGATAAAGCCTTCATCACCGTGTTAGAGATGACCCCAGTTCTTGGCACTGAAATAATCAACTATCGAGGTAGGATTGAGAATTGAAGATTGCAATTTGCCTTTAAGATTTATAAGTGGCTTCACTATTAAGCATTTATCTAAGGTTAAATTTGTACCATAATATCTTGAGGCCAGATGGAAGTAAATTTAATCAAATTGGTTTTATTGCATTTTTTCAAAATCCAGAAATGGTGACCAAGTGTTTGTTGATGTGCATAATACAAATGCAAATCATTGTTTATAATGGTTGGACTTTAAACTTCTGCCTTCCTTTTGATTTTTTGTGAATGTTTGCTTTAGAGTTCAGTCTTCTTATTATGAAGTTTTAGTGCAACCAAATTTTAATATATAACAAGCTAGGCGTCTACTCAGACACATCACTGGCAAGTGCAATACTCAAACTTTTGCGCTGCTTCCCAGATTCAATGGATCTTAATAATGAAGAACACCTGTTAGGATAGTCAACTCTGTTTAGCTCTTAAAGGTTAAAAAACAGTCTAGTATCTAGATAAAATTCACAGAAGTGGGAGAGCCTGTAAGAGCTCATTTTAGCCCACATTTTTCCAGTGTTGTTATATCCTTGTAGCATCCTTTTGTTTCTGATGGAGCATCAATGCACTTTTTGCAGTAAGACTAAAGAGCAGACCTACCAGTAAAATGTTACTCATCCATTAATCTAACCTTATCACAAGACAGATGTAATGAATGGTGGGCATAATTCACCAGCCTTATTGTTTCAGTTGCAGGCTTAGTCAAGAAATCTTATCCTGCAACACTTCAAAAGAATCAAGGTTACAAGGAGCAAAGTTTCTTGATTGACCTTCTATAACAGTTTTGTATTTGAGGAAATAGCACCCTTTGCATTCTAGAATTTATACTCCTTCAGTATAAGTAATGGACATTGCAAATGCTTACACTATCAGTTAAAATCCAGTGCGCCCTAAGAAAGATCTGTTTACCGATTGTCATTCGGTCGTAAAAAACTTGAATACTGCTTTTTGTCTTGTATTTATGAGGACAATACACAAGCCTGACCAATGCGAATGAAAAGCAACATTTATACCATGTGAGAGGAGAAAGTTGATTAGTTGACAAGTGGACTCTGATTGAGACATCGCCATGATAATGTAGCAGTCAGAGGATGACTGGTAGTTAACTGCCAAACTTTGGTTCAATCTTAAACCAGGCAGGTTGACACTAATTAGTCAAGGCAATGTCCTGAGAAATGAACCAAAGCATGGCTGCAATTATTTTGTTATCCCAAAACAGTTAAAGTATAATTATATTCTACCTTTGATCTCTCCTGGGCTGTCCTGAGCCTATACATGAACATGTGATGAGAGAGGAAGAGATTGTCGAATGATCAAAACTGCATTAGACAAATTTCCAGATCTTTAAACCATTACAGCAATTTCTTCTCCTGCTCGAAGAAAGGTCTTTCCTCTTTGGTCTCTTAGTTTTGCCAAAACTTTGAAACTGCGCCTCTAGCTTCTCTGTGGAATCATTAAACAGCATTCAGAAATTAAAGCTGTCAGCATTTTGTTGCTTGGTTGATCCATTCTTCATCAGATTACTGAGGAGCCAGATGTAATAATCACAGTTGGTACTGAACAACGAGTGTCAGAATGCACTGTACCTCAATTAAAAAGAAGCTATGTTCTTTGCAGTTTATGTGATGACATAGCAACAAGCCTGTCGCTCCCAAGGTTGTTGTATAAAGTAATTCAGACAAAAATAAATGAACATTAATATAACAGGGGATTAATAAAACTAGAACCGAGCACTTAACAATAAGTTTGCCCAGATGATCTATGATAATGCAGTATGCTGCTCATGGCAGACCTGTGCAATGCTTTGTCTGATCCAAAAACAAATTGCCTCCATAGCTGCACAAATATCTGGCAAAGCACGATAAAGTAGTTCCATCAGAATCACAGCTTACAGCCCTAGCATAAAATCTATCATACCATGGCATTTTAAATTTATTTTGTTTTCTTTAAACAGACCCAGTTTGGCTTTAGGTTAGAACAGATTTTGACAGGGGGTCCTGGACTTGTTACAGTACAGGAAGAGAAGAACATGTGCAGTTCTATCTGCAAGAACATTTCTTGTTTACACTGAGCGCACAACCTATTGAGGAACTAGATGTTCCTACAGCTTTTGTGAATGACGCATATCACTGGGGTAGTACACCCAGCATGTTGTTCATCTGTCTTTTCAAAATTGTAACTTTGTCTTAGTGCAGTGAGAAGCCTTTTCAGTTTTGTTGCGCTTTTTTTAATGTTCGGTTGAATGCTTTGGTTTGTAGCCTATTGATGAAAGTTACATTTTCAGTCATTTACAAGTCTAATTCATAGTTGTACCATCTTTAAAGTGCATTGAAGCACACAGATTCTAATCACAAGCTTGTGTAACAAAACATTAAATCTTTTGTGCATAGCTCATAGATTTACTATCATATTCCATGTATTATTCTTTGGGCAGTAGACTGGGATATAGTCTATCTGGACCTGGGGATTTGGTCATTTTTATGTCTGCCAAAACCTCCAATAACTCCTCACTCCCTATGTCAAACTGCTCAAGAGCTGCACAGACCCTCTTCCTGAATTCTGTATCAACATGCTCCTCCTCCAAAGTGAAGACAGACGTGAAGTCCCTGGTTAACACTTTATTAATATCCTCTGGTTCTGTACACAGACTTCCCCTTGGTCCCTAATGGGTCCTAATCTTTCCCAGGTAAACCTCTACCCCTTGAAATAGTTATAGAATACCTTGGGATTCTCACTAACCTTGTCCCTTTGTCTTCTCGTTGCTTTCTTAAGTCTATGCACTTTCTGTACTCCATTATGTCCTCCATTGATTTGCTTCCTTTATTTTGTTAAAAACTCTCTCTTCATTTTTATTCAGTCTTGAATATTGCAAAAATTCAAATGTTGTCTTGGCTTGTTGTTCCCATATTTCACCCTAATGGGAACACATTAGACTCATATTGTGCCCAAGCCTGTTTGTAATCCTACCACCCACCACCATTGTTCTGCCATAGGTTTAGCCAGAAATAGCTCATCCTAGTCTCTTTAGATTAGATTAGATTACTTACAGTGTGGAAACAGGCCCTTCGGCCCAACAAGTCCACACCGACCCGCCGAAGCGCAACCCACCCATACCCCACATTTACCACTTACTTAACACTACAGGCAATTTAGTATGGCCAATTCACCTGACCTGCACATCTTTGGACTGTGGGAGGAAACCGGAGCACCCGGAGGAAACCCTTTAGTCAGAAGTCACACAACACCAGGTTATAATCCAACAGGTTTATTCAAAATTACAAGCTTTCTGAGCACTTCTCCATCACGTTATGAAGTGCACAGTCACAGAAAGATCATTGCAAGATAATTCTAGGTAATTAACAGTGTCAAAAGATAATACAAATGATGTGAGTAGAATGTTGACAAGCTAAATAACAAGTCTTTGCAGATGATCAAGAGTGTCAAATGGTGTGAGTAAAGTGTGAACAGCTGAACAGAAAGTAAAGGGATAATCTATGATCTGATTAATTAAGGTAAAGAGATAATTATAAAAAATCAAAAATAACATGGTGCTAGAGACAAACCAAATGGCTGGAATAACATGATAGGTATAAGAGTCACATGACGAGGGTCTATTCAAAGCAGCAAGTAATCCAAAACTGTACAAACAAATTAAGGTAGAAAAATCATGAGTTATGAAGGTGATGGTGTCAAAACAGAACAGGAAGGAACATTTTACAAACAGAACAGTATGGTGAGGTTACATGAAGTGCAATGTGAATCCAAGGTCACGGTTGAGGCTGCATCAATCACCATACAAGAGTGTTCCCTCCCATCTGGAAACAGTTCAACAGTCAAGCACATTCAGCCTCCGATCTTCAGGTAAGCATACTTCAAGACGGCCTTCAGGATACACAACAACGCAGAATTGCCAAGCAGAAACTGACAGCCAAGTTCCATACCCATGAAGACAGCCTCAACCATGACCTTGAGTTCATGTCACTCTACATGTCAAAAGATGAAAGTCTTGGGAGAGGTCTTTGACACAGCACGTGGAAGCTTTGGACAAAGCTTAATGGAGCTAAAATTCTGAACAAGGAATATTGGAACTGTGACAATGCGTTATGCTGTAAGTCTTTATCAAAAACCTCAGTTCAAAATTTTGGATCCTTTATCTCCACTTTCCCTCCAGTGTAGCGACGTAGAGGAAAGCAAATCCTTTTCTCATCAGGTTGCGAGACAAACTTGATGCCTTATGTTTGTATTCACTAGACAAATTGAGTCTTCGGAATAATCTGATTCCGATATTTATTAAAAGTGTCAACAGCTTGCAAATAGAGTGTTTGGTATCACGGAAGTGGAAAGAACTCTGACACACTCATATTAACCAAGAAAACATATCATTTTACTTTGCTTAGGAGATGAGTAACCTTTGCATTCCCTATTCTAATGCTTTGTATTTTTTCCCATATTTGAATGAGTATTGGTACTTCAGCAAGATTAAGTATAATTCGTTTGGTGCGCAAGTTACCTAAGTAATTCTACATATAGTCCTTGTGGCTTTTTGTCATTAGAATGATTTTTTTTACTTCTCATTGGGATATACAAGAAATACATTCTTTTAGAATTATCCACTTTTTTTTGTGTTGCATCCAGCTCCACTTCCCACATAACTGGCCCAAAAACTGACTGAAGATCCAAGTCCACCTTCAATCTTATCCCCTGCCAGATTTAACAGAGGTGAGAAGGTGTGCCAACAACTAAGCCATTCCCTGGTTTGTACATTAAATTTGCAATGAGGTTATACCCATATCTCCTCAGCAGTCAGAGATTTAAGTGCTTTACTTTCTTCACCCTCAAATGTCACTCCATCCCATGCTACCATGTCTCAATCCATACTATTGTAATTTCCACTTACACCTTCAGGGTTTTTGCATCATTATGTCACTCTCTCAATGCAGTTACTACCCAACCTGTATCCCAGAGTATGAAACCTCCCAGCTTTCCTAGAAGTCTCCCTCAGTGGAAAATTGATCTCCTAGATGCTGTTGCTGATGAAATATGAAAGGGTAGTGTCAATCGAATGTTGAAAAACATAAGCAAATGATTGAACCCAAGTCTTAAGGAAGACATGTTCAAACTTTGAGCCACTCTAATCAGACCACACCATGGGTACAGTATACTGCTCTGGTCATCAAGCCACAAGGGAGATACAGAAGCATTGGAGGAAGTACAAAGAGCCCAAAGGCTGAATCCTTGCATCAAGGGCCCAAACATAAGAAAAAAACTGGGGGAAGAAGTTATCAGAGAGGTGTTTTTCCAGAGATTAAAAGGAATTAAAGAGATGAATATGGAATATTATTTTAAACTTAAATTAAAAATAAAGAGACATAGTTTCAAACCAGATACATGCATATTTAGAAATGATGTTGAGGAATTCTGCTTGATCAAGGTCTGAAATAAACATGTAAGTGTTGTAGAGATGAAAGGAGAAAGTGAGGTCTGCAGATGCTGGAGATCAGAGCTGAAAATGTGTTGCTGGAAAAGCGCATCAGGTCAGGCAGCATCCAAGGAACAGGAAATTCGACGTTTCGGGCATAAGCCCTTCTTATTCCTGAAGAAGGGCTTATGCCGGAAACGTCGAATTTCCAGTTCCTTGGGTGCTGCCTGACCTGCTGCGCTCTTCCAGCAACACATTTTCAGCTCAGTTGTAGAGATGAAAGCACTGGAATCTTTTAAGAAACTATTGAATGATAGCTTGGAAAAACGTTAGTGATATTTCTGGTACAATGAATTAAGAAGGCACATCCATTACAAGCTTGTGATATGCTGAAGGGTGCAGCCCATAAAATTGGCTGAAGTCATAAAAGTACATCATATCATCGTAGACAGATGAGTCTCCTGAAGGGAGAGCTACCAGTTGAATTTTATTATCCTCACCCTTGCATCCATTTTAAACTTCTTCACTCAGCATCTTGGGTATCTTTTAAAAGGTATTCACTTTCAGGACATGTGTGGGGTCTCTGGCGCAGCTAGCACCTATTGCATATTCCTAGGTTTTCTTAAGGTAGTAATGAGCAGTGTTCATGAGACAGCCCTGTCCGTTTGACAAAAGTGATTCCAAAGTGGGGTGGGGTGGGGTAGAACAGTCTAGAATTTTGATTTAACGGGAATGAGAGAATGACAATTTATGTCGAAGGCGGGTAGTATGGAACCTGGAGGAGAACTTCCTGCTACTAGTGTTCCTATGAACCTGCTGCCTTGGATGTTCTAGATCATGGAGCTTGACGGTTTGGAAGGTGCTGCAGAAGAAACCTAGGCAAGTTGCTGCAGTGTATCTTGTTGCTAATACACAATGGCAGCCAGAGTGAACCCCTTTTCCTTTGTTACGGCTGCCCTTTTAGTGGGCAGCATGGTGGCACAGTGGTTAGCACTGCTGCCTCACAGCGCCAGAGACCCAGGTTCAATTCCCGCCTCAGTTGACTGACTGTGTGGAGTTTGTACATTCTCCCCGTGTCTGTGTGGGTTTCCTCTGGGTGCTCCGGTTTCCTCCCACAGTCCAAAAATGTGCAGGTTAGGTGAATCGGCCGGGCTAAATTGTCCGTAATGTTAGGTGAAGGGGTAAATGTAGGGGAATGGGTTTGGGTGGGTTGCACTTTGGCAGGTCGGTGTGGACTTGTTAGGCCGAAGGGCCTGTTTTCGCACTGTAAGTAATCTAATCTAATCCTATTTTTGCCATTTACTGCAGCTTGAATAATCAAAGAAAATTAATGAAAGATTACAATTGCCGAATTTGAAATATTAAAGAAGAAAGTAAATTGATTTGGACGAGATCTGAGTTCATGATCCTAAAAGCAAAGAGTTATGTTGCTCTAAATATGAGACAAAAGCTGCATTATGCATTTAATCATTGTGGGGTGGTGAACATTTGTTGGAGAACATAGGTTAGGTTCTACTCTATTGTGCTGCCGTTGGTGAGAGTATGAAATGATGTCAGTCACATTTTGATTTGATTTGATTTATTATTGTTACATGTCCCTAAGTACAGTGAGCAGTTTTGTTTTGCGTTCAGTACAGGCAGATCGTACCATACAAAGTGCATAGGGGTAATAGAACAGAGCGAGGAATACAATGTTACGGCTGCGGGGAAGGTGCACAAAGAGTGAGGTCGACATTAAATTTGAAATTTGAGAAGTCCATTCAAAAGTCTAATAACAGCAGGAAAAAAGCTGTTCTTGAATCTGTTGGTACATTCTATGAAACGTTTGTACCTTCTGCCCGATAGAAGAAGTTATAACCAGGGTGGGAGAGGTCTTTGATTATTTTGACTGCCTTTCGGAGTCAATGGATGGAAGATTGGCATCTGGTGCTCTGTCATGGGAGAAAGTTTAAGAAGAAAGTTGCAATTGAATAACACTTGACCAGTAGGAAAATGGAAGATTTAGATGAAATTTTGTTTTTCAAGGCATTTAAGGGTTATACCTCACTATTTCGTTGTTCACTACTCAATTTAAATAATTATATTCTACAACAAGCCCTGTTAATTTCAGAAGCTTTTACGCTAGTTATGTATGCTGCTGTACAGAGTACATTAATCATTTTACCAATCATTGACTTACTGTTTTTGAGTGCTAGCTGGCCCATGAAGATTGGCAATAATTCATCGTTTAGTAATTAATGGATTCTAATGAGGTGACCTATGAGTCTGTGTATTTCTACTCTGTTATGATGTAAAATAGATGTTTTATTATTCAGATCTCACATAGATTCTTGAGATTTCTGGGGGCTTTGCTCCAATTTGACACCTAAATTGTCTTCAAAATTGGGAGGTGGAAAACTGTTTACCTTTGACAACAGGAAAAATCATTATGCTTTGATAACATTGAGGTTCTGCTGAGATGTTTGACTGAAAAGCTATGTTAACAGGTTGTACTGCAGTGATTTGTTTTAAACATTGACCACATATTAGCATATGAATCTCAAAGATTAACAACAGTTTTAATACCACTGTAGAATTAATGTAATATTTATTAATATGATGAATATTTTTGGAGAATTATTTTTGTAGCAAGTGTCTTAAAAGGTGAAGAAGTCATTTCTTAATCTTATGAAATATAAACTAGTGCCTAATAAGATTTACTGTCACCTTTTCAGTTAAGCCAATGCACTGTATATTTACAAATGTTCAGAAAAAAATCAAAGAAATGAAAATCTAAAGCTTGCTAGCTACAGTTCAGGTTTAAGTTTAAACTCATTGTTTTTCAGAGAGTGATTGGTAGGTTTCATGGCCTGGATATTCTGAGATGGGTGTTCACCATCAGATTGCTACTCGCTCCTATTGTTCTTTCTGTTAGCTCTCAGCTCCACCAGAATTCCAATTCTAACTCCTTCAGAAATGTGAAGCGTGTTCAAAATCAAACTGCTCCCCTATAGTACAGAACAGTCAAACCATGCCTCCTTTTATTGTTGGTGTACTGTGTTCTGAGATTTAAATGCCCGTTTTGACAGCTGTTGTAAAAGGGTAAGGATGTACAATGGGTATGGATTGAGGGTGCCAAGTGGGTAGAATAGTAAGGAAGTGATAGATTACTTCAGGTAGGTTGTCGTGGGTAGTGGGTTTGTGCTGCAGCGGGTGAGGGATTGTTGGGACTATCGGAGGAGTCGGACTTAAGGTTTTGGGTCTTCAGGAGTTCAGGCCAGTGGCGACTGGTGGGGGAATTAGGCCGGCAGCATTTGGGAGTGGTGGGTGGGCTGGAATCATGCTGGGTTGGGGAGGGGTGGGGGATGTAGGTGTAAAAGGTTGGGTGAAATGCAATTGTGAGGGCCTATGTGGTATGTTTGGGGACAACTGAATAGTTGTCCAGGTGTTATAAAGTTAAATGATGTAAAATCTAGTCTGAGGTAAATATTAATTGAAGTGGAATTCAAATTCTCCAAATTTTCTACCTTTTGAGGGGTTCTTTCAAAGAGTTCCCAGTGCGGGAGCATTGCCTATTAGATTAGATTCCCTACAGCGTGGAAACAGCCCCTTCGGCCCAACCAGTCCACACCGACCCTCAGAAGAGTAAAACCCACCCAGACCCATTTCCCTCTGACTAATGCACCTAACACTATGGACAATTTAGCATAGCCAATTCACCTGACCACAACTTTGGACTCTGGGAGGAAACCAGAGCACCCAGAGGAAACCCACGCAGACACAGAAAGAATGTGCAAACTCCACACAGACAGTCACCCGAGACTGGAATCAAACCTGGGACCCTGGTGCTGTGAACCTCAAACTGTTTCGTTTATGTGTTGAGAACCCAAAAGAAAATTAAAATTACATTTAGAACAGAATAAAAGTAAATGTAAGTCACCTCTTTCGGAGTATCTGAAGGAATGCTTACTGTTATAAGAGGCAATCTCTTTAGAATTGCCAGCTCAATTTATTGCACCTACAAACCTAGTGCTTCCATTGTAAAATGCTTCCTCTGTAAATTTGCTCTTGGACTAGTTCATTAGTTCACCAAACCAACAAACACACTTCTACTGTCCTGGGGAAAAGTATTTAATAATCCTGTCAGATGCAGTCTTAACGTCCAACCTCGAACGAAGGCTGGCTTTAAAGTCAAGTTGCAAGATTGAATAAATTGCCTTTATAAGTACACTGCTTAATATTGCAGATTATAAAGTGAAATCTCTGCCAATGAAGCTTCTGGATAACTCTGGGCGATGTTCCACCTTTTTCTGTCTTTTAATGCTTGCCTTTATCACAGTTCCCAGGACTTAAGTATTGCCTCACTGGCTAAAAATATCCTGCTGGAGGCAAAAACCCACATTGCAGTGGCAGATCAGATAGATTCTTGATAAGTAAGGAAGCAAAGGGATTTTTATAGGTAGGCAGGAATATAGAATAATCTGATCAGCCATGATCATGTTGAATGGCAGAGCACGTTTGGGGGGCAGAGTGGCCTATATCTACTCCTAGCATCTATGTTCATATTACTTATTGGAAGATCCTAAGATGCAGTATGGAAGGAAATGTAATACTGAGCCACAAATGAAGAAATCAGATCATACGATCAAAAGCTTCATCAATGATACAGATTTTAAGGGACACCTTAAAGCAGGAAAGTGAGGTAAAGTAGCAAAGAGGTATAACAAGAACATTTCTGAGCTTGGGGCTGAGGCAGTTGAAGGCAAGGCCACCAATGTTGAAATATTTAAAACGGGGATGCACAAGAAACCAAACTTAGATGTTCAGATCTATCTTTGGAGTCGGGGGGTGAGAGGGTTGAGTTTGAAGCTGGAAGAGACTACAGAGAAAAGGGAAGGGGAGGCCACGGAAGAATTTGAAACTAAACGAAAGAATTTCAAAATCAAGGCATTGATCTTCTGGGAGTCAAGGGTGGCAGGGGAACAGGACTTGCTGCAAGTTAAGACATGGGCTTCAGAGTTTTCAGTGACCACGAGTCTGTGGAATGGAAGGTACGGGAAGCCAGCATGGAGTTCATTGGAATAGTCAAGTCTGGAGGTAACAGAAGCACTGATGAGGAATTCAAAACAGATGAGCTGAAGCAGAGACAAATTCAGGTATTGTTACAGAGCTGAAAACAGGTGGTCTTCATGGAGTTGGAAGCACAACTCAGGATCAACTGTGACACCAGTGTTGCAGATAGACCAGCTTGATTTCAGAATATTACCAGGGAGAGGGGATGGGATGGTTAGTTGAAAAACAGAGATTGGAGTGGGATCCAAAAACCGCAGCTTTGTTCTTCTGATTATTTAACTGGGGATATTTCTGCTTCTCTACTAGTCAGATAAATAGCTTCCAAATTCAACATCAGTAGGGAAGTTAAAGAGGTAGTGGTAAGATAGAGATGAATGTGAATAACGTTCTGCAATTAAACAGTGTTGCTAAGAGAAAGCATATCATTGAGAAATAAGAGGTGAAGGACTGATCCTTGGAACAGGTCAAAGGTAATAGGGTGGGAGTGGTAAGAGAAGCCATTGTAAGTGATTCTGTGGTAATGATTAGATAGATATGATTGGAGCCGGATGTAAGCACCCCCATTCAGCTGGATGATGTTGGGAGGAGGAGGATGAGCATGACTATGTCAAAGGCTGCAAGTAAAGAAAGGCAAGGATTAACAGTCATGTAGAATGTTGTTTGTGACTTCACTGAGAGCTGTTTCAGTACAGTGGTGGTGGGGGGGGGGGGGGGCAACCTGACTTCTGTGATTCAAGCATAGAGTTGTGGGAAAGATAGGATTGGATTTGGGAAGCGACAACACATTCAAGGTCTTTGTAGAGGAAGGGCAGGTTAGAAATGGGATGTTGGTTTACAGATACTGTGTAAACAAGTGTATTTCTTTTTAGAAGAAGGGGGTGGCATGGCAGAATGAGAGAACCGTGTGATAACACCTGAAGAAAGTATACTGTTTACAATATCAATCAATATGGGAGTCAGAAAGAGGGAGATGGGTTTAGTGGGAATAGAAATAAGGGGACAGGCAATGTTGGACAAAATGAGCTCAGAGGGGTATTAAGTAAGATAGGAGAGAAAGATAAGAGTTTGACAGGGCAGGGGAGTCAATAAAGAAAATTTGACCTTTTGGGCTAGTGGTAAGGAGTGGCATGGAAACAGCTGATTAGCTTTATGAATCTTTGAGTCAAAGTATTCCATGAGCTCCTTCCACTTTTTGGTGAAGGCAAAGAAGAGAGGTTTTTAAAAGAGATATTTTGCAAGAGAGAAAAGAAGCTGGAGGCAATGTTTGCATTCCAGGATGATTCTGGAATAATGAATAGTGTTTTTAACAAATGAGAGAAGAACCCAATAGTGTTTAACAGGTCCAGATTTGGTAATTGTTGGTTAAACCGGTTCTCTGCCATATTCTATTAAAATCTGCATCCCAAGGACTTAATATGGTGGAGATGAGGGACATATCAAAGGAATGCCATGAGTGACCAAGCGTAATGAGTTTGTTAGGGACTGAGACATCAAAGGTGGAGTTAGGTGCAGTTCAGCAAAGCAGCAGCTGCATAATTTTTATTTTATTCACTTGTGGGAGATGGCTATCGCTGGCTTGGCCAGAATTTATTGTCCATCCCTAGTTATTCTTGAAAAGGTGGTGATGAGTTGCCGCCTTGAACTGCTGCAGTCCATGTGTGGTGTTGGCATGAGCAGAGGGCCAAAGCCTATATTTTGGATGTTGAAGTTGGAAGTGAATAAAGGAGAATAAAAGAAGTAGGCAAATGCCATTGAAGTTGAGTTTATACATAAATTAAATAACTGGACATCATGTTATAGAATGAAGGTCTGAGGAAGAACATTAAAAGGAGGACAGTGGACTATTCTAATTTAAAAAAAACATTGAATTTGTGGAACCTAGTAGCTGCCTTCAATATCTAACCTTGTGGTGTTTTCTTCCCGCTTGGATGCATGCATAAGTCATATGCACAACAGAATTGAAGTGTCCATGGTTCTTTAGAAACCTTTTACTTAGAAAAATGTTTATTTGCACCATGCAATGGAATGAAATCATCCATAACTGTAGCGATTTCAAGTGGACTATAAATTGAACAACATCAAATCATTTTTTTACTTGGGTTTTTATTAGATTTCTATCCAGTTAACATTTCATTCTAACAATCTGCCATAATTCATTTGGCTTTTTGCCTGAAGCCAGTGTATACTGTATCCCTTAGGAGTTATTTTGCAAGGAGGAACAGATTAATGGTGAAACTTGAAGGAAAACCTTCTTTAATTAGAAACCTAATTTTCTGCTGCAGCTGCTGAAGAAGCAGCAGTGAATTTAACAGTAGTTTCCATCTCAACCCTGTACAGGCTATTAAAGTTTATTGTTTTATTCTCTCTATATCTGCATTAGTAACAGGTGAGGCATTAGTTTTCTCTGGACAGCTTTTTGCTTTCTGGAATATAAATAAAGTCGTGTTTTACATAAGCTAAATGCAGCATAAGAAGATCAAAAAGCATTCTGAAGACTTCAAGACAACTGGCTCAACTCTGGTTAGCTGTGTATTCAGTTCCCTTACTGGCAAAATTGGTTTATAGTAGATATTACAGTTTTTGAGGGTGTAAGCGCTTAGCTTTACTGTAGGTTGGCTAATATCCTCTTTTAAAAAGCGAGAGACAATTTATCAACACATGATGCAGTGCACTTAACTCACTCCCCTTAAATAATGTAATGTTTGTTGGTATCATTGATATGATTAGTAAGTCATTTGAATGCTTTTTTGTATTGTTTAAATTTGGACTCATCATCCTGTGAATCGGAGTCTGATGAAAAACATCAATAATCATTTATATTCACTTTAAGCACATTGACAGAAGACTTCAGATTGATGTCATTTATCCTCAGGCACAGAGACCTGTTTTTAGACTTTCTACTGTTATGTTTGAACTTTAAAGTTCAGACTGGAGACTCCTTTTCTTGAAAATTAAAATAAGGGCTGTGAAGAAACTGAATTTTCTTTCTTATTTTAGCCCATTTCAACAACAGGAATTTGTCACTTCCAACTATGTTATAACTATGAGCGCAAAGGCACTTAGATAGGAATAGTCTAACATGCACTGTTTGGTTAGATGCATGATCTCCTTCACAATGATTGTATGGACAACTTGTATAGATGTTCCTCAGACTTAGGCAGAATTTGTACCTACTGCCATACTTCAGACCCGGATTTCTGGATCAGATGTCATGAAACATTTGTCATAGGATTCCTAACAACATATTGGAGACGAAGGCTTTCAACAGATCACCAAGTGGAGGGAAAAGAGACTCCTTCAATGCCCCTTTTTGAGCCTTTCTACCACTAGCTCTGTTGTACTAATGCCTTTCTCTTCAGGTGACATGTGCATTGGGGTTCAGAGGAGGTGTTGTGGAGCAGGGAACAGTTTCAGACATGAAATATTTGGATAAGGGTTGGATAGCTGCAGCCCTATTGGAGGGGGGAAAATTTATGTTCAGGTTGGAAGCTTCAACATCATTTTTCTTGCTTGATTTTGGGGAGGTTAGCAGTGAAAAAAACCAGTCTCGAGCGTCAAGAGGCATCATGGCTGAGTCTAAATCTGGCTGGCTCTAAGAGCATTTTTCCACAATAATCATTGGCAACCATTGCCAGTAGGAAGCATTCCTTCATTTCCTGGTAACTAGACCATTTGTAATAGCTACGGTACCACTTCAGCAAACAAGGATTGGATAACGAAATAGTGTTCAAATTTTGGAATTTCTGACTGGATGCACTGTCTGTGACTTCATTGATGGTAGCCATGATGTGGAGGTGCCGGTGTGGACTGGGATGGGCAAAGTTACAAAATCACGCAACATGGTTATATTTGTAATTTGTAAAGTAGGTTTATTTGAATGTTCAGGTAGCTATGTCCTATGATCCTGCCCCATTAGTTACCAATGAAGGAACAGCACTCCGAAAGCTTGTACTTCTAAGTAAATCTGTTGGACTATAACCTGGTGGTATGTAATATTTAACTTCATTGATAATGTTATGGACCAGACCAAACATCTCAAAATATATTTAGAGGATAGCCTAGACCTCAATGATTTCTTTCTTTTAAAGGCAAAATTTTTAAAGGTGTTGTGTTCCGGGTGCAATTTGATTAGTTAAACTACCAGGCTTGAAGCAAAACACATTTTATTCTTGCACTATAGTTAAAATACAAACAAAAGAAAGAAGCGTTGGAATAATTTATCTCTCCTGTAAAACTTAGCAGAATACTGGATTATTTAGCTATTAAACAAAATCTGTTCTAATACAGTAACATCCCATAAACACACCCTTGACAAAAGAAAATTCAGTAAAATAGGTTGCCTCACATGCAATTCTAACAGCATGGAGAGAACCCAACAAACTGCAACAGAAAGAAGAATAACAGTTTCCACATCCAGTTTCAAGAACCCAGCAAGTTCTGAAAGTCAAATTCAAATTCTGGTTCTGTGGGAATTTGACCCCACCTCTTCATGCTGCTTCTGTTGCAACTTTAAAAAAAGAACCGCAAGGCCTCACAGCTGTTAACTTCATTGGTTGGGAACAGACTACTCACCACCTCTGTCTCAATTCCCTTCATTTAAAAAAAAGCCAGGACAAAATATACTTATTAAAGCCATAGTATCATCATAATGGTGTTTGATTTGTTTGTGTTTTAGATGGCATGGGGCGAGTCTTAGCACAGGATGTGTTTGCAAAAGACAACTTGCCACCTTTCCCAGCATCAGTGAAGGATGGCTATGCTGTGCGAGGTAAACAGCTTAATATAATACTTGTTTTTCCAAGTGTTAAAGTTACGTATCCAATCTGAACAGCTTTTATTATGTCTGTCCTGTATTTTAACTCTTTACAGCTGCTGATGGCCCTGGTGATCGATTCATTATTGGTGAATCACAGGCTGGCGAGCAGGTGAGTTTTGATGCTCAGAAGGGCATCTGTCCTTACTGCAAAACTCAGAACCATACACTTTCCACCCTCATAACCTCTATCCTCTGAAAGCCCTTCCACCATCCCTTACCTCTGGCCTGTGTCGCTTCATGATTATTGATCTCCAGTGTGTGTCATCTGAGCAACAGCCATGATCTCTGCTGCTGAGCAAAAGCAGAGCCAGATTCTGCAAAACAATCCTAAGGTGGGCTAGGTCTTGATCCCACAAAAGTCCGAACTCTCTGGCATCTAATACTAGTGGACCTGCTCACAGAAGGCAACATAGCTCTCTCTCTAGCTGTCAGCTCTAAGTCCTGTTGCCTCCATAAAACTGCCCACTGTATACTTGTTTAACATCACACTTCTCCATTGTGATGAACAAAACCTCTGTGCATTTTAATTTTTTTTCAGTTTTGTTTGTTATGTTTCAGTTTCTGCATTAATCCCATGTGTATGTCCCAATGATTTATTTCACTGTCTCTAAAAGATAAAGTCAGAAGTAAAAGCAGTCTGTGGTTTTACTTTGTGGCTTACAGTCAATGCGAATACTTCAGTGTGATTGGTTGCTTCTCCATCTGATCCCTTTCATGCCCAACCAAACAGGCCCTGGGAAGAGGAAATACCAGGACACAGAGATTGTTAAATCTTTGTAGGCTGTTTTCTTTGCAATCAGTGGCAAGAAATTCACTGCTGACCATGAAATCTGCCCTTTTTTTTGTGCATCTTATATTTGCTCATTATTATTTACTCACTCTAAGCTTTCGAAGTTTGACTAATAATCTCAAAGATGATTTTCTTTTATTCCTGCATGTTTTTGCAGCCAACTCAGACAGTGATGCCTGGTCAGGTAATGCGGGTAACAACAGGGGCTCCGATACCTTGTGGTGCAGATGCAGTTGTGCAGGTTGAAGATACAGAGCTGATTAGGGAGTCAGATGACGTAAGTAAATTTTGAAGATTTCATTTCTGTTCAAGTATGTGGGACTGGTAGAAAAATTTTGGTAAAGGATTCAAGGATGCTTTGATTAACAAAAACTTTTCAGTTGAGGATTAGGATAGATTTTCAATATTGCCATGTTCATTTCATATTGATATTCTTTATGTATGCAGCATGATGTACTTCTAATCATGGTAAGTTCATAGATAGCTGTTAAACTTCTTTATTAGGCACCACGAACAGTGCTTACATTTTAGTAGCCAGTCAAGCTTATGATTCCTTTTTCTTATTAGGAAACATACACACACGCCCACAAATATATTTTTTTTCGGTGTGTTGTAGTTTGTTCCGTTCAGTAAATTCCATAAAATATATGTTTCAATTTTTTTGTGTCCATTTGTTTTATTTTAATGTAACACTATATGACAGCAAAAAGAATGCCGCATGTTAATTTATAGCATAGAGATCAATTTCACTGTATTATCTCATTTATTCTCTGGACGTTGCTGTCAATGTCTACAATGCAAAGTATCTGATCATTACAGAGAAATCAAAAGCCATAATGTATGGCTAAAAATTACAGCTCACTGAGAGCTCCACATGCCGCATTCCAGAATGTCATTGAGAGCTCATCAATAATGCTTTACGAATAACAAGATATGGTGATACTTGTGGCTCACATTACAGTTTATTTTATGCAGGGCACAGAAGAGCTGGAAGTAAGGATTCTGACACAAGCCCGTCCAGGCCAGGACATCAGGTCAGTGTCTGTGTTCGATGAAAGTTCCCACATTTAGTAAAGGCAGAGCACAATTGTGAAGCGCTGACTCTAAACGAGTGGGACGTTCTATAGCTAAGTCGTAACAGAGTTTGGTTTCTTCATAAATTGCTCACTACACAGGAATAAACTGCAGAGTGGACATAAACTGACAGTCCACTTAACTTCTGTCTATATATTCTTCCACTGGATTTAGGCTTCATTGGTAAGGACAGAATTTGTTGCTCATTCCTGATCACGCTTGAACTGAATTGCTTGCTAGATCATTCCAGAAGTTGTTAGGAGTCAACCTTATTACTGAGAGTGTGGATTCACATATAAGTCAAGCCAGGTAAGGAAGCAGAGTTCCTTCCCTGAATAATGTTAGCAGACCAGTTAGTCTCATGGTCAAAGTTACTAAGAATAGCTTACAATCCAAATTTTTTGTAAGTGAATTTAAATTCCACCAGCTGCTACGGCTCTCGGGCATTAGCCTGGACCTCTGGATTACTGGTCTAGTGAGATTGCTGCTATATTATCAGGATCCCTAAACATGTAATGGCACCAACATAACAAGGCCATAAAACCTAACTAGAACATAGGAACAGAAGTAGGCCATTCAGCCCCTCAAGCCTGATCCATGAGATCATGGTTGATCTGTAACCTAACTCTATTTACCTGCATTTGTACCTGTCTCTTAATATCTTTGCTTAACAAAAATGTATCTATCTCAGATTTAAAATTAATAACTGATCCAGCATCCATTGCCATTTTAGAAGAGTTCCAAACATCTAAAATCTTTTGTGTGTAGAAGTGCTTCCTAATATCTCTCCTGAACATTCTGGCCCTATTTATCAAAATATGCACCCTGGTTCTAGAATCCGCAGCCAGTGAAAATATTTTATCTTTGTTTTCTCTGTCTTTTCCTGTTAATATCTTGAAGACTTCAGTTAGATTGCCACTTAACCTTAGAAATTCTCAGGAAATAGGGTATAATTTGTAGAATTTCTCCTCATAACGTGATCCCTGAAGTTCAGGTATCATTCTTGTAATCCTCTATTGTACTCCCTTCAAGGCCAATATATCTTTCCTAAGATGTGGTGCCCAGATCCGCTGTAGTAAACCAAATAGGGTCTAAACACGATTTGGTATTCTTGTACTCCAGTCCTCTAGACATGAACACTAGCATTCCATTAGACTTCTTGATCTTTGGCTGCACCTGTTTGTGAATAACTGAATTTCTTTGGACATACACTATATTTAACTTGATGCTATCTAGAAGGTACCCTGATCCAGCCTTTTTCTGTCCAAATTGAATATTGTTAAACTTGCTGACAATGAACTCCATCTGTACTGTTATGCCCATTCACAGTCTATCATTACCCCTTTATAATTTTATGCTATCATCTACATTGTCTACTATGCCACCTAACTTTGTGTCATCAGTAAATTTGCATATATGATTTTCTATGCCATTATCCAAATCATGAATAAACAATGTCAATATTTGAGGACCTAGCACACATCCTTGAGGGACATCACTGGTTACATCCTACCAATTTGAGTACCAATTTACTTTCTGTCACCTGTCACTCAATCAATTTCCCAGCCACATCAGTAATTTGTCATTGATTCCGCGGGTTTCTACTTTAGTTAACAGACTCTCATGTGGAACTTTATCAGATACCTTCTGGAAGTACAGGTAAAGCAGAAACATTAATTTGTGGTTGAATAAAATGTCATCTTCAACTACATTACTTAAAGACTCATAGCCCCTTAAAGAGGAATTAACTTTGCACATGTTTTTAGAATACAACAACAGTTTGCTTGCAGCATGATATCTGTCATGGCTACTTGAGAGCAGTTCACTGCTGCATTATGTTGCTGGCAAAGTGATGGAATATTGTTTGGAATAAGACAATACAGGCAATGGATGGCAGTACAGAGTGGGAATGTCCCCATCAGTTGCAGAAAGAAATTCAACCAAGATCATGACAAGGTTTTGCAGATTCAGTTGAACATTTCAAGAATACCGTACACTAAATAAAACTGTTTTCATGCTGTGTCAAACAAGAATGGCTTTCATTTATTAATGAGTTGAATCATCTCAAACATTTCATTAATAGACATCTGGAACATGCACAGCAAGTCTAAGGAGAAGTGGCAAAGTCTTGGTCAGACTGAGGTTATAAAATTCACAATTAGATTCTAGGTCTTGCCTAAGGTATTATCACACCTTAGTATATTGAAAATTGTATTGAGTATTTTGTTCCTTATTAGAACTCTTATGGTGCAGTAGTAGTGTCCCTTCCTCTGAACCCCAACGTATGGGATCACATGATATTTTCAGTGTGTCATAATATATCTGAACAGATTGATTTTTTAAAAAATGGAAATAATATTTTATTCCTTACAAGGATTCTTATGACATATTGTTAGTGTCCCCAATCTCTGGATTAGGAGACTTGGATTCAAGTTCCACCACTCAAGAGATACATAGTAACATCTCTGAACAAGTTGACAATAAAATAACTGCATTTTGTTCCTTACAATGTAACTTGTGATGTGGTGATTCTGTCCCTACCCTGAGCCAAGAGACCTGCAATCAAGAGGTGTGTAATAACATCTCTGAACAGGTTAGTTAGCTAATATTTGTGTTTTGTTCATTGTGGTTACCATGCACACAAGAACCAGCAGAGAAAGTCTGATAAAAAAAAGAGATTATAAAGAATCCATGTTTTACAACTTCAGTAATTTTAATTCTCAATTACTCTGGCTGAGTATATAGCTGTTTCAATCTTTGAGGAGAAAGTGAGGTCTGCAGATGCTGGAGATCAGAGCTGAAAATGTGTTGCTGGAAAAGCACAGCAGGTCAGGCAGCATCCAAGGAACAGGAATTTCGACGTTTCGGGCATAACCCTTCCTGAAGAAGGGCTTATGCCGGAAACGTCGAATTTCCTGTTCCTTGGATGCTGCCTGACCTGCTGCGCTTTTCCAGCAACACATTTATCGCTGTTTCAATACCAAGAATTGCACAGCACCCATCATGAGTTGTTTCTTAATAATGTCATTATTCTTCAAGGAGACAACCTTCGGTAGACAGGAATGCCAAAGAAGTGGAAATAGGTCAGGTGCCAGTTCAGGATTAGAAAGAC
Organism: Hemiscyllium ocellatum; assembly: GCF_020745735.1. Lineage (NCBI taxonomy): Eukaryota > Metazoa > Chordata > Chondrichthyes > Orectolobiformes > Hemiscylliidae > Hemiscyllium > Hemiscyllium ocellatum. The sequence goes on from NC_083408.1 coordinate 44,325,939, forward strand.
ATTTTGCTTATTTTCAATCTCATCCGACTTGGCTCATGCCAACTGCCTACAAGCAATTTCATGAAACTCAAACAAGTCCTGCAGGAAGTGACGTTACTTTGCAATCCATTCAAACTGCTCTTCCTTTTCCTTTCCTCTTCATGAGCTAGAAGAACTGGAGCCAGATATTATTAGATCTGGTCCTGCTATATCTTCTGATCACTTGCTCTAGTCTTTGCAACCTAAGTTAAAGATACCCACCCACTAAGGATTGCAGATTGGGGTAGGGGTGTTGAGAGACACCTCACAAGTTAGCTAGAATACAACAAGAAACATTGTTAACTGGAAAGTCAAATGTGTTTCCTGTGGGATGAAGATCCAAGGGATCCAAATGATAAGAACATGCAGATGAAGAAACATGTTTGGAAAGCATTATTCTGGAGATTCACCTGTTTTGCTGTTGGAATTTAGTATTCTTGCATTCTAGCTACTTGGTTTGGAGTCAGAGAAGCACAAGGCTGGACTTAGAGTTTGCACTTCATACACTAATACTGAAAAGGAACATTTGTATTTATACAGGGAATTGCATGACTCCATAATGTCTCAAAGTGTTTTACACTCAAAGTACCCTTAACTGAAATGTAAGCGTTTGTAATGTTGAAAACATAACAACTAGTTAAGGTACAGCGAATTCCCACAACAGTGGAGTGACTATGGTGGTGTTGATTGAGGGATAAATATTATTCAAGGGAACTGTAAGAAAGCATTAGGTCAGAAGCACAAGGCAAGTGTGTAGCGTGGATATTCGGCGAATTTATGGATGGGTCAATGTTTCTGTTTTGCATTATTACTGGAAGGTTTTAGAAGTTCAAGACATCAAATGGGGAGGTAGTGGCCTAGTGGTATCATCATCAGAAATCCAAGTAATGTCCTGTGTTCAAATCTCGCCATGGCAGATGCTGGAATTTGAATTCAATAAAAATCTGGAATTAAGAGTTTTGTGATGATCATGAAACCATTGCTGATTGTCAGAAAAACCTATCTAGTTCATGAATCCTTTAGGGAAGGAATCTGTCGTCCCTATTTGCTCTGCCCAACATGTGACTCCAGACCCATAGCAGTATGATTGACTCTTAACTTGCCCTCTGGGTCATTTTGGTTGGCAATAAGTCAGTGACACCCATATCTTACAAATGTATTTTTTAAGAAGTGGCCGGAATGAGACCTGTGCTGAACGCATCCAGAGGAGCATACGGTAGGTGATTATCAGTGTGAGTGTGGAAGATGTATCCAAGAATATTAATGCAATGATTAGTAAGACATTAAGAGGTCTGTCCCACGTCGCACAAATATGTCTTCTGTCTAGCAGAGTAACTTTTAGGCCTTATATGCTGCTGTTCCTCTTCATATCAGTGCATAACTTAAGCTGTAAATTTCTTGCAATATCAGTGCATATAGCTGTTAGGCATATCCTATTCAGTCCCCTAAATCTAGTATATACAAATCTAAAATTAAATTCAACAAACTAATGTGAGGGGTGGGGGCAAGGGGAATTATCAGCAAAAGTATTTTGGGATTTGGACTTTTATCAGACACTTGCGTAGCACGCTGTTGTATTCACGCAATAGTCTCATGTCAGTATTGCATTGCATTTAATAGGATAGCCAAGAATTAGCTGCATAATAAATGATGTTTGATGATCAAATGACCTCAAAAGAAGCATTATAGTTTTTCTCAATTCACAAAATTAATGTTTGTGATGCACCAACACAAGATGCACAAAAGGTGTTTTTTGCTGTAATTTCTAGCAGATATACTAAATGAATTTATCGTGCAGATATCTTGATTGATGTTCTTGGCAGGTGAGGTTAAGCATATTGGACATGATTATTCTCTACTCAGTAACTGACCTTTTGAAAATTAAGCCTGTTTATTATATTAATAGTTTATAGAACAAAGATGGCGTTGGCACCTTGTTATGATATCTAAATAGGATGTCAGTCATCTGCTGGATTTGTGACTTGACCTAATTGTAATGCAGAGGCCATGAATGTAGCTTCCCACAGCAAACTTCATATGAATCTGGATTGCATTATTTCCTCACATGAATCAATGTTTCTGCTTGCAGCTTTAGAGTTTAAAGAGAAGTTGAGGATGGGGGAAGTGGGGTCATTTTAACCAAACAAGATGCCTATTTCTTTCTCTGCGTGGGTAGTTGATTAAAGGAGCTAACATAGACAGCATATCAGGAAGCCAGCTGTAACCCTCCAATTCCTTGTAAATATAGTATATTTGCCTGTTTACAAAATCTTCTTGGGAGAGGCATGTTGCCAAGTTAAGTAGGTTAAGGAGTAGTTAATAGTTGTTTTATCTAGGGTTTAACACTAGGTTTCTCTGGCTTCCTGAAACGTGCAAGACAAAGTGTCTGGATATTGAAAGGGCTGAACAAATGACGTAAAACATCCTTTAGGTGTTCAAACCTCACACCTACTTCATTGTCTATTCTGCCATTTCAGAGTTCATTGTTATCCATTTGAGGTCAGTTCTCCTGCTCAGAGCTTAAAGAGTCTGAATCTACAGTTTTCATCTGTCAAACATTGACCCAGCATGGGCACCACTTATCCAGCTTTACCTTGGACCTCAAGTCAAAACGAAGATGAACTTCAGCAAGAACAGCATATTCAAATGTACTGCTCCACAAGAGAGAGATGATGAGCATGCCTTTCCTTCATTCTCTCTGAATCAAAATCCTGGAACTCCGTCCCGAATAACATTGTTCATCTACCTACATCAAATAGACTGCATCAGATCAAGAAGGCAAAAGCACAGCTGTAGGGCACCTAGGGATGGGCAATAAATGCTGACCCAGTCAGTGAAGCCCACATTCCATAAATGGATGTTTTAGAACCTAATACCCCCAACCCTGGGATTATAGGCAAAGGATTAGCTGCCACAGCTTATCTGTGTGTCAGTATCTCAACACCCAACAATATGACATCACTTTTGAGGTGGCACGGTGATTTAGTGATTAGCACTGCTGTCTCACAGCACTAGAGACCCAAATTTGACTCCAATCTTGGCAACTGCCTGTGTGGAGTTTCACATTCTTCCCGTGTGTGCATGGGTTTCCTCCGGGTGTTCCAGTTTCCCCCCACACTCTAAAGATGTTAGGTAGGTTGGCCATGTTAAATTGCCTATTGTGTTCAGGGATGTGTAGGTTATACGTATTAGCCAAGGGAAATGCAGCGTTACAGGGATAGACTGTGGGGTATGGGGGGGGGAGGTCTGCGCTTCAGAGATTCGGCATGGATTCGATGGGCCAAATGGCCTGCTTCCACACTCTAAGAATTCCATAATTCTCTGAATTAGGAGGCTGACATTTCCAACCTTTTGCCAAGGCAACCAAAGTCAGCACCAACCTTAATATCTTCACCTGTCATACCTTCCAGTTTTCTGCAGGACATATTTGCAGAAACTTGCAAACTGATGCTCCAGCTACATCCCATCGATGACCAATGTCATGTTTTTCAGCGCCAGGTATTATATGGGTACCAGTCAGAATGAGCATGTTTTACATCTTCGACTTGCCTCCCACAGGTTCAAGGAGTCATCAACTGCACACCATGGGACAATCAAAGCAACCCCAAATTATCCTGTAGTCTTCATTAATCACAAAGCCTTCCACTCCATCATTGTACACTTTGAAAACATAATGCATGCTTGTGGAAAATTCACACAGAGATCCTGTGATGCTTTTTTTTTCAACCAGTCCAGCTCCTGGATATCAACAGTAGATAAGTTCTTCATAAACAAACGGTACGAAACATTGTTGGAGTTAGATGGGAATGTAGATTCAGCACATCAGCATAATTTTACTCAATTGTGGTGCAGGCTGAAGTGGCCCATTCCTGCTCCTATTTCTATCTCTAAAGCAGAGTTAATGGCTGGCACATTGGAGTCAAGAGCATGAAATGATGACCATAAACAAGGAAATGAAATCCATTTGACCATGAGAGCTATCATTTAGCAAGTTATTGAAATGCTGAAGGTGTGATTTAGGTGCCTTAACAGATCTAATGATATCCTTGTGCATGCAAGAAGTGAATTATCAATAATAATGGTAAAATGCTACATGTGGAGAGATGTCTGTGTACATGTGTGGTTGCTTGGTATAAGGCGTGATATACTAGAATTGGCTTGGGAAGGCAGAGTGAGTGGTTTGAGTCAAACATCATAAGGGGAGGCGACAACCTAATGGTATTTTTGCTAAACTATTAATCATGACTGCCAGATAATGCTCTGGGAATCCGGGTTTGATTCCTGCCATTAGTAAATGGTGAAATTTGAATTCATTTGCAAAAAAACTGGAATTAAGAGTTGAATGTCAAGAAAAACCCATCTGGCTCAGTAATGTCCTTATTGTCATCCTCACCAGGTCTGGCCTGTATGTGACTTCAGACCTACAGTGACGTGGTTGACTATTAAACTACACTCTCAATAATTAAGTATGGTTATAAATGCTGGCCTAGCCCACATGCTGTGAATGAATATTTAAAATATGAATGAGATATTTTACTAATGTTCCTGAACTCATTGGCCACGACATTGCTGCTGCTGCTGCTGCTAACTTCCTCTGTAACATGCAGCTCCCGAAAAGGCCAGGGAAGTGGACATGAGAAATGTCAAATCGACCATGATCCTCGTGAATAGCTGAGCTGGCTCAAGGTGCCAAATGGCCAATCCCTGTTCTTATTTCTTATGGTCTTACTGCTTTCGTGTTCTCCAAGCCTAGCTTCTTCCTACCATCACCAGAGAAGGGATTCTCCCTCTGGTCCTTATAGAGCAGCAGCATCAGTTCTTGAGAAAGGTACCAACAAATTAAAGTGCGACCTTGCAGGTTTGGACTCTACCAGTGCAATTTTCTTTCTCTGTTCATCTATCTGGATATTACTGCAACATTGATCTTGACAAGAACCCTTTAAATACTACTGCTGACATGGAGACATGCAGTTGCTATCACAGCTGTTCGTTCTAATTTGTTATGATACCCAGAAGTCAAATTCCATGACAATGCCTGGCTGATAAAGCTACTGATAAATGCAGTGCTGTGGCTTTCTGGCTTCCCAACGCGTTAATGGACTCCCCAACTGCCAGTGCATTGCTAAGTTAAAATTGCCCCTTGGTGCTAATTATCTAAATTCTCTTAATCATTCTAGAGATTAAAATTTTGAAGGAAGGGAAAACAGATTTTCCATAAAACTGTTGAATATTATACCAAGGTGCACTTGTGGAAAGTTACATTTTTTTCAGTCATCTTGAATTTATTTAATGTGCTCAATATCCTGAATTTGGCAGACTGTATCTCTTATTCTTCGAGCTTTTGGTGCAAGTTGGCATTGAGTACTGAATAGATCAGTCAGATCCATTAGTGTCACATTTAGAATAGATCAGGCATGCTGATTTTTCGAATAAAGTTTTAAGATGAATTGCTATACCAGTTGATGAGTCACTAAATATAGATCATGAAGCAGCCATAAGGATTTTAGAAAGAAAAATTGCATTTAAATATTGCTGTTCAGAACTACTGGATGTCTCAAACCGTCTCACAGACAATGATGCAGTTTTTGAATCTTTATGATGCAGGAGATGCAACATCTCAATTGTGCTCAAATTGCAATGGAATAAACACCAGCTAATCTCTTTGTTTTGATATTGATGAACAAGTAAATATTTGCCAGGGCACTAGGGATAACTTCTCTGCTCTTATTCAGATTAATGTTATGTATACTGTCCTCAAACTTACTTCCTTGAATTGAGTGCTCGCGTTAAATAAAATGAAGTTAGTTTTGAAATTGGTTTTGTATGTTAAAATCCAGTTGCTATCATAAATCATTATTAGCCAACATTACAAGCTTGCGACATCAATATAAACAGCATCATTATTCCTGTTTGCGTAAATTTATCAATAAAAAAATATTATTGTGATTTTTAAATTAAGGATTTTAGCTGTTGTGTGAAAATTCTCCTTTGCGTCCCTGCATGAAATTGGTGATCATTCAGCTGGAAGCAAATCAGGAGAACAATAAAGATCTACAATGGTGGAAGTAATTATGATGAGACGATTTGAAAAAATGTCTTTTATAATGAAGTAATGTTTTTTACACTCTGGAATACTTCCCAATTATCTTGAGCAGCATCTAATAAACAAAGTAGATGGCATAAATACTTTGCCTAGAATTTTACTTACAATTATCATCCACCCAGAATAAATTTTCTGCTGTTAGCATTGTAAGGTGCATCTGGCTCGAGTCTATTATTAAAGAAGAATGGCAGGACATTTAGAAAAGTTGAACACAATCAGGGTTATGATTGTCCCATAAGAGGAAACATCCTCTCCACATCCACCCTGTCAAGACTCCTCAGGAGTTTTGATATTTCAATCAAGTCATCTCTTACTTTTCTAAATTCCACCAGATATAAATTTAGCCTGTACATCTACAGAATTCCTAGCCTCTGAGCTGCCCTTGTAGTGACAGTATGTACATGGCTAGACTTGTTCAGTTTCTGGTCTTTGGTAACTCACAAGACCTCCATAGTATGAGTTTAGCAATCATTAAACAACAAAGGGTGATGGTTAGATTTTTTCTTGTTGGATTTGGTCATTGTCTGGGACGTGTGTGACGCAAAGGTCACTTGTTACTAATCAACCAAGCCTTGATGCTCAGGTTTTTCTGTATATTATCAATGACTACTTCAATATCTGATGAGTCATAACCGTGCAGAACATTATGGAATCACCAACGAACGTTCATCCATTAAAGAAGCAGTTGAAGATGGTTAGGTCTAGGACATTGCTCTGTGGAATTCATGCAGAGATGTCCCCAAGCTGAAATGACTGACCTCCAACAAACACAACCATCTTCCTTTGTGCTAGATATAACTTTAACCAGCAGAGAGTTTTCCCTCTGATTCCCATTGACTCCAGTTTTTGCTAGTGTTCCTTGATGCCATACAATTCTGCCATGATGGCAAGGGCAGTCACTCTCACCTCACCTCTGGAAGTCAACTTTGTTTGTCCATCTTTGGATAAAGGTTGTAATGAGGTCAAGAGCTGAGCAACCCTGGCAATACCCAAACTGAGCATCAGCAAATGTCATTTCTGAACGAGGGTGGGAGGGTTCTTTGATTGTATTAACTGCTTTCCTAAGGCAGTGGCAAATGTATAAAGCTGCTTTTCGTGATGGACTGGGCAACTCTCTGTGATTTCTTGTGGTCATGGGCAGAGCTGGCACCATATTAAGCTGTGATGCATTCAAATGGGATGCTTTCTGTGGACCATCTATAAAAATTGGTTAGAGCCTTTGTGGATACGCCAGATTTTCTTATCTTTCTGAGTGCTTTCTTGACTGTAGCGTTGACATGGATGGACAGTTTATTGGTGATATTTACGCCTAGTAACTTGAGGCTCTCGACCACCTCCTCCTCAGCATCATTGATAAAAACAGGTGGGTGTCCTCCACTCCGTTTCCTGAAGTTGTTGATCAGCTCCTTCATTTTGACATTGAAGGAGAGATTGTAGCCTTTACATCCTGCCACTAAGCTAGTACCTTTCTGCCCACAGATGCTGCCAGACCTGCTCAGGTTTTCGTGCAATTTCTGTTTTTGTTTCTGATTTACAGCAACCACGTTCTTTCGGTTTTTATCTCCTTCCTGTACCTGTCTTGTCATTGTTTGAGATCCAACTACTGGTGTCATCAGCAAATCTATAAATGGAATTAGAGCTGAATTTGGCCACACAGTCATGAATCTATAAGGAGCATAGTAAGGAGCTGAGCGTTCAGCCTTGTGGGGTACCATTGTGGAGGATTATTGTGGAACGGTGTTGTTGCCTATCCTTACTGATTGGGGCCTGCGAGTCTTAACATGATAGAAGATATCTTCAGAATGACAAAGCGATGACTTCTTCACAAGTACTGTGCAATTGTCACTTCTATCAACACTGTCTTACATGTTTATCAGATAAATTGGTGAGGTCAGGTAGATTTTCCCTCCTTCTTGGTTACCTCACCACCCCCCCCCCGTCCCGTGCTGCAAATCCTGGCTAATAGTTGCGTCCTTTACAACTCAACCACCCTTGTCACTACCGGTGCTACCAAGCCACTGTTGGTGATGGACTTTGCAGTACCCCAGTCAGGGGTGATAAATAGTATCCAGGAGGATGCCATGATGTGATGCCATGAGAGCTAATGAGTCATTTCAGAGGGCATTTTGGAGTTATCCATATTGCTGGAGGTCTGGAATGTAGGCCTAAAGGATGTTTATGAATAAGCTTTTACAATAACTAGTAATGGCTATATGGACATTACTCAGGCACCTGTCTGTGTGGAGTTTGCACATTCTCCCCGTGTCAGCGTGGGTTTCCTCTGGGTGCTCCGGTTTCCTCCCACAGTCCAAAAATGTGCAGGTGAATTGGCCATGCTAAATTGCTCATAGTGTTAGGTGAAGGGGTAAATGTAGGGGATTGGATCTGGGTGGGTTGCTCTTCAGAGGGTCGGTGTGAACTTGTTGGGCCGAAGGGCCTGTTTCCACACTGTAAGTAATCTAAATCTAAATCAGACTAGCTTTGAATTCCATATTTTATTGATTTCACATTTCACCATCCGCCATGGTGGGATTGGAACTAGAGGTTTCGCTTCGGCCTCTAGATTACTGATCCACTGACCTTACAACTACACCACTGCCTTCTCTGTATCATGCCACTGCCACCTGTGATCTTTGATCCATGAACATCTTTATTAGTTTTCAATGCCTTTTCATGTAATTTTAAAAGGTTTTGAAACATTTCACAGGGTGTGTCATCTCCTGGATAAAGTGACAAATTGAGGAGGGCAAACTCACTTAGATAAAAGTGGGTATTTCTTCCAGGCACTCCTGACTAATGTATTTGAATCACCTCTTTATTGAAGGTTAACTCTGAAAGTATTCATAAATGTGGCGGTAGCAGTTCAGAAATTTTGAGATTAGCCAGAGCATTTTATGGACAACAACTGTCACAGTCTGTTGTTGAAAGGAAAGCAGATGATTTTACAAATGAAAGAAACAAGTATGAATTTAATCATGTGCTCTGCATTATTACTGTCATGTATTTGAGTCACATCCTTGTTGTATAGTAGTGGTGCCTCGGAATCTGATTTTAATTCATTCCAGGAGGCTGTTTGGATTCGAAAAGTTCGGATTCCGAAACTATTTTCCCCATAATACATAATAGAAAGTGAATTAATCCGTTTCTGGACCCAAAAAAAAATTTTCAAGACACTTTTAACGGCAAATACACATGGTTACGGTAAAATAAGATGAGTAAATGACTTAAATATCAAATAATAATAATAAAAGCAAGAAATAAATGTACAAACATGAAAATAACTTCATTTACCTTTATGAGGAGTGCTAATGGTGAATGCAATTATTTGCTTCATTGCTCTTCTTGAGTGCCATGGTGAATGCCCAAAGGTGATAATCTTAAAAAATTGCACAAATCAAGGTGAAAACATGAGGTAAACTAGTGATGGACACGCAAGAGAATCTTTCACGACTACTTCCCGGGATGAACTGAACAAACAATGTGCGACCTGAATGGTACATGGTGTTCGGATTCTGAAAATGTGTTTGGATTTTAGGGCAAAATTTTCTCAAAATAATTGTTTGGATTCCAAGTTGTTCGAACAATAGGGCGTTCAGATTCTGGTGTCACCACTGTATATGAAAAACAGTCAAGATCATATGGGGTGGGCATAATCAGAAAATCGAGAATGTTTCAACTTTAATTCCAATCTGGGATTAATTTTACTAGGTTTAATTGTGCTGTTTTACATGTAATTGTCTCAAATTTTGTAAGCAATTGGCAGTTTTTGAATCAAAGTTACATATGCACATCGTGATGCATTCTGCTTAATTACAAAACACATCAAAATCCCTTATATTTTCAATAACATCTTATCAAAAATAGGGATATTCTATTACACTGTCAGTATATACAGAGTTAAATTGCCATTCATATGTCCATACGCACTATACGTGGTGGGGATTGTGTATCTAGAGTTTTGCATTTTGAAGGCAACATGTCCTTACAAATGAGTTAAACAAAGTTTGAAATTGTCTATATTGGTTTATGATCAAAGGGTCTTGAGGTGGATCTCAGTACCAAACATTTATTTTTGTCAAAATGTTCCACTTTGACTGGGTACTTTCTATTGATGGTTAATAAACATAATCAGCTGTTTTCCTCTTAACTGTCACCAACAGATATTTCTTCAACATGAATATATTTTATGGTTCCTGTTTCAGTTTCAACGTTTAGCCATTGTATATTTTAACTTGCCCATCTACTTAATTTTTACAGACTTTTTATAATTTTAATATTACTGAATGACAGAAAAACAATCTTCAGCTGAGTAAAATTCAGAGCTTTTTATTAACTGGTGACGATTAGTTGAATACTTTGATGTGCTTCTGTAACCCAGCAATAATTCAGATTAGTGACAGTCTTTTTATTCAGGATCACTACTGACATTCAATTTTTTTTCTGCTTCTTTTGCTTAGACCAATAGGCCATGATATCAAAAGAGGAGAATGTGTCCTAGCAAAAGGTACCCATATGGGTCCGTCTGAAATTGGCCTTCTAGCAACAGTTGGAGTTACTGAAGTTGAAGTTCACAAGTTTCCTGTGGTTGCTGTGATGTCTACAGGAAATGAAGTAAGTGTATTTCTGAGTATGGGGCGGAAAGGGTAGACTAATTGTAAGTATGTGTATTTCGAACTACAGAACACAAGAATCTTTTCTAACTAAAGTGATCAGTTAAAATCTCAGCCTGCATAATGATATAAAAGCAAAATACTGCAGATGCTGGAGATCCAAAATAAATGCAGAAAGTGCTGGATAAACGCAGGTCCAGTAGCATTTCTTTGATGTATTGTCACTTGTACCAAACTACAGTGAAAAGCTTTGTTTTGGAGCAGTATGGGCAGATTATAGTAAGCAAGAATGGACAGATCAGAGGTTGTAGAAAAACTTAGACAAAGGCATACAGGTTACGTTGCACAGGGCATACGATTGGGGAGATCAACATTACCAAGATCAGAAAATGATTTGAGGCCAGAGTATCCATTCATCAGTCTAATAATGGCTGGGAAGAAGCTGTCCCTGAAACTGCTGGTGCATGTGTTCAGGCTTCTGTATCTTCTGTCTGATGGAAGAAGTTGCAGGAGATGATTACCAGGGTGCAATGGGTCTTTGATGATGTTGGCAGCCTTTCCGCGGTAGTGAACCATGCAAATAGAGTCCACAGATGGAAGGTTGGCTTCTGTGATGGTCTGGGCTATGCACATCACCTTCTATAGTTTCTTAGAGCAGTTGTCATACCAGGCCGTTATTCACCCAGACAGTATGCTCTCAGTGGCGTATCTGTAGAAGTTGGTGTGGGCCCTTACAGATATGACAAATTTCCTGAGCCACCTGAGGAAAGAAGGCGCTGTTGTGTATTCTTGACCATCACATCTATGTGGGAAACCCAGGATAGGTTTTGTTGGTAACCATCACTCCAAGGAAGTTCACGCTCTCCACCCTTTCAACCTCAGTTTTCAATTATATAGATGAAGGTGTGTTCTTCTTTCTCTCTGTAGTCGATGATCAGTTCTTTAGTTCTGCTGACGTTGGGAGAGAGATTGCCCTTATTACACTATGTCACCAAACCCTCTATCTCCCTTCTGTATTTTGATTCATTGTTGTTAGATATCCATCTTAGTACAGTGGTCTTCAGCGAACTTGTAGATGGCATTCCTTCAGAATTTGGCAACACAATCATCGGTGAGAAGAGAGTACAATAGGAGGTTGAGGACGCTGAGTGTTATTGTGGAGGAAGTGCAGTTACCTATCTTCACTGATTGCAATCTGTGGATCAGAAAGCTGAGCATTCAGTTGCAGAGGGCAGAACCAAGACCAAAGTCAGAATTTTGAGATCAGACTGGAGGGGATAATGGTTTTGAAGGCGGAGCTGTAGTCAATGAGCAGAAGCCTAGCATAGATGTCTGTGTTGTCCAGGGGTAACTGCAAGGTTAAGGATGTTCTTTTGAGGCAAATCTATCTTTTCCTATGACTGCACAATGAGCTTTGGCTGATATCCAATCCACAATTGAAACAGCTGAGCCTGGTAAAAACATTTCTTGATTGACAGCTGCAGCTCTCTGATTAATGCTGTGAATTGCGCAATGTTTATTTACACAAGACAAGAAGGTGTCAAGACCTTGGTGCTTCTGGTATTGATACTTTAAAGCTCTGTCTGATCAACACTTTTATTGGTGAAAGGAGTTTTTTAAGGAAGTGTGAAGTTATGAATGAATAATTTTGAAAGCTTTTTTAAACCACTTCCTATTGTTGTTAAAGTTTCATTGATTCTATACAGAGTATATAGAGGTTTTATGGGCTTGAATGTATCATATATTGATATGAAGAGTACAAGGAGTGAACGAAGGAGCATGAAGATGGACTAAATAAAGGAGCATTACTCTGTATGGAAGTCATTTAGTTCAGTTGGCTGGTTTGTGATACAGAGTGACAACAACAATGTGAACTCATTTCCTGAGCCAGCTGAAGTTATCGTGAAGGTCATGTCTTCCTGACCTCAGCTGAAAATGTGTTGCTGGAAAAGCGCAGCAGGTCAGGCAGCATCCAAGGAACAGGAGATTCGACATTTCGGGCATAAGCCCTTCTTCAGGAATGATTCCTGAAGAAGGGCTTATGCCCGAAACGTCAAATCTCCTGTTCCTTGGATGCTGCCTGACCTGCTGCGCTTTTCCAGCAACATATTTTCAGCTCTGATCTCCAGCATCTGCAGACCTCACTTTCTCCTCCTTCCTGACCTCACCCTCACCTGAGGCACAGTGACCCTCAAATTAAATCACAACCAGTCATCTCACACTAATAAGAGAGCAGTTCTATGGCACTCAGGTATGGAACTTACCTTTAACTTGGCATGAAAAATATAAATGGTCATGGGAGGTGGGTGGAGGGAGGAAATAGCTTGATTTTATGCCTTGGATGAGGATTTTTGAACTCAGCTTTTGAACGGTTCCCTTATCCAGATAATGGCTTATGACACCTCTCAGGGGTCGTAAACCAAGAATCCTTTAAAAGCTGACTGACTCCATGAACATTGCAGAGGACGAGGACTTGTCTGGGACTCAGCTGGAACCTGCTGCACCCTTCAGTGGGACTGGTGAAAATAGGAAAGCCCAGGAAAGGGGTTGAAAGTCTCAAAATAGCCACTTCGACCCCTCCACAGCGTTTCTTTGACTCAATGAAAATCTGTCCCTACATCCCTAAGCTCCATCAGTATTTCCAATCGTATTTTTTAATTCATTCATGGGACATGGATGGTGCTAACTGGCCAGTTTTTATTATTCATGTTTAGCTGCCCTTGAGAAGGTGATGATAAGCTGCCTTTTTGAATCACTGCTGTCCACATGGTGTGATTGACCCTCAATGCCCTGAAAGAGGGAATTCCATGATTTTGACCCAGCGACAGTGAAGGAATGGTGATATATTTCAAGTTAGGAATGTGTGTGGCTTGGGGGGAACTTGAACGTGTTGGTGTTCCCATATATCTGCTGCCCTTTTCTTTCTAGTTGAAAGTAGTTGTGGGTTTGGAAAGAGCTATCTTCCAAGCTATCCAAGGATCTTCCCATGAATTTTGCAGTATGTGGTGCCAGTAAAGTGGTCTGCTTTTTTCTAGATATTAAATGTCTTGAGTGTTGTTGGAGCTGCACCCATCCAGGCAACTGGGAAGTATTGACCTGTGCTTTACAGATGGATAGACAGGCTTTGGGGAGTCAGGAGGTGAATTACTCACTGCACTATTCATAGCCTCTGACCTGCTTTTGTAGTGACTGTGTTTATGTGGTAAGTTTAGTTGAGTTTATAGTCAATAGTAACCTAGGAAGCTGATTATGAGGGAATTAAGTGACAATAATACCCTTGAATGTCAAGGGATAAGTGTTAGATTGTCTCTCATAGTGTGATACAAATGTTACTTGCCATTTGTCAGCCCACGTTTGGATATTATCCAGATCTTGTTGCATTCAAATCTGAACAGCTTCCGTATCTGAGGAGTTACGAATAGTGTTGAACATTGTGCAATCATTGGCGAACATCTCATTCTGCCCTTATTGTGAAGTGAAGGTCATTGATGAAGTAGCCAAAGATAATTAGGTTTAGGGCACTACCTTGAGGAACTTATACAGAGAGGTCCTGGAGCTGAGATCAGTTGACATCCAATCATCTTCCTATGTGCCAGATATGACTCCAACTAGTGAAACGTTTGCTCCAATTCCTCCTAATGCCCATTGATTCCAGTTTTGCTGGTTTTTTGATGCCACATTCAGACAAATATGGCCTTAATATCACTCTCATCTAATCTCTAGAATTCAGCTGTTTTGTCCATGTTTGAACCAAGGCTGTAAAGAGGTCAGAAGCTGAGTGGCCCTGGCCAGAACTCAAACTGGGCATCGCTGAGCAGGTGCTGCTTGATAGCACTGTTGATTACACCTTCCATCATTTCACTGATGACTGAGAGCAGACTGATGAGACAGTAGTTGGCCAGGTTGGATTTGTTCTCTATTTTGGTTACAAGGCACACCTGGGCAATTTTCCACATTATCAGGCATGTATTGGTGTTGTAACTGTACTTGAAGAGCCTGGCTAAGAGAGCGGCAAGTTCTGGAGCACAAGTCTTCAGTCCAATTACTGAAATGTTGTCAGGGCCATAGCGTTTACTGTATCTAATGCTTGCAACTATTTCTTGATATCACATGGAGTAAATTGAATTGGCTGGAGACTGATATCTGAGACACTGGGGACCACTGGAGGAATAACGTATCATTCAGCAGTTTAGAGTGTTACCAAATAAACATTTAATTTGAAGAGACTTCAATTACATAATTCTGCAATGTAAGGAGTCCATATCAACATCTGTTGAAACAGTAAGTTTGTCCTTTAGTGAAGTTCAGTACCTGAAGGCAGTACCGTGGACAGTATCAATGTACCTTGAATGACCCAGTTTTATTTCTGTATCACTGTAGATGCACAGTCTGAAAATCAAACTTGTAATGCAATTTTACTAATTTCTCCAGAGCCACAATGGGCAGGCGGAGGGTATGTGGAGAAAAAAGTAAAATTCCTTCGTCAAATATTGGCAATCAGTTCATCAAGTTGTGGAATTTTTTGCTCTTTGTAGTTTATCAAATCATAACAGTGAATCAAGTACTGGATTGATATTGTGATCTCTATGGTTTGCTCCAACAGCTCCTGAATCCTGAAGACGAGCTAACACCAGGAAAGATTCGGGACAGCAATCGTTCGACCCTTCTAGCAACAATTCAGGAACATGGTTACCCAACAATCAACCTGGGAATTGTTGGAGATAAGTAAGCACTGTTATATATTTTGGTGCATGTTTTGAAAACTCGATAACTTGTTAACCAGTACTTCTTCCTGTAAAATTTCAGGTTTTAGAGATGCTCAAGGACAGGCATTAGCTTTTCTCATTTTAGTTCACTGTGTCTGTTTTTAACAAAACTTCAGCTTTTCCAGAGTTACTGTGACAGTTCAAACATTTCTTTACTGCTGAGTTTCAGTATTTTATGTAAACATGCACATTCCTTCAGCCAAACACAGATACACTTTAAAGTGACCTTTCTAGTCATTAGGTCATCACCAGACTTCATACGTTTTCTCCACATTTTACTTAATTTCATTGAAGATCATTTCAACCAAACTAGCAGTTTCGAGGTTAATATCTACAAATGTTACTCACCATTTGTCAGCCTGAGCCTGAACATTATGCTGCATAAGGGGATGCACTCTGCTTCACAAAGTGAAGATCAGGAGCTGAGTGACCCTGGGCAGCACCCCAAGCTGAGCATTAGTGAGCAGGTCATTCCTGAGCAATTCCAGCTTGACAGCACTGTCTGCGACCACTTACGTCACATTGCTGATCATTGAGAGTAGGCTGATGGAGGAGTAATTGGCTAGGTTAGATTTGGAATCAAACACTTTAAAGATGTGCTGTGGTCCTCACAAGTACTTAGATTTCCAAAGTTAAGTAGTCTGTTAGCCTTGGAAGAATATTTGTGCTCAACAGATATGATCAATGTTGGTTAATAAATGCTGAAAAGTATATCAAAGATTATACCAAAGCTAAGGTTTTCTCACTTTCCAAACTTCCAGAGTCTACAAAAATGAATTGTATGTCTTGAGCACTTGAACTCCCACATTTAATTGTATATCCACTGCTGTTGCAAATGGTAGTGTTATGCTTTAGTTTGTTTTTCTCTTCAATTTAATTGATTGTTTTGTGTATCTGTAGCTTAAAGCTACATGATATCATTTAAGTATTTAAGCAAGACTTGTTCTTATCTGACTGTTTCTTAGTTTACTTAACAAATGCAGTTGAGATATCTAAAATCTCCAGACTTTGTCAAGTATGTTGAAAATCGGGTCTACCTTTGTCAACATTACCTTCCCACACATGTCCTTTAGTCTCGAAACTCAGTATGTCTTGGAGTTCATGTATGAATAACAAGAAAGTACAGAAGAGAACATTAAAGGAAGTGATTTTTGGCTTACTGTGCTAACATGATGCTTGTACTGATCTCCAGGATAAATAACTGTTTCTCTGAAATTAAGGGGGATATGTGACCAGTGGAGGGAGGAAACTCGTACTAAGGATAGGTTGAGTATGTTCAGTCATTACTATCCCTGGCTTGAATTTGAATGTAGGATTCAAGCCATTAAATTAAACAAGTAATACATTAACAGTGCGCTTTTTCATCCTAAAATCTCAGTGAATTCATCAGTTTTAAAATTGCCTCTTGCCTCAGCCAAATTGATCTAGGATTTAAAAACTGAAAAAGTTCCAGCAATAAACAGTATTGGTTCTTTTTCTGTGTTAATTGTTACATTAATTATAATTAATTTTGTTTCAAGATAACTCAAGGTCATGGCAGTTTTTGTTTCTTTTGAATTAATATTCATAGCCAGGAAAAGATTGAACATGTTGAGCTGTAATTTCACTATAATTCAGTGAACATTGCATGCTGTGCCATACATCATTCATTTGCTGCTGTGGCTGCTTCAATTCAAAATGATTAATTGATGCACTTTTTATTTCTTGAAATTCTGTCCTCTGGGGCTACAAAATTAATCTCTCTCAAAATGTAAAATGAACAAATATATAAACTTTGTCTTTTAAATAATTTGCTGCTTTTGTAAATCAGAGACATAAATCAAGTCACTGAAAGTTCATGGGGACAAAGGAATAAAATGATCTGTCAATATCTGTGCTGCGAAACCGGATGATTACCCTTTCTCTGCACTGTAAAAATGTACTTAATTTAAAGCCATAATTTTATCTCTTTGCATTCAGAGAAATCTTAATTTCCCAAATGTTTCCTCACTCAGGAGGTGAGTCTTCTCTCAGTCCAAAAGAATTGCCATCTAACACACTCTGTCTCTCTACATCATTTGTTTCTTGTTTTTATCAAGCTTATGAGTTACAGACACTGCTCCTCTGAACTTCATTGTCTTTTTATTCCTAAACTTCATGTATTCCACCCTATGCACCTTTGTTCTTCCCTGCATTTTCACTGAACAATGTTCATTGCGTCAGCCATTTTCCCACAACCTTAAAGTCCTTTTACTGCTCCAATTATTGTACTCTAAAACCTAAGCTTGGCTTTATCTGATTTCTGCAACATGAAGTCAGACACAATGTGGCATGTTGTGTCATCTTTCACTCTTTCCAACCTTTAAAAGGCCCTGTATTTTCATCATTAGCTTGTGAAGGCCAGAACCTGTGTAGTCTCAGGATATGGATTATTTTCTGAAGTTCATAATTGCTAAATTTTAAGTCTGGTTGTGCCACTGAGACAATGCCTTCTAAATTTTACCTTTGAGCTGTTCAGCAGGTCTTTGTTTCAAAGACGGCCTTTTACCACGAGGTAATCTCTCTCCTAAATTTTACCCATTCTTCTCATTGATCATTTCCTGCCTCTGGTTGTTCGCTGGTTGATGGCATCTCTTCTGGCTTTGGCAGGTGGCTCTGCAGGGTGAATTGTCTGCCACTAACTTTCTTCTTCTCGAGTTAACTGCCAGAAGTCAGGTCTGACCCACAAAACACAACCTCCACCATGGATAGAGTAAGGAAGGAGATCATGAATTCACCCTAGCCGTACAGGGATCAAGCTCCATACTGTTACCTATAATCTGACCTTCACTAGCTATCCAGGAATTGAACCAATCAACTTTCTCCAAATACTCCCAAGTTGTTGTTGTAGAGCATGGTCTATGGATGGTGATGGTCGAGGCCTGTTGACTTTACAGAGATTTCGGTGTAACCTGTCAGTTTTTAAGAACATTTTTAATTAATCATCTATACATTTACAATAATAGGCAGAGTGAAACTAAGTATTATTTAAAACTTCACTTATTTTATACATTTCAAGTTTTAGAGTCATAAAGCGGTACAGCTTGGAAACAGACCCTTCAGACCAACTCATTCATGCCGGCCAGATATCCTAAATAAATCTAGTCCCATTTGCCAGCATTTGGCATATATCCCTCTAAACCCTTCCTATTCATGTACCCATCCAGATACCTTTAAAGTGTTATAATTGTATTAGCCTCCACCATTTCCTCTGGTAGCTCATTCCATACACACCAACTTGTACATGAAAAGGTTAACCCTTTGGTTCCTTTTAATTTTTTCCCCTCTTACCTTAAACCTATGCCCGCTAGTTTTGGACTCCCCTACCCTGGGAAAAGACCTGGTCTATTTACCTTATCTATGTCCCTTGTGATTTTATAAATCTGTACAAGGTCATCCTAGTGATGGGAGATAAGGAAATAGCAGGAGAACTTAACAAGTACTTTGTGTCAGTTTTCACAGTGGAAGACATGAGTAATATCCCAAAAATTAAAGGGAGTCACGGGGCTGAGTTGAGTATGGTTGCCGTTACGAAAGAGATAGTGCTAGAAAAGTTAAAAAGTCTTAAAATTGATAAATCTCCTGGCCCCGATGGGATACACCCTAGAGTTCTGAGAGAGGTGGCTGAGGAAATAGCAGAGGCATTGGTTGAGATCTTTCGAGAGTCACTGGAGTTAGGAAAGGTTCCAGATGATTGGAAGATCGCTGTTGTAACCCCCTTGTTCAAGAAAGGATCAAGACAAAAGATGGAAAATTATAGGCCAATCAGCTTAACCTCGGTTGTTGGTAAAATTCTAGAATCCATCATTAAGGATGAGGTTTCTAAATTCTTGGAAGAGCAGAGTCTGATTAGAACAAGTCAACATGGATTTAGTAAGGGGAGGTCATGCCTGACAAACCTGTTGGAATTTTTTGAAGAGGTAACAAGTAAGTTAGACCAGGGAAACCCAGTGGATGTGGTCTATCTAGACTTTCAAAAGGCCTTTGATAAGGTGCCACACGGGAGGCTGCTGAGCAAGGTGAGGGCCCATGGTGTTCGAGGTGAGCTGCTGGGATGGATTGAGGATTGGCTGTCTAACAGAAGGCAGAGAATTGTGATAAAAGGTTCTTTTTCAGAATGGCAGCTGGTGACAAACGGTGTCCCGCAGGGTTCAGTGTTGGGGCCACAGCTATTCGCCTTATATATTAATGATTTGGATGAGGGGACTGGGGGCATTCTAGCGAAGTTTGCCGATGATACGAAGTTAGGTGGACAGGCAGGTAGTACTGAGGAAGTGGGGAGGCTACAGAAGGATCTAGACAGGTTGGGAGAGTGGTCCAGGAAATGGCTGATGGAATTTAACGTGAGCAAGTGCAAGGTCTTGCACTTTGGCAAAAAGAATAAGAGCATAGACTACTTTCTAAATGGTGAGAAAATTAGTAAAGCCAAAGTACAGAGGGATCTGGGAGTGCTAGTCGAGGATTCTCTAAAGGTAAACATGCAGGTTGAGTCCGTGATTAAGAAAGCGAATGCAATGTTGTCTCTTATCTCAAGAGGGTTGGAATATAAAAGCAGAGATATGCTACTGAGACTTTATAAAGCTCTGGTTAGGCCCCATTTGGAGGACTGTGTCCAGTTTTGGTCCCCACACCTCAGGAAGGACATACTGGCACTGGAACATGTCCAGCGGAGATTCACATGGATGATCCCTGGAATGGCAGGTCTAACATATGAGGAACGGCTGAGGATCCTGGGATTGTATTCGTTGGAGTTTAGATTGAGGGGAGACTTAATAGAGACGTACAAGATAATACATGGCTTGGAGAGGGTGGACGCTAGGAAATTGTTTCCGTTAGGCAAGGAGACTAGGACCCGTGGACACAGCCTTAGAATTAGAGGGGGTCAATTCAGAACAGAAATGCAGAGACATTTCTTCAGCCAGAGAGTGGTGGGCCTGTGGAATTCATTGCCACAGGGTGCAGTGGAGGCTGGGACGCTAAATGTCTTCAAGGCCGAGATTGATAGATTCTTGTTGTCTCGAGGAATTAAGGGCTACGGAGAGAACGCTGGTAAGTGGAGTTGAAATGCCCATCAGCCATGATTGAATGGCGGAGTGGACTCGATGGGCCGAATGGCCTTACTTCCACTCCTATGTCTTATGGTCTTATCCCTTAGCCTCCGATGCCCCAGGAAAAATAGCCCCAGCCTATTCAACCTCTCCCTATAGTTCACACCCTCCAACCATGGCAATATCCTTGTAAATCTGTTAATTCCCAGTCCTTAATGCTAACAAAAGGTCAAGTTAAGCAGCTTTCTTCATTCCATTTTTACTATATTACACTGTGTTATAAGGCACATATTTTGGGGTTGGACGTGAAGTAGGGATGAAATGGAAAGCAAAGGGCTAAGTTCCTTTGACATCTCCCTCCTGCACCCACCACCTTTAATTCTTTAATTACCTTTACTCTGTCCCTCACACTCTCATCCTCGCACCTTTTCATTTCTACTAAATGTTTCCACATTTCTTGCCTCTTGTTATCTTTCCTTTCTCTCCCTTTTTGTCAATACATCATTTGTTCTTGAAACTCAATGTACAACACTGCAGGACTCTGAAGGAATGGAGAGTGTGGAAACCACTGTGTTGTCTTGCATAGGAATACCCAAAAGCTGGTCATGGGAAGTGTATAAATCTATATAAAAAACACTTCTAATTCAATAGCAAGTATATACAGAGGATCTCAGAGATTTAAAAGAAATAAACATATTAAATTTGGTTTATTTATTTTTAGTTTCTCATTTATCTCTCCTTCTTAATCCATTTTATTTCATGTTCTGTTCTCCTTTATGTTCCTTATTTGACTTTGAATTCACTCTTCATAATTTACACTTCCTGGTTCAGACTCTGCTGCTAATAGGTTAAGGAGAGGCTCAGTTGTTTGGCTTGCTCATAGAAGTCTCAAGAGGGCACTGCATTTTTTCGATAGTTGGCTGACATCGACTCTCTAAGGGCTTTTACACTGAAGTCAGCAGGCAAGTGTAAGTGTAACAAACCTCATTTACTGCTGACTGCTACACATGTCCTTTGTGTTTTCAGTTTGCAGTCTGCAGCAGAAAATGTACATGTCTGGATAATATTTAACCTTAAACTTTGCTTAATTGAACTTGAAATGAGAATTTGATTTCTTTGATTTATTTTAAAGTCGGCTTTCTCAAATATGAAGCTTACAAAGTACTGAGGAAAGTAATCACATTGTTCATAGTTGTAATTATTTATTGTTATGTGGAAGTTGCCAGTCTAAGCCATAAAATGCAAACGGTGATGTAGGTTTAATTCAACAATAAATATTTCACATATATAGGTTTGAGGAAACCAGTTACTCAAAATTAGATACAGTGTCGTTAGTTACACGCTATATTCTGATTATTTGTCTGATGTACTCCATCAGAACGCTCAGTTTAAAAGTGTTGGCGTACTAAAATCTGTGTTGTCTGCCTTGTCCTGGAGCAGTCAAAGAGTATGATGCTGGAAAAGCACAGCCAGTCAGGCAACATCTGAGGAGCAGGAAAGTCAACATTTTGGTGAGGAGCTTATGTTTGAAATGTTGATTCTCCTGCACCACGGACGCTGCGTGACCAGTTGTGCTTTTCCAGCACCATGCTTTTCGACTCTGATCTCCAGCATCTGCAGTCCTCACTTTCTCCTTGTCCTGGAGTAGGTGTCCTCTTTAAGATCCAGAACTCTTTCAGCAATAGAAGAACAAAAGCTATTTCCATATTTCCCATTGATATGGTTTTAGCTAACTATAAGAAGCTTAAAATAACAGCATCCCTCAAGCTGCATGTAGGAAAGTCACCAGTTGTAAACTGTGAAATTTTTCAGTTGGCAAAGCAGGTTGGTTTCAAGTCAAGCTGTTCTACCAACTGCCAGTCTAATTGGTTGTTTAGTGCAAGGTGACTGTGTTGATCTGCAGTGAGTATTAGCAACTCGCACAGCTTGAACCGTTTCACACGTTCCTTCACAATGTGCTGGGTGGTGTTAGAAAAATCAGAAAACTGTCTTTTATTCTAGAACTTCTCCTCTCAGTGGGAATCCACTTGTACAGTATCTAGGTTTGATTAAACAATCTTCCTAATAGCAGCGCACACTCTGGTTCTTGTGGGGATGGATCTATGGTGGTTAATGTCGAGGTACTGTTGCTTTTAGGATATGTATCTCATCACAACATTCATAGTGCACACATATTTTAGCTTTGTTGGCTTTCTGTCTGCTCATGTTCAAGACTTCTTATATCTTTGTGATTAACAGGGAATAGATTTTAGATGAAAATGACACATTTATGTTTCAGTTATTGTTTAAGCAGAATAAATAGTTCAATAGAGCAATAGTTGTCCATTCCTGCCCTTTGCTATTATTAGTTTTTCTCCCTTGCTGAAAATGTGTTGCTGGAAAAGCGCAGCAGGTCAGGCAGCATCCAAGGAGCAGGAGAATCGACATTTCAGGCATGAGCCCTTCTTCAGGAATGAGGAAAGTGTGTCCAGCAGGCTAAGATAAAAGGTAGGAAGGAGGGACTTGGGGGAGGGGCGTTGGAAATGCGATAGGTGGAAGGAGGTCAAGGTGAGGGTGATAGGCCGGAGTGGGGGTGGGGGCGGAGAGGTCAGGAAGAAGATTGCAGGTTAGTAAGGTGGTGCTGAGTTCGAGGGATTTGACTGAGACAAGGTGGGGGGGAGGGGAAATGAGGAAACTGGAGAAATCTAGGTTCATCCCTGGTAGTTGGAGGGTTCCTAGCCGGAAGATGCGGCGCTCTTCCTCCAGCCGTCGTGTTGCTATGGTCTGGTGATGGAGGAGTCCAAGGACCTGCATGTCCTTGGCGGAGTGGGAGGGGGAGTTGAAGTGTTGAGCCACGGGGTGGTTGGGTTGGTTGGTCCGAGTGTCCCAGAGGTGTTCCCTTAAACGTTCCGCAAGTTGGTGGCCTGTCTCCCAATATAGAGAAGGCCACATCGGGTGCAGCGGATGCAGTAAATGATGCGTGTGGAGGTGCCGGTGTATTTGTGGCGGATATGGAAGGATCCCTTGGGGCCCTTTACTACTATGAGTACTTGCCATAAAAAGTTTGCAGGGTATTACTGTTGGTTTTAAATCTGAATCTTATCACTAATATGTCTCTGCAAATTAATCTGATTTGTTTCAGATTATACAATGTTTTTAATAGGGCAGTGAATCACTATCCCATGAAAGCTTATTATTTATGTCAGATTTAAATTTGTTCACCATGAGGCAATCCTGCACAAGCAAATATATTTAGGTGAATTGTGTACGGAATTCAGAATTAAAGTCTACTATGTAAATGAATCTATGAATTTTTATTTTGCAAAGATGAAGCTGTCAGAAACTGGGTTTCTGTGCTTTGCCAAAAGCCAAAATCAAGTTATTCAAATGACAAATTGAAGCCTTTCAATCATTCCCATTATTCATTGTTTTTGTTTTCTTCTGATATGCCTTCACAATTTCTGAAAGTTGGAGTTGAAAATTGAAGATAAGTTGTGTGTTAATGAAAACATCTTATAGTTGTATATTTACACCCTGTTCTAAATTGCAACCAGTAACCAGATGCAGAATAAACTCACATTTCACCAGGTGGCAGTAGATTCCAATTCATTAACTCTTGAGACAGTCTTTGCATCTTGCAACCTTAGTAGTAAGACAAGAACATTAAACGTTCACCTTTCAATGTATTTTTCAGTAAAACCAGTTCCTGCCAATATGTGATCATACTATCGTTCACACTTGTTTGATGTTTGATCTTGATCTCATCATGAAATAAAGGGCTTATGAAGTAATAAATAAGTGTCAGCATAATTGTTAGCAAGTTCTGTATTAGCATTATTAGCATAACCTGGTCACTAACAAACCTCATCCCCATATCTGTGGATTGTATAATGAAATATATGTGTACCTTTGCATTACCAATAAGAAAACTAAAGATGTAGTGCTTTGAAGATTTCATTTGACCCAAATTAGTCTTAAACTTCAGTAATACAAAAAAAAATTACAGCTTTCCTTTTAAAGGAAATTTTTGAAGTTGATTCAAAGTAATGTTGAAGAATTTATATTTTGTTAAAAGGTACCAGTTTTCCTCATCCACTTGGCAGCCTCAGCTGCTGTTTCTCTGATAGTTATCTTCAACAGGATCAATTTAAATATGGGCAGATTAATCTAATAAACAAGTATGTTATTTTATATAACATTAATAGTTGAATCTCAAATTCCTAAATACTTGAGCAGGTTATTTACAACTGAGACTGAAGAAAAACAAATGCTGGTAACATAACAGGGGAGGGGGAAAGGAGAGTTTCAGGTGGAAGAACTGAGCTCCTAGTCTAGCAGTCTAGGAAAATTTTGTATTCCTAGTTTAGCCAGGTTTGGCGATAAAGCCAAGATCATAGAGAGTGTTGCTGCTCATCCCAAAGAGAAGGGTATTAGTTTTGTCAGCATTAACTAGGAATTATAGCTGTTCCAATGTCCTCTCCTATTGGATACAATGAAGATACAATCTTTGCTGTCTTCAGCAACAATTGTTCAAGTTTACTTTTTCATCGTTTTATCAATTAGTATTTAATAAATATCTTTCTTTCATTTGTAGCCCTGATGACCTGCTGAATGCTCTCAATGAAGGGATAAGTCGTGCTGATATCATCATTACTTCAGGGGGTGTATCCATGGGAGAAAAGGTAACCACAATGCAGTACGTCTAAATGTCTATTAAAGTGTCACATAAGTTTAAAGTTATGTGAATTGAATTTGATATTTGTAGAATGATCAGTGTATGGAGGAATAATCTTGATTCCTTTTCAAGCAATAGAAGTGGATTGCTCCTATTTTGAGGCCCTTTAATTAGACCATTTGCATTGACGAAACACACGTTATAACACAGCGATCTGTACCAGGAAATATGAATTCAGAAAAAGAATGAAAGAGAAGTTTAAAGAACCAGTAAAAAGGAAATAAATGAAAGTAATATTTTAAAAATCATTAATGGGATGTGGGCATTGCTGACAAAGCTATTATTTGTTGGTTATCCCTAAATGCCTTTGAGAAGGTGGTAGTGATGCACATTCTTAAACTGATGCAATCCATGTAACAGTGCATGCTCCACCTAGTCATGGTGTAAGGGAGGGAGTTCCTCGACCAACATCACCAGAATAGTTTATCTTCATATTTTTAATTGCAGTTTGTGAGTCCCTGTTGTGCACAACTTGGTTTCTGCATTTCACATGGTGCCGAGAGTGGGTGTCCGTCAAGTGAACTGCATTGTCCTGAATGTTGTCAAGCATCTTGAATATTCTTGGAGTGCACTAATTTAGATAAGAGTGTTTCGTGACACTGCAGACTCATGCCATAGAGTTGGTGGACCAGTAATGGAGAAGAGTTACTGCAATATTTGACCTTCTATTTACATTGCTAGTCCAGTTGAGTTTCTGGTCAATGATAATCTCCAGAATGTTGCTGATTGGAAATGTATAGAGGTGGTTATAATCTTGTTGGAAGTGATCATTATTAGTACTGGAAATGTTACTTTCTAAGCATGAATACCCAGCTCTTGCTGCACATGGGCACAGACAGCTTTATTATCTAAGCATTTTCACTGTACAATCATAAGTGAACATCCCCACTTCTAACCTTATGAAGGAGAGAATGTCATTAGTAAAGCAGCTACAGATATTTGAACTACTTAGGACACTACCCCAAGGAACACCTGCTCCATTGTCTTCAACTGAAATGATCAGCTACCATCACGATAACTGTATTCCATTGTGTTATGTATGACTGCAGCCAATGGGGACTTTTCTCCTTGATTGTACAACAACTACATCTACCTGACAAAGTTGAAAATTGCCAAGAGTGTGGTGCTGGAAAAGCACAGCCGGTCAGACAGCATCCAAGGAGTAGGAGAGGACCATTCAATGAGTATCTTTCCTGATGAAGAGGTTATGCTCGAAACGTCAATTCTCCTGCTCCTCAGATGCTGCCTGACCTGCTGTGCTTTTCCAGCACCACACTCTTAGCAATTTTCAACTTTGTCAGGTAGATGTAGTTGTTGTACAATTCCCTTAGAGTCATAGTGGGTTCTGGAGAAGCTGCCATCAAAACTAAAGTTAAAAGTTATCAGGGCACATAAATCTTTGCTGTATCCAGTGTGCTCAGCTGTTTTTAATATCAAAGTTGGAATCAAGTTGGTTGGACTGAATTCTATAACAAAGGAAACCTCAAAGGCTGTTCAGTGTGGATAACCTACTAGGCCTCTCCATAAAGATGATTGTGAATACTTCAGCCTTGTCTTTTGTACCTGTAAGCAAGATTTCCTCATTGTTGAGGATGAAAATGTTCATGAAACTTCCTCCTTCAGTTAATTAAGTTTCTACTACTGTTCATGATCACATGGCAGGGCTGCAAACGTATAATCTGATTTGTTGGTTGCATGTTTGCTTCTTTCTGTCTTTAACAAGCTGTTTCCTCTATTTCCTGATGTTATGGACCTGTGTTGTATCTTCTGAAGCAGGGCATTCCTCATTGCTCCATTTAGCATCTCAGGAAGCCATTGAATGAAGAACCGAACTAGAACTCCTGTTATTGGTTCTTCCCATCCGACAAAAGTATTGTATTATCAGTAATGTACATGCCATAACAGGGCTTTTTTGGCTTTGTGGGTGAAAATAGTTATTTCAGATGCAAATCTGTGCAGTCAGAATGATTTTCAGACTGCAATGGTTTAAAGTACATTTGCTTTTCCTGAATTATTGTCACATTCAGTACAAATCCCTTTCCAAATGTTATAGTCTAACAAACTGATCCATGAGTGGAGTTCAACAATGGTGAGACTTTTAACAGCTTTGAAGAATACAACGTGACTGAATATAATGCATTCCCTTTGCCTTTTATGACAAGCAGCCGTCTTGTCACATCCGTCCAATTCTTGTGTCTGGAGATAAACTGTGCGAAAACATTACTCCTCTTCTTAGTCATACCTGTCAACCCATCATTAGTACAATGAACATTTGTGTCACATTTATATATTTATGACCACTACTTGTATATTGTTTCTGCCTCGGGTTTAAGTAGATCAAGACAGTTTTGTTGTCTGAAAGTATCAGCACCTTCTCATATATTTACAGTATAACATTTATAAGACTTATTCTCGTTATTGAGTGGGAAAGATTATTTATCTCCATACACTGGCGTATTTTTCTTCAGTATAAATGTTCTGGAAAATCTTTCCTTGATAATTTAATCTTCCTCAGGCACTTGCTGCAGATCAGAACATAATCAAATTAAAATATTGTATAAAACAATAATTTAAAACTTGACCAAAAAAATCTGCTTATAGTGTTCGTAATAATGTACCTGATATCAATCAGAATTTTGTGTGACTTATAAAATTCTACTTGCAAATGTTCATATTGTAAAACAAACTGCTGAAAAAAACTTAGCTGTCCCGACAACAAGTTAAGTTGGTTACTGGTATCCCACCTTTTCCAGATTGTCTGCCCCTTCATACTGGGTGGCATGGTGGCTCAGTGGCTAGCACTACTGCCTCATGGCGCCAGGGACCCAGATTCAATTCCAGTCTTGGGTGACTGTCTGTGTGGAGTTTGTACATTCTCCCTGTGTCTGCGTGGTTTCTTCCCACAAGCCAAAGATGCGCAAGTTAGGTGGATTAGCCACGAGATATGCAGGGATTCAGGGAGGATTGGGGGGTGGGTCTGTGTGAGATGCCCTTCATAGGGACTTGATGGGCCTAATGACCTGCTTCCATATTGTAGGGATTCGATGAAGTTCCATTTCTATAGTATTGCCTATGTAAAGAATGTAATGGCACAGAATACTGACATTTGTATACGAAGAGACAGGGAGAAATGAACTGGGATGAGACTAACCAAAATGAAGGCACTTCTACAAACGCAAAGAATGAAAGCAAGAAGAAGCTATTTCTGTTTTAGGATAATACTTAGCTGAATGAAACCTCTGAACTCTGCTCAATGAATAATGGATACCATTGTTCTGATGGGCCCACTTCTCTTTCTTGAGGAAATTAGATCTTAAATATTGTAACTGAACATCTTTAGATTGTAAGAGTCAGCAACTGAAATAGTGAGGACTCAAATTTCTATCAAATTGTACTAAGGGACCATGCCAGTGTTTCTAGCCTCAATTTGGGTGAAGTTATTTGTGAACCTGAAAGCAGATATGTTTTCCTGACAACACATCCATCAGCATAAGGTGACAAGTGCGTAATTTTGGAACATGGACAATCGCACCATTCAATTCAGTCAACAATTAAGGACCTTTTGAGTGAGTGCCTAAGAAATAGAATCATTTCCATGACAATAGCATCTTAACACCCACGTCTTAAGGAGTTAAACACAATTTGTCAAATGTTTGGTTCAATTAATGAATACTGTTATTAAAGAGAAAGCTTTAACCTTTGAGTCATCCAATCTATCTCAGCACAATTTCTTGGCTGAACATCAAAAAATGTAACGTTCGTATTGATTTACATCATTGTCACAAAGGTTAATCCATTTACATTCATGATCTGTCCATATAAATAACCTTCCTAAACCTGAAGGAATGGAAAATACCAATCAGGTATTATCTGAACAGTATGTGAAGGATGCAATTATGCAGCCGGATTGTCTCTCTCTCTCTCTCTCTCTCTCTGGTACCTATTTCTAGATTGAGAACAATGCATAATTGGCAAACTAAGCAATGGAAACATTATGAAACACTAGGAAAGACTTGCATGCAGTGAATGGTTCAGAATTAAATACACTGACTTAGTGTGTGGGGAGAGAAATTCAATCAATGCACTTAAGAGGGAATTGGATCATTATCAGAAAAGAGAAAGTGTAGTGCTACCATAAATTGGGTAAATGACTGTTTCGGAGAGCTGACACAAACAGGCTGGGCCGAATGGCCTCCTTCCATGCAGATTCAGGTTCCGTACTCTGCTGTTCCAGTTGGGGAATTGCAATCTAGAGAGCCAGGTAATGTTCTGGTGACCTGGTTTCAAATCCCACCATGGTGAAATTTGAATTCAATGAATATCTGGAATTAAGAATCTAATGATGACTATGAAATCATTGTCAATTGTCACACAGCCCCCATCTGATATCGTTAAAGAAAGATCACCCCCATCCATACCTGTGACTGTGAACTCCACACTGGGCAATTAGGGAAGGGTAGATTAGATTACTTACAGTGTGGAAACAGGCCCTTCGGCCCAACAAGTCCACACCGACCCGCCGAAGCGCAACCCACCCATACCCCTACATTTACCCCTTACCACTATGGGCAATTTAGCATGGCCAATTCACCTGACCCGCACATCTTTGGACTGTGGGAGGAAACCGGAGCACCCGGAGGAAACCCACGCAGACACGGGGAGAACGTGCAAACTCCACACAGTCAGTCGCCTGAGTCGGGAATTGAACCCGGGTCTCCAGGGGCTGTGAGGCAGCAGTGCTAACCACTCTGCCACCGTGCCGCCCACAATAATGCTGGTAATAAATGCTGGTCTAACCAATGTCACCCATATCCTACAATCAAATGAAAAAAATCTTTCTTCAACTTAAAAAATAGCCAGCGTATTGTTCAAATTATTTAATAAATATAACTAAATAAACAAATGTCTTGCTTCATCTGCTACGAGTAGCAGTACGTGCAAGTGGTGTCATGCTATTACTGCCATGCCATGTAAAAAGTATCACCATGAAAATCACAAAACTAAGATGGATTGCAAGACCATCAATGCTTACCTCTTTCTGATTTGAGGAGACTTTTTGTCAGTTGAAGAACTAAAACAGACGTGACCAGTTAGATGACCCAACTTTCATTATTTGAATGCAGATTTTCCCTTGAAATAATTTAACAGCAGCTCCAACAAATGAACTTGGAATCATATGATCCAGAAGCTGCAACCTGGTTTTGCAGGAAAGTGTGATTAACAGGATTAATAATAAATTACTGTAATGTGTCCTGAAATGTACACAGCCGCTTGCGATACTGTCAATCAGTTCAAAGTGATAGAATAACAAAGACAGACCAGAACTTTAACAGGCTAAAATAAATCATGTAATCTATATTTGAATAAAAACAAATGAAATTTGACAAATATCTGTCTGCGAACTGTAACACAGAAATCTGATTAGCATTACCATTTTTTAATGTGGATGTCACTAGCATTTACTGTCCAGTTAGAAGTCCATTAGAGGTTGTGGTAACCCATCCTCTTGAACCACTGTAGTCCAGGTGTTTAAACATATCCATGGTGTTGAATTTTGATCCTATAAACAATGAAGGAGTGGTTTAATAGTTTCAAATCAGGATGATGATTTTCCTCTTAAACTGCAATGCATACAGGCCCAACTACTCAAGCACTACTGATAAGAAACCCCCTTTTCACCCAGAATCAACCAAGTGAACCCTTCTCTGAACTGCCTTCAGTACTAATATATCTTTCTGTTGATCAGGGGACAAATTTGTTACAGAATTCCAGGTATGAGTGCTTCAAACAAATGGCAAATTGTAAAAGTCAAAAAAGTAGCTTTGTCAGGTGGGGAGAATGGGATATCACACAAGAGGTTAGTCCAGTAACATTACAAAGCTTTGGCCACAGTCAGCCAGACACTTAATCTACTCAAATCCAAGGATTCATGTTCTTTCATTCCAGTAGTTAGTCCACAGTCATTTCTGGACACTATACAATCAGTTAAGGATTACTGGTAGGCCAGTCAGAGCACTGTTGAGACATCAGTCCAGTGAATAGACAATAGTGATACACCTCAGGGGAACAGCCGACTGGAAATCAAACCCTGTTATTATTGGAATCGTCACAAAAGTTAAATATTTTACTGAAGTATGCAAAATTCCCCAATTTACCTGTCTTTAGATTCAGGATGACAGAAAGCACACACCTGTTGCTATTATTTCTTACAAAAGAATGGTTGCAGGCATTGGATACTGTAGGAGCTATAGGTAATACAGTATTTACATTATTACAGTAATTCCAGCAATAGTACTGAAGATTTCTGCTCCAGAACTTGCCACTCCCTTACCCAAGCTCTTCCTGTACACTTACAACACTAGTTACACTTACCGCCTCATGAGTCTACTCTTTAGCATCAGGAGAAAGTGAGGACTACAGATGCTGGAGATCAGAGTCAAAAAGTGTGGTGCTGGAAAACACAGCCAGTCAGATGTATCCTTACGCTCGAAACGTATTTGGACCTCCCCCTCACTGCTGATGAAGAGTTTATGCTCAAAATGTCGACTCTCCTACTCCTCGGATGCTGCCTGACTGGCTGTGCTTTTCAGCACCACACTTTTTTTAACTCTTGATCATCAATACGGTGATGGACGGTGTCATCAACAGTGCTACCAAGCAGCATTTGCTCAGCAATAACCCGCTCAATGATGCTTAGTTTGGATTCTGTCAAGGTCACTCAGCTCCTGACCTATTACAGCCTTGGTTCAAGTATGGACAAAAGAGCTGAATTCCAGAGGTGTGCTGAAGGTGACAGCCTTGACATCAAGGCCATATTTGACCGAATGTGCCATCAAGGAGCACTAGCAAAACTGGTATCAATGGATATCATCCAGCAAACTCACTGCCGGTTAAGTCATAACAGTGTCTAAAGGAAGATAGTTATGATTGTTGGTGGTCAGTCATCTCAGCTTCAGGATATCTCTGCAGACATTCCTCAGTGTAGTGTCCTAGACCCAAATATCTTCAGTTGTTTCATCAATGACCATCCCTCTGTTATAAGATCAGAGATGGGGATGTTTGTCAATGATTACACAATGTTCAGCACCATTCATGATCCTCAGATACTGAAGCAGTCCATGTTGACATGCAACATAATTTAGACAATATCCAGGCTCCAGAAGACAAGTGCCAAGTAACATTCACACCACACCAGTGCAAGGCAATGACCATTTCCAATAAGAAACAATCTAACCACCAACATATAACATTTTAGTGATGTTACCTTCACTGAATCTCCCACTATCAACATCCTTGGAGTTACCATTGACCAGAAACTGAACTGATCTCACACATAAATATAGTGACTACAAGAGCAGGTCAGAAGCTATGAATACTGTGATGAGTAACTCACCTGCTGACTCCCCAAAGCCTGTCCAGTGTCTATAAGGCACAAGTCAGGAGTGTAATAGATTATTCCCCACTTGCCTTGATGAATGCAGCTTCAACAGCATTCAAGATATTTGACACAATCCAGGACAAAGCAGGATTGGCACCATATCCACAAGTATCCACTCCCTCTACCACAGATACTTAGCCACAATGCATACTATCTACAAGATGCTCTGCAGAAAGATCCTTAGACTGTATTTTCCAAACCATGACCACTTCATCTAGAAGGACAAAGGCTACAGATATATCAGAACCCATCACCTGCAAGTTCCTCTCCAAGCCACGTGGAAATATATTACCATTCCTTTAAGGTCGCTGAGTCAAAATCCTGGAATTTCCTCCCTACAGGCATTGTGGGTCTAGCTACAGCACATGGACTGCAGCAATTCAAATGGCAGTTCACGATCACCTTCTGAAGGGCAACTAGGGTTGGGCAGTAAATACTGACCAGCTGGCAACACCCATGTCCTATGAGTAAATAAAAAGAAAAATAAATATGTTATAACAACAGGTAAACCTTTATGACCATTGGCATATAAGTCTACTTGTTAAATCACTAACTTTATAACATTCTCCCTCCACACACACAGATAGATAAAGAAAAATATGGGTGTCATGCGCAAAGAGAGAGAGACTGGAAAAGTAGTTCATCAGTCCTTTTCCATAAGGTCCCCTGAGCTGATCCTTTCAAATTGTACGGTCCTGCTGGTCCTCATTCCTCCTTGTCCAGGTGCTTTCATTTGATTGGAAGAGGTACAGAACAACTGGTTCACACTCATGAACTATCTGACACAATAGTTGAAAAGTACAGCTTACAGCAACTTCAGGCTTGATGTATATTTACTACTGAGAGGAGAGTTTCGTCCTATATAGTAGTCAAATGACTTCTGCTAAAATATTCATTGTCACAAATTGTTTAGCTACCTGGGAGTGAATCACATAGCTGTTGGCAGGCAGAAGGTCTTTGTCATTGACAACAGATCACCATTCCCCAGATCAAACAGCTACCTGTTGCTGGCCAAATCTCCATTCGTATACATCCCCTGGCCCCAGCTCACTTGCAACAAGACTCCCCCTCTGCTTGAATAAATGGGAGTGTAGATAGCATTTACAATGACAGTCAGTTAAATTGCTTTTCAAAAGTGAATTAATCCTTTCCACAATGCTTGGTTTTTAAAACAGAACTTTTCCTATTTCGGTTTACAATCAAAGATACGGAAAAATGAAAGGATATAGTCAGTCGGGGTTATCCTGCCCTGTCAGTCTGGACCATTATGCCATGGTCAGTCATGGGATTTTGTCAATAATCATCGGATGGCAGTCCATGGAATCCTGGGGAAAGAAGACAATTCTAAACTAGGGATTGGCATCACTGTACAGCATCTCCAAGGGAATGGTTATTGCATTCGGAGGGAATTGTAGAAAGTAGGATAGGACTTCCTGGTGAATGGGAGCAGGAAGAGAGAGACTATGAGCTCTGAAAGAGGGGTGAAGTTCAAACAGTTCACAGTACATCATGCCTATGTGAGATTAGTTTATCTGTTCAAGACAGAGTAAAAGATCTTGGAATTTGAGGCCCTGCTAGGAGCAATTTCAATAATCAAGCCTCCACTGACTAATGCACAAAATCACAGATGTGTTTCGGTACGTTTCCAAATCATCTTAAATCAGTGCCCTCTTATTCTGCATTCTTTTCCAAGCAGGAACAAATCATCACTTTTGCTGTGTCCTGACCTCTCATGATTTTGAAACCTTCTTTCAGATCTCCTCTTAGCCGCCTTCTTTCCAAGGAAAACTGTCCCAACCACTCCAATCTATTCTGATAATTGAAGTTTCTCATCCCTAGAACTCTTCTGCACTATATCCACTGCCTTCACATGCTTCTTAAACAGTGGTAGCTTGGACTGTTCACAGTACTCCAGCAGAGATCTAACAAATGGCTTACACAAGTTCAGCATAACCTCCTTGCTTTTCGGAAGTGGGGAAGATGTCTAGTCCGCAAATTGTTGAACTTAGTATTGAGTCCAGAAGGCTGTAGAACGCCCAAGGAAAAACTGAACTGCTGTTCTTTCAGCTTGCGCTGAGCTTCACTGGAGCTCTGCAGTAAGCCTGTGACAGAGATATTGGCCAGGGAACAGGGTGGTGTGTTAAAGTGGCAGGCAACTGGAAGCTCAGGGGTTTTTTTTGCAGACGGAATGTACGTGTTTTACACAGCGGTCACCACATTTTGAGCAACGTTTTCAGTAGACTAGCAGAGCTTCACCTGGAACTCTGGATTTGATTGCCTGACATTTGCCATTTGAGGGAATATACCTTGACTGTATCTGAGCCATTTCTTTTTTGAAGGTAGCCCATCATATAGTTAGTTTTTCCTATCAATTATTTGCTCCAGTCTGTTCAGCTGAGCTCCATTCTTGCCTTATTGAAATCAGCTTTTCCCTAGTTAATTATTCTTCCTATGGATTGCCTATTTGTCCTTTCCTGTCAATGTCTTAAACCTTTCAGTACAGTGATCACTGTCTCCTACACATTCTCCCATTGATCCTTGATCTGCTTAGCCCATCCCATCCCTGTTCAACAGTGCATCCTTTCTTGTTGGACAAGACACACTTCTGTTGAGCGGTTATCCTAAGCACATGGAGAAAGTTTGTCCTTCATCATTCTTTACCCTACCAATGTCCCAGTCTACATTCAGATAATTAAAGTCCCCTATTACAACTGCCCTACATTGTTCGCATTCTCTGTAATTGTTCTGCAGATTCATTCCTCTACATGCTTCCCACTAGTTTGTAGTCTGTAGACTGCACTGAGTAATATTATTGTACCATTTTTGTTCCTTGGCCACATTAATTCTCTTTGAACCCTCTGAGACATCCTCTTTCTCCAACTCTCCTTAACAAATATACCCATCCCTCTCCTTACCTTTTCTTTTCTGAATTCCTTGTACCCAGATATTTAACACTTTTCCTGGAGCCAAGTCTCTGTTATTTCCACAACATTATATTTCCGTATGCCAACTGCACCTGTAATTCTCCAGTCTTATTTACAATATTCTGAGCATTCACTCATACACAGTAACCTGATTTAGATTTCCTTACTTTCTCCCTTATGCTGAGTTCACAAATGAATCTGTCCTGTCTACAAATGTTAACTGTCTCTCCCAAGTATCTTTGCAGCATGATATTCCTCACTAATATTCTCATTTATTTCCCACACTTCTGCCAATTTAGTTTCAGCTTGCAAACAGCACCAGCAAAACGCCTCTGCAAGGATTTAAATCCCAGATCTGTTCAGAAGCTTTCCTTCCAACTTGTATAGGCACCATCTGCCTCATCCTCCTATTTCTGGACTCACTTGCATGTGGCACATTATTGCAGCAGAGGCCTTGCTTGCTAACTTTCTACATAGCTTCCCAAATTCTGATTACAGGACTATATCCGCTTCCCTACCAAAGTCAGTGATACCATTGTGAACTGTGACCTCTGGCTGTTCACCTTTCCTCAAAAGAGTGTCCTACAGCTGTTCTGTGACATCTTTGACTTTGGCACCAGGAGACAATATGCCATCATGGATCATGTATGTCTGTTTGCCTAATTAATGAATCTGTTACCACTATTGCTCTTCCTTTCTTCTCCCTCCCATTCTGTACCGTTGAGTCACATAGAGTACCACAAACATGTCTCTGACTGCACTGTCTTGAGGAAGTAGCACTTTCACCAGCTTCTAAAATGGAAAACAGATCTCCCTTTTCTGCAGTGGGCAGCATTTCCTGTACATATGGTTGTCAACCATGGCTTGTCACAAATTACAAGACTCACATTCCACTCAACTGAGCTGTGCTGCCATTCTTTACATTAACTTTCCTGTATTTTGAAGTAGTTTTGTTTGGTTCTGACTTTCCCTTCTTCCTGGTGTTTTTCAGCCAAAGCTACTTCTTTAAAAGTGATACCCTTTTCCAATTTGCAGCAATTTAAAACAGTTTTTTTTTTATCAACCAATGAACTTACAGCTTTCCTGTGACTTCACAGAAAATTAGCTCTCCTTCCAAACTCAATGTAGGCCAGTTTCAGGCAGCTGACTCCCAGGTGTGGAAAGTAGCCTGAATCTCAGCCCAGATTTATACACTGGTATCCCGAGCTGTTCCTCTGAAGCTCAGCTGTCTCTTAGACTCCCAGATAAGTGAAGCCACCCATCTGCCTTCAAACCGTGTTCATCAGCAAGCCATTTGTGTCCAGGAAAACAGATGAAAAATTATGTCCTCAAGCAATTATGAGTATTACGTAGTGTACACACAAGTTACCTCCTTCTCATATTAGCTGGCAAGTGTCATAATAACAAGACACTTAAATGGAGCCTAAGCCTGAAGTTTCCATTTCATGAGCAAGTACAGGAAGGCAGTACTTTCCAGTTGCAGATCCTCTTATTAAAATGTAAGTATACAGGCTGCCATGTGAATTGAACCTTCTCTTTGCAGGGTGGTGCAGAGCATGCCAGCAGGGTTATTTATTCAGGGTATGGAAAGCTATCACTAACTACTGGAAGTTGTGGAGGTGGAGAGAAGTGGCAGGTTATGGTAGTGGCTTACTGGCAGAATTCCCAGTCGGATATAGAGTGAAACATTTGGTTGTGAAACATGCAGTTGGATTACTCAAAATTCCTTCTGAAGCCATGCACTGACCTCCTTCTGAAGCCTCCAAGCTCTACTGTTGGTAGCTTCAGTGGTGGATGCAAATGCTAGGAATTCCTTGAATAAAATCATGTTACCTTTCAGACATTCTCCCAGAGGTTAACTGCTCATAGAATTCACATTAGAACACCATCCCTGGATTCATTGTAGCTAAGTGCAATCCAAAGACAATGCAGAAGGTTACAGTAATTACGACTTCATGTTCAATCCTAGCAAGAACAACCACCACTGTATAGCCTTCAGAGTGGAAAGCAGAAGTTGAAGATCCACCAAAGAGGCAGGGGAGAATGCTGAGACCTGCATCTATAGTCCTTGCAGTCATTAATTTCAACTGTCTGAAAGACTGGACAGGTACAGATTTAAGGTTGTTCCATCCATTATTGCTGAATTTTGCAATCTACTTGAGGAAGGCCTGCGCTCAGAAGCATTGAGTGGCCTATCCTGGTTGCCACCAAGGTCACAGCTGCCTTGAACTTTTATGCCTGTGCCTCTTGTCATGGTACAACCTGGAACCTATGTGACATCTACCAGTCTTCAACCCAGAAATGCATCCAGGATGATACTGACGCTACTTTCTCAATGACTTATAATATCCTTCCCTGTGACGATGAGAGTCAAACAGCTTGAGCCCTGGGACTCCCCATCATTGTTGGCTCCCCCCAGGTGCAGGGCATTATCGACTGCACCAATATCCTCAGCAACCTGTGAAGCTTATCAACTGAAAAGGCTTCCACTCCATCTATGTTCAAAGTATATCTGACCAACGATGTCAAATTCCAAAGGACAGTGCCAGATATCCTGGGAGCTGCTATGACTCTTATATACTCAACAACTCACAAGTTCCTACATTTTTCGAAGGTCCTAGGGCCATATGAGGAGGGCTGCTGGGAAACGAGGACGACCCCTCCTGACATGGCTAAGGACAACTTGATAAAAACCTCAGGCTGACACAGAATGAAGATGGCACTTGAACTATGCTAAGGCATCCCACAACAGTATCCAGATGTTGTACAGGGAAGTTCCTCTTGATAGCTAGCAAGTTAAAGGAATCCTTAGGAATCTCCCTTTGATCCTTCCATCTTCAGACAGCCTTCACTGTTTTGAAGTGTATACAAACTGTTATATTGCCTTGGAATGCTTGAGCATTCTGTCAAAGTGTTGAACCTGTGAGAGGTAGTTGTTTGTGTAATCATGCTCAGCAGACCACTGCACTGTAATGCAGTGTGGACATGTGAGCTGCTCATTTTCTGTCTCCCAACCTTGAATGCCAATGCAAGTGAAAAAACTATTCTCAGAAGTAAAAGACTATTTTCAATGATTCTCCACTAATGCATTCAATAGGTTTTCTTGTCCCTCTGCCTCTCACTACTTCTGACTGCCATTCTGACTTCTGCAACTGGTGTGAGGGAGCCTGTTGTGTGGTTGGCCTGTTGACTTCAAACCCTTCAGCGGTCACCCCATGGTGCCTTGTGGCTTACCGCCTCCCTTTCAGTTTTGATGGCAGCAGGCTTTGTGATCACTGGGTAGGCGAGAGGTGAAGTGGCCATGCATCTCTGAACAAGCCTGAGAAGAGGCTTCTGGGCAGCTCCCCGTCACCTGTCCTTCCTGTGTGCACCCACTGGAACCACCCTCTGTACCTGCGAGGAATCAGCCCTTGGAGGAAGGGGGAAGTCCCTTGTCACACTCTAGCCTTGCCACTGATGCTGAACACCTATAGATGGAGTGATAATGTGCAGGTGCAGCAGTCACTGAGTGTTCTGCAGAATGTCATTCTCTTTGGAAATCACTAACTTGATGATAGAGATAACTGTGCTTCCTTCCAGTTTACTAAGTGTAAAGCTGGTGAACCTGACTGATGTGTCTATGCTGGTCTCTACAGGTTGTTTGGGATATTAACAGTTGAGACTATGAGTGTGTCTGGGACTGAGCACATGCCTGGCAGTCTTTTGACAGAAAAGACTTGAGCATTTCTTCCTCAATCCACCACAGAGATGTACCAGTAATGAGCTCACCAGATTGAAAGTCAAGCAATGACATGGATCGATTGCTTAAAACAGTCATGACCATGACCAGGGTAAAATGCTAGAAAACATTTTGAACTTATAGTCTGACAAGTCCCCAGCACCTATGGTTTATATCTTCGAGTCTAATCTGGAAAGAGTAGGCACAGGTGAAAGTCTGGGTTGTGAATGGTGCAAGTGCACCCTCTGAAACTTCAGTGGTACCACTAGTGCTTGCACAAAAGAGCAGAGGGAATGAGCTATCAAAGATGTATGAAAGCTTGTAAAGATTAAGAATAAGTTAGCATTGTGGTAATGGGAGGGCAGCATAGTGCAGTGTAAATTACAGGGCTGGTTGTTCATTGATGTCTCCTCATCTCTACTTTAACTGTCCTGCTTTTCTCCACCCAAACTGAGTCTTCTCACAAGGAAGTGAGGACTCTAATGTCTGCCTTTCCCCACCAGTATTGGATCTTGATCTGGTTCTGGATCAGCTTGTCCTCCAAAGAGACAATGAGAAAGATTGAGTATGATGAAAGGGGATACAAGAGCAGTTAGTGGTGATGCAAAAACAACTGAGGTGATAAGGTGTTCCTGGTGAGTAAGTAGGAAGAACAGAGAGTAGAAAGGGTTTGTATTTTGGGAGATTGAGGTAGATGAGAGCCATTGAGAGGACCTGACACACACAATACTAAGAATGGTAGTCAATGACCTTTATTGAGATGAGTGTGAGTGGCAGAGTTAAAGTGAATGCTGATCCTGTGAGAGAGAAACTGGGAAATTGACCATGGAAATAGTGGAGTCATCGAACAAGTATATTGTGTCTATTTCACACTGCAAGACTTGGAAAACTTCTGCAAAATAGTTGAAAATCAAGCAATGATGGGGAGGAATGAGCTCAAAACAATCATCATAACCAGGAAAAAGTGCTAGGAAGTTGTTTGGACTTCTGGTCTGTTAAGTACTCAGGACTACACGGCTTGTATATTAGATTCTTGCATGATTTTTTTTGTAAATAATCTTCCAAAATTCCTGAGGTTCTGGAAGGATTCCTGCAGATTGGAAAATTGCAATGGAAACATCTTTATTCAAGAAAGAAGGGAGGTGGAAAACAAGAAAATATAGGCTAATTAGCATAACATCTTCTGTTAGGGAATATTAAAGGCGGTAAACGTTCCTTCAGCTGTGCAGGGTTTGGCAAAGCCATACTTGGAATACTGCATATAGTTTGGATTGTACTATTTGAAAGAATATGACTGCTTTACAATCAGCTGATTCCTGGGATGAAGAATTATCTAATGAAGAAAGCTTGAAGAGGTTGGGCCTAAACCCATTAGAGTTGAGAAGAATGAGAAATAACCTTATTGAAGCTTACAGGATTTTGAGGTAACTGAACAGGCTAGATACGAGGAGGATGTTTCCCCTTGTGAGGAGACTAAAATAAGGAAAAAAGTGCAAAATGTTGCAGATGCTGAAAATCTGAAGCAAACATAGGGAATTCTGGAAATGCTCAGCAAGTCTGAAGACAAGTCAAACTGGACTCAAAACATTAACTTTGTTTCTGTCTGCACGGATGCTGCCAGACTTACTGAGTTTCTCCAACATTGTGTTTGTTTAAAAACTAGAAGACATAGGGGGGTGTAGGTTTCCTCGCTGAGCTGTAAGTTTGATATCCAGGCGTTTCATTACCTGGCTAGGTAACATCATCAGTGGCAATCTCCAAGTGAAGTGAAGCTGTTGTCTCCTGCTTTCTATTTATATGCTTGTCCTGGATGGGGTTCCAGGGGTTTGTGGTGATGTCGTTTCCTGTTCATTTTCTGAGGGGTTGATAGATGGTATCTAGATCTATGTGTTTGTTTGTGGTGTTGTGGTTGGAGTGCCAGGCCTCTGCGAGGTAGCCCTACACGCGGAGGAAAACAAAAACCACCATTTAGACTGGGACAACACATCTATCCGGGGACAGACTAAGCAAAGACATGCCAGAGAATTCCTAGAGGCCTGGCACTCCAACCACAACGCCATAAACAAACACATAGATCTAAATACCATCTGTCAACCCCTCAGAAAACGTACAGGAAATGACATCACCACAAACCCCAGGAACCCTATCCAGGAGAAAGATATAAATAGAAAGCAGGAGACAACAGCTTTGCTTCACTTGGAGGTCGCCACTGATGATGTTACCTAGCCAGGTAATGAAACGTCCAGATATCAAACCTACAGCTCAGCGAGTAAACCTATACCCTAAACCTCAACCTGAGCTACAAACCTTCACAAACCTTGCAACAAAATGGAAGACATAGTTGAAGAAGCAGAGATTAGAAGACTTTTTTTCTCTCTCTGATGGTTAAGAGATTGAAATTCTTTTCCTCATAAGGGTAGTGGAGGATTAGTCTTAAAATTTATTCAAAGCTGAAGTACATTGAATTTAGATAGACAAGGGAGTTCATTGTTGTGGGATCCAGACAGGAAAAAAGCTGAGACCACAATCAAACCAACTGTGATCTTAAGAAATGTTGGGACAGACTTGAGGGGCCAGATGCCTACTGTTGTTCCTCAGTCCTATGTTTCTTTTAAAAATGAGGTAGTTAATAAGTAAAATGCTTAAGAGTTAATCATGATGCTATTTCCTGTAGAATTAAACATGAAACAGTTAGGTGTCTTGTCTCTGTCATCCATAAATGGTTCACAACCACTAAATCGGTAGCCTAATTTATTTGGACGGTAACCATCAGATATATGGGTGGCACGGTGGCACAGTGGTTAGCACTGCTGCCTCACAGCGCCTGTAGACCCGGGTTCAATTCCCGACTCAGGCGACTGACTGTGTGGAGTTTGCACGTTCTCCCCGTGTCTGCGTGGGTTTCCTCCGGGTGCTCCGGTTTCCTCCCACAGTCCAAAGATGTGCGGGTCAGGTGAATTGGCCATGCTAAATTGCCCGTAGTGTTAGGTAAGGGGTAAATGTAGGGGTATGGGTGGGTTGCGCTTCGGCGGGTCGGTGTGGACTTGTTGGGCCGAAGGGCCTGTTTCCACACTGTAAGTCTAATCTAATCTAATCTAAAGTCTAATCTAAAAAAATATCTCAAAATACAATAAAAAGTCAGCACAGCTATTGCAACAGAATTTGCAGATGTGACTGGAAGGCAGTAGAGAAGGGAAAATAAAATACAGTTTATCTACTTAAGTCAAGCAGAATGACCCACTGAAATAGTTTTGCAAGACATTTATGTTTTCAAAATGTCATACAGTGATGAGTTGTATGAGGTGCACTCGGTGAATATGATCTTAATGATTCTTCTGTGTGCTCATTTAAATTCAGGATTCATCTTTTAATCCATCTTTGCTTCCTTGAGAATTGAGAGTTGTAGTATTATCAGGGACTCATAAATAAAGATGGAGAGTGTGGAAAGCATAATGCACAATAAAAAATTAAAAGAGAAAGCCGAATCAATAGAACTTAGAGTCATAGAGATATAGTCAATTCATCCCTAACGACCAAATATCCTAAATTAATCCAATCCCATTTGCCAGCATTTGGCCCATATCCCTCTGAACCCTTTCTGTTCATATACCAATCAAGATGCCTTTTAAATGTTCTAACTGTTCCAGCCTCCACCACTTCCTCTGGTGGCTCATTTCATGCATGCACCACCCTCTGCATGAAAATGTTGCCCCTTAGATCCCTTTTAAATCTTTTCCCTCTCACTTTAAATCTATGCCCTCTAGTTTTGGACTCGCCACCCCAGAGAAAATACTCTGTCTCTTTACCATGCCTCTCATGATTTTTTAAACCTCTAAGGTTACCATTCAGCTTCCAATGCTCCAGGGAAAATATCCCCGGTTTATTCAACCTCTCCCTATAGCTCAAATCCTCCGACTCTGGCAACATCCCTATAAATCTTTTCTGAACCCTTCCAAGTTTCACAACATCCTTCCGATAGAAAGGAGATCAGAATTGCATGCAGTATTCTAATAGTGGCCTAACCAATGTCCTCTATAGCCATAACATGACCACTCAATTCCTGTCTCAATGCACTGACCAATAAAAGCAAGCATACCAGACACCTTCACTTTTCTATCTACTTGCAACTCCACGTTCAAGGAATTATGGACCTGCACTCCAAGGTCTCTTTGTTCAGCAACCATGAAGAGTATAAACCTGTCCATGATTCGTATTTCCAATGCAGCACCTCACATTGATTTAAATTAAGCTCCACCTGCTATTCCTCGGCCCATTGGCCCATCTGATCAAGATCAATGTTTTACTCTGTGGTAACCTTCTTTGCTGTCCTCCACACCTCCAATTTTGGTGTCATCTGCAAATTTACTAACCACACTTCCTATGTTCACATCCAAATCATTTCTATAAATGACAAAAAGTAGTGGACCCAGCACCAATTCTTGTGGCCTGCATTCTGAAAAGCGATTCTTTGCCACCACCACAACCTTTTACCTTGGAGTCAGTTCTGTGTCTAAATAGCTAGTTCTCCCTCTATTCCATGCGATCTAACCTTGCTAACAGTCTACCATGAGGAACCTTGTCGAGCACCTTACTGAAGTCCATATAGTTCACGTCCACATCCAACGTATTTGAAAACTTTGTCCCTAAATGCACTCAGTAAAGTCAATGAGCTAATGGTAGACATGGAGACAAATACATACAACCTGTCGGGGATTACTATAATGTGGTTATAGGAGGATCAGGCCTGGGAGTTAAATGTCCAAGAGTACTCATTATTCTGAAAGGATAGACAAGTAGGGCAGGAGGTGGAGTTGCTTTATTGATTAAAGATGATATTAAAACTACAGTAGCACCTCGACTTACGAACTTAATCCGTTCCGGGACCCGGTTTGCGAACCGAAAAAATTTCAAACTGAATCAATTTTTCCCATTGTTCAGATAGCGTAAGAATGCTTGGATGGCTGTTCACAGTGCACGCGCCAAAGACGAACTGAATGAGATCACGCAGGGCCCAAGAGCTTTTGCGTTCAACAAGCGCGTAGCAAAGCAGAACAATGAAAGCACGTGGTCGCACATGGGCTTTTTTGTACCTTGAATTTCATACGTATGTTGAAGCAAAATTTTACGTACAATCCTGTTCGTAAACTGATTTGTTCGTGAACAGGGCCGTTTGTATGTCAAGGCGCTACTGTATATTAAGAAATGATATTGGCACTCAGGACCAAAATGTTGAAGCAGTCTGGGTGGAAGTAAAAAGCAAAAGAAGAAACTCCTTGGTAGGGATAATTTACAAGCCCCAAACGCTACTTTTGAAAAAGGACATACATAAACCAAGAAATAATGAGAGATTGTGAAAAGGGCACAACAATAATTATGGGTGATTTGAACATGCATTTTGACTGGATTATTCAACTTGGAAAGGGTAGCCTCGAGGAAAG
Source organism: Hemiscyllium ocellatum (assembly GCF_020745735.1). NCBI lineage: Eukaryota > Metazoa > Chordata > Chondrichthyes > Orectolobiformes > Hemiscylliidae > Hemiscyllium > Hemiscyllium ocellatum. The sequence continues at coordinate 44,370,734 of NC_083408.1, forward strand.
GTTCATTGAGTGTATGAAGGATTATTTCTTCAAGCAACATATCATGGAACCAATCAGAGAACTGACTATTCTAGATTTAGTGTTGTGTAACAAGGACAAATTGATAAGTAGTCATGTAGTAATGGGATCCTCTTGGAAGGAGTGGTCACAACATGATAGATTTCAAATTCAGGTTGTAAGAGTGAAGAGAGAGTCACATACGTGAGTTTTTGTGTCGGACAAAGATAAATTACGCAGGCCTGAGGAAGGAGTTGGACCTAGTGTCGAGAGTATGTTGCTGAAAAAGCCCAGCCAGTCGGACAGCGTCCGAGGAGCAGGAGAATTGACGTTTCAGACATTAGCCCTTCATTGGGAATTCCTCAACACTCTCGACTTTGATCTCCAGTATCTGCAGTCCACAATTTCTCCTGGTTTGCCCTAGTGGACTGGCAAAAATATTAAAGGGAAGAACATTGAAGATCAGTGACAAATGCTAAGGTGATACAAAATACCTCTCAACTAAAGTAGATCCTTGGGAGAAAAAGGAATTGTTAAAAGGTGAAAAATCATCCATGGCTTAACAAAAAAGTCAAGGCTAACATAAAGGCAAAACTAGGGCATATCATACTGCAAAAGGTAGTGGCATTCTGGAGGATCAGAAGCACTTTAAATGTCAGCAAAGGATTACTAAAAGTGAAATCAAAAAAGTTGAGATGAATTACAAAAGGAAACTAGCAGAAAATGTAAGTACTGGTAACAAAAGATTCTACAAGTATATAATAAAGAAATGAATAATAAAAGTAAATATTGGCCCTATAAATGATAAAAATGGTGCTGTAATAATGGAAAACTCAGAAATGACAGAGGCACTAAGCCAATATTTTGTCTCTGTTTACAGAGTGGAAGATAATATCTTCCCAAAAGTATTACTACAGAGGAATTTGTTGAAATTGTTATAACTGGGGAGAAGGCTTGAAGTAAGCTGATGGAATTGAAGGCAGATATATCCCCAAGGCCTGCTGGCCTGCACCCTAGGGTATTAAAGGAGGTGGCAACAGAGATTGTGAATGCAATCATTATGATATTCTAAAATTCCCTGCATCTAGAAAGACACCAATGGATTGAAAAGAATCTAATGTGATACCCTTATTCAAAAAAGGGGATGGGCAAAAAGTGTAAAACTGTAGACCAGTCAGTTTGGCCTCTATAGTGGGGATGTTGCTGGGGTCAATTAGAAAGGAGGACATAACTGAATACTTGGAAAAACAAAGCTCAATTCACCAGTGTCAGCTCAGTTTCATGATGGAAAAGTCATGCTTGACAAACTTGCTGGAGTTCTTTGAGGTTGTAATCAGTAAGATAAACAATTGAGATCTAGTGGATGTTGTATTTCTTGACTTCCAAAAGGCATTTGACAAGTGAAAGACTAATCCAGAAAGTTAGGGGGTTAGGGTAGAGTATTGCCTTAGATAGAGGATTGTCTGACTGATGGAAAGCAGAGGGTCAGCATCAATGGGTCCTTCTCTGAAGTGGGGTGCTGCACAGTTCAGTTCTCGGACCTGAACTATTTAAAATAAATGTAAATGATCTGCAAGCAGGGAGAGAGTATAACACAGCAAAATTTGCAGATGATACCAAAATAGGTGAGAAAACAGGCTGTGATGAGGAAATAAAGAGATAAAGCCAGGAGAATGGGTCAGACTCTGGCAGATGGAGTTTAATGTGATTAAGTGCAATGTTGTCCATTTTAGCCAGAAAAATAAAACGGGCAAACTATTATTGAAATAGGAAGCAAATTCAAATTGCATAGATATGGAGGTATCCTTGTACATGAATCATGGCAACTGGGTTTGGAGATGCAGCATATAATAAGAAAGGCAAATTAAATCTTGGCATTGATTGCGAAAGGACTGGATTATAAAATGAAAGAAGTGTTGTTACAAATATATAAGGTGCTGGTGAGGTCACACCCGGAGTATTGTGTCCGGTTTAATCTCCTTACATGAGGATGGATGTTCAGAGGAGGTTCACCAAACTGATTCCAGACCTGAAAGGGCTGTGTACAATGATCCGTCGAATAGCTTGAGGTTGTACTCTCAGAAGCTGAGAAGAAGGAGGGAGTTATCTGATTGAGGAAAGAAAATGCTAAAGGAGATCGATAAGGAGAACATTGAACAGATGTTCCCCCTTGTGGGACAGTTTCGAACAAGAGGTCATAGATATAGAGTGAGAGGAGGTGAGTTCAAAACTGAGATAAGGAGAAACTACTCAGAGGGTTGCAAATCTTGTGGAACACAGTGCTCCAGAGTTTAGTGGAGGAAGAATCAATCAAGAAAGAAATAGATATGTTTCTGACAAAAAGCAGGATAAAGGGCTATAGGGAGCAGGCAGGAAAGTCGAGTTTGGACTAAAATAAGATCAGCCATGATCATGTCAAATGGCGGAGTGAGCTCAAAGGCTGAACTACCTACTCCTACTCCTAATTCCTGTTTTCCTATGTTGTGTCAACTGAGTCTGTTTTCAGGGGATTAAAGGAAATCACATGTAAAAGGCATCAGTGTCAGTCTGTGGTTGTAAGGTAGTTTATACTGCATGCTATTGTAATAATACATGTAAATATTTCGAAGCAATGCAAATAAAAGTTGGTCAGGCTGGCTATGCTTGTAATTCATATCCCTCACCCACGACAGACAGATACAACTTAGTAATAACAGAAAATGCTGGAGAAACTTAACAGGTCTGGCAACATGTGTGGAAAAAGAAACAAAGTTAACATTTCAAGCCCAGTATGATTCTTATTTGGAACTGAAGAGGACTGAAAAGGTGATTGGCTTTATGCTACAGAAGAAAAAGGAGCAAATGACATACGTGTTCTAGATGCCCCAGCACAAAATACAAATGGGAGTGTTAATATTAGTGAAGAGGTGATATTGATGAACAGTAGATGTTAGTGGCAGACAATAGGTCAATTTTCTGAGGGCAAATCCACTCAAAAAAAGATGTGGGATGGGTTGGTGGGTGGGGGAGTAGAATTCTTTGAAGAGGTGACAAGTAGGTTAGACCAGGGAAACCCAGTGGATGTGGTCTATCTAGACTTCCAAAAAGCCTTTGATTAGGTGCCACACGGGGGAGGCTGCTGAGTAAGGGCCCATGGTGTTCGAGGTGAACTACTGGTATGGATTGAGGATTGGCTGTCTGACAGAAGGCAGAAAATTGTGATAAAAGGTTCTTTTTCGGAATGGCAGCCGGTGACAAGCGGCGTCCCACAGGGTTCAGTGTTGGGGCTGCAGCTGTTCACGTTATATATTAATGATCTGGATGAAGGGACTGGGGGCATTCTAGCGAAGTTTGCCGATGATACGAAGATAGGTGGACAGGCAGGTAGTACTGAGGAAGTGGGGAGGCTGCAGAAGGATCTAACCAGTTTGGGAGAGTGGTCCAGGAAATAGCTAATGAAATTCAACATGAGTAAATGTGAGGTCTTGCACTTTGGAAAAAAGAATACAAGCATGGACTACTTTCTAAACGGTGAGGAAATTCATAAAGCCAAAGTACAAAAGGATTTGGGAGTGCTAGTCAAGGATTCTCTAAAGGTAAACATGCAGGTTGAATCCGTGATTAAGAAAACGAATGCAATGTTGTTATTTATCTCAAGAGGGTTGGAATATAAAAGCAGCGATGTGCTACTGAGCCTTTATAAAGCTCTGGTTAGGCCCCATTTGGAGTACTGTGTCCAGTTTTGGGCCCCACAACTCAGGAGGGACGTACTGGAACTGGAGCGTGTCCAGCGGAGATTCACACGGATGATCCCTGGAATGGCAGGTCTAACATACGAAGAACGGCTGAGGATCCTGGGATTGTATTCATTGGGATTTAAAAGGTTAAGGGGAGATCTAATGGAAACTTACAAGATAATACATGGCTTGGAAAGGGTGGACACTAAGAAATTGTTTCCGTTAGTCGAAGAGACTAGGACCCGTGGGCACAGCCTTAGAATTAGAGGGGGTAAATTCAGAACAGAAATGCGAAGACCTTTCTTCAGCCAGAGAGTGGTGGGCCTGTGGAATTCATTGCCGCTGAGTGCAGTGGAGACCGGGACGCTAAATGGCTTCAAGGCCGAGATTGATAAATTCTTGATGTCACAAGGAATTAAGGGCTATGGGGAGAATGCAGGTAAGTGGAGTTGACATGCCCATCAGCCATGATTAAATGGCAGAGTGGACTCGATGGGCCGAATGGCCTTACTTCCACTCCTATGTCTTATGGTCTTATGGGAGGAGTCTGCGATTAAAACTTGTCAAATGCACATCTAAACATCCAGCCAAAAATGTTTGACTTTGAATATATATTTCATGCCAGAATGTAGTAACTTCAATGGAAGCTCAATAAATTTTGTTGTGCTAGGTAATCAGTTTTCCTGCTCATGAAGTGGGCATGTTTTTTATATCTAGTACAAACATTAGCAATATAAAATCATCAACCACAGATTGTGGCATTGATGGTAAGACAACATTTTTATGTCACACCTTTACAGTAATAAACATTCCAGGACACATCACATGATCATTCACTTCACACAAACAAAGTATGACTTTAAAGCACTTACGGAGAAATCTGTGGGCGGCACGGTGGCACAGTGGTTAGCACAGCTGCCTCACAGTACCTGAGACCCGGGTTCAATTCCCGACTCAGGCGACTGACTGTGTGGAGTTTGCACGTTCTCCCCTTGTCTGCGTGGGTTTCCTCCGGGTGCTCCGGTTTCCTCCCACAGTCCAAAGATGTGCGGGTCAGGTGAATTGGCCATGCTAAATAGCCAGTAGTGTTAGGTAAGGGGTAAATGTAAGGGTATGGGTGGGTTGCGCTTCAGCGGGTCGGTGTGGACTTGTTGGGCCGAAGGGCCTGTTTCCACACTGTAAGTAATCTTAAAAAAAAATCGGCTTTTAAGGAGTGATTTAAAAGTGGAAGATGTGGTAGAGGATGTACAGAGACTATTTCAGAGTTTAGGTCCTTGGTCATCGCAAACATGTCTAGCAAAGTGATTATAGTCGGCATTGCTCGGGAGATGATGTTAACTAACTCGCAGTTCAGGCTTTTTCACAGATACCTTTTGCAGCAGTTTGCGTTAACAGACCAAGACATGCGATAAACTGAAACCTACTTTCTTTACATGGCTTGGGACTATCACTTCTTTCCCGTTTTAAATAATTTGTTTGGAAAATGTCTGACATGGTCACTGCCTCTCCTGTCTGGCAAATGGAAAAATTTTATACCACTATATACAGTCTTAAGCAATATTGGAATTATTTACAAACAAAACTATAGACGGAAGCAAAAAGACTTGGGTGAAATATTAACTAGTATTATATCCATGCAAAAAGTGAGGTCTGCAGATGCTGGAGATCAGAGCTGAAAATGTGTTGCTGGTTAAAGCGCAGCAGGTCAGGCAGCATCCAAGGAACAGGAAATTCGACATTTCGGGCAAAAGCCCTTCATCAGGAATCATGATGAAGGGCTTTTGCCCGAAATGTCGAATTTCCTGTTCCTTGGATGCTGCCTGACCTGCTGCACTTTAACCAGCAACACATTTTCAGCTTATATCCATGCAAACAAACTGGAATCAGTTCACAAGGGCATGTATCCTTGTTTGGAAAGCTGATAGTTTATCATTCTTTAAGTAGTAATGCATTCACTTTCCTGAGTACACATTCCATCGTTGAAGTGTACCTTTCAGGATGTGATATCTCCATAAGTCACAAGCATTGTCAGATCCTGGGTTTCCATCAAAAGATAAAGCTAGCAAGTTAAACTCTTGTGATTTAAAATCTTTGCCATGATCAAGTAATAAATATATCAAGTATTCACAACTCTGTAGACAATGGGATATTATTTGTCATTGTTTAGTGTGCCTCTGCTTTTAGCTTCTATAGTTTGAACAGGGCAGCCTCAAATTTAAAGTAGCTACTTCAAACTTTATAAAGCCAGGAGCAAAAAAACGTGTTTTTGAATCATAGGGACAGTGCATAATACATTCTCCACAGAGTGAAAATCTGTGGTATAATGATTATGGAGCTATAATGTAATGTTGATTATATTAATTTCGCAATGATGTCAACTAAACCATGTGCAAGCCTTTACCAGTATCGTTACTATTACTGTCTGATAGGATTACCTGAAGCAGGTGTTGGACATTGACCTTCATGCCCAGATCCACTTTGGCAGAGTCTTCATGAAACCTGGGTAAGTGCCAATTAAACATAAAGCAATAATACTTTTATAACCTAATGTGATGTTGGCATTTAAGTGTGAAAGAAGAAATGTAGCTTGGTTATACAGATCTCAGTGAATCAATTTCAACTCGTAAAGGATCATGTCCACTGCAATAGTACTCCTCAAGTGAAAATTCCAACAAAAATCTGTACGTTTAGATATTAACTTGCTTAATTTTATTTGCGACCATGCAGATTGCTTTTGAGAACAAGCTGACCTGCTGTTTTCTAATGTGTCGGGAAGTGGCAAGCGGAAAAGTGACAAATTAATGATTTTTTTAAAAATGTATTCATTGGATGTGGGTTTCATTGGCTGGACCACCATTTGTTACCTTTGAAAAGTTGCGTTCTTGACAAATTTGATGTAGGTATACAAACATACTTTAGGGGGGATGTTCTATAATTTTGACCCAGTGACATTAAAGGAAAGGTGATATATTTCCAAGTCAGGTAGTGAGTGGTTTGGAGGGGCACTTGAAGCCGGTGATCTTCCCATGTATTTGCCATCCTGATTATCCTTCTAGATGGTAGTGATCATAGGTTTGAAAAGTGTTCCCTAAGGACCCTCAGTGAATTTTTGCAATGCAACTTGTGGATGGTACATACTACTGCTTCGGTGGTGGAGGGTGTGAATGTTTTTGGATGTGGTGCCAACCAATCAGGCTGCTTTGACCTGGATGGTGCCAAGCTTCTTCAGTGTTTTTGGAGCTGCACACATCCAGCGAAGCAGGGAGTATTCCATCACACCCCTGACTTGTGCCTTCTATTTGATGGACAGACTTTGAGTTAGGAAGTAATCTACTCGCTTCAGGATCCTAGCCTCTGACCTGCTCTTGAAGCCAAAGTAGTTATATGGCTGGTCCAGTTCAGTTTCTAGATCAGAGTGGTGCTGGAAAAGCACAGCAGGTCAGGCAGCATCCGAGGAGCAGGAAAATTGACATTTCGGGCAAAAGCCCTTCATCAGGAATGGAGGCAGGGAGCCTCCAGGGTGGAGAAATAAATGGGGGTGGGGGGTGGGGAGAAGGTAGCAAAGAGTACAATAGGTTAATAGAGGTGGGGATGGAGGTGATAAGTCAGAGGGGAGGGTGAAGCAGATCGGTGGGAAGGGAGATTGGCAGGTAGGACAGGTCATGAGTTTCCTCATTTCGCCCCGCCCCCTCACCTTACCCCAGCTCCAACCTTCCAGCTGTGCATTGACCTCATTACCTGTACTACTGCCAATCTCCCTTCTAACCTATCCACTCCACCCTCCCCTCTGACCTGTCACCTCCATCCCCCACCCCCATTCACCTACTGTACTCTTTGCTACCTTCTACCCAGCATTCCCACCCCACCCCTCCCATTTATCTCTCCACCCTAGAGGCTCCCTGTCTCCATTCCTGATGAAGGGCTTTTGCCCGAAACGTCGATTTTCCTGCTCCTTGGATGCTGCCTGACCTGCTGTGCTTTTCTAGCACCATTCTGATCTAAACTCTGGTTTTCAGCATCTGCAGTCCTCACTTTTGCCCAGTTCAGTTTCTAGTCAATGGTAACCCCCATGATCTTAATAGTGGGGGTAATGATAATGCCATTGGGTGACAAGGGGGACTTTTAGATTCTCTCATGTGCAGATGGTCATTGCCTAGCACTGGCAATAGGGACATTAATTATATTTCCTGATTCAGTCACCTTGCAAGCCAGAAAGTCATCCTCACTTTTTGTATGAAATAATTCCTTCTGCAAACAATAGCTTTTGATATTGATACAAGATTGATTTTGAACTCTTCAGCACTTCTGGCTGAATAATATTCTGGGTCTGTTGCCATAGTGCTTTGATGTACTTAGCCTGTCGTTACACAAACGGGCAAGACCCTGGATCACAAAGTCATATGGGTGAGGACTGCCATTCGATCTACCTTTGGTTTTTCCATTGAAAGAACATTGAAGTTCCCCTATAATGGCATTCAGTAATTTTTAAATGATTCTGGGGGCTTTTGCCTCTGTATTCTTTCTTGGAGTATATTCCATTTGTTGACTTTTTTGTGCGTGCTCGTCAAGGACAGCTTTCTAAGCAGCCTTTCTAGTAAATTGTAATTGCACGTTTTTTTGATCACAGTTTCAGAATAATCTCCAAATGTTTCTGTACTATCGAGTGTACAAATAATCATTTGGTAGTTTCGCGCTTGAGTGATACTGGAAAAAATACTTTTTTAGAAACCTTTTCACACTTACAGTCATCAGGAAAGAAACTTGCAAGAAATACCTGTATGAAGAGAAAGCAATATTTACAATGTATTAAATGCCACTATTTATTGGTTGGCAAATGGGCTCTGATTGGCAGAGGCATTGCTATGAAGAATGCACCAGTTAACTGTCGGTCATTGTTAACTAATGGTCATGCCTTCACAGTTGTAGGATTATAGTCCTGGAATTCCTTCCATAACAACACTGTCGGTTTACCACATAGTCTGCATCGGTTCAAGATTCTGTCTCAACACCACTTTCTCAATGGCATTTAGGGATCGACACTAAATCTACACCTTGTCAAGAATAAACTGCTCAAACTTCTCTCAGTTTTGCTCATAATTTGATACAGTTCAAGTTTCTATTTTCTGCACACAGGTTTACTGATCTGTCAGGCGTATTGCGTAGAGCCCAATTTCCCCATTGGTGAACGCCAGTCAATTAAAAATGCATCAAGCCAGCTATGGACCTTTCCTGGATTTGGAATATTAAGATGGGTGTCAGGAATCCCACTCTGTTACCAGTCAGTGCCCCTGGGAGCACTGATTGCTCCCACTAATGCATCAACAAAAGCTTATTATTGCCTCCGCCTAACCAATTCTATCTTGAAATATTCAAGATGGTGCCTCGACTGCCTTCTGAGGCGATCTGTTCAAAAGTTGCAAAACCCTCTTCAATCGAAAACAAAAATTCTCCTCACTCCTGTTCTGAACATACTCCTGGTTTTGTAATCATCCTTCTGTTACAACATAGCAGTGAAACCCTCTGTTAATTAAACCAAACACCTAGAAAAGCTTACCTTGCCTCGTAATCTGTTAAAATATGAATGACAGAGAACTCCCAAATTCCACTATTTAAAGAAAATAACATCAATTTATTTAACTCTAAAAGTGAAAATTAAACTACTAATTAAACTTAACTGCTTATTACCTGTCTCCAACTGTATAACAATATGCTGTTCCAATAAGACACTTCGTAAAATTATATCAACTTACTTTCAAAGCCACACAACAGCTGTTGTCTTCTGTGACTTCACTCTTCCAGTTGCTGAATTTCCTGGGTTGTTGTCTTGTTCTTTGTTGCGAGCATATGTTTCATATGAAAAGGTACTTTCGATAGAGAGAGTTTTCTAATTTCTTGTGTCTCTCTCGATAGCAGTTGTTCTCCCTCCAGTCTTCAAAATGTCCGCATTTTTATATCCCCAATTTCAGATTGTGTCGTTGGTTCAATGTTGGCCAAACAATAAATTCAAACTCAATTGGATTTCAGTATCCTGGGGCATAATTTAACTGATTGGTTAATTTTGAATTGTTGTCAAAACAGCAACCAAAACTCAAGTATCCATTTCACGGTCATGTTACATATTTGCAATTTTCCAGTACATTCTAGTCATATACACAGGTGTTTGAAATATCTCAGTTCAGAACAGCATTCACTCTCTCTTAAAGGTACAGTACACACCTTCAACATCACAGCACCTCTCATGTCAAGACCATTCGGCAACTTATAAACTCAATCAAGTTATCACTCACTCTTCCAGTTTATCAATCCAGTAAACCTCCAGTAACCTTTCCCAAATATATTTATAGCCTTTGTTTAATTGGGAGACCAAAACTGCACAAAGTATTATAGATATGCTTTCATCAATATCCTGTATAACTGAAGCATAACATCCTTATTTTATGTTCAATTCCTCACGTAATAAAGGACAGCATCCCATTAGACTACTTTATTTCTTGCTGTACCTGTAAACTAATACTTTGTAACTCATGCACCAGAGAACCTCAATCCCTGTGCAACTCAGAATTCTGTTATCATTCTTCATTTAAGTAACACTTTGATCTTATAGTCTTCCTGTCAAAGTGAACAATTTCAATCTTTTCCCATATTAAAGGCCATCTGCTAAATGTCATTCAACCTCTTGAAATCTGTCTGCAACTTCCTTACATCTACTTCATTGCATAGTTCTCTGCCAAGCTCGGTATCATTTATGAATTTAGCAACCATGCTTCTGCACTCCTCATCTAGGCTTTACCATAACTTGTAAAAAGTTGAGGTTCCAACTAAGATGAATTGAAACTTTTCTCCTTGGAAGGAGCAAGACACCTCATGTCAGAAACTACTGACTACATTGCAGCCCCAACCCCACCAAACCAGCTAAAGTAAGAATTTTGGGAATGAATGGAGTAGATAGTAGTTTTACAGTGGCAGGAGAAGTGCTCATATATTCTCAGAGACTGAGGATGAAACTCAGAAGGCAGTAAGGTTGAGTCACATGGGGGTGAGGGATTAGATTCGCAAAAGCCGTTGAGTGGACATGACGCAGCTAATAGCGAGAATTAAGTCCATTAGTGTTTGTGAAAGGCATGTGCAGTTCCAGAGTTAGAGCGACGTGACAGAGAGAATGTGGTGGCACTTACCCTTGCGGAGCACAAAAGATCATGGCCCTTCATTCTGCATGGCTGCACCTTGTATTTCATCTGGCACTGACCCCAGCTAAAATATAGAGTCTTAAGCATCCGAGTCATAGAGATGAATAGCATGGAAACAGACCCCTTTGGTCTAACCCGTCCATGCCTACCAGATATCCCAACCCAATCTAGTCCCACCTGCCAGCACCCAGCCCATATCCCTCCAACCCCTTCCTATTCATATACCCATCCAAATGTCTTTCAATGTTGCAATTGTACCAGCCTCCACCACATCCTCTGGCAGCTCATTCCATACACGTACCATCCCCTGCATCAAAACGTTGCCCCTTAGGTCTCTTTTATATCTTTCCCCTCTCACTCTAAACCTATGCCCTCTAGTTCTGGACTCCCCGGCCCCAGGGAAATGAGTTTGTCTATTTATCCTATCCATGCCCCTCATGATTTTGTAAACCTCTATAAGGTCACCCCTCAGCCTCCAACGCTCCAGGGAAAACAGCCCCAGTCTGTTCAGCCTCTCCCTGTAGCTCAGAACTTCCAACCCTGGCAACATCCTTGTAAATCTTTTCTGAACCCTTTCAAGTTTCGCAATATCTTTCCGATAGGAAGGAGATCAGAATTGCATGCAATATTTCAACAGTGGCCTATCAAATGTCCTGTACAGCCACAACATGACCTCCCAACTCCTGTACTCAATACTCTGACCAATAAAGGAAAGCATACCAAACACCTTCTTCACTATCCTACCTGCAACTCCACTTTCAAGGAGCTATGAACCTGCACTCCAAGGTCTCTTTGTTCAGCAACACTCCCTAGGTCCTTACCAGTAAGTGTATAAGTCCTGCTAAGATTTGCTTTCCCAAAATGCAGCACCTCGCATTTATCTGAATTAAACTTCATCTGCCACTTCTCAGCCCATTGGTCCATCTGGTCCAGATCCTGTTGTAATCTACGGTAACCCTCTTCGCTGTCCACTACACCTCCAATTTTGGTGTCACCTGCAAACTGACTAACTGTACCTCTTCTGCTCGCATCCAAATCTTTTATGTAAATGACAAAAAAATAGAGGACACACCCCGATACTTGTGACACTCCACTGGTCACAGGCCTCCAGTCTGAAAAACAACCCTCTACCACCATCCTCTGTCTTCTGCCTTTGAGCCAGTTCTGTATCCAAATGGCTAGTTCTCCCTGTATTCCATGAGATCTAACCTTGCTAATCAGTCTCCCATAGGGAACCTTGTCGAACGCCTTACTGAAGTCCATATAGATCACATCTACTGCTCTGACCTCAACAATCCTCTTTGTTACTTCTTCAAAACACTCAATCAAGTGTGTGAGATATGATTTCCCACCAATAAAGCAATGTTGACTATCCCTAATCAGTCCTTGCTTTTCCAAATATATATACGTCCTGTCCCTCAGGATTCCCTCCAACACCTTGCCGACCACCGACGTCAGACTCACTGGTCTATAGTTCCCTGGCTTGTCCTTACCACTCTTCTTAAACAGTGGCACCATGTTAACCAACCTCCAGTCTTCCGGCATTTCACCTGTGACTATCGATGATACAAATATCTCAGCAGGAGGCTCAGCAATCACTTCTCTTGCTTCCCACAGAGTTCTAGGATACACCTGATCAGGTCCCGGGGATTTATCCACCATTATGCATTTCAAGACATCCAGCACTTCCTCATCTGTAATCTGGACATTTTGCAAGATGTCACCATCTATTTCCCTACAGTCTATATCTTCCATGTCCTTTTCCACAGTAAGTACTGATGCAAAATATTCATTTAGTATCTCCTCCATTTTCTGTGGCTCCACACAAAGGTTGCCTTGCTGATCCTTGAGGGGCCCTATTCTCTCCCTAGTTACCCTTTTATCCTTAATATATTTGTAAAAACCCTTTGGATTCTCCTTAATTCTATTTGCCAGAGCTATCTCATGTTCCCGTTTTGCCTTCCTGATTTCTCTCTTAAGTATACTCCTACTTTCTTTATACTCTTCTAAGAATTCACTCGATCTATCCTGTCTATACCTGGTATATGCTTCCTTCTTTTTCTTAACCAAACCCTCAATTTCTTTAGTCATCCAGCATTCCCTATACCTACCAGCCTTCCCTTTCACCCTGACAGGAATATACTTTCTTTGGATTCTTGTTATCTCATTTCTGAAGGCTTCCCATTTTCCGGCCGTCCCTTTACCTGTGAACATCTGCCTTCAATCAGCTTTTGAAAGTTCTTGCCTAATCCCTTCAAAATTGGCCTTTCTCCAATTTAGAACTTCAACTTTTAGATCGGGTCTATCCTTTTCCATCACTATTTTAAAACAAATAGAATTATGGTCGCTGGCCCCAAAGCGCTCCCCCACTGACACCTCAGTCACCTGCCCAAGAGTAGGTCAAGTTTTGCACCTTCTCTAGTAGGTACATCCACATACTGAATCAGAAAATTGTCTTGTACACACTTAACAAATTCCTCTCCATCTAAACCTTGAATGCTATGGCAGTCCCAGTCAATGTTTGGAAAGTTAAACTCCCCTACCATAACTACCCTATTATTCTTACAGATAGCTGAGATCTCCTTACAAGTTTGTTTCTTAATTTCCCTCTGACTATTGGGGGGGTCTATAATACAATCCCAATAAGGTGATCATTCCTTTCTTATTTCTCAGTTCCACCCAAATCACTTCCCTGGAACTAATTCCAGGAATATCCTTCCTCAGCACAGCTGTAATGCTATCCCTTATCAAAAATGCCACTCCCCTTCCTCTTTTGCCTCCCTTCCTCTCTTTCCTGTAGCATTTGTATCCTGGAACATTCAGCTGCCAGTTTGTCCATCCCTGCGCCATTTAGTCAATTCATTTATTTTGTTTTGACTACTATGTTCATTCAAAGAGCATTAATTTTACCAGTTTAACTATACCTACCCCTATTTGATTCTATTTGCTTGTGTTTTTCGATGTGTGTACACGCTGTCTCTTCCTGTCCTACCCTAGGTATTATTATCCAAAACATTACCGTCTATAACTGCCAGATCCTTTTGCTTCATAAACCTGCACTCACCCACTTGCAAACCCAAACCCCCTCTCCGCCTAATGACATGCTCATGAAGTGCAATTTGAAGTTACTTGGCATTACCAAATCAGTGCAGGTATGATTCCTGGGATTGCCCCTCACAGTGCCTCAATTCCAAAGGTTTTACTGCTCCCCTAAAGAAAAAAAGTAGCTACTTTGCATATGGTGTCAGCCATTTTGTGTAGTTATTATGAAGTTAACTTTTTATCTGACATGGCAAGTGCTCGAACATGCTGCAGGTGTAACATTTTTGTAATACAGTCCCTCACAGTATATCCACCCCTTTGACAGTTCAGTGCTCCCCACAGTGACTAGATGCCTGCCTCTTCCTCTGAGTTTAACAAAGTAATGCAAGCCACAGAGACTGGCAGCCTGCAACCCTGGCACTGAAGACCATGATCAGCAAGAAAGCAACGTGAACCACACTGAGACAGGCAGCCTGTAAATCTGTGCTGAACATTTCAGTGACAATGATCACAACTACCTGACCTTTACTAAAGTCGTGGAGAGGGATAGAAGCAAATCGTGTGGGAAAGTCTTTAATTGGGGGAGGGGAATTTACAATACAATTAGGCAGGAACTGTGGAGCATAAATTGGGAACAGATATTCTCAAGGAAATGCACAACAGCAATGTGGAGGTTGATTAGAGAGCACTTGATAGGTTTGTCTCACTGATGCAAGGAAGGATGGTAGGGTGAAGGAATCGTGGGTGACAAGAGATGTGGAACACCTAATCAAGAGGAGAAGGACATTTACTTAAGGTTGAGGATGCAGGATCAAATAGGGCTCTAGAGAGTTACAAGGTAGCCAGGAAGGAACTGATGAATGGACTTACGAGAGCTAGAAGGGGGCATGAAAAAGCCTTGGCGGGTAAGATTAAGGAAAACCCCAAGGCATTCTACACTTTTGTGAGGAACAAGAGGATGGCCAGAATGAGGGTAGGGCCAATCAGGGATAGTGAAAAGAACTTGTGCCTGGGGTCTGTGGAGGGAGGGGAGGTCTTTAATTAATACTTTTGCGTCAGTATTCACTAGTGAGAGGGACCTTGTTGTTTGTGAGGACAGAGTGAAACAGGCTGATACGCTCAAAAGGGTTGATGTAAAGAAGGAGGCTGTGCTGGAAATTTTGAAAATCATGATGATAGTTAAGTCCTGAACTATGAAAGCAACCACCCCAACACACACAAACGAAGTTGCATCAGGACATTATTCAAAAGGGCCACAACACACTGCAGCACACCTGAACTACAAAAAGAGGAAGAAGAATACCTATACAAGGTATTCAACAAAAACGGATACCCACGCAATTTCATTAACAGATGCCTCAGGGAAAGACAACAAAATGAGGACATGCCACAACCCAAAGGACTGACCACACTCCCATACATCAGGAGCATTTCTGAACTGACAGCCAGACTGCTGCGACCACTAGGACTCATAACAGCACACAAACCAACAGCCACTCTCAACAACAACTCACCAGGACAAAGGACCCGATACCCAACATGAGCAAAACCAACGTAGTTTACAAAATCCCATGCAAGGACTGCACAAAACACTACATAGGGCAAACAGGAAGACAGCTAACAACCCGCATGAACACCAACTGGCCACGAAACGACATGACCAGCTATCCCTAGTAGCCATACACTCAGATGACTAACAACATGAATTCGATTGGGACAACACCACCATTATAGGACAGGCCAAACAGAGAACAGCCAGGGAATTCCTAGAAGCATGGCACTCATCCACGAATTCGATTAAAAGACACATCGATATAGACCCTATATATCGGCCACTGCAGCAGACAGCTACTGACAACCGGAAGCGGCAGATTCAAACCAGTATAAATGCTGGAGGAATCAGCACAGAAGCGCTTCACAGGAGGCTCCCAAGCACTGAAGATGTCACCTAGAAAGGGGACGAAACGTTTGCAAGAAAAACTCCCAGCTCGGCGAACAGAACCACAACAACGAGCACCCGAGCTACAAATCTTCTCACAAACTTTGATAGTTAAGTTCCCTGGGCCTGATGGGATATACCCAAGGTTATTATGGGAAGTGAGGGGAGAGATTGCTGCACCTTTGGTGATGATCTTTGTGTCCGCACTGTCCAATGGAGTAGTACCAGATGATTGGAGAGTGACAAATATTATTCCCTTGTTCAGAAAGGGAATAGGGATAACCCTAGGAATTACAGACTAGTCAGTCATAAGTCATTGGTGGGAAAATTAATGGAGAGGATTCTGAGAAACAGGATTTATGATTACTTCGAAAAGCGTAGCTTGACTAGAGATAGTCAGCATGGCTTTGTGAGGGGCAGGCCATGCCTCACAAGCCTTATTGACTTCTTTGAGGATGTGACAAAACACGTTGATGAAGGTAGAGCGGTGCATGTGGTATACATGGATTTTAGCAAGGTGTTTGATAAGGTTCCAGAGGGGCAGTAGAGATGACCCAGGTAATTATAGACCTGTGATCCTTACGTCTTTGTAGGAAAGGTTTTGGAAAGGATTATTAGAGAGAAAATTTATAATCATCTAGCAAGAGATAGGATTTGTAATCATCTAGCAAGCAATAATTTGATTGGAGAAAATCCATATGGTTTTGTCAAGGATAGGTCATGTTTCACAAACCTCATTAAGTTTTTTGAGGTGACCAAGCATGTGGATGACGGTTGGGCAATTGACATGGTGTACATGGACTTCAGTAAAGCCTTTGATAAGGTTTCACATGGTAGGCTTTTGGAGAAAATGCAGAGGCATGGGATTGAGCATGATTTAGCAGTTTGGATTAGAAACTGGCTTTCTGTAAGAAGGCAGCGAGTTGTGGGTGATGGAAAATATTCAGCCTGGAGTTCAGTTACTAGTGGTGTGCCACAAGGATTTGTTTTGGGACCACTGCTGTTTGTCATTTTTATAAATGACTTAGGTGAGGAAGTGGAAGGGTGGGTTAGTAGATTTGCCAATGATACGAAGATGGTGGAGTTGTGGATAGTGTGGAGGGCAGTTGCAGGTTGTAACAGGTCATTGAGAAGATGCAGAGCTGGGCTGAGAAGTGGCAGATGGAGTTCAACCTGAAAAAGTGTGAAATGATTCATTTTGGAAGCTCGAATTTGAATGCAGGTTACAGGGTTAAAGACAGGTTTCTTGGCAATGTGGAGGAACTGAGGGATCCTTACATCTTCGTCCGTAAATCCCTCAAAGTTGCCAACCCAGTTGATAGGGTTGTTAAGAAGTCATACGGTGTGTCGGCTTTCATTAGGAGAGGGATTGAGTTTAAGTGCTGCGAGATTATGCTACAGCTCTATAAAGCCCTGGTTAGACTATACTTGGAATATTGTATTCAGTTCTGCTCATCTCATTATAGGAAGGATGTGGAATCTTTAGAGAAGGTGCAGAGGAGATTTACCAGGATGCTGCATGGACTGGAGGTCAGGTCTTATGAAGAAAGATAGAGGGAGCTAGGCCTTTTCTCATTGGAGTGAAGAAGGATGAGAGTTAGCTTGATAGAAGTATACGAGATGATGAGAGGCATAGAATGGATAGCCAGAGACATTTTCCTCGGGCAGAAATGGTTATTACGAGGGGGCATAATTTTAAAGTGATTGGAGGAAGATTTAGGGGAGATGTCAGAAGTAGGTTCTTTATACAGAGAGTGGTGGGTGCATGGAATGCTCTGCCAGCGGTGGTGGTAGAGTCAGATACCTTAGGGACATTGAAGTGACACTTGAATTATAGTAAAATGAAGGGTATGTAGGTAGTTTGATCTGAGAGTAGGATAAAAGGTCAGCACGACAGCAAGGGCTGAAGGGCCTGTACTCTACTGTTCAATAATCTAAGTTAGTGAGTTCGCACATCAGTGAGAAACCAGAGTGAAATATGCAGAGGCTTGCAGTCTACAAATAAGACCAAAGTGAATGAGTGCTAAGAAAGCGTCCTGACCTACCCTTGCATTGCAAAGCCATGTGACAGAAGCACGAGTCGCAAGTGCCCCTGAGCTACAAAGTGTTCAAGGTCTGAAGAGAGCAAGCACGATGATGTGTGAGGCTTGTCATTTGTCTATGCCCTGACCTGCAATTGTGAATGATTGAAGGAGGATGGTGCCCATGGAGCATGCAGAGGCTTTGAGCTAAACAATCAGTTGCATGAAGACCGGAATAAGCATTCAGTGAGCTGCAGCCACCTGGTCCCTGCTCTGATTTGCACGTTAGGAACTTGTCTAATTTTTTAATCAAGGAAGTGGCGTAAGAAGAAAGATGAGTTGAAGCTTTGATACACAGAGTCGCACTCGGTGAGGTACTGAAGTCCCATTTAATGTTTGAGGGTAAAAGTTTCTGATTTTTGCATTCTTCCCAACTTCCTCATAATTGCTCATGCCACCCAAGGCAGTGGAAAATTCCATTCTCATTACCTAAAAATGTGCTTTAAAAGAGCACATTGAATTGAAATGAAGCTGAACTTCTGTGCTCTATCCTTTATTTACAAAGAGGTGCCGCATTTGTATAAAGGGATGGCCTTTATAAAATATTCTCTTTCTCCGTATTGCTTTTCTAGTTCATTTAAAGCTCATTGTGAAATAGACGTCTTGATACATTACTGATCTCATTTTTTTTAAATATCATGCAAACAGTTGGACTCGAGCATTGGAGTTCTTGCCAAGATAACAGCTGAATCTCACAGTATAAATACCCCATGCCATTTGCAGAACATAGGTGAAGACCTTGAGGCTTGTTATCATTAATATGGTGAAACTCATCTCATTAAAGTTGATTACAAAAGAATATACTTTATTAAAAAAAAGCCCAATGTTTCATTATCTGACAGTGAAGTTTCTGTATGCCAGGTTCCTCTCTCTTATTCTTTCACTGCTTCAAAGATTGGTTATTCACAGGCCTCTCACTATTCTGTGTTTGACTTGGGTGGAAATGTTTTTTTTAAAAGAGATTTGCCATTGACAACTGATCCTGCTCCTAGGTTTCCTCACTGCTATTCACTTTGTGTGCCATGACTCGATTGGAATTTTTAAATTGACTTACCTTAAATAATTATCTCTCTTGAACTGTGGGTTTTAAACAGGTTTGTTGATGTTAAGATCACAGCTCATAAGGATTAGCCAGGATGCTCAATTAATACAAGGTTGGTTGGGCTGTCGCTTTTTATTTGACAGAATTATTCTCACTAACTCCTTCATTAGGTGAGATATAATCACATAAAGCATTATTTCTGTATTTGTCAAATTCTGTATTGGCATATGTGACAATTAGACACTCAGAAGCAGAATTCAAAGAACTAGATCTTGAAGTTTTGAACTTATCATCAATAATTACCATAGGGAAAACTTCATTCTCTGAGACTTTGATTTGGTGCATTGTTGTCACCGTATTTCATGAGATACAGTGGAAAGTGTTGTTTTGTGTGCTCTACAGGTAGATAGTAACTCAAAGACTGCAGGATACATGTTACAGCCATGGAGAAGGTGCAGAGAGAGAGATCAACATTAACATTTGAGAGGTTCATTCAAACATCTGATATGAAAAAGGAATAAACTGTTCTTGAATCTATTCGAACATTTATATCTTCTGCTTGATGGAAGAGGTGGAAGAAAGTAAAACAGGATGGGAGGGGTCTTTGATTATGTTGGTTGCTTTGCCAAGGTAGTAGAGAGTATAGCCAGTGTCAATAGATGAAGGCTGGTTTTCGTGATGGACTGGGCTGTGTTCACAACTCTGTAGTTTCTTGCAGGCATGGGCAAAGCATATACATCCAGATAGGATGATTTATATGCTGCATCTATAAAAATTGGTAAAAGTCTTTGTGGGCATGCTAAAGAGTAGAGTCATTGCAATGGTCAAGAAAGCATGACATCGATGTGGGTGGACCAGGTCAGATTGGTGATCACCACTCCCAGGAACTTGATGCTCTGGACCATCTCCACCTCAGCACCATTGATGTAGACGAGCTTGTCCTCCACTCTTCCTGAAGAAAATGACCAGCAACATCATTTTGCTGATGTTGATGGAGAGATTGGTGTCTACATCATCATGCTATTAAGCACTCAATTGCTTTCCTGTATTCTGTCTCGTCGTTGTTTGAAATCTGACTTACAACAGTGGTGTCATCAGCAAACTTGTGAATGGAGTTGAAGCAGAATTTGCCACACAGTCATGGTTGTACAAGGAGTGCAGTTGGAAGCTGAGTACACAGCCTTGCAGGTCGCTGATGTTTGAGGATCATCGTGGAGGAGGTTTGTCACCTATTTGTACTGGTTGCAGTCTATGGGGCAGGACGTGGAGGATCATGTTAGAGGGGGGAGCTGACACCCCTGTCTCGAAGTTTAGAGATTAGTTTGTTTGGAATTATGGTATTGAAGGCAGAGCTGTAGTCAGTAATTAAGAGTCTGACATAGATCTTTGATATCCAGATATTCCAGGGAGGAGTGAAGAGCCAGGGAGATGCTGTCTGCTTATGGATCTACCATGCCAGTAGATGAATTGCAAAGGATCAAGGCAATCTAGTAATCTGGAATTGAGGTGAGCCATGACTAACCTCTCAAAGCACTTCATAATTATGGATGTCAGAGCCACCAGGCAGTAGACATTGAGGGTCGCTGATTCTTTGGCATCTGGATGCTTTTTGTCTTCTTGAAGCAGGTGGGGACTTCAGATTAAAATAAGGAATGCTCCCTCCAGCTGGTCGGCACAGGAATTGAGTACACAGCTGTGAACACTACACTTATAAACTGTTAGAAGACAACAGATATAAGTTAGCAGCAAAAGTGATTTTATTCAATAACTGACATGCAAAATGTAAAAAAAAATTTACAAGGAATTCATTACCTGTGAGTTTGAGCTTACCTGGCTCCCAGTAGCTAGTTCCTGTGTTGATCGGTTCCTCTTGTCAGCTTTCCTCCCACTCCCCCTTTACAACTGCTGGTTACCTCCCCTCTCCCCTTTGCAAACACTCACTTAACCCCAATCCCTTTTCCCCCTTTGCAATCACTGGATTCTCATCCACTCTGCTCCCTTGTAGTCTCTCACTTCCGTCCCTTCTGCTGCTCCTCCACTGACCAAACACCTTGTCTTTGCAGGCCCCCCACCTCTTTTCTCAAGCAGCACCCCCATTATGATTAACAAATATTTTCATTTGTTATATGAAGCAGGATGTGACTGTATTTGTAATGAATGTTATATGTAACTGTTCAATTCCCTGAATCATGAAAGCTAATAGCTCACGATCTATCCTGACTTATGAAACTGCTTATTTTGATGAAGGCATCACTGGCTAGGCCAGAATTTACCGTCCATCTCTAATTGCCCAGAGGACAGTTAAGAGTTAACCAGATTGCTGTGGTCTGGAGTCACACGTAGTCAAGACCAGATAAGGATGGCAGTTTCCTTCCTTGAAGGATATTAGTGAACCAGATGGGTTTTTATGACAATTGACAATGGATTCATGGTCATCATTGGACTCTAAATTCCAGATTTTAAAAATTGAATTCGAATCCATTATCTGCATGGCATATCACCAGAACACTACCTGGATCTCTGCATAAATAGCCCAGTGACAATGTTGTCATGCCAGCCATAAAAGACTCTGTTTGTGAATGGATGACAGCAGTTAAATGACAGTAAACTGAGACTAAAGACCAACAGGTGCAGATGGAGGATCTATCTAATGTGACATAAACTAAGAGTCATGAACCAAATTCATTCCTGAGTGTAAGATAAGAATAGGGGGCCTCATTTTGTGGTTTAGGTGAATGGAAAGTCAGCCTCAAGGCAAGGTCTGCCACTGACCACCTAACCTAGTTACTTGAATAAAACAATATCCAGAGGAACCTCGATTATCCAAATGAGATGGGCCGATACTATTTTGTTCGGATAATTGATTATTTGAATAATCGATTTTAGCTTAAACAAGGGAAACCATACTGATCTGGCACTGTGCTCTACCAGAGAATTTGTTTAAATCTATAATTTTAATGAGTCTGCCATTTAAACAAACTAACCTTTGCAGTCTGCAAATTACAGGTTAACATGAGAAGAACTGAAAGACAGTGAGGTTTCAGCTGCTGGCAATCAGAGTTGAGAGTGTGTTGCTGGAAAAGCACAGCAGTTCAGGCAGCATCCGAGGAGCAGGAAAATTGGTATTTCGGGCTGACGAAGGGCTCCGGGAAACGTCGAATTTCCTGCTCCTCCAATGCTGCCTGACCTGCTGTGCTTTTCCAGCAACACACTCTCAACTCATGAGAAGAACTAAACTCTTACCATGAAATCCCAGCTTCAAACAAGATCCTGAGCAGCTTCTACAATTGCATGACCATTTACAGTATCAGTTTCCGGGAGCGCAGTCTAGCGATAGGAAGACGGAAGTCCCGTCTCATGCATGTGTTTACGTTCTCGGCCTTTTTTTTAAATGAACAGTCCGGTAAAGTGCTGGGAATGCTGTAAAATACTTACTTTTGCAAAGGGTTGTGTAACAACCCTTCCCTAAAAAATATCCAGCCGCTGATGCTTGAGCTGCTTTTGTTTGTTTTTGTCAGCGTTTTCACATCTTCTGTACAGATAAATCAAATACACTTACCTCTGTAATGTTTTTGCGGGACCTTGAAATCTTCTTCAAACAATCCAATGTTCGGATAATCCTCTATGGCATTGATACAATTGAGAACTCCTTTGTATGAATGTCAAGGGATCTTTTAAATACATTTCACCAGGTGGACAGGATTTCAGTTTAAAGCCTTAAGAAGAAGCAGTGATCACAACCACCTGATGAAGGAGCAGCACTCCAAAAGCTAGTGCTTCCAAATAAACCTGTTGGACTATAACCTGGTGTTGTGTGATTTTTAACAGTGATAGCTTGACAGTCTCTGTATTAGGATGAAGTCATATCCTCAATTCTGTGCTCAAGTCCGTAGTCCTCTGGCTCAGAGCAGAACCGGTTCCAGTGAACTGAAACTTTTTTTTTGTCATGAAGCACTGGATAAAACAAATATAGTTCAGTTGTCATTTATGTCAATTCAAAGTCAGAACACTTAATCACATTGGAAATCAACTGCAAGTGAAGTTGGAATGATTACAATGGATTTTAATATAGTTAGAAAGTGACATGGAATTTTTATGTGAATTATTTTTAATATACAACAAATTATAGAAGTTTATTCAATCATGGGATGTATAGATAGGGTTAATGGTCAGTGTCTTATTCCCCAGAATGGGAGATTTCAAGACAAGGGGACACATTTTTAAAGTGAGGAGAGAGATTTAAAAAAGAGATGAGGGGCAAATTCTTTACACAGAGGGTAGAGTTCATGTGGAATGAACTTCCTGAGGAAGTGGTGGATGTGGGTACAATTGCAATATTTAAAAGACACTTGGATAAGTACATGAACCGGAAATGTTTGGAAAGATATGGGCTAGGAGCATGTAGGTGGGTCTCGTTTAGTTTGGTATTATGTTCAGCATGGATTGGTTGGACTGAATGGTCTGTTTCGGTGCTGTATGACTCTATGAATTATATAAATTAACTGGTTACTTTAATTTATTATTCAGCTTCAGTCTTGTTTATTTTCACCCCTTGAGCTCATCACAAATCAGGAAGGTTGGAAACGTCTGTCCAAGTCTCTGTTAAATCTATTAATTCAGTCTCCACGAACTAGCTTAAGAGAAACTTTCTTCTCTCCTTTGGGCTGAGAATGATGATAATTTGAGATAACAAATAGAAAATGGGGATTTTGATGTTTATTTCCATTTGCATTGATTGAATTCCATTCCATATGTACACAGAAAATTATAGACACAATATGAATGTTTAATCTATAGACTTTGAGTACAGTAGAATTTTCACTAATTGTGCATATTGAATGAGTTATACTACAACTCAGCTACAAGCTAATTCATTGGCAGTAAGTGATGAGGTGCAGAATAATCTATCCTGTTGCTATGTTTTGTGGAATTGCAGTTGGGTACTTAAAAGATTAGAAATTTAAAAGTAATGAAAGTATTTGAAATGAATCATCCACATGGCTTTCAGTCAAAGCAAGATATTAAGTATTTATTCTTCCACCCACAGCCTCCCGACAACCTTTGCAACTTTGGATATTGATGGCATCAGAAAAATCATCTTTGCGCTGCCAGGTAACAGACCTATTACTCTCTTAGCGGAATACCATTGAACAATTAGAATCATAATCAGTTTAAAATCTAGTGTTAGTTATTATGTCAAAGGTAAGACACATAAATGATATTCTCCGTAAATTTATTGGTGGTTTCATTTAATATGTGCAGCTGTGTGTGTTCTCATTCCACAGATCAGTTTTGGGCACTTGATATATTTCAAAGGCTGTTTGTGTAAATTTGCTGAATTGGTTTAAGTTCAATCATAAGCATGACTCTTTTCCAGTGTAACAGCTTGAGAAGTCAAAGAGTCCTGTACATCTGTGTAAGCTTATTTAAAGGCTGTGGTTTCATTTCTATTTGTGTAGGTTAGAAGAAAATTTGGGTTATAAGTTTGAAGTTGTGATTCATGAAATGTTGTTGAATGATTGCATGCTTGAGATCATGTACTGTGCTGATGTTTAGGATCCATACCAGCTTGTGGGACCTGTCAAGGTATGGCACTGCTCTTCCCTAATGATCTCATTTCTAGGAGTAAAATACTTGGGTAGCATGAAACAAGCTCATTGTATCATACTTGATGACCTACCAACTTTTATATCAACACTTCATAAATGCACAATTTAAGATGACATGATCTGTGTCATTGAAAGCATTATTGTGACATGTCATTATAAATGATTCATCATTCTGCAAGTTGTATTATTTTATGCAATGTTTATCATCAAACTAACTGAAAGCTTTGCTTTTGATTTCTATTTCATTTTTTTCAAACATGGCTCTTTTAGTGACGTGC
This sequence comes from Hemiscyllium ocellatum, assembly GCF_020745735.1. Classification (NCBI taxonomy): domain Eukaryota; kingdom Metazoa; phylum Chordata; class Chondrichthyes; order Orectolobiformes; family Hemiscylliidae; genus Hemiscyllium; species Hemiscyllium ocellatum. The sequence continues at coordinate 44,395,625 of NC_083408.1, forward strand.
TCTCAAGTGGAAGAATACCTTCTTAGTCACCTGTTTGTTTTCTTCACTTGCAAATCAAAATCAGTCTTAACACAGGCGTTTCTAAACTTTGTCAACTGAATCCATTTTGCATGTCCGGCAGACTTATGTATGTCTAATGGAAGTGTAGCACCAAGAACGTAGAATCAATTTTTTTGTACAAAAGTGCCCACAATGAGTTCACATAACTTATAATCTGGGTTTTAAAGTTAAGATTTATTTCCAATACTATGCAGTGGTGTGATAGTAATAAATACTTTGGCAAAAACAAAACTGTAACATTTTAATATTCGTTATGTGTAGGATAATACATAGCTGGCAATGAATGATGAGGCTGCAATTCAGTTGAGCAGAGCTGATGCCAGGAATTGCAAAAAAAAAAGTGACAGTGATTTAAAAGCATCAGCAGAGCCCCCACGATTGAATTGAAGCCTTTAAAGTCACCGCAAGCTATTTGTAATTGATTGTAATATATATTGAATAGTTTATTTGAAAATAACATTCGTTTTTAACTTTTTTTTACCGTTATGCAGCGGGCGCGGTAGAGGCTGATGGTGACGTAGGATCTGAAGGTATATGGCATCAAATGATGGGTATTACAGTATCACAAGCTTTTTTTGTGGCAACGAATTACCACTAAATAAACTATTCAGTATATATTATAGCCAGTATTTCTTTCTTAGCCTAGTTTTCCCAGTCCAGTCATCTTTATCAACTTCCCTGATCCCAGGTTGCTTGATGCTGTGCAACATACGTTTGAGCCTCAATCTATTTTGCTCTGAGCCAGTTAGTGTGAGTGCAATATAAATTGATTTGTTGTTAATATTTCCAGCCCTCCCTTGGAGAATTTGTCTGCCCTCCATCTGCCTGTTTCCCAGTTGGCTCCACCTGAGTTTGGAAACAGATCATGTGCATAGAACCTGATTTGCAAACTTGGTTCCAACCATTCTGTGGTATAGAATATGAATACTTGAATGTACTGTGCCCCTGTGCTGTCACCAGATATAGCATTAAGTGATAGATTACCATCAGGGGTTGTCTCACTGACTTATTTTAAATATCTAATTATTTCCTCCAATAACTTTGTTGAATAAGTAATTTATTGTAGAAAAGGTACAATGGCTGTACACTGTGGAGTGTGGCCATATTGTTCAAATATTATCTGCTTTCCAGGAATAGAATTTTATTTGATTGTAATATGGTAAAACATTTTCAACACAGGTCTACTGCTAATAGGCAAACTAATTTGGCCTCCTGTATGTATTGGCAATTGTTTATACACAAGTTAATTTAAGAAAAGATTAATGTCATCTTATTATTGTTGTCAAACGTTGACGTGTTTATCTCGGTCAGTCTCGAACAAGATGCTCTGTGGGTCGAGACACTTCTTCAGAGGGAGAGAAGGAAAATGATTTGGCAAGTCACCCTTAGTCTATTCACAAAAAAAACTCTCAGTAGATTAGCAGAAATCACTAGAGCTGAAAGCTGCAAAATGAGCATCTGCCTAACCTGTTGGGCAATTGATGTTTGTAGCATAAAAGGCCAAAAAAAATCAAAATAAATAAATATGACTAATATTTCCTTTTGTTTTACATTTAAAATGTTGGTATTTAGCTGATGTGTTTATCTAATTGGAAATTTTAGTAAACATGAATTGAAACTTGAATTATGCATGTGGAAAGGTTCAATGTACAATAAGGCCCCTTATATCTGAACTGTATTAGATCCATAACTATTATGATGCAGTAGAATTATCGGGCAACTCAAGTTTCAAACATGATCCCTGTTACCAGATGAGCCCATGTGCTCGAGCATTTTATATCACTAACTCACAATGGAAGGAGCCTGTATGGATAATTGAGCTGTCTGCCCATCATTGAGTTTGTATTTTATTACTTTGTGAAAATGAAATAATTTTCAGCCTTTGCAAGAAGCATTTTTTAAAAGTATGAACTTGAAAGTGTTGTGGCTCTGGGAAGTGTCCTGATGAAAAGCATTTGGGCCTAATTTTTGAATGACTGAAATCCTTGTAGGACAAGACATTGCATCATGACATTTTTTTGTTTGAAATGCCAAACCTTTTGAGTTGATACATGCTAATATGGAATAATTAACATTTTGCAATACTTCAAAGCAAGATGAATAAGCCAAAAGTGGATAGGAAAAGCCTCTTTCACACAGCAACTGTTTCTCCAGTATTTGGGGTTGACATAGCAACTTGTCTCCAGATCATCAATGCTGGCATAAAAATTTTGGTAAAATTGGAATTCAACAAAATATGTGCATAAGTATGGTCATGCTAGTGTTGGAGAATTCTCTCTCACTGAGTGTTTTATGAGGTGTTTATCTGTCTAGCTCTTGCTGATAAAATAATGGCTTGTGAACAACATGCAGTTAATATCGCTAACTTGGCATGCAGATTCAGAGGATTAGAAAATATGCTACAACTGAGAGTCTCCAGAATTCACTGGTCAATTAAACTATTCACCGTTTGCTCCACATAAATGGTATCTTTGGTCTCAGTGTTATTTTCAAGAACTTACTGATTTCAAATGTTAATTATGCATTAATCTCACCACTGAAAATTATGCTTAGCAATAAATAGCATGTATTAGTTATTTGGTCCAGACATTTAACTGTGTGATATTAAGTGTCACTCGCAACCTCTCTGGCCTGGAAAGTGAATCATTGAAACTGGAGTCTCATTTCTCAGGTGGCAAATTGTTCTTGTTAAATTTAACATTTTATGACTTTCCTCACCTCTCGACCAAGGCTCTCTTTACTTCTTTTTCACTGCCCTTTTAGTATCTGGTCACTTTCAGTCATCTTCTGTTTCTGTCTCAATCCTTAAATTCATTGGTTAAAATAGCAGACTGCAGTGTTGCACCTCACCGAGATCCCACTGAGGCCTCGTGGCATCTTTGAGTAAAAAATGAGGTCTGCAGATGCTGGAGATCACAGCTGCAAATGTGTTGCTGGTCAAAGCACAGCAGGTTAGGCAGCATCTCAGGAATAGAGAATTCGACGTTTCGAGCATAAGCCCTTCATCAGGAATAAGAGAGAGAGAGCCAAGCCGGCTGAGATAAAAGGTAGGGAGGAGGGACTAGGGGGAGGGGCGATGGAGGTGGGATAGGTGGAAGGAGGTCAAGGTGAGGGTGATAGGCCGGAGTGGGGTGGGGGCGGAGAGGTCAGGAAGAGGATTGCAGGTTAGGAGGGCGGTGCTGAGTTGAGGGAACCGACTGAGACAAGGTGGGGGGAGGGGAAATGAGGAAGCTGGAGAAATCTGAATTCTCCAGCTTCCTCATTTCCCCTCCCCCCACCTTGTCTCAGTCGGTTCCCTCAACTCAGCACCGCCCTCCTAACCTGCAATCCTCTTCCTGACCTCTCCGCCCCCCCCCCACTCCGGCCTATCACCCTCACCTTGACCTCCTTCCACCTATCCCACCTCCATCGCCCCTCCCCCTAGTCCCTCCTCCCTACCTTTTATCTCAGCCGGCTTGGCTCTCTCTCTCTTATTCCTGATGAAGGGCTTATGCTCGAAACGTCGAATTCTCTATTCCTGAGATGCTGCCTAACCTGCTGTGCTTTGACCAGCAACACATTTGCAGCTCGTGGCATCTTTAACAGCCCGTCATGCAGCAAGTTAGAGTGCAAAATATTTTTAAGCTCAAAATCTGTAGAGAAAAATCCAACCAATGAGGCATACCACAATATTATTCTTTCCAATGTAATCCAGATCTGTGCAGCCCCCCTGAATGTTAGGTGCATAAAAATCCTATTACTCCTGAACTCAGTCCATTCAAGTGAACAGGATGCAGGTGGCTTACTTTAAGCAAGATCCCAATCTGCAAGAATTATAACTGGATAAAAATATCTTTCATTCACATGTACACATTACTACTTCAGTTTTAAAGGTTTTGCATGACATTATCACTTCTCATGTAAAACTTTCACTTGGTCCAATTCATAATTTGGAGTTCTGGCTGGACAGGTGGTGAGTAGACATTGCATTTGAGCTTCAGTGCAGAGAGAATTGTGTTCTTGAAACATACTGGGCCACTAGTTGCTCAATTTGCCTCAACATAAAGAAATAAACTCTGTACCTTTTGCATCGTAACAAAAGAATCAGTTTTGTTTAAGATCCAAGATTATCACACCTCAAGTTTCAAACATCCAAGGTCCTCACATGATTCAACTTAAGTGAAGTACATTAAAAGGATGATGATATTTTCTTTTTCAAAAGAATTAAATGAAAGTATTTACCCTGTTCTTTGACAGAACAAGCCAGCTTGGTTCATGAGATACAATCTTGGATTATAGAATGAGGAAGAGACAAGAGGTTTGAGCACTACCAGCAAGGCTAGTATTCGTTGCTCTTCCTTAACTGCCCTCGAGAAGGTGGTGGTGAGCCATCATCTTGAATGACTGGGTTCAAATCTGGTGCAGGTATGCCCACAATGTTGTTATCTATACACCTTACACCCTGATTATCGAACAACATTGACAGAGTGTTAGGCTCGGATATTTGCAGGGCTGGAGAGTGTGAATGATCTATGGACGTGAAAATTGGAACTCCGACACCCTGCTTAGCAAACTGAACACGAGGTCAAAGCCAGAGAGGAGAAACGGTGATCATAGGCTGGGGAGTAACTATGGTTGGTGTGTGGTGGGAGATTGTGACTCGGGGAAGGAAGGAAATAGAAACCGTGGAGTGGGAGTAGACCACACTGCTCTTTGAGCCTTATCAGTCATTCGAGATCATGCTGATCATCTACCTTAAATGACATATTCCCAGATGCCCCTTGATATGAACTAGGAGTCTCACAATCTCTATCTTGAACTTACTTAATGATTAATTTTCACACTACTCTGGAATAAAGAATTTTTACCATTCACCACCATCTGAAGAAATTTTTCATCTCAATCCTAAATGGCTTGCATCTCCCTTGTTCTAGACCCCACAGCTAAGGAAAATGCACTTTCTGCAATCACACTATCTAAACTGTTAAGAATTTTATAATTTTTATGAAATAGTCTCTCATTTTTCTGATCTCAAGAATACAGGCTCAATCTCAGCAATCAGTCTGGTGAAACTCCACTGCAGTCCCTTTCTGGCAAGTATACCCTTCTTAGGCAACAGGACCAGAACAGCACATAATACTGCAGGTACAGTCTAACCAATGTTGCAGACAATTGAAGCAAGGTTTCCTTGCTCCTATGTTCAAATCTTCTTGCAGAAGCACATTGGCTTTCAGTGACATATGAAAAAGGATGCCAATCTCTCTCCATTTAAGAAATATTCTGCACCTCCATTCCTGTTATCAACGTGGATAATCTCACACTAATCCACATTATATTACATCTACCAAGCTCTTACTCCCTCTCTGAGTCTGTCTCAATCGCCTCAGAACCTCTTTGCATCCTCCTTATAAATGATATTCCAACCAAGTTTTCTGCCATCCACAAGCTTGGAAATATTAATGATGTGAGGTCAAAATACAATATGATTGAGAACAGCTGGGACTAGTCACTGATCCTTGTGATACCCCACTCGTCATAACCTGCCGACTTGAAAATTGCTTGATTTCTCCTGGTTAACTGAGCTTCGATCCATGTCCATGTATTGTGTGATTTGTGTTCCGTGTGCAACTTTATCAAAAGCCTTCTAAAAATCCAAATCCAACACATTGACTGGTTCTCCCTGCTTACCACACCCTTAAATTATAACAGGTTTGTCAAACAGAATATCCCTTCGACAAATTGACATTGTCTAATTGGACACAGTCAATCATCTTCTAACTGTCTGGTAATCACATATTTATAATAGATTGTCATAATCTTCATTCTGACTATTTCAGGTTAACAGGGCTGTAGTTTCTCATTTTCTCTCTCCCTCCTTTCTTACTGAGTGGGGTTAAATTGAGGAAAATTGTAGAGGTTATGGAGGTGGAGGATCAGATAATCTCCAGGAGAGAAGCAGATAGTTTGGTTGAGCCAGGAGGAAACACGGGAGGGTGGGGTTGGAATTGGAGAGAATTTCTTCTCCCTCTTCCCTCCCCGGGTTATGTTTGTCCCTGGGAGCTATCCCACACAATATTGAGGCAATTTGCAATCAGGAAAAAAATGGCCAAGATATATGCATTTTTTTGAGGAAGCAGAACAAGACCAAAGTCCAGAGGAAACTTTGTTTTGCATTCAAAAAAGAAACGGAAAGTGAAATTTGGATACTTTTCAGATTTGTCCAAAATATTCATGTGTCATTGAACAATTGCACCTGTTATTATTCCCACTATTTTCACTTACTCTAGCTGGAGACCAAGTATCATTTTATTACAGAAAAGCAATTGTTGTGTGAACAGAATTCAAGTTAACGTTCAATGTTGATGAATTCGGAAATGTTTTCAGAAATATAAATTAATAAGTTCATTGGCCAACTGATGCAGAATTGCAATAATCAACATTAATAGATAATAATTGTGCAAAATACAGCAGTTTCTCAACTAAAATAACTAAGATTTTAAATATAACAACATAAACTATGTTTGATCATTTGTAACAAATGTTTCTGAAAAGGCTTCTTGCTGTGTGTTTCATGTGTAATTAATTCCTCAATTCACATGATTTACTCAAAGAGTTAAATAAGCATTGATATAATGTTTTGTTCTACACTTCAAGCAACCGTAGCCTGAATTTTGTAAATATATGATTATTATTGTAAGCAAACAGGAATTCTGAAACATGCATGTTCTGTACTTTAAAAACTTGGTGTCACATTTAACATATAATGGCCTGTGTTGTTCAGTGAATGCTTTTTGATGTTGTGAACTTCAGTATGGGTAGTGCTGAAGCTGAATTGAGCTAATTTGCTTCTTATTCAAATTATTACTTTCATTTGCAAAAATCATTTCATAATTCACTTCCCACTGTGGTGATTTCACAGTGATAGTTTTTATTATTAACAAAAGGAAATCTTGGGTGTTCTTTTGCTTGCGTGATGCCCAACGATTTCTTTTAGTTTCATCAATTGTATCTAGTTTATTGTTACAGCTACACAACAAACAGCTGCTCCAATTATAGCATAAACTTGTAAGGACATGCCTAGCAGTTGTCAAGTGCAATGTTAATGCATTCATCCAACTTTCTTGTTTTAGTTTTTTCATGTACCTCATTGAGTTGATTGAGGAAAACCATAATGGAGGCAATTTTGAACCCAATTGAAGTTTCCTTTGGATACAAACAAAGGTTTTTGAATTAACTTCAAATATGCCCATGCTCTGAACGTCAAGAGATGCCAGTTCAGTAGATTAGCTATTCTGAAACTGAGCTTTTCAGCAAGGGCATTAAAACAAAATATATTAAAGTGGGAATTACCTTCTGCAGTCCAGAATGGAACCTTCCCATCATTGTGCTGCTTATATTCCCAATAGCTGCTTCTTATATGTCACACAGTCAGGGATGGTCTGTCATGATTGACAAGTCACACGTACCATTGGCACTGCAGCAAGTATTTCAGCTGCAGTCACCACAACAAAAGAACAGAATAGCTATTAAAAAAACTTGGAAGTGAAAAAACAGAGAAAATTAGTTCTCCAACTGTGCCTTTAATTTATTTTTGGAGTTGGAGCAGTTGCCTGCTTGGTTACAGGCATGATTCTCTTTGCATGGCACAGTTAATTGTTTGTAATCTGGCACTATTATTTCATGCCCATATGATTTTCCTGCAGGAAATCCAGTGTCAGCAGTTGTTACCTGCAATCTCTTTGTAATCCCCGCACTGAGGAAAATGCAGGGAATCCTTGATCCTCGACCCACCATCATCAAAGCCAGGGTAAGTGAAATAGTTTTATGACAGTTCGTTATGGCTTTAACAATTTGAAAATGCTTAATGGCACAGTGAGAGAGACAGTTAATGAAGAAGTGAAAGCTGGCCAAGAGTCCTCTTTCTGTTATGGCCTTACTGCCAACTAATTGCACAAAATGAAGCATTAATTCTCAATCTTAAAAAAAAGTCCCAGCACAGCAAATCTGGGGAACAGAAACTTTGCCAATTATTGCAACATAATGAGAAGAGTTTTTCCCACCAACCATTCCCCAGCACTAAGATATCTTCCCTTTGTTAAATCAGACAAGTAGATCAAGCTAAGACATATAGGTTCAGACACTCAAGATAAATTAACTTGTTGGTTCAATATATGTAGACCAAACACAAATATACACTTCTTCTGGCAGGATGTGCACTGGGATATGACTGACCAATCCAGGCAAGCTCTCAGCACAGCAACCAAAAATTGTAGAAAATGATCCAGTTTATACATCATTTGTCAACATCAGTTATAGAGTCATAGAGATGTTCATAAACGTGGACCCTTCAGTCAACTCATCATGCCAATCAGATATCCTAAATTAATCTAGTCCCATTTGCCCACATTTGATCCATATCCCTTTAAATCTTTCCTATTCACATACCCATCCAGATGCCTGTTAAATGTTGTAATTGTACCAGACTCCATCACTTCTCCAGGCAGTTCATTCCATTCATGCACCACACTCTGCATGAAACATTTGCCCTCTAATTTTGGATTCCCCTGACCATGCCCCTCATGATTTCATAAACTTCTACAAGGTCACCCCCTCAGTCCTGATTTATTCTAAATCTTTCAATTATGAAATTGTTATATGATTTGTCTATTATGTGACCAAACCAGTTGATGGTCAAGTCAAACTAGAAGCACTTCATTTCCAACAGAATGCAAGTATTAACATCTATATAATCGAAGATAATACAATTTTATAATGATATATGTTGATTCTAAACTAGCTATGATGCTTATGCAAACTTGCTGTATTTAGTATTTGCATTTACCTGACTTCTTCCTATTTTGAGTTGTCCTGTGGAATCCAAATCATCTAAATTATGTTTATGTCTATTCTCAGAATATATTCTTGTAATACAAATATGTGAACAATGATAGGAAAATGAAGCTTAATATTACTATACATTCAACTTGGTCAAAAACACTTTGTGCCCAAAGCATTTATTCTCATTTTTCTCTCATCTATTTTGAGAATGATTCACTTTTCTCAGGGATTGACACCTTACCAAACCTAACCCTAGTTACAGCATTATTTTCTTCGACCATAGCCATGGTGCAACGTCTCTCCTCATCTTCTTTGCATTCTTGGTCATTGTTCAATTAAGTGATACTGCTCTGATTTTGTTTCATTGTTACCAGTCCAGTCACAGCTGAATCTATCCTTGGCCCCCTCCTCATGCTTATATATACTCTTTAATTTGCCACCATCATTCAAGCTAATAGCACCCAGTTCTATTTCTCGACCATCTTTCTTCACCTGTACACAAACTCCATGTTATCAACATTAAACAATTTTCAATCTCTATTTGAAACTTTAGAAAGCTGAACTATTGAATTCTATACTTTTGATTGGCTCAAAAGACATCCAACATAATCAAAGACCCCTCCCAACCTGGTTATACTCTCATCAGGTAGAAGATACAAATGCTTGAAAACGCATATCAGCTTCTTCCCTGATGTTACCAGACTGACAAATCAACCTCTCATACATTGGAGTTGATCCTTCTCTGCAGCTGTAACAGTATATTCTGCATTCCATTTTACTTACCCTAATTCTATTACTGTTGTAAAGTATGATTTGTCTGGATAGTATGAAAGAAGACTTTTCACTGTATCTACGTGACAATAATAAATCAAAAATTGTCCCCATTTCCAGCCATAAATGGTGTGCCCACATTAATGATTCTATTTGAACATGGCTGTTGTTTCAGGTTGTACCATATTTGTTGCAATTTCTGCATTCAGTTCAACCTCAAGCAGAGTTTCCTGGCTCAAGTTCTCTCCATTACAAAGACTGCCTCATTTCATCTTTATATCCGGGGAAAGCCTCAGCAGCCAGGTCTCTGGCACCGAGCCTGGCTCTGTGCTCAGAAGGGAAGGGGAAGAATAGGAGAGCCATTGTGACAAGAGATTCAGTGGTTAGAGGAACAGACAGCAGATTATTTGGTTGCGAGCAAGACTCCCGGATGGCATGCTGCCTCTTGGGTGCCAGGGTCAGGGATGTTTCGGATGGGGCCTATAGAATTCTTCAGGGAGAGGGTGAGCAGCGAGAAGTCGTGATGCACATCAGTACCAGTAACATAGCTAGGAAAAGGTTGAGGACATGAAAAGTGAATACAAGGAGTTAGGTTGGAAGTTAAAAGGCAGGACAAACAGAGTAGTAATCTCAGGATTGCTACCGGTGCCACAGGCTAGTGAGGCTAGGAACAGAGAGCAAGTGCAACTGAACACGTGGCTGCAGAGCTAGTGTCGGAGGGAGGGTTTCAGTTATATGGATCATTGGGCTACCTTCTGGGGAAGGTGGGACCTGTACAAAGAGGATTTGTTGCACCTGAACTGGAGGAACAGCAATATCCTGGGAGTGAGGTTCGCTAGACCTCTTTGGGAGGGTTTAAATTAGTCTGGCAGGAGGATGAGAACCAAAGCTACAGATCGGAGAATGGCGTACAGGCAGATACAGCGTGCAGAGAGTCTGTGAGAAAGGAGAGACAGTTGATAGGGCAAAGTTGCAGTCAGTGTGATCTGTTGAAGAGTGTCTACTTTAACGCAAGAAGTGTCAGGAATAAGAGTAATGAACTTAGAGCATGAATGCGTACTTGGAGCTGCAGTGTTGTGGCCATAATGAAGACGGGGCAGGAATGATTGCTGGAGTGTCATTGCTAATCAGGGATCATATTACAGCCGCAGGAAGGGAGGTCGTCAAGCAGAGTTTTTCTACTGAGTCATTATGGATGCATGTCAGAAACAGGAAAGGAGCAGTCACTTTATTGGAAGTTTTCTATATACCCCCAATAGTAATAGAGACACGAGGACCAGATTGGAAGGCAGATTTTGGAAAGGTGCAGAAGGAGCAGGGTTGTTGTCATGGGTGACTTCAACTTCCCTAATATTGATTATAACCTCCTTTGTGCAGATGGTCTGGACAGAGCAGAGTTTGTCAAGTGTGTCCAGGAAGGATTCCTGACTCAATATATAGATAGGCTGACTAGAGGGGAGGTCACATTGGATTTGGTGCTTCGCAACGAAGCAGGTGCGGTGTCAGATCTCTCGGTGGGAGAGCATTTTGGTGATAGTGATCACAACTCCCTGACCTATAATCATGGTGAGGGATAGGAGCAGACTGTATGGGAAAGTATTTAATTGGGGGAGGGGGATTTACAATACTGTTAGGCAGGAACTGTGCATAAATTGGGAACAGATATTCTCAAGGAAATGCACAACAGAAATGTGGAGTTTGTTTGGGGAGCACTTGCTGGATAGGTTTGTCCCACTGAGGCAGGGAAGGGATGGTAGGGTGAAGGAACCTTGGGTGACAAGATGTGGCACATCTAGTCAATGGGAAGAAGGAAGCTTACTTAAGTTTGAGGAAGCAGGGATCAGACAGGGCTCTAGTGGGTTAGAAGGTAACCAGGAAGGAACTGAAGAATGGACTTCGGAGAGCTGGAGGGAGTCATGAAAAAGCCTTGATAAGTTGGATTATGGAAAACCCCAAGGCATCCTTATGTGAGGAACAAGAGGTTGGCCAGAGTGAAGGTAGGGCTGATCAGGGATAATGGAGGCAACCAGTGCCTGGAGTCGGAGGAGACAGGGGAGGTCTTTAATGAATACTTTGCTTCAGTATTCACTACAGAGAGGAACTCTGTTTCATACTGTCCTCACAAATGACAATCTGATAAGGAGGAGGATGTGCTGGAAATTTTGAAAAACATGAGGATAGATAAGTCCTCTGAGCCAGACGGGATATACCCAAGGTTACTAGGGGACGTGAGGGAAAAGGTTGCTGCACCTTTGGCGGTAATCTTTATGTCCTCATTGTCCACTTTGGTAGTGCCAGATGATTGAAGGCTGGCAAATTGTTATTCCCTTGTTTAACAAAGGGAATAGGGATAACCCTAAGAATTACAGACCAGTCAGTCTTATGTCCATGGTGGGCAAATTATTGAAGAGGATTCTGAGAGACAGGATTTATGATTATTTGGAAGAGCATAGCTTGGGCTGGGTGCTGGCAGGTGGGGCTAGATTGGTTTGGGATATCTGGTCGGCATGGACAAGTTGGACTGAAGGGTCTATTTCCATGCTATACATCTCTATGACTCAAAATAGTCAGCATGGCATTGTGAGGAGCTTGTCATGCCTCACAAGACTTATTGATTTATTTGAGAATGTGACAAAATACATTGATGAAGGTAGAGCAGTGGATGTGGTGTACATGGGTTTTAGCAAGGTGTTTGATAAGGTTCCCCATAGTAGGCTCATTCAGAAAGTAAGGAGGCATAGGATACAGGGAAATTTGGTTTTCTGGATACAAAATTAGTTGGCCCATAAAATACAGAGGGTGGTAGAAGATGGAAAGTATTCAGCCTGGAGCTCAGTGACCAGTGGTGTTCCGCAGGGATCTGGTCTGGGACTTCAGCTCTTTGTGATTTTTATAAATGATTTGGATGAGGAAACAGAAGGGTGGGTTAGTAAGTTTGCTGATGACATGAATGTTGGAGTCTGGAGGGCTATTGTAGGTTGCAATGGGGCATTGACAGGAAGTGGCAGAGGGAGTTCAACCTGGAAAAGTGTGAAGTGATTCATTTTGGAAGGTCAAACTTGAATGCAGATTACAGGGTTAAAGGCAGGATTCTTGGCAGTGTGGAGGAACAGAGGAATCTTGTCCATAGATTCCTCAAAGTTGCCACCCAAGTGAATACAGTTGTTCAGAAGGCATCTGATGTGTTGGCTTTCATTAGCAGTGGGATTGAGTTTAAGAGCTGCAAGGTTATGCTGCCGTTCTCTAAAACCCTGGTTAGACCACACCTGGAACATTGTGTTCAGTTCTGATCGCCTCTTAATAGGAAGGATGTGGAAGTTTTGAGAGACTGCAGAAGAGATTTACCAGGATACTGCATGGACTGGAAGTCAGGTCTTATGAAGAAAGATTGGGGGAGCTATGTTTTTTCTCATTGGAGTGAAGAAGGATGAGAGGTGATTTGATAAAGCTGTACAAGATGATGAGAGGCATAGATAGAGTGGATAACCAGAGACTTTCTCCCAAGGTGGAAATGGCTATCATGAGGCAGCATAATTTTAAGGTGGTTGGAGGAAGGTTTAGGGGAGATGCTTGAGATATGTTCTTTAGACAGAGAGTGGTGGATGCATGGAATGCACTACCAGCAGTGGTAGTAGAATCAGATATATTAGGGACATTTAAGCGACTCTTGAATGGACACATGGATGATAGTAAAATGAAGGGTACGCAGGTCAGTTTGATTTTAGAGTAGGATAAAAGGTCGGCACAACATCGAGGGCCAAATGGTCTGTACTGAGCTATACTGTTCTGTGTTCATAACATCATCTTCAAGACAGATTTGATAGAGAAGAGTAATGATGAGTTATATAAAATTATAAGGGACGTAGCTAAGTCTAAGATGCCCAAGGCTTAGAGGAATGGGAGAAGACATCTTTTTTCACCCAGAGAGAGGTGGAAATCTAGAACTCATTTCTTTTAAGAATAGTGGAGGCAAAAACCTTAACAACATTTTAGTAGTTAGATGCATGCCTTGAAATCACACATGTACAAGGCTATGGGCCAAGTGCTAGAAAAATAGGATGAGAGCAGAGTTGTTGTTCTTCTTCTTCTTGATGGACAAAAGGGTATTTTTTGGTGCTGTAGAATTCTCCCTGCCTTGATCATTACTCAAAACTATATGAAATCTTTATCAGCATCTTTCCCTTCCAGACTTGAGAAGACTTAATTTGTTACCTGTCCATCCTCTATCTTCCATAAGCTTTAGTTCATCCAGAATTCATCTGACCACATCTTGCACTACATAAACTACAAAGAAACATAGAAGAAAAGAGCAGGAATTGGCCATCCGACCCTTCAAACCTGCTATACCAATCATTATGATCATGGCTGATCATCAATCTCAATACCCGAATCATCCCATCCCTGCCCCCTCAATATCTCGCAATTTCTTTAGTCACAACAATTATACCTATATATAGCAAGAACATCCTGCCTTAAATAAGGAGACCAAAACTGCAGACAACATTCCAGATGTGGCCTCACTAATGTGCCATATAATTGCAGCAAGACATCCTTGTTCCTGAACCTGAATCCTCTCTCTCTCTATGAAGGCCAATATGTACTTTGCCTTCTTTACTGCCTGTTGCACCTGCAAGCTTACTTTCAGTGACTGGTGCACAAGGACACCCAGCTCACATTGAACATTCCCCTCTCTCAATTTACAGCCAAATAATAATCTACTTTCTTGTTTTTGCTACCAAAGTAGATACCCTCACATTTAGCCGCATCTGCTCGCTCCTTCAGGCTGTCTGAATCACATTGCAACATTCTGCATCCTCCTCACAGTTCACCCTCCCCATCCAGTTTTGTGTCTTCTACAAACTTTGAGATATTACATTTAGTTTCCTCATCTAAATAACATGTGATTAGTTGGAGTCCTAGTACCAATCCATGCAGTACCCGACTAGTCACTGCCTGTCATTCAGAAAAGGAATGATTTATTTCTACGGTTTCCTGGCTACTAGCCAATTTGCTGTCTATCTCAATACACTAGCCCAATTCCATGCTCTTTAATTTTACGTATTAATCTTTTATTTGGGACGTTGTCAAAAGCCTTCTGCAAGTCCAAATAAAATATATCCACTGGCTGCCCTTGATCAATTCTACGATGTACATCCTCAGACTTGTCAAGCATGATTTCCCTTTTATAAATCCATGCAGTGTCTGATATACCACTGTTTTCTAAGTGATCTGCTATAAAATCTTGGATACTAGACCCTAGCATCCCCGCTTTACTGACACCAAACTCACTTGTCTATAATTCCCCGTTTTCTCTATACCTCCCTTTTTAATAGTGGGGTTGCATCAGCTACCCTTCAATCTGTAGGAACTGTGGCAGATGTAAATAGTCTCGGAAGATGACCACAAATGCATCCACTACTTCTAAGGTCACTTTCTAATGTACTCTGGGATGTTAGCAGGCCATGGGATTTATCAGCCTTCAATTCTATCAACTTCTCCAATATAATTGCTCTACTAATATAAATTTGCTTCAGTGTCTCGGTCTCACTCAACCCTGTATTCCATCACTTGTGGTATATTATCCTGTCTTCAAAATAGGACGTTAAGTATGAATTTAGTGAGTCAGCTATTTCTTTGTTCCATCATGGACCCACGAACAGAAGCTTTTATAGACAGTTCTTCTGTTCCCTGCAAGCTTACTCCCAGATTTTGTTTTCCCCTTCTTAATCAAACCTTTGGTCCTCTTTTGCTGACTTTTAAACTTTTCCAGTCCTCCAGTGCATTGTTTTTCCTTGCCAACTTGTGTGTCTTCTGTTTGCATATAATACAGTATTATCTCTAGCTTCCATCCTAAGCCATGGTTTCTCTTAACACTCTTGCACCAGAGTAAACGAGTTTGTAATTCACCCATTTGCCGTTTGAATGTCTATTGCCTATCCATTGTCATTCCTCTCAGTAACATTTGCCAATCCATCATAATCTCTCTTATTAAGATTCAGGACCCTCTTCTCAGAATCAACTACCTCCGTCTCCATTTTCATGAAGACTTCTGTTATTCCCAAGGGGTTTCTCATAACTATATTGCCAATAATTTCTTTTCATTGCTTACACTCAGTGTAAGATAGTCTGTTCTCTAGTTGGTTCCTTGCCATATTGATCTAGAAATTCATCTTGTATACACTTTAGGAATTCCTTCTCTATGATATTGTAACTGATTTGATTTACCCAACTCTATATGCAGATTAAATCACCCTTAATAACAAATGTTATTTCACTGCATGCATCTCTGATTTCCTGTTTAATGCCATTCCCAATATCAACACCACAATTTAATGGTCTCTATATTAACACACTAACGTTATTTTGCCTCTTGGTATTTCTAATTCCACCCATACAGATTTTACACTGAATGAGCCTATACTTTTCCACAATATTGCATTTATATCCTCTTTAACAGTAATGTCCTCCTAAATACTGAATAATCCTGAATGTTCAATCCCATCCCTCGTCACCTTGCAGCCATATCTCCATAGTCATACCAGTTTACATCTATTTGTGTGATTAATGCATCTACATTATTTTCAATGGTTTTTATATTGGGCACAAAGCCTTACCACTTACCTTTTTAATGTTCCTTGTCCCATGACTACTTTGTTTTACTGTGGCCTCATTTGATTCTGGCCTTCAATTCCTTTGGCAATCAGTTTTCTCATTCCCCTTTCTGACTTTTGTTCTTGATTCCACATCCTCTGACTCCTTGCATGGGTTCCTATCCCTCTGCTAATTCACTTTAAACCCTCCCCAACTACTGTCAAACATTCCCCTTCAAGCTTCAGTCTTGATCCTGCCCGACCACCCAAATTAATAACTGATTTGCACTGCCTCAAATTTAAAATGATTCTTGTGCTTGAGTTCCTCCATAGCCTCATACCTGAAACCTCCTATCACACATTGGCATCAGTGCTTGCAGCATCCACACCTGGCCACTTAAAACTTCTGTCCCTCCCTCTCTCTCTCTCCCTCTTCTTAAAACATACCTCTCAAGGCTTTTGGTCAACCCCCAACGTCAATTTGGCTGGGCAGTAATTTCTTTTTTTACCCCTCTCCAAAGCACCAAGACATTTTTCTATGGTAAAGTTGTTGACCAAATAGAAATTTCTGTTGTCAATAGGTTTCTCAGTATTGATATAAAATTTAATGAATCCAAATCTTCAACTATATTCCTAAATATATATATGTAGAGTGATCATGAAGAAAAATGATGGTGACTTTCCCTTTTACCCCATCCCCGAAAGAGCATATAAACTAGTACTCTACAACTCGCAAGAAAATTTGCATAGTTCAGCACATTTACCAATATGACCTAATCCAGGTAATGAGAATTGTTTTACCCTTTGCAGTTTGTGGTAACAGTAAAATCAAACATACTTTGGATGTAGACTGCAACTTAGAGGCTAAAAAAAGCCCTCTCCATCTTTTCACCATCACTTCTGACTGACAACATTGGTATTTTATACGGTAACAATGATGCCCAGGGCAGAAGGGGGAACATCTGAGATTTTGCTTCGTGGTGTTTTCTAGTTGGTGGGGTGCTGGATAATACACTGTACTTTTTGACTTTTAACAACGAATACGAAATCACAATAATAAACTTATGGACCCAAACTTATCTTTGAAATGAATTATTTTCTGGTTTCAGGAAAATAATTTCTTTATGTACAGTATTATCTAAAAGTGTTTTTTGTATTGTTCTGGTTGATGTCCTATCTTTAACATTAATTTAAATACACCTGTATGCCAGCACATTAGTAAATGTAATATTTAAGATCTTCCATTAGCAACCCTTGGATTAAAAATGAGTTTTAGGTAGGAAGGAGAAAGATTAAATTTACAGCTGAACTTGACCAGCCACCTGTGTGCATATGCATAATGAACATTTCATTTTAATATTGCTGTTCTACAGTTATCCTGTGATGTGAAACTTGATCCACGGCCTGAGTATCATCGCTGTATTCTGACTTGGCACCACCAGGAACCATTGCCTTGGGCACAGAGTACAGGTGAGATTGGTGAAGCAATTTAGAAATTAGCAATAAATTCCAAGAGAAAGTAAAAGCAATTCCAAGATCTAAGATTTTTTTCTGTTCAAAGAACTGCAGATGCTAGGTTTCAGAAATTGCTGGAACAAAGAACTCAGGTCTGGCAGCATCTGTGGAGAGAAAGCAATGTTGACATTTTACATCTAGTAACTCTTCTTCAGAACGGGTATTCGGTTCTGAGAAAGGGTGACTGAACCCAAAATGTTAACTCCACTTTATCTCCGCTCTACTGCCAGACCTGATGAGTTTTTTCCAGCAATTTCTGATTTTGAGACTCCCTTGTTGATGCTATCCAATTTTATTGCCCTCCTGTCTTGCCAAAGAGGGGCAAAATGCAGGTTCATTATGATCACAGGATCCTCGACCATATACAAAAGCTAATGTGGGACCACAGCCAGCTAACCACCCAATCAAATGCCTTTTATTCTGATGGTGTAAATCTTTCTGAGCTAGTAATTGAGAGCCCCAGGGTAAAGTTATGGCTAAGCATGTTTGAATACTATCCTGGCTGAATTTGAATTCAGTGAAATAAAGAATATTATCAATTTTCATTAGTGAAGCAGATTTTTTCTTTTGAAGAACATCTTTTAGGGAAGGATGTCTGTCATCCTGATCTGATCTGGTCTACATGTGGTTCCAGCCACACAACAATCAATCAATCAGATTGACCCTTAACTGAAGTGGCCTAGAGAACCAAGCTGATCCAGAGCAACTAAGAATTGGCAAGAAGTGCCATCCTTGCCAATGGCACCCAAGTCAATTACATAAAGGAGTCAATTGAATGCCTTCATTCTATGGCAGTCCACATCAATAAACTAGGTTGTCAATTGTACTTCAAACAAAGTATTTTTTTTGACCCTGCAGGGAATCAGATGAGCAGTCGTCTGATGAGTATGCGTAGTGCCAATGGACTGTTGATGCTACCTCCAAAGACAGAACAGTATGTGGAGCTCCATAAGGGTGAAGTGGTAGATGTCATGGTGATTGGAAGACTATGATGTCGCCACAAAAGCTGCGTCGGTGCATGTCTACATATTATTGACTGTATCCTGTAATATGGAACAGCACAGCTAGTTTTTAATGATTTGGATAAAATTGACCAGTGTTGTTGACATCTTGAATTAATTTCAAAATGAATAAGTAAAATGAAATAGGAGGGAGTAATAATGTATTGAATCCATTCTGTATCATACCTAGAGCAAAGTTTCTCTTTCATGACAGTTGCTTTGTGTGTTTAATGCTAGGTCTAATAGCAGTAGCTTTTGATAGACAGCGGTAGGTGCCTGCTAAACTTGTGTTCTCTCATCTTCAGATACAGATACTTATGCTACTAGCAAGGCTGTCTGCTTACTTTATACCAGCTTAGATAAACACAGCTATTATCCTTATTAGTACGCAACATAATTGCTTCACAAAGAGCTTTGCTTGTTCTTTATCTTGTATCTTGTATTCATGTGCTCAGTGCCAAAAGCAGAGTGGCTGGAGTGGACTGGTTTGGTATTTTGCCCTTTCAGTGCCATTGACTGGGAAATTTCTCAGCAGCCTTCTGTCTCAGCTGACCACCTAGTTGGACAGGAATTGGAAATCTTTCATTTGAACAAAGAAATTGCTCCCTTAAGTGCTGACAGCCTTTTTACCAATTTAAAAAAAAAGTGTACAGTAATACAAAGATTGATATTGTACAGATAATAGTGTACCAGCAATCGTGGTAATTCTAGCAAAGACAGACATTTAACAACACTGTACCATAACATTTTCTGTAATGATATTAAATATTAATTAAAATCCTTGATCATTATTGAAATTTATCTGCAATGATTGTGAGCATTTTATTAAAAACCTTTCTTGCTTTAATGATGTGGTTACGTATAAGATAGAAAAATGCTTTGGACTCTCAGGTATTGTTGTTAAGGGTTACAAGCTGAACTGTCCTTCACTTTTCATGATGACTCTTTATCACTGGCCAACTGCTATGATTAAATTAACGGTTTACACTTGAAAAATCAGGCCTTGTTCCACAAAAGGAAAACTCAAAAGTGAATTGAAGTTGTATTGCACAAAGATCTGACTGTTTTGCTCTTAAGTAGTCACACGAACCACAAGTTACAGTTTATCTCCTCGCCAATTCCCTTCACATCAATTTTAAGGCTGCAGGTTCTGAACTTGACTGATTTCACTTGGAGAATACTTCAGTTCGTTATTAGAAGTTTAATTTATTCAGTGGTTTTCCGACTGCCTGGCATTATTGTATAGCTAAAAACAATGACTGCAGATGCTGGAAACCAGATTCTGGATTAGTGGTGCTGGAAGAGCACAGCAGTTCAGGCAGCATCGGAGGAGCAGTAAAATCGACATTTTGGGCAAAAGCCCTTCATCATTGTATCCTGAGTTTAGAGAACAGACAAATCAAAATCAACAAAAGCCCCAAAATCAGACAATCTGACAATTCAACACTTTTCATTTCCTGTCAAAATATTTATTTTGTATACAAGCCGCTTTGCTTAGTGCACTAAATCAATCTTTACAGCAACTGACCGTGCTCTTTCTTTCACCTTATAAGACCAATTACATTAAGTAAACTACAGATTTTGAGTATCAACTGGTTGAAGTCATAACTGACACAAAGAAAGATGGTTGTGTTTGTTAGATGTCAGTCACCAATGTCCCAGGATAGCCTTTGTAGGAGAGAGTGGTCCTAGACCCAACCATCTTCAGCTGCTTCAAAGACCCTCCGTCCATCATGTGGTCAAAAGTGATTGTGCCTGATGACTGTGCAATGATCAGCACATTGCTCATCCAGCATTGTGCATCTTGGGTAAATGAGATACTCTTTGTATTCTGCTCCTGTTGCTTCAACACTGGCCATGCAATAATAGTATTGGGCACAACTGCAATGGTTTTCAGTGTCTAACAGACGGCAAACACTCACTACCCCAGGTTACAGTTGTGAACATTAGAACATTTATTGACAAATTAATAAATTTAAAGAAAAGAAAAAAGATGTATTTGCCTTGGAGGCGATGCAGAGTTCACCGAATTGTTCCTGGGATGATGTGTTTGGTGGGGCAACCTCAGTAGTGCTCATGTGTAAGCATACCAAGGGGACAGTTAAGGTCAACTACATTCATGTAGCTATGGAGCTACATATAGACCAGATCAGGCAAGGAGAGCAGGTTTCCCTCCCTGAAGGTCATTATTGAAACAGATGAGTTTTTCTGACAATTGACAGAAGTGACATGGTCACCATGATCCTAGCTTTTATTTTTAAATTGAATTTGAATTTCATCATCTACCATAGTATAATACCGTACCATACTTTAACCTGGGGCTCTGGATTACTGGTCCAATGACATTATTGCTGAATGATTTGCTCCTGCACCTTTCACATTATGGCCTAATGTTGCATGAGCATTTATGATGTAGAGATCATGATACTACAATGAACTCCAGTGTATTTACAAAGGCAGAAATGTGAATTGGCAACTAAGATCTTAGATCTTGGGGAGGTGACATCAAGATAAGTCAGTGACTTAAAATAAAAAACTGGATAAGTGCTTAAATTAAGAAGTTGACAGAAGATCAGTGTGAAGGAGATACATTCAGTAAAATATTCACTAAGCTGACTTTTGGGGCGAAGAGGTTGTCTCATAAAGAAAGATGTTTCGAAGAAGTGAGAGGAGATTTTATTGAAACAGAACATTCTGAAGGGGGCATTATGGGTTGGATGCTGAGAGGCTGTTCCCTCGTGTAGACAAATCTACATCTAGAGTGCTAAATCTTCCATTTGTGATGAAGAGGAGATGGAATTCCTTCACTGAGACAATTAATAGTCTTTCAAATTTCCTCTGTAGATCACAGGGGCATCACTGAATAGAATCATACAGCATGGAAAAAGACCCTTTGGTCCAACATATCCATGCCAACTAGATATCCTAAGTTAATCGAGTCCCATTTGCCAGCATTTGGCGCATATCCCTCTAAACCCTTCCTACTCATGTGTCCATCCACATGCCTTTTAAATTGTGCCAGCGTCCACCACTTCCTCTGGCAGCTCACTCCATACATGTACCACCCATTGTGTGAAAAAGTTGCCCCTTAGGTCCTTTTCAAATCCTTCCCCTCCACCTATGCCCTCTAGGTTTGGACTCTCCCAGCTTAGGAAAAAGACTTTGGCTATTTCCCCTATGCATGCCCATCATAACTTTATAAACCTATAAATGGTCACCCCCTCAGTCTCCAACCCTCTGGGGAAAATAGTCCCAGCCTAGTCAGCCTCTCCATATAGTTCAAACCCTCCTACCGCAGCACCATCCTTATAAATCTTTTCTGCACCCTTTCAAGTTTAATAACGCATTCAAGGCCAAGTTAAAAATCAATATTTTGATCAGTGGAGAAGTCAAGAGTCACACTGAAGGGAATAAAAGGAGTGGTAAGGCCACAATCAGGTCAGCCAGCCATGATATGTTCAAAGGCAGAATAAACAGTTTATAATCAGAAAGGGGCAAGCAGTCTCCTGGCCATAAAATGACAGCTATAAACATCTGAAGAGGGGGGATCCAAGATGGCGGCGACCCAGCAAGACTGAGTCCACAGTGCTCTACCCAAAACTTGGGGAAAGTGGGCTATCCACCCCCACCACACTCACTAAACCATTTATAATAGTTGTTAACCTTAAATAGTTACCTATTAGTACATTTAAATAGTCTAATACTAGCTGGAAAATGAGTAAAGGGAAGGGAACAGGCGGCTCTAAGAAAGCAGGGACCCCTCCCCCACCCTCTCCCTCTTCAGCTGCAACAAAGGTGTCTTCAGCTACTTCAGGAGATTTACCAATGAAGATGAGCTTTGAGGAGATGTTTGCCAGGTGGGAGGCGAAGATTGATGCTTTTATCGATGAGTCTCGGCAGAGCAGAGAAGCACTATCAGCCAAGCTGCAGAAGCAGGGCAGAGACATTCAGGAATTGGAGTGCCGAGTCAGAGAGGTGGGGTCGAAGGCCGCAGCCTCAGAGACTGGGATAAAATCAACAGCCGACCACATCCGTTTTCTCGAGAATCGAGTCCAGAACCTAGAAAACCACATTGATGACCTCGGAAATCGATGTCGTAGAAAAAATATTCGGTTGTTGGGCCTGCCCGAGCAGGAAGAGGGAGGTCAGCTGACAGCATTCTTAGAGCATTGGCTGCCACAGCTGTTAAATCTGCAGGCTGGATCAGGCCAGGTAAGGGTAGAATGGGCCTACCGGGTCGCAGTACGTGGGCCCGGTTCAACCCAGCGCCCACGCCCGGTCCTGTTCCAGCTGCAGAGCTATAGGGAGAGGCAGATGCTCCTGGAAGCCTCAAGAAATCTGGGAAAAGATCCCCAAGCTATGACCCACAAAGGATCCAGGATCATGCTGTTCCAGGACTTCTCACCAGCTTTGGTCCGAAAGAGGAAGGCATTCGATGAGGCGAAGAAGCGTTTAAGGGACTTAAATATCCAGTACTCCTTACGATATCCAGCGACGCTACGCCTTAGCCACGAAGGATCCATATATAACTTCGGATCACCGGAGAAGGCTAAGGAATTCTTGGACTCTCTTAAATAAACTGTAAGAGATTGTGGACGCTGGTCTGCCTTTCCCATTATTTTGGTTTACATCCCTTCATCTTTTCTTATCTTTCCCCCTATGTGTGTATGTGTGTATATATATATATATATATATATATATATGTTGGGGCGTTTGGTTAATGTTGATGGGGAGAGGTGGTTACCTTATTCTATTTTACTTCTGTTTTTAGGAGCGGGGTTGTTTTTCTTTCCCCTGTTATTTTGTGGTATTATATTTAAGTATTACATGTTGAGATTGTAATATTATAGTTATATATGGTATTAATATTCCCAAATATATTTAGATGTGGTTGTGGGTGGGGGTGGGGTGTTCACTGTTAACTCTAGCTTTATATTATATTTGAATTCTCCTCATTTTATTGAGGAACACCTGGGTCAAGGGTGGGGCACTGGTTGGAAGAGGGTAAGATGGACTGTGGGAGAGGAAGTGACGCTCCCTGGGAACAAGGGAGAAAATCTCCAATTCGGAATGTTTTATATTTTTTATACTTAGAAAGAGTTTTTTGTTATATTGTTTTGAGTGTATCAGAGAGTCTTTACTTTTGTAAATCTTGTATGCTCCATGCTCGGGATGTTCTAGATAGGGTTTCCCCTCCCGAGAGGTCTCGGATCTGTCCAGATGATTATGGCTGAACAGTCGGTTAAGTGGTGCACCTGGAATGTCAGGGGGAGTAATTCGCCAGTTAAAAGGAAGAAAATATTATCAAATCTTAAGAAGGAGAGAGTTGATATAGCTCTCCTACAGGAGACACACCTGTCGGATAAAGAACACTTAAAATTACGACAGGGCGGATTTGATCAGGCCTTTTTTTCCTCTTTTAATTCAAAAAGCAGGGGAGTCGTTATCCTTGTCCGGAAGAACTTCCCTTTGAAAATTCTAAATCAGATAAAAGACGAATCTGGACGATATATTTTGATTAAAGCCCTCATAAATGGAGAGGAATATGGGATCTTAAATGTGTACTGCCCCCCGGCACACCCCTTTAAATTCATAACGGAAGCTTTTTCAAAACTGATGGCCTTTGGTGCCCGTCATACAATTATAGGGGGAGACTTTAATTGTATTATGGATCCGGAAATAGACAGGATTCCCAAGAGTGCCGCTGGAGTATCTCCCAGATCTAGACAACTGGCGGACCTGAATAAAGAATTAGGATTGGTAGATGTATGGAGATGTCTCCATCCACAGGGTAGAGATTTTTCTTTCTACTCTAATCCACATAAATGTCACACAAGAATTGATATGTTTTTTGCCCCATCGATTTTTCTAAACTCTATAGCAACCTGTAAAATAGGTACTATAGCAATCTCTGACCATGCCGCTGTATACATGGAAACTAAGGTAAAGAACAATGGGACATCTGCTCGGCATTGGCGTATGGACCCCTTCCTGATAAAAGATAGCAAATTTTTTAAGTACTTCTCCCAAGAACTTAAAACTTTTTTAGAAATTAATACTGGTACGGCTAGCAATCCGTCAATGATGTGGGAGACCATCAAAGCTTATGCACGAGGTTTGATCATCTCCTATTCAGCGACCCAGAGGAAAATGAAGGGAGAGCAACAGCGTCTGCTCGAAGCTCGCCTAAAAGCAGCCGAAACAGCATACGCTGATAGACCTTCTATCACAAAATTGCAGAGGATTACAGCTCTTAGGACAGCTTTAAACACCGCGCTTACTCAAACGGCTAAAAGGGAAATATTATTTGCGAAACAAAGATTATATGAATATGGCGACAAACCGGGTAGATACTTAGCATTTCTTGCAAAGAAAAAGAAAGCCCCTCAAACTATTCCGACCATCAAGGAAAGTACAGGTACCCTGACTCATGATCATAAAAAGATCAATGCGACCTTTAAAGAATTTTATTCTGAACTATATAGATCGCAGGATTGTGAAGATAGGATTAGGAGGATGCAGTCATTTTTTAAAAATTTGACCTTCCCGGGCCTGACTCCGGAACAGGTGTCGGCCCTAAATACCCCTTTAACAGTCCAAGAAATACTTGAGGCAATTAGGCAACTTCAGAGCGGAAAAGCACCGGGCCCGGATGGTTTTCAAGCTGAATTTTATAAAGAATTTACAGGAATATTGGTTGACCCACTTATGGATATGTATAATTTTGCGCATAGTCAGGTCTGTCTCCCGCCCACGCTGAAAGAAGCAAATATTTCTCTTATCCTCAAAAAAGGAAAAGACCCAGAAGATTGTGCATCTTACAGACCAATATCCTTACTAAATGTAGACTTTAAAATTCTCTCAAAAATGTTAGCACTAAGACTAGAAAGGGTACTGCCATATATTATAAAGGAGGACCAGATGGGATTTATTAAGGGCCGCAGATCATCCAATAATATCAGAAGGGTCTTGAATATGATCCAAGCCTGTCATCAGGGAAAGATACCAGGAGTAGTAATTTCATTGGATGCGGAAAAGGCATTTGATAGGGTTGAATGGTCATATTTATTTTACACATTGGAAAGGTTTGGCGTTGGATAGGTGTTTACCAAATGGGTTTCAACATTGTATAATGACCCCAAAGCAGCTGTTATTACTAATGGGTTAAGATCGGATGGCTTCAGTGTGGGTAGGGGCTGCCGTCAAGGATGTCCTCTCTCACCATTGTTGTTTACACTGATAATCGAACCATTAGCAGAAGCCATCCGGACTGATCCTAATATAACGGCCCCGAGGATTGGTACAGGTAAACACAAAATTACCCTCTATGCAGATGACGTTCTCTTATTCCTCAGTAATCCTTTAATGTCAGTGCCTCGTCTAATTCAAGTTATTAATACATTTAGTGCATTCTCAGGCTATAAAATTAATTTTTCAAAATCGGAAGCCATGCCAATGGGTGGTCTGGCTATGATACCCCACTTAATGGACGGATCCCCTTTTCCCTTCCGTTGGTCCCTGGAGGGCTTCTTATATTTAGGTATTTTTATCACGCCAGTATTTGATCAGCTGTATAGGGCTAATTTTGTACAATTAATGGAAAGGATAAGGCAGGACCTCCAGCGATGGAGAGACCTTCCGATTTCCTGGCTAGGGAGAATAGCATTAATTAAAATGAATGTTCTGCCCCGTCTCTTATATCCTATGAGAATGCTCCCGCTGATGCTGCCAAGGCTAGCCCTACGAAAATTATATGGCTGGTTGGGCTCCTTTATTTGGAACCATAGACGGCCCCTTATTAAGCTGAAGAAGCTACAGCTTCCACAGGCAAGGGGAGGACTGGACTTCCCAGACTTTAGGAAATATCAGTTAAGCTCCCTACTAAGTTACAAAGCTGATTGGGTTTCATCTGATCCACAATCAATTTGGCTGGATATCGAAGCCTCCCAAGTAAAATACCCACTTATTAACCTTTTATTTTCAGATAAGAGGAAAATCATTACAGACCACTGTAAAAATCCCATAATATTAAACACAATTAAGGCCTGGAATATAATGCGGCAAAATGAGGGTAACTCACATAAAACATCCCCCCATGCACCAATAGTAGGCGCATGGGGATTCCAACCGGGGATTACAGATGCCACCTTTAAACTCTGGAGATCCAGGGGCATCTCATGCTTAGGGGACCTATTTAAAGATGGGATCCTGATGTCCTTTGAGCAGCTGCGTCTGAAATTCGGAATACCTAATGGGGATCTCTTTCGATACTTCCAAGTTCGAGATTATATGCAGAGGAAGACTACATTAATAGATAGTCTTTATAAATCAAACAGAGAACGTAATGTCTTACGACCAGCGGGGGCATCCTCCGTTAGTACTATATACCATTTGCTACATGATGGAGTCTCAGGAGACATGGATGACCTGCTTAAAACATGGGAGCAGGACTTGGGGCTAGAAATCTCTGAGGATATGTGGAATGACATTTGGGAAAATGCTAGAAGAATTGCTATCTGTAACAGAACTCAGGCTATCCAACTAAAGATACTTCATAGGGCCCATATAGCTCCGGCTCGACTGGCAAAATTTAAGGCAGGAGCATCTCCAATGTGTCCTAAATGCAAAATAGAGGTGGGTACTCTTGTACATTGTCTGTGGACTTGTCAGAAAATCCGCAGATACTGGACTAAAGTGGCAAATACCCTGACAGAAATTTTAGGAACGGAAATTAGGGTGGACCCTGTATCTCTCCTTTTGGGCTTTTCGAACCTCTCATCTCTGGATATGCATGGGAAGAGACTATTTTCTATTCTCTCTTTCTGTGCAAGGAAAAATATTTTGGTGAACTGGGTGGCTGAGGGCCCCCCTGGACTTTCAAATTGGCACAGATTAATTATGGAATATATCCCCCTTGACTTCCTCACAAATATGGTGCACCAAAAGACTGAATTATTTTATAAAATATGGCAGCCCTTTTTGAATTATATAAATGCAGATATTTCGGCTATCCTAACAAGGGCTTTTATTTAGTGAAGATTTCAGACCGGGCTGCTCCGGGCCCCCTTGGGAGAGGAATCCTGCGCGAATACGGGTTTTATTATATTTGATGTTTATACATTCCGAGCATGTAAGAGACTTAGGTATACACTCTGGTTAGTTATAGGTTAGATTAGTAGAAAGTTGAGTTTTTTTTTCTTTTTTCGTTTGTTTTTGTTTTCTTTCTTTCTCTTTTCTTTGTTAAATTATGACTATTGTATATATGATTTAATTGTACATCAATGTTTGTATTTGAGAGTTTTGTTTATTTTTGTAAATTTGCAAAAATGTTAAATTTCAATAAAAATATCTACAAAAAAAAACATCTGAAGAGGTAAGTAACAAACAACATAAAAACAAACTAAAACAGCTATGGAGAATGGGAAGAATGCAAAGAACAAAGCTTGACAAAGAAGATGATAAGAGCTGAAAAGGGGGCTATAAAAAGAAACATAACAAGGGCTATCAAAACTATCACCAGTTTTTTTTTAAATATGAAAAACAAAGTACTGGAGGAACTCAGCAGATCTGGCAGCATCTGTGCAGAGAGAGAGACAACAAAGTACAGTTGATTTCATTATGATTTTTCTTTAGAACTGAAGAGGGCTTAAAGAGTAACAGGTTTTTTTTAATACAAAAAGGATTAGGATGCGTTAGTGGACCTGATGTGATGGTGCCCAGAGCAAAGACAACAAGAGTGCTAACAGTAAGAAAAATAAGGTGAATAGGTGTTAACAGTCATGTCCAACCCATTTTCCACACTTGCACCCTCACTCCTTCCTCTCTCTTCTGGAACAAGGGTTTCCCTCATCCTAACTTTTCACCCCATTCATCTCCATATTTGAAGGATCATGCTCTGCCATTTTTGCCACCCTCAATAAGATGTCACCAGACAGGTCTCCCATTTACTTGCATTGTCAGCATTCCTCAGGGACTGTTCCCTCTCAGACACCTTGGTCAACTCCATCACTCCTGACATTACCTCATTCCCTCACCCACTCCCAGGTAAATCGCAGAAGGCTAACACAATTGCACTTTTACCTCCTCCTCAGTATCCAAGACTCCAAACACATCGTAAAGATGAACCAGTAGTTTAACTGTACTTCCTTCAATCTATTCTGTATTCACTGCTAATATTGCAATCTCCTCTACATTTGTGAAACTAGATGCAGACTGAGTTACCATTTTGTTGGCATCACCTCCACTTTGTCCTTTAAAATGACAACCCACCCCTACTGTCCAGTTCAGTGCAATTTCAATACACCATCTTGCTCTCATGATAACACTCTGCCCTAGACCTGCTGCAGTGTTCCAGCAAAGTTACAATGCAAGCTGGTGGAACAGCACCTTACTTCCCACTGAGGCACTCGACAGCCTTTAGGACAATATTGGAGGCCTCGAATTTCAGAGCTTGATCTCTGTCTTCTATTTTGATTACAATCCTCCCATCCCAATATCATGTTTGCAAAGTATTTGCTGTAAGCAGAGCTGACCTATTTTCTACTATTCACACCTACCATTGAACACATACTTTCCTTTCTCTTCTACCACTATTAGCACTCCCCTTTTGCTCTGGGCACACTCATCAGTTCCATTCGCTCTTCCTCCCCCCTTTTATCATCAGCATTTTCATAAAAATTAAATCTTCCAGCCTCCTTCAATACAAAGGAAGAAATTCATTAACTCAAAATGCTAACTATTTCTGTCTCCAGAGATGTTGCCAGTTCTGTAGAGTTTATCCAGCACTATTATCTGCTGATGAATCATTACTCCCTCATGTTCAACGACACTTGGAGGAAGCACTGAGGGTGGCAAGAGTGCAAAATGTGCTCTGGGTGGGGGATTTGAAGCAAACGTGGTTTAGTTGTGGCATTACTGATCAAGATGGTCAGATCCTAAAGGACATAGCTGCTCGACTAGGTCTGCAGCAGGTACTGAGGGAACCAAAAGATGGAGAAACATACTTAACCTCCAATCTGCGAAAGATCTGCCAGTTTTCAGCCAATTGAATTCACTCCATGTGATAAATAAATGGTTGGAAGCACTGGATACAGCAAATGCTAGGGGCCTTGTCAACATTTCGGCAATAATACTGAAAACCTGGGCTCCAGAACTTGCCACTCCATTATCCAAGCTCATCCAATATAGCTGCAGCACTGGCATTTACCTAACAATGTGCAACGTTGCTCAGGTATGGCCTGTACACAGAACAAACCCAGTCCAGCCAATTACCACTCGATCATCAGTAAAGTGATGGAAGGTGTCATCACTAGTACTATCAGCCAGCATCTGCTCAGTCATAACCTGCACATTTATGCCTAGTTTGGGTTCCCCACAGTCTTCAGCAATTATACCAACCTTTTCCTAGCTACAAATCAGTTCTGAAGGGTCGCTGGACTCAAAACATAGACTCTGCTTTCTTTTCACAGATGCTGCCAGAACTGCTGTGGTTTACCAGCTATTTGCTTTTGTTTCAGATTTCCAGCATGCACAGTTCTTTAATTTTTTGGTTTTAATGCGATTTGCAGAATGTGACTTGTGGAATCCCACAAAGATTTGTATTGGAGCTCAACCGTTCTCCATCTTTACTACTGACTCAATGCCACTGATACAAGGGCAGATAGCACTGAACATATCAGAAATGGAAATAGGAGAAAGTTTAACTCCCATTTTAACTTCCCCTCGCACTCCACCAAGGACATGAAGGTCCTTGGCCTCCTCCACCACCAAACCCTAACCACCCAATGCCTGAAGGAAGAACGCCTCATCTTCCGCCTTAGGATTCTACAACCACACGGGATCAATGTGGATTTGACCAGTTTCCTCATTTCCCCTCTCCCCACCTTATCCCAGTCCCAAGCCTCCAACTCAGCACTGAGAAAATAAATGAACAAGGTGATGGAGTTGATAACCGTGTCTTCCGCAGAGATAAAGATCCAAAATTTAATTCATGGCTATACAAAACCTTGGTTACACTAAATATGGACTAGAGTGAGCAGCTAAAGGAAGCACACCTTAAGAAGGATACATTGGTTTTGGACAGGGTTTAATGAAGATTTACCAGAATGATACCTCAACTCCTATGGTTATAGTTTTGAGGTTACATTACACACACCATTATTTAACAAGTTAAGTGGTTTTGATCAAGGTTACCAAGGTTTCAACAGGAACTGACACTGTAAATGCACAGGCTATGTCAACTATTTCCATGTCTCAGACTGGGGAGCATAAAGTTTAAACAAAAAGGCAAACTTTTGAGGTTTGGAATTACTCCTAAATGCAGAGATAAATAAAAGTTTGGAACTTTCTTCAGCAGGCAGAAATAGATGCTAGAGCAATTATTAATTTTAGAATAGAGACTAAATGATTGACCAGAAACATTAAGGGATATATGGACCAAAGAGATTACAGATCAACTACAATCTCAGTGAATGTTGTAACAAGCAGGAGAAGCTAACTGGCAACTCCTCTCCCCATGTTCCCAGATCCAAACTGGGATTAATCTTTAGCATCTTCAGTGCAAATATCCATGGGCAATACCTGTATGGTGTTAGCCAAATCCCAAGAACAAACAATGAATGAATATATAATAAAAGGATTCTTATGAATGACAATAATGCCTCAGTGCTAACAAAAATGGAAAACTATCAAAAGGGCTGCATAACAGTTGAAGTGAAAAGAAACTGATGACTATGGTTCTCAAATCTTAGAAATATAAGGACATTGGAATCCTTTGTCATTCCTTATCACTAATTTGTTTCATTGTTGCTGGCTACACTGATTGCAGATTGCCGAATATTGTTGTCATATCATCTGGTAACAATTGAGTTTCAATAATTGTCTCTACGACAATAGCTTGCTCTTTGTCAAAAACAAAACTAACTAATTTTCGAGGTGCAGACATCAAATATAAAGTTACATACATTGTTTCCTAACAGTGGTGTCTGCATCAATCTTAAATAATTGGGAATAGCATCTGTTCAACCATTCAGGAAATCCTCTGAGGTCATCTGATAATCCCTTCAACTCAGAACTCTCATTATGCAGAACACTTTTGTTAAAGGCTAATCCCTGAATTTGATCCTGGATGTGGAGTAACCTCATGTCTTTAATCTGTCTGTATAAAGACTTGAAAGGTTTCATTTAAAATTATTTTAAATAATAAACAAAATAAGGCTTTGCATTTATAAATTGCCTGTCACAACCACCAGCCAAGGAAGTACTTTGTTGAAGTGTAGACTTTGTTGTAAGGAATTTAGTAGCCAATTTGCCCACAGCAAGTTTCAAAATGCAGATGATCTGGCTTTATTTTTGATGGACAAAGGCAATCATAACACCAGAGGTAGCTCCAAAATAAAAAGAGCAAGTGTTGGAAAAACTCAGCAGGGCTGATAGCATGTATGGAAATAGAGTTAATATTGCAAGTATGTTATAACCAATTTCTATTTTGTTTAAGATCTCCCAATGAGATATTAAAGAGTTAATCTACTGACCTGCAAGAAATATGAATGTCCCCGGGATGGGGCGGGGGCAGTCTGTCTTTTTCCTATCGGTTTGGGAATGTGGGAGGTTTACATTCCCATTCCTTGCCATTCAGGGATGAATTACATTTTCATCCCCTATTCAGAAATCAATAAGAACATTGCAGTTGGAATTCTGACTACTCCCTGTAGTTAAAAAAAATACAATTCACACCAGATCTGGCCATTAAGGGATGATTTGCATTACTTTGTTTCTAGGGGTGAGGTGGTTGCTACATTGTATCTTGAGTGACATGTGACTGTGACAGAGTGCTGGGGTTGTCTTGTGGGCATTACTAACTGTTGTAAAGATTTTGCAAAAAAGAACTGTTTCATTTGTTCAGAGAGAGCTTTTGCCACAAACCCATTATCCCTGCGAGGTGTGGGTTAAAAGGTTTCTCCAGAGAGCACTTTCCAGTACTTGCTTCGCAAGCATGGCGAGGAGTGTTCAGGGTTTCTCCAAAGCTTGTACGCTCTGTGGCTTGATAAATATTGCTTATTCACAGAAGTTGTCATGTTACAGTTGCATCAAGTGTGTAAAGAACCTCAGGAAAAACAACTCAACACCAACATTCTCATTTTGGATTAGTGGTGCTGGAAGAGCACAGCAGTTCAGGCAGCATCCGAGGAGCAGCAAAATCAACATTTCAGGCAAAGGCCCTTCATCAGGAATAAAGGCAGAGAGCCTGAAGCGTGGAGAGATAAGCTAGAGGAGGGTGGGGGTGGGGAGAAAGTAGCATAGAGTACAATGGGTGAGTGGGGGAGGGGATGAAGGTGATAGGTCAGGGAGGAGGGTGGAGTGGATAGGTGGAAAAGAAGATAGGCAGGTAGGACAAGTCATGGGGACAGTGCTGAGCTGGAAGTTTGGAACGAGGGTGAGGTGGGGGAAGGGAAAATGAGGAAACTGTTGAAGTCCACATTGATGCCCTGGGTTGAAGTGTTCCGAGGCAGAAGATCAGGCGTTCTTCCTCCAGGCGTCTGGTGGTGAGGGAGCAGCGGTGAAGAAGGCCCAGGACCTCCATGTCCTCGGCAGAGTGGGAGGGAGAGTTGAAATGTTGGGCCATGGGGCGGTGTGGTTGATTGGTGCGGATGTCCCGGAGATGTTCCCTAAAGTGCTCTGCTAGGAGGCATCCAGTCTCCCCAATGTAGAGGAGACAGCATCGGGAGCAACGGATGCAATAAATGATATTAGTGGATGTGCAGGTAAAACTTTGATAGATGTGGAAGGCTCCTTTAGGGCCTTGGATAGAGGTGAGGGAGGAGGTGTGGGCGCAGGTTTTGCAGTTCCTGCGGTGGCAGGGGAAGGTGCCAGGGTGGGAGGATGAGTTGTAGGGGGGCGTGGACCTGACCAGGTAGTCACGGAGGGAACGGTCTTTGCGGAAGGCGGAAAGGGGTGGGGAGGGAAGTATATCCCTGGTGGTGGGGTCTTTTTGGAGGTGGCAGAAATGTCGGCGGATGATTTGGTTTATGCGAAGGTTGGTAGGGTGGAAGGTGAGCACCAGGGGCGTTCTGTCCTTGTTACGGTTGGAGGGGTGAGGTCTGAGAGCAGAGGTGTGGGATGTGGACGAGATGCGTTGGAGGGCATTTCAACCATGTGGGAAAGGAAATTGTGGTCTCTAAGGAAGGAGGCTATCTGGTGTGTTCTGTGGTGGAACTGGTCCTCCTGGGAGCAGATAAGGTGGAGGCGGAGGAATTGGGAATACGGGATGGCATTTTTGCAAGAGGTAGGGTGGAAAGAGGTGTAATCCAGGTAGCTGTGGGAATCGGTGGGTTTGTAAAAAATGTCAGTGTCAAGTCAGTCATCATTAATGGAGATGGAGAGGTCCAGGAAGTGGCATTCTCAGTATTTCATTTTACTCCAGGGATAAAGTGTTTTACTAGTTGCCATGGCTCCTCAGATGCTGCCTAACCTCCTGTGCATTATCTGTCTACTCTGACTCTCCAGCATCTGCAGTCCTCACTCTCTCATGGTATCTCATACAACCACCCAAAAAGTGCAGACAGGCCTCAGTTTAACACCTCATTGCAAAAAAATGACACCTCCAACAGTTTAGCAGACCCTCCATATGGCAGAGTGTTAGCCTAGATTGTTGGAAGGGATTTCACTATGCATCCTTCTCAAGCAAGATAATATCCTTTCAGCCATGGTTGGGACACTATCCAACGCCCCTCCCCCAAGTCCCTCCTCCCTACCTTTTATCTTAGCCTGCTGGACACACTTTCCTCATTACTGAAGAAGGGCTTATGCCCAAAACGTCAAATCTCCTGTTTCTTGGATGCTGCCTGACCTGCTGCGCTTTTCCAGCAACACATTTTCAGCTCTGATCTCCAGCATCTGCAGTCCTCACTTTCTCCACACAAGAGAAGGCAATCAGAAAATGTGAAGTACAGAAACTTGAATCTGTCATTTTATCCCCCCTCCCTCAACTGTTAACAATCACATCAACTATGTAATTGTGATATACTTAGACCACTGATTGCGTCAATATGAAAGATAGATTATGATGCAACATTAGACTACTTCATGCCATTCAATCAAGAACAAACAGAAATAGATTGCATAACTGGTACGTATTTCACACGAAAACAATCAAGTAGAATGTAAACATTTCACTATAAATTACATTCTGTTCAAGGTTTTCCAAATCAAATTCAATTTCAAGTCAGCAGATTTTGAAGCTGCGGTTCCTCCAACAAAATAAAATAGCAGCTAAACTCCATCTGTTTTTGAGTGTCTGCTGCGTCTCTTTAAAATTCAAGGGAGCACAGTCGTCCCTGTATTTTATCAGTACAACAGCTGTTTTGGGCTGCTTGGATTCTTATCAAACAGAAACACGGTGGGATACCTTCCGACATTGAGGATATGAAATAAGCAGTCATTGTAATAGAAGATAACAAGGAAATTCAAAAGAATACTGATTAGTTGGCACCAAGATTGGATTTCTAATGCTTAAAAGAATGTTGGAGGCAGGGACGTTTGCAAACAATAAAGAGACATGCACAAGTTTATGGCCCCAAACAACACAGTCAAGAGCAGGACCGTAGTCCTGAGTTTTTTATTTCAAATATATTAGCTCGAATATATTTGGCTCATTCCAATGTTTCATATCACAAGCACAGGTTTTGTAAAATAGTGCAGGAATCAAGGATTTGCAATGGTATGCAGACCCTGCAGTATTGGCCACAATATAGTTGAGGCCCAGACACAAGAAAATTGTGTCCTTTTCAGTCTAAAAGAAAGCAGCAAATTAAAAGCCATGGTTTGTTTCACTGGACAGTGAACTGAGTAACTGTGTTACCAAGAGACAGAATGTGGAATTCTAATACTGCAGTGCACTAAAACAGGACCTAGAACAAAGTAAGGATTTTTGAAACCCATTGATTGATATGCACGACTGAGAATGGAATTTTCCAATAGATACAATAGCTTGGGTGGATACTGAGGGAAACATTTCCACAATCCAGTCCACTTCTGGGACATATGGTATGAGAAAGTGTTTAAATTCCACTGCAAATTTGCTGAATCCAAAGCCCTGAGGTAAAACATGCACTTCTGTTTTTAATCATTGGAAGTAACCCAGTGCTTTAATTTCCACAGTAAAACAAAGATTCCCATTCCATGTCTTTCTGTTCCCGATTGCCTGAGTCGATTTTGAAAATTCAAGAACAAAGCATACATGCAAGGAACAAACACGATAAGATTAGATAAGGGCACTGCTTTATTATTTACATTCTTTCTTCCGGTTTTAATGACATTCATTATTGAACAGGGCAAGTTGGTCTGTTAATACCTTGCCTTGTCAGACCTACAATAAAAAAATGCCATTTCACAGATTTTATCCAATTTATTTAATTCCCCAAGGGCATCACTAACTACAAATTAAATTTTGAAAAGAAATAAAGCCTGCTTTTTTTTTTGACTGTCCAAAGATAATACGTCAAATCTCCCCAAATTGTATTTTATAACCAACATTATTCAACAACTTTACATTTCATGAATGCCTTTCCGTGATCCAAAATTATACAGATTGTTCCACACAGTATTGGTGTTGTGGTTCTGTTGAGCACCCGAGCTACAAATCTTCTCCCAAACTTTGAACACAGTATTGGTTTTAAGCCATTACTCATTCAGCAATACTGTTTTCTCGGATCATTACTCTGCTAGGAATCTTCTTTGAAAGGTCAACTTGGAATTTCTCATCCTGGTTGTGACTTGAATATTTATTGAACACTGGATCACAGATTATGACATGGAGAAGGTTACAAGGAGATTTGACAGCTGTTTAAAACGAGAACGATTTTGAAAGAGCAAACAAAGGGAAATTATTTGGAAAGACTAAAAGGTCAATAACAAGATGGAATGGGTTTCATGTGATTGGAATAAGACAGAAAAAAATGACAAAATTCCTTTTTATACAAGTGATTAAGATTTGAACTACACTGTTTGGCTGATAGATATTGATTCAGCAGCAACCTTCAAAAAAAAAGGAAAATGAATAAAAATTAGAAGATACAAGAGCAGAGAAATAGGACTAATCAGTTTTATCAAACAGCTAATGAACTCAATGGGAAAACCCGGCCTCATTCTGTGCTGTAGTATTGTGATATACTATGGATATAAAAAGGTTCTTACAAATGTCACAAATTACATCTTAAAAGATATAACAAAGTTATGATTTCTTCCACATCCTTCAAGCTTTTTGTAGCCTTTTAACAGAGGTAACTACACCATCCACTTCACTATCATCCAGCTAACTTGTGGATTTCCAGTCTAGCTTTATAATCATAACCAGAATATTATCTACAAAAGCGCCTCTTTCTGTTCCTGTGTCTTGACCTTTGATGACCCCAAAAACCTATCTTTGCACCAGTACCCAACACCCCTCCAGCAATTTTCAATCTACATGCTGTGATTTAGCATCATCAGAAAACAGCGTTCACCTTCAGGAGGTACACAGATTACTCTATTACCACTTCTCCTTGTCTCCTCCGCAGTTGCTAAGCTGTCGAAATACTCACCTGACATCCGTTACTGGATGTGCAGTAATTTCTTCCAATTAAACAATGAGAGACTGAAACTATTATCTTAGGTCCCTTTCAAACCTGGTTCCCTAGGCACTGACAACATCTCACTTTCCCATTACTGTTTGAGATTAAATCTGGTTTGTTCAAATATTTGACCACGAGATGAGCTAAAACCACTGCCAATGTCTGCACCAACTGAGATCACCTATTATCATCTCCATAATACAACGCAATGATGCCCTTGGCTCAGCTCCTCTGCTGATAAATCCCATTTCCATATCTTTACCACCTCTAGATTACAAAATTCTAATACTGTCTTGACCATTTCCCACATTCTACCCAGTGAAAACTTGAGGTTATCCAAAATTCTGCTGTTATGCCCTGTTCTGTTTCACATCAAATCCCATGGGCATGTTACTTTAGTACTCATTTGGTCCCTATTAAGCAATTACAACTTTCAAATGTAAAATTGCCATCCACGTTTTTTGAATCCTTGCATGGCCATACCCTTCATCTCTGAAATATCCTCCAAGTTTGTAATACTCAAGTTATCTGCAATAATCTAATTCTGGCCTTTTGAACATCCCAAGTTTTGAGTGTACCAGTCTTGGTGGCCATGCCTTCAGTAGCTTGGATCGTATGTTCTGGATTCTTGACCATCCTGGTCTTTCCATCCCTCTAGCACTCTTAAGTTTGTTAGTTTTTGTTTGAGAGTGTTGGTGGGTTTGTGTGCTACTAGGATTCCGAGGGGTCTTAGTAGTCTGGCTGTCATTTCTGAAACTTCTTTGATGTATGGTAAAGTGGTTAGGGTTTCTGGCTGTGTTTGGTCTGCTTGTCGTGGTTTGTTCTTGAGGAATCTGCGCACTGTATTTTTTTGAGTATCCGTTCTTCTTGAATACGTTGTATAGGTGGTTCTCCTCTGTTTTCTGAAGTTCGTCTGTGCTGCAGTGTGTGGTGGCTCGTTGGAATAGTGTTCTGATACAGCTTTGTTTGTGTGTAGGATATCAAACCTACAGCTCAGCGAGCAAACCTACACCCTAAACCTCAACCTGAGCTACAAACTTCAAAACTTCAAAGACCCAGTACAACCCATGGACAAAACCAACAGCATCTACAAAATTCCATGCAAGGACTGCCACAAACTCTATGTAGGATAAACAGGAAGAAAGTTAGCCACCAGGATACACGAACCCCAGCTAGCCACAAAAAGACACAACCCTCTCTCCCTCGAAGCCCTACACACATTTGAAAAAAACCACCATTTCGACTGGAACAACACATCTATCCGGGGACAGGCAAAGCAAAGACACGCCAGAGAATTCCTAGAGGCCTGGCACTCCAACCACAACACCATAAACAAACACATAGATCTAGATGCCATCTATCAACCCTTCAGAAAACAAACAGGAAATGACATCACCACAAACCCCAGGAACCCCATTCAGGACAAACATATAAATAGAAAGCAGGAGACAACAGCTTTGCTTCACTTGGAGGTCGCCACTGATGATGTTACCTAGC
Organism: Hemiscyllium ocellatum; assembly: GCF_020745735.1. NCBI lineage: Eukaryota > Metazoa > Chordata > Chondrichthyes > Orectolobiformes > Hemiscylliidae > Hemiscyllium > Hemiscyllium ocellatum. Next base: position 44,434,484 of record NC_083408.1, read on the forward strand.
CAGGTAATGAAACATCTGGCTATCAAACCTAAAGCTCAGCGAGCAAACCTACACCCTAAACCTCAACCTGAGCTACAAACCTTCACAAACCTTGCAAAGAGGGAATGGTCTTTACAGAAAACGAATAGGGACGGGGATGGAAATATATTCCTGGTGGTGGAGTACATTTGTAGGTGGTGAAAATGGTAGGGGATGGTGAGGATCGGGGGTGGGGGGGTGGGGGAGGGGGCGGGGGAGTTCTGTGCTTGTTACGGTTGGGTGGGATTTGAGGGCAGAGGTGCAGGATGTGGATGAGATGTGCTGGAGGTGATCATTAACCATGTGAGAGGGGAAATTACGGTCTTGAAAGAAGGAGGCCACCTGGTGTGTTCTGTGGTGGAACTGGTCATCCTGGGAGCAGATATGATAGAGGTGGTGGAATTGGGAGTAAGAAATAGCATTTTTGCAGGAGGCAGGGTGGGAGGAGGTGTAATCCACGTAGCTGTGGGAGTCAGTGGGTAAGTAGAAAATGTCAGTGTTGAATCGGTCACCGTTGATGGAAATGGCAAGCTACCTGGATTACATCTCCTCCCACCCTGCCTCCTGAAAAAATGCTATCCTGTATTCCCAATTCCTCCACCGCATCTGCTGCATCTGCTCCCAGGGGGACCAGTTCCACCACAGAACACACCAGTTGGCCTCCTTCTTTAAAGCCTACAAGATCACCTCCAGTGCATCTCATCCACGCCCCACACCTCTGTCCTCGAATCCCAGCCCTCCAAACACAACAAGGTCAGAACCCCTCTGGACCTCACCTTCCACACTACCAACCTCTGCATAAATCGCAAAATCCGCTAACATTTCCGCCACCTACAAAAGGACCCCACCACCAGGTATATATTTCCTTCCCCATCCCTATCCGCTTTCCATGAAGACCATTCCCTCCGTGACTATCTGGTCAGGTCCACGCCCCCCCTACAACCCACCCTCCCACCCTGGCACCCTCCCCTGTCACTGCAGAAATTATAAAACCTGTGCCCATACCTCCTCCCTCACCTCCATCCAAGGCCGCAAAGGAGCCTTCCACATCCATCAAAGTTTCATCTGCACTTTCACATGTCATTTAAGATTACTTACAGTGTGGAAACAGGCCCTTCGGCCCAACAAGTCCACACTGACCCGCCGAAGCGCAACCCACCCATACCCCTACATTTACCCCTTACCTAACACTACGGGCAATTTAGCATGGCCAATTCACCTGACCCGCACATCTTTGGACTGTGGGAGGAAACCAGAGCACCCGGAGGAAACCCACGCAGACACAGGGAGAACGTGCAAACTCCACACAGTCAGTCGCCTGAGTCGGGAATTGAACCCGGGTCTCTGGTGCTGTGAGGCAGCAGTGCTAACCACTGTGCCACCGTGCCGCCCTATTGTATTGTATCCGTTGCTCCCGATGTGGTCTCCTCTACATTGGGGAGACTGGACACTTCCTAGCAGAGCGCTTTAAAGAACATCTCCAGGACACCTCCACCAATCAACCACACTGCCCTGTGGCTGAACATTTCAATTCCCCCTCCAACTCTGCCGAGGACATGCAGGTCCTGGGCCTCCTCCATCGCGCTCCCTCACCAACCGACACCTGGATAAAGAACACCTCATCTTCTGCCTCGGGACCCTTTAACCTCAGGGCATCAATGTGGACTTCACCAGTTCCTTCATTTCCCCTTCCCCCACTTTACCCCAGTTCCAACCTTTAGGTTCAGCACTGTCCTCATGATCTGTCCCATCTGTCAATTTTCCTTCCCACCTATCCACTCCACCCTCCTCTCAGCCCATTGTTCCTGAACTAGATTGTTAAATGAGCATCATTACCTCATGTCTTTACACATGATTTTATCCAACTAGTGATCCAATGCCCACTCTTATCCTTCAGCTGAGATTTCCTGTCCCATATTTCTAGGCAATGTGTTCCATATTCTGAATACTTGCTGGTTTTGCAAATCATTTTAAATCTGTGTCCTCTTGTTCTTGAGCATGTTACAAGCAGGAACACTTTTTCCCCATCTAGCTATCCACGCCCCTCTCAATTTTAAAAACCCCTATGAGATTCCTCTGAGCCTTCTTGCCTCCAAGGAGGGAGAGAAATAAAAAAAGGTGTTTGAATTAGCACTGATTCATGTTGTATATATGGTGGTCAGGCTTTGAAGAGTAAAGAGGTAAGGGACTCACCACAGAATTCCTAACTTCTAAACTGCGCTTGCGCTGCAGTATTTATTCAACTGATCCAATTCCTCTAGAGACGGAGTCCCAACTTCACACAGAGCATACCCTAAGCTAAATAGGACAAACTTCTAAAAGATGTCACAACTCAAGACCGGGCATCCATGAGACACTGTGGGCCATCAACGGGAACAGAATTATGTTCCTCATGCAATAAAGCGTACAAAAGGACATGTCAGGAGCAGCAATATGCACACCTAAAAAAAATGAAATGTCAACCTGATGAAGGTACAACACCAGGCTACTTACACACAGCTCCTGATCTCATTATAGCTTTGGCGCAAATAGGGACAAAACAATGTCCTAACAACAGGTTGGCTGTCGTTCAATATTATCTTGGGGGCAATTAGGAGTGGGCAATAAATGTTGACCCAGCCCTCATGAACAAAAATAGATGAAAACTATTTACCTCAGCATTGAATATACTCAAATGAGCAGCCATAGATTCCCAACCCAGATTGAAGAATCTCCTTAACTCAGTCCAAACAATCAATCCCTTATCCAGAGATCCTTTGTCTACATTTTCAATCTTCTTCAGAACTTGCCTTTTCAATAAAATCTCTTCCAATTCCTCTAAGCACCGGACAGGCTGAATAATTGGATCTCCTCATGGGATGAGATAAACGTCCTAAGATGCAAACTTCACTGTACTGCCTCCCATGTATATCTATCCTTCCTTGAATATGGGAATAAAAACTGCGCATGGAACTCCAGCTATGGTCCCACTAAAGCTAATATTAATAATAATCATCAAGGTTTAATTGTTCTTGCACTCTTCTTTCCGTGTGATAAAGCAAAACGTGCCATTTACCTTCTTAAATGCTTGGTGTACCTTCAGTTAAAGATTAAATCAAAATCGTTCAAATTAAGATTTTTGTAGCCATTCTGAATCTTGTAGCTTTAAGAGTACTGTGTTTGGCAGGCTGCTCCTACTGGCTCCCAGGCACAAATTCCCCTTTAATCAATTGCATTGTGTACCATCTACTCATTTGTGCATTGTTTGTTGATGGTGGCCATTCACTTTCATTCTGTCAGATTAGATTACTTACAGTGTGGAAACAGGCCCTTCGGCCCAACAAGTCCACACCGACCCTCCCCTACATTTACCCCTTTGCATAACACTACGGGCAATTTAGCATCTAACCTGCACATCTTTGGACTGTGGAAGGAAACTGGAGCACCTGGAGGAAACCCACGTAGACACAGGGAGAATGTGCAAACTCCACACAGTCGTCGCCTGAGTCGGGAATTGAACCCAGGTCTCTGGCGCTGTGAGGCAGCAGTGCTAACCACTGTGCCACCGTGCCGCCCACACTGTTCTACAGTAGCAGATGCTGTTGCAATTTGTAACCAATATTGTATAGAATTGGAAAGAATGTACAATACAGAATCCTGTTGAAGGGCTTTTGCCCGAAACGTCGAATTTCCTGTTCCTTGGATGCTGCCTGACCTGCTGCGCTTTAACCAGCAACACATTTTTAGTACAATACAGAATCAGACCATCCAGCTCAACTGGCCTATGGTAGTTTTAATATTCCACAAGAGTCTCCTCCCACCCTTTTATCTAACTCTGTCAGCTGGACCTTCTATCCTTTTCACTTTAAGTTTATATAGCTTCCCGTTAAGCACGTCCCAATCAAAATACTGTTAGTGTACATTGTGGTTCAATGCAAGGTAGACGTTCTCACAAACTTTTATCTGCAATACTTTCCTGAATGTACTGTCAAAAAAAGTGAGAAACTTGGAGCAGAAGTAAGCCATTTGGCCACTCAAACGTATTGCTCCAATCCCAAGAGGTCTTTTTTCATGGTTTGAATTAACAGGTTGCTCCAAAGTAGATGGAATCTCACATTTGTCAGCGTAAAACCTGACATGAGGTGGTCCTTGTTTTTTTACTGGGAACAGGAACTGACTCCTGGAACTGACTGTCAGCCCCTATGATGCAAGAACCTGATCAGTGTTTCACGGTGAAGGAGATCACCTCAAACAAAAAAAACTGGCAAAGTATTCCAGTCATCCAAATTAATGATCTCCCAGAATAACTGATGACCTAAGGGGTTTGGAGACAAAACGTTGTACAGTTCCAGCTTCGGAGTCAAAAGCTCTAGATTTAATTCCACTCAAGGACTAATGATCACAGGTATGTGCACAGCTTTGCCAAGCAGGATGATTGTCAACTTTCCAACTGTTAGTCCTTCCATCTTTCCTACGGCAGGCAATAAGAGTGGGGAGGTCTCCTGGTCAGCCATGCTTGGCCTCAGACTAGCAAATCATTCCAGTTAAAAATGCAAACTGTGAAAAGTCATAAGCGTGTGCTTTGGCTGCCTGATGTATCACTAAACACAGGCAGTTAAAGAAAGCTCACCGGGAATTTGTCCTGCTTTTCTCATTCTAATTGGCCTGAGTTTTTAAATCGTTTACTTTTGTCTTTCCTTGCAATGGGATGGAGAGTTTTTGTAATGCTCAAACTATTGTAGTTTATTGGGATAGGCTGGATGAAAAGATTTCTTTTCTTGTCTGTAATTCTATGTATCATCACAAACAAATACATAGCAACACATCCCCATTTTCAGAATGAGCCACTGAGTAGTGATTGGGACAAGTAAAGCTGCCTTTTTTTCCCTCCTCTTCTGCCTGGAGGTATTGATGTTTATATATGAAAAGATATATGTTCTTGAACAGAGTCCAAGTTAACACTTCTATAGTGAGAATTTTGTTTCAGTTAACCACACTGCATAAAACTCTCACTCCACTGCCAACCAGCTCCCCCTATTCATACAACCAGTATAAACAACCCAATTAACAGATCCATCATCTGTTCCCTTGTCCATTAAGTCTCAGGCAACCCTTCAGACCACATTAGGTTTTAACAATTGGAAACCAACTGTAGCACTGAGTTGATTGTGCTGATTTCATCATGCATGACTACAAATCAAATCTTTCTTTTCTCTTAAAGAAAATAAACAATAAATTATGGCGTAAGTGCAGGAAATATGTAGGTAGTCAGCTGGAATTTGACACAGTATGAGAAAACAGCTCAATGCTTTAGGTTGAATCTGTCAGGAGAGGTCAAAAGGACAGCATTTGACACAATTGATAAGGTCTCCAGAATCAAGTGCTCAATTTCAAATAATAAAGTATACTGCCGACGTGCAGGCACTCACTTTATAGCCTGCTATGAGGTCAGCACTGAGCACTGCCATGACAAATTCTGGTTCACTGGATACTGAGAGTTGCCTGGTTTATTTTTACTGTGACACCAAATTTGCACGATGCTGAAAGAGATGGTCACACCATTTATACAGCACTTGACAGTGTTCAAAGTTTCTGAGATCATTCGGAATGAATACTTAATCGCTAAAGTAATTGACAGATATACTTAAGCAGATATTAGATGTTGTACTCATCGTGGGGATCTAGCAATATTACGTCGTAATCATACAATAAACAAGAGCGGTGGCAATCATGTTATCATTGTCCCCAGTCCCTCAAAACAAGGGCAGCAACTGCCAAGCTTCATGTCTGCCCTCAGGTAATTCAACACCGCAATCGGGATGCTTGCACAAAGAAGACAAAAAAATGCCCGAGGAAGGGGTGGCAATTCTTTAGTCAACATCATGCTTTCACTCCTACTTTAGGCACTGCCCTGCGGCAGTTCTGAACTCAGTTTCCCACCGTGTTACGGCTTGTTGAATGAAGTGCTGCAATGTTCCACGGTTTACCACTAGTTCCTACCATACACCAATGTCAATTTGTCCAATTTTCAATAAGGCCTTCTTTGATTCCTCAAAACAGTTTGCACAACTGTACACAGATCAGTCAGGGACTGCAAACCTACTCACACACGCCATTAGTGGACTACTTGTAATAGAGCTACAACATCGTGGTCCCAATGGTTGTGACTTTGTGATGTCTTTCTATTTTTTTCTCTTTTTTTCAGTGTGAACAGGATGTCTGACATTCCTGTTGTTATTTTTTCCCCAGCACCCATGGTGTGTGTGTGCAGGTGTGAGAAATAGTGAGAGACACAAGGTGCATGAATCTTTATTCAATTTCCAACACCAGGAAGATAGGAAAACACCCAAATAGTCAGTGACAAGCAGTGCCCTTCACAAAAGGGCAATGCTGTGTGATCAGTGATGTCTTTCTAAACGTTGTGTTGCTTGAGAATGAAAGGTGAAACAGGTTACAACTGATGTTTGGTTCCTGGAGACGGCATCTAGCGCCTCCTGCATTTCCTGTTTCCCAGCCGTCAGCAACTCCGTCAAATAAAATGCAAGTGCTTCTAGCTGTGTAAATGATTTAGATCAACGGATGTATCACGTATAAAGTTAGTTAGGAAGTGTAATATTTGTTTCTTTGATCAAACTTTTGGTTGCCTGTCCTAATGTCCTAAATTTTGCCTCAGGATTTTGAACTACACAAAAGGTGCTGCACAAATATAAATTGTTGAAAAAATGTCAAATGTATGGCAAAACCTTAAAGGCAATTTCAATATTTCTGAATATTTTAGTTATATTTGACACGTTTTTAAAATATATATTAGATAACATATACTTTAGTTACCACTTCGTGCAAGTAAATTATTTGGAGCGCTGTTTCTTTGTCAGGTAGCTAGTGGGGCTGGAACATTTGGACAGAGAATTTATAGTAAAAGATCAAAGTATCATACAACTGAAGTGATGTATCGAACAAACCTAGCTTGCTGTTAAGTTTTTAATCACTTCGAATAGGAATGCAGTTTTCGATTGATTAATCACTTTGATCATTTACTATAAATTCTGTATCCCTTGAACCTGCTCCACTAGCTACCACTAGCAGTGCTTCGAATGCTTGAGCTTTCAAATAAACCTGTTAATTATAATGTAGTGTTGTGTAGTTTTTTTTTAGCAGACGAAGAATGAGTTTCATTCATTCACTAGATTTTTTTTTCAAATTACAAACATTTTTAATAGTATTTACTGTATTTAACCAGAACAATGGAGGGGCCCAAACAATTACATTGGGGTAAGCAAAGCACCACCACCAACAATAAAATTTGGGAAAAAATAGTTTTGTTTCAAATACTTGCTACATTAATAACATGAATATAATGACCAGTTGCCACTGTCCAATTCATAATTGCCACCCAGCTGTCTGTCATGTGGTAATCACTATGCACTGTAGAACTGCATTACTGTGCAGATTGTGGTGCACTTCATAGTACAGTTACTAATTCCAGACTGGTAGCTCACAGCTTACGTTGTTAATTGTATTCCAATAACTTGGAAGTAACTCAGCATGTCTGTTTAAATGAGCACACACAGATCTTCACTCCAGTTTGTATTTGTCAAGAGTGTTAATAGAGGAAATCAAAGGCTCTACTTTCCAATCAGATTTTGTTAGAAAACACATTGGTAATAAAACATCTGAAAAGGTCCATGAATCGATTAAAACAATACTGGGCTGATTCACCATATGGGGAAAAAAACACTTGCATTCATATAGAGGCTTTCATTATCACAGGAATTTTCAATGTATTTTACAGCCAATGATAGATGTGTAGTCACTATTGCAATGTAGGATATGCAGCAAACAATTTGCAAAATGTATGGTTTAAACATTTTGGCGTGACAATAACAGTGAAATCTGTACATTGTACATTGACTGTCAATGTGGTTTCCTCTGAATTGCCCTTCCAACCCCTCCAAAACTAGGTGATAAGGGAATTTCTATTGTTATTATTGTGTTTTAGTTCATGCAGAAATCCAAATTGCTGTGACACCATACATTTTTTTTCATGCATTTGTGACCTCAAATTACAAATTGGGATGGTAGAAGCTCCAATATCCTGTAACACAGATGGCTGACCATGAATATGGCTGTAAGAGCTGCTCCTTTGTTTGAGGTATTTTAGGTGTTGGAGGTGATTTCCTCGAATTCCAGGAGCAGCAATTACTGTTTTATATGCTGTTGCATTGTTTTGGAACTTTGGAAAAAAAGTCAAAACAGCAGCAGTTTAAAAGGGAGAAAAGCAGACAAAGGAAGCACGTGGTGAGGACAGTGCAGGAGAGAGAGAGAGAGAGAAAACCTGCACAGTTACCACCTTTGCTGTTTGAATTTGTGTATGGCTGGACATCAGAGTGCATCTGGGAAAACTAACAAACACAACTAATCTTGGATGAACTGTTGGGCGAAGTTCACAGCACACAATCAGATAAGTTAATTGTTGTTTTAAGTCTGTCCAAGAGAAAGGCTGAACTAGTGGGTACAGTGGATTCTTTCTTGATTAAACTTAAAATATAAGCCATAGCTGTTAATTTAACCTGGGGCAGTGTTTGTAGAGAAATAAGATGGCGTTATTTTCTGGGTCTGTAGATTGTGAAGGAGCAAAAATGGCCTTTGCAGTGATATGTCCTTCTTGTCAGATGTGGGAGTTTAAAGAGAGTTTAAGGGTTACTGCGGATTATATCTGCCACAAATGCTGTTGAATGCGAATCTTATCAGATCGAGTGGATCGGTTGGAGAGACAGATAGAAGCGATGAGGAATTTGCAACAGCAACAGTATGTGATGGATGGCAGTTATAGAAAGGGAGGAAAGTCTCAGATACAGTCACATGGATGGTTTAACTCCAGGAAGGGTAAGAGAGGTAGGCAGCTAGTGCAGGAGTCTTTTGTGGATATACCCATTTCAAACAGGTATGCTGTTTTGGAAAATGTAGGGGGTGATGGATTCTCAGGGAAACATAGCACAAACAGCCAAGTTTCTGGTATTGAGACTGGCTCTAATGCAACGAGGGGTACGTCGGCTTCCAAGAGATCAATTGTGTTAGGGGATTCTGTAGTCAGAGGTACAGACAGATGTGACCAGCAAAGAAAAAGCAGAATGGTGTGTTGTTTCCCTGGTGCCAGGATCAATGATGTCTCAGAGAGGGTGCAGAATGTTCTCACGGAGGGGGAGAGGGGCCAGCAGGAGGTCATTGTCCACATTGGAACCAATGACATAGGAAGGCAAAAGGATGAGATTCTGAAGGGAGATTACAGAGAGTTAGGTAGAAATTTAAAAAGGAGGTCCTCAAGGGTAGTAATATCTGGATTACTCCCAGTGCTACGAGCTAGTGAGGGCAGGAATAGGAGGATGGAGCAGATGAATGCATGGCTCAGGAGCTGGTGTATGGGAGAAGGATTCACATTTTTGGATCATTGGAATCTCTTTTGGGGTAGAAGTGACCTGTACAAGAAGGACCTAAGTTGGAAGGGGACTAATATACTGGCAGGGAAATTTGCTAGAACTGCTTGGGAGGATTTAAACTAGTAAGGTGGAGGGGTGGGACCCAGGGAGATAGTGAGGAAAGAGATCGATCTGAGACGGGTATAGCTGAGAACAGAAGTGAGTCAAACAGTCAGGGCAAGCAGGGACAAGGTAGGACTAATAAATTAAACTGCATTATTTCAATGCAAGGGGCCTAACAGGGAAGGCAGATGAACTCAGGGCATAGTTAGGAACATGGGACTGGGATATCATAGCAATTACGGAAACATGGCTCAGGGATGGGCAGGACTGGCAGCTGAATGTTCCAGGACACAAATGCTACAGGAAGGATAGAAAGGGAGGCGAGACAGGAGGGGGAGTAGCATTTTTGATAAGGGATAGCATTACAGCTGTGCTGAGGGAGGATATTCCCAGAAATACATCCAGGGAAGTTATTTGGGTGGAACTGAGAAATAAGAAAGGGATGATCACCTTATTGGGGTTGCATTATAGACCCCCCCAATAGTCAGAGGGAAATTGAGAAACGAACTTGTAAGGAAATTGCAGCTTTCTGTAAGAATAATAGGGTGGTTATGGTAGGGGATTTTAACTTTCCAAACATCGACTGGGACTGCCATAGTGTTAAAAATTTAGATGGAGAGGAATTTGTTAAGTGCGTACAAGACAATTTTCTGATTCAGTATGTGGATGTACCTACTAGAGAAGGTGCAAAACTTGACCTACTCTTGGGAAATAAGGCAGGGCAGGTGACTGAGGTGTCAGTGGGGGAGCACTTTGGGGCCAGCGACCATAATTCTATTTGTTTTAAAATCGTGATGGAAAAGGGTAGACCAGATCTAAAAGTTGAAGTTCTAAATTGGAGAAAGGCCAACTTTGACGGGATGAGGCAAGAACTTTCAAAAGCTGATTGGAGGTAGATGTTCACAGGTAAAGGGACGGCCGGAAAATGGGAAGCCTTCAGAAATGAGATTACAAGAATCCAGAGAGAGTATATTCCTGTCAGGGTGAAAGGGAAGGCTGAAAATGTGTTGCTGGTTAAAGCACAGCAGGTTAGGCAGCATCCAAGGAACAGGAAATTCGACGTTTCGGGCCAGAGCCCTTCATCAGGAATGAGGAGAATGTGCCAGGCAGGCTAAGATAAAAGGTAGGGAGGAGGGACCTGGGGGGTGCAACGAGAGAGAGACTCACTGAAATCCTTGTAGAGGGAGGAAGAGAGCTTCTTCAAGGAAGGCATCCTTGCAAGAGGATTCGCAGTAGGTTAAAATCTTCGAGTAAAAAGTGAGGTCTGCAGATGCTGGAGATCAGAGCTGAAAATGTGTTGCTGGTTATTCTCCTCATTCCTGATGAAGGGCTCTGGCCCGAAACGTCGAATTTCCTGTTCCTTGGATGCTGCCTAACCTGCTGTGCTTTAACCAGCAACACATTTTCAGCTCTGATCTCCAGCATCTGCAGACCTCACTTTTTACTGAAAGGGAAGGCTGGTAGGTATAGGGAATGCTGGATAACTAAAGAAATTGAGGGTTTGGTTAAGAAAAAGAAGGAGGCATACGTAAGGTACAGACAGGACAGATTGATTGGATCCTTAGGAGAGTATAAAGAAAGTAGGAGTATACTTAAAAGGGAAATCAGGAGGGCAAAAAGAGGACAGGAGATAGCTTTGGCAAATAGAATTAAGGAGAATTCAAAGGAGTTTTACAAATATATTAAGGACAAAAGGGTAACTAGGGAGAGAATAGGGCCCCTCAAAGATCAGCAAGGTGGCCTTTGTGTGGAGCCACAGAAAATGGGGGAGATACTAAATGAATATTTTGCATCAGTATTTACTGTGGAAAAGGTTATGAAGATAGGATAGTGAAGAAGGCGTTGGTATGCTTTTCTTTATTGGTTAGAGTATTGAGTATAGGAGTTTGGCGTGCACGTTCATAGCTCCTTGAAAGTGGAGTTGCAGGTAGATAGGATAGTGAAGGTGTTTGGTATGTTTTTGTTTATTGGTCAGAGTATTGAGTACAGGAATTGGGAGGTCATGTTGCGGCTGTACAGAACATTGGTTAGGCCATTGTTGAAATATTGCATGCGGTTCTGGTCTCCTTTCTATCGGAAAGATGTTGTGAAACTTGAAAGGGTTCAGAAAAGATTTACAAGGATGTTGCCAGGGTTGGAGATCTGAGCTACAGGGAGAGGCTGCACAGGTTGGGGCTGTTTTCCCTGGAGCGTCGGAGGCTGAGGGGTGACCTTATAGAGGTTTACAAAATTACGAGGGGCATGGATAGGATAAATAGACCAAGTCTTTTCCCTGGTGGTCGGGGAGTCCTGAACTAGCGGGCATAGATTTAGGTTGAGAGGGGAAAGATATAAAAGACACCTAAGGGGCAACTTTTTCATGCAGAGGGTGTATGGAATGAGCTGCCAGAGGATGTCATGGAGGCTGGTACAATTGCAACATTTAAGAGGCATTTGAATGGGTATATAAATAGGAAGGGTTTGGAGGGATATGGGCCGGATGCTGGCAGGTGGGACTAGATTGGGTTGGGATATCTGGTCGGCATGGACGGGTTGGACAGAAGGGTCTGTTTCTATGTTGTACATCTCTATGACTCTGTCTCCCATGATTTGGCCATGTTATGAATATGGCTCCCTTGGCCCCTAGTCCTGGATGGAGGAACAAACTCAGGGCTTCTGGCTCAGAGGCAGGAATACCAATAATTGCACCACGAGACCTCCATATGTTCATAGAATCCTAGAATACCTACAGTGTGGAAACAGGCCATTTGGCCCAACAAATCCACACCAACCCTCTGAAGTGTAACCACCCACACCCATTTCCTTACCCTACTGCTCTATATTTACCTCGACTATTGCACTTAACCTACAAATCCCTGAACACTAAGGGCAATTTAGTATGGCCAATTCAGCAAACCTGCACATCTTTGGATTGTGCCATGAAATCAAAAAAATGCATTTTGTCTAACTTATTAAATAAAAATATTTATGTTGATTTTAAAGCAAGGAGGATTAAATGTTGTCAAATGGTTTCGGAACAATGAATGGTGTTTTAAGTGTGCAAGGTGTTTTTTTTTCAAGTTAATATGTGGACTAAGCATAGATTCAAGGTAAATTGCCTCAGGAATCAATATTCTCTACACATAAAGTTTTGTACATTCCCAAACATTTATTGGGTTTTCAATAACAATAAACCTATTTGAACAGAATGAATTAATTCATTTGAGTATTAAAGAAGATCTGATCCACCTTTTGGAAGCAGACACTTTCGCGACAAAATAAAATTTCTGAGGTACCCAATGAGGCAAACCAAATTCTCCAAAACACTCAAATTTATATACAAACAGAATAGTTGTATGATGCTATTAAAGGCATGCAAGATAAAATAAACATTATCTTCCTGTTTACAACAACAGACCTTTTATAAAAGCAAAATATTACAGTGCTAGAAATACAAAATAGAAACAGAAATTACTGGAGAAATTCAGCAGGTCTGGCAGCATCTGTGGAGAGAGAAACAGGGTTAATGTTTCAAGTCCAGTGACTCTTCCTTAGACTTTTGTTTAGTACTTATTATATGCTTCCCAGGCATTTTCTCTGTCTGACCCATTTTGATACCTCAGACTTCCTGCAAATCGCAGGTTGAGAGTTTAAGTTGGGGTGCATGAGAGCTGTCATGGGATGAGTGTGTTGCGGTGGGTAGTGGATGGGGGTCAGACATCACAGCATATACATCTAATCTAAAATCACTTTGTAAAAGTCTCACATTTAGTTCAGTGGTATTCAAAGAGTTATATTTTGTACACATAATTTAATGAGGAGGTAGAGGATCAGGCAGATGAAAAAAAGTGTTAAATTGGGCACGTATTAATTAATGCAGCCTGAATTAATATAGTGTTTAATATGGCGCATGTTTACTCAATATATGGTCTGAATATTAATATTTAATAGCATGTAATGTATAGGATATTATGAAAACAACAGCAACTATCGATTTTAAATCGATTTAATGCATAATTTTCTTACTTGATTAAAAAGTACTATTTTCCTCAGTCTATTTGGTTGGTAGAAATTCGGTTGGGAGAAGGGCAGATTTCCATAATCCAGATGAAATGCGGATTATCTTTAGAAACGGGCACTTTACAAAACCAGTTTGGGAGGAATTTGTGACGCTATGGTCCCTATCTCTGGGCCAGAAGGTCCCGTTTCAAGGACCACCTGCCCCAGAATGGGTTGATTCAAGACATTTGCAAAACTGCGTTCGGGCAGCAGAAAACACAACTTTCAAAGGAAGGGAGGTTACGCGAAACCTCACGAAATGCGCGTTGTCAACTGTAATTATAAAATTAAACTTGTTGACCATCGTTTAAGATTGTGTGACAGACCTTGTAGAAATCTTCGTCGCTTCAGTCTTAAATACAGTCCATCAAATCGGTGATAGCAGGGAACAGTTGACGAAATAAGAGTCATACATTAAACCACACACGCACACACTGGAAATTGGATATTACAATTTAGTCTGAATGCGTGTTATTTCCCTTGACTTGCGTGTAACTTAAAAGACATGTATATTTGAGGATTACCCGAAGGTGTCATGTTTATATCCAACTTCACAGGAACGGTTTCTGTGTCCAGGAAACATGACAGGGTGCTAACAACTTTTCGCTCTCCAAGCGTGCGATCCACTATGTTTTTTTTAAATCCTCAAAACAATGCAGATATTGAACTACGCGAGTCAATTTCGTCTGTAAAATTTCACAGGCGAATTCATAAACTCGCCAATAGCCTGTGCATTCTACAGCATTTTGGATTCCCTTTCATTTTTTTAAAAAAGTTCGTCAGGACCAACAATTAGCAGCGTTTTTAGTTGATGGAAAAATGTAGCTAGACACTCGGATCCAGGATGGATGAAGTGAGGTGCTGGACACCGAACTGAAGGACGAAGGGAGTGTATCACATATTGCACAAGAGTGGGAGGGCAGCAAATCACAGTACATTCCACTAACGCAGCAGGCTCTGAAAACTTGGCTGTATCTGAGGTAGAAATTGATTCTGAAGATACTTTGTTGATACAGCACCCTCTTCTCAGTTGCGATAATATTTGCTTTTGGTATTCAAGGCACGGCGAAGTTATTTGCATCGGAGTTAGTTTGTCTTCTCTGATATGCTGGAAACCTGAAATAGAAACAGAAAGCGTTCGCATTCCCGAGGTAGATGGGACTCGAAACATTCACCGCGTTTCCCTCTCCACGGAGATGCTGAAGTTTCTTCAGCATTCCCTATCGTTACTTTGGCCTTTCTGATTAGATTCCCGACAAGTGTGGAAACTGTAAGCTGCCGATATCGCTACCAAACACTTTCAGCTTTCACGGACACTCGGCTGCAGTTGGCCGTGTTCGGTATCATGGTCGCACATGACACTCTCATTCCGTCGTTTCTGAGGCAGCCTGTGACCTTTCCGGGGCCACCTGGGGCGGGGAATTGACGCCGATTTCTGGTTACTTTCTGGCGCCCTGTCGCCTTTCACCACCGAAGGTGAGTCGCCCGGCAACAGGCATTGGCAGACAGCGAGATAGTTTCAAAGAAGTGTGGAGGGAGGCTGACTCCAGTTCCAGGGTGGTGGTGGGGGGTGTTGGTGGTGTGAGGCGGTAAGGAGGATTTGCTTTGCTTCAGGGTCCCGCAGCACGGACTGCAACAACAGTGAAGTGTTCTGATTTCCAAAGCCGCTGATCTCATCCGATCCGGCCCCTCCTCCTTTCTCCCTCTGCCGCCCCGGGATCGCGTTGCAAAATAAAACATTCCTGGCGTAGCTCAGGCTTCACCTTTGTCCCCTCCCCCCCCCCCCACCGAGAGCGCGCGATCGCGAGCAACCAGCCGTGGACCGGCTCGCGCGCGCTCCCCCTCGACCCAACGCCGCGCGACAAAGCCATTCCCTCTGTCTTCCGAATGGGGGGGGGGGAAGCGGGAGACGCTGATTTCGCGCACGCGCACGCACACGCACGGTCGCGGCTCGAGCGCGCCCGGGCAGGCGGAGAGTCCGTTTAACCCCCAAAAAGAATACAGCGCTCGCGGCCGGAGGCAGTTAGAATCCTCCATTCGAGGTGAAGGGAGGGGGGTGTTTAATAACCAACTCCCCCCCCCCCCCCCATACACAGTAAAGAGGGTCCGATCCTCAGCCCCTTTCGCCCCTCACAGCCGAGTTGTCTGCGTTCAGACGCCGGCACGGAGCAGAAGCTCGGCTCTCCTTCGCTATCAACAGGTTAGTGGGCATCAACTGCCAGAAGAAGCTCTCGGCTCTTTTCAATTCCCCCTCCCGGCGCAAGTTTGTCTCGAGAGGAGCCTTTCACTCGCCTCGGGACTCAGGCCTAGTCCGGCAAGGAGGTGAGAGTCGGGTTGGGAAGGAGAAGAAAGGGCAGAGGCGGCCGGGTGAGAGTCGGGGCTGGGGGAAAGTTACTGGGAAATGTTTTAGCATCAGGTCGAGTCCACGTACCCTCCTGCCGGCCGTGTCGAAAGAACTTGTCAGAGGGAGGGGAGGGGAGGGGAGGGGAAGAAAAGAAACGGGAGGCTGTCTTCGCTCCGTGTTACTGGGTGTGTTGGATTCTCCTTTCATTTGTCACCGCCCGAGTACTTCGCATTTAATTCACATCCCCACCCGACAAAGAAAGGAAACCAATTCCTGGCTGTGGTCTGTGCGCACTTTTTATCAGTTACGTTCGTCCCTGTGAAATTTACTGTTTCTAAACAATTATAGACCAGCTGCAGCTTGGTTTCGAGCCGTATTGTTGCACGGTGGGATCGTCGGAATATCCTGGGTGTTTGCTCTTGTTGTGGAGATGGCCAGGAGTGTTGCTGCTGGATGCTGCGGAGACTGAAAAATAATTTAACAGCAGCCGATTTCTGCACGAGTTAAAGTGCAATGATTCCACGGAGATGTTTCCAATTCCAAAACTCCGATTAAGTTGGGTACCGGGGGGGGCGGGTGCTTTCAAAATGATGGTGGGTTGGATACGGAATAGAGACTTTATTGGAAGGAGGAAGGGCATCCTTGCATTGCTTAAGTTTTAGAGGTGAAATGAAACTCAGAAAGGACGCCGCTCATAGTAGTTTAAGATTCAAAGTACCATCGAGAGCTAAGCCAAATAAGAAAAAGCAACAGGGACTAGGAGAAAATAAGAGAATAGGTCGGCTGCCAGCGTTAAAGGTCTTTTATGAGTACCATAAACAGTGAAAGGATGATCAAAGGAAGGATTTGGCAATTGGGGACCAGAAAGATCAATTTCAGCAGGCAGAGGGCATGGCTAAAGTATCTGTTTGTTCAAAAAGAGAATATGTAACGATGAAGGGGGAGTCTAGTAACTTTAGTCAAAATATATAAAAAGATCTATTTAAAAGTAAGCAGTTCTCAAAAAAGAACAGTTGCATAATCCAGATGGGATGCCTCCTAAATTATTGATTGAGATATAGGTGGAAATTGCAGGTGCTGTGGCACACTCCTAGAGGATTTAGCATATTGTTTAAGGTAGGATAAACCTACAATTATGGCCTAATTAGATTAACATCAAAAGAAGCTTTTTAACAACAATAATCTGGACAAAATTAATTGATGTTTGGATAAATATGGAGTAATAATTTGAAGTGTGGGCTTGTTGAAGGCAGATTATGTTTGACTTATTTGTCATGTTCTTTAAGAGACTGTGTGTTGTGATGATTAATGATTGTGTGTGTGTTAAGAAGTTTTTAACAAAGTACCTTATAACTAAATTTAGGAGAATTTGGCATAATGGATATAAACTTGGCGAAGTGAAGAAAGTAAATGATAGTGGTGAATGGCGTAAAAGCAAAGCTGGAAATACTCTGCCAATCCTGCAGTATCTTTGCAGAGAGAAAAAACTATTAATGTTTCATGTCACTGACTTTTCCTCAGTAAAGGTAAATGGCTGTACACATTAGAATCACTGATTTTTGCTATTGATTGACCTAGATTTCGTATAGCAGATGTAATTTTTCAGGCTTGTGTGTTGCACAGAGCTTGGAAATGTATTAAATAATGAGGTTAATAACAAGATGTCAAGATGACATAAAGTGACTGAAATGGTTGATGACTTTTTTAATTAAAGGAGTTTTAAAATGATACATTTTAGGAGGAATGAGGAGAGGTCAGATGAACTAAAATGTGCACATTTTAAAGGCAATGTAGGAACATAAATTGTCGAGGGTTGCAGGACAAGATGTGACGGCTTTATTAAAGGTGAGTTGTGATCTGGAATGTTCTCTGAAGCGATAATGAAAGCAGAATTGTAACATTCAAAAATTGGATAAATAGTTGAAGGAAATTAATTGCAAGGCGTGAGAGATTAATTGAACAGTTAGACCAAGGAGCTGTCACTGACCTGATTCAATCATTATGTAATCTGTGGTCTGTGAACAGCTTTTGAGTGAATTTAATTAGTGCTTAGCTTTTCCTAAGTATATAAATTACAGTTTGAATAAGAGAAACATATCTTAGAATTAATTTTTAGTGGAGTTTCTTCAAAGTTTAAAATGTAAATAATTTTTGGCATTTGTGTCGATAAATACAGTGCAACTCATTTGTAATTATTTCTACTTTTTTGTGAAATTTATTTTGTGGCATTTGTCCTAACAATGCAATTTTGTCTGTAGTTACAACCAGTTCCTAACAGTCATATTGTAAGAGTTGAGACAATGGTGATGAGCTGGCATTGCCAGCAAAAAAATGCTCATTATGGAACTTCAGCTGAAGTTGTACAGTAGCAGTTAATTGGAACTGTTTGTTTTTTTCTGGATCATGTGCTATTGTTTAATTAGCTATTTGGATGACTATATTTATTTAATTGTGACTGTTGTAGTAATGTTCTATTAGACATGTGGTAATCCAGGGCCTGAATTTAAGATCAAGTTTTGAGCTATGGAAAATGGTTGAGTGGAATCACTACTACGTTCTTCATTCTGTGATCATGGGGCATGATAATGATTCCCTTTGAGCATGAAATTATTCGAATTCAGTCTCTGAAATAATTATCTATAATCACATGTTAATTTCATGAATGAACTGAGATTCCTTCATTTAATTAAACTTTACTGGAGGGTATGTTCTTTAAAAAAATCATAATGTGAGAATTTTGAAATCATAATGGCTGAGAATTTCTGTCGGACGTTTAGAAAGACATTTCTGACATGACCTGAGAATTATGTGTACATGAGTGAATTGAGAAATTTAACATGTACTAGTGAATTCTCCTGTAACTTCAACATCAATAGCGATTTTTCTCCGTATATCTGAGGGTTGGTTGACTCAGATAGCCAGCATATGATGCAGAATAACACAGATGGCACACATTCAATCTCAATGCCTTCTGTCATCATTCATTGAGACCGTCCCTCCTTGTCTTGCCCCATAATTGAAGAGCGGTACTCATAGTTATATAATTAATAACCCTTCTAATGGAGGTAGATGCAAATGGTTCATTGTGGACTATGGCTAATCTTGTTACTTAGGTATTATGAGAATCTCAAGATGGTGAAGCTAGATTGGTTGAATTATGCAACTAGAGTTGTGACTGTAATGGGAGAGCCCTATCCATTCATCACTTCGAGACATGACAGATTGATAACACCAAAACTCTCAGCATACAGTATTTAAGTTTTTTTGTGAGCAGTGCAATGTTTTCAGATCATAAGGAGTCAATTTTCTGTCAAGTTTGTAGAACTAACTGCACATATATACATTTTGTAATGCACTTTGACATTTCTCATAGCATTGATACTTCAAAATCAATCCAACAACTTGTGTTTACATGCCACCAAAATGAAGTACTTTGAAGGGTTGTCATTGTTGTAATGTAGGAAATCATTAGAGTCCCGATAATGTGGAATAAGCCATTTGGCCCATCAAGTCCATGCCCACCCCTCCTACCTGAACTCTGTAATCTTGTATTTCCCATGGCCAATCCACTAAGCCTTGACACTATAGGAAGTTTAACATGGCCAATCCACTTAACCATGGAAATATAACATCTGATTTTTAAGGTTCCACAAAAAAAACAATAAAATCCAATGATGTGTTGCAGGTTTCATTGAGAGATAAATGTAGATTGCAACTCGAAGAGCTTTGCAATTTTTCTTCTATTCGTGTTTATGTATATTTATATCCACTTGAAAGGGTAAAGGCCATCAATTTGACATTGCATCTATAATTTGGCACATCAACAGTAACGCATTGCCTCAGAAATATGCTAAAGTGTTAGTGCTGCTCCATGGCTGACAACTGACTTTAGCTTATTTGTTTCTTAAATAAAAAGCTCTTGGTGAAAGAACATGTTCGTACAGTTGTGATGTTTACAGCAGAGTCAGCAACTTGATTGTGAATGCTGAATTTCAAGTAATTTTGTAGGGTACATTTTCTGTGTTTAATTAGAATGAATTCACTTTATATTTCAATGGAAATTATTTCCCCTTCTTTGTATTACAATGCTTGTTCTGCATCCTGATTATCATTTCATAGATGTTGTGCTAGTTATTCTATTGATTTTTTTTAGTTTGTATTTAAATCATCAAGGAGGTATAGAGATACTTGCCTTTTAGGCAAGGCATTGAATGCAAGAAGGAAGCTTCGATGAACCTATATAAGACATTAGTTAGACCACAGCTGGAAGATTGTATGGAGGTCTGGTTGCCATCCTATAGGAAGGATGTAATTGAACTAGAGAGGGTGCAGAAAAGATTCACCAAGATGTTGTCTGCGTACAGGTGTTTCAGTTTTGAGACCGGGATTATTTTCCTGAGGGGGGGACCTGGTTGGGGTGTACAAAGTTATGAGGGGTGTAAATAGCTCGATAGGAAAAAAACCTTTTTCCCTTCGTAGAGAGATCAGAAAATGAGGGTGTAGCTTTTAAGTAAAGGACATGATTGGGAGGTGCCAGTGTTGGACTGACGTTACTAGTGAGAGACATGCACGCACACTCTCATATACACCCCTCCGTAGGCGTGCACACGCAAGTTTGTGGGTTGAATTCGTACTTGCAGAATTACATTTTCATTTTGCTCAAAACTACTTTAATCTATGTAAGATTCTGTAAATTCCTTTTTTAGATTAGAATCAGGCTGAACATTGGGACACAGCCTCACACAGGGTACCTAATACCTTCAATGCATTATCTGGGCCAACATGGCACCTGTTATTAAAGTTCACCTGAGAATGTAACTTTAAGAAAGTTTTGGAATTTACATATGAAAGAACTGAAACCAGCATGCCCAATCAGGTGGTTGTGGAATACTACAACTGCCTAATGAAGGAGCAGCGCTCCAAAAGCTAGTGTTTCCAAATAAACCTGTTGGACTGTAAGCTGGTGTTGTGATTTTTAACTTTTGGATTACATGATGGCTACAAGGCTAAGGGCCAAGTACTGGAAAACTGGAATAGAGTAGATAGTTGTTTGATACCTGATGAGAGCATAATACCACAAAGAGTCTCCTTCTTTGTGTATATTCTATTAATATTTAAAAGCTTTCAGCACAGTGGTACTTTATTTCTAGGATTTCTACTGATAGTTATTCTTTCAACAAAGATTTTAATAGAATTAAAACCTCATGCTATGAAAAGCCACATAAGACATTCCATGTGCAAAAGCAGTCCAATGATTGTATTAGAAATTGTCAATTTTGCTTTGTGACTTGTTTATATTCTTAGAATTTGCAACTCTGGTAGAAAGTTGTTTTTTTCCTTCCCTGATTTGAAAAGACGGGTTTATATTTGATGAGTGCCATTGAAGTCTGCCTGTTGTAATTTCAGTATCTATCATTGACTAAAGCAGCTTTCTCACCCAGAAGTCTTGTTCATGATTCAAGTTTCATAGACTAATGAGCAGTTATCATGTTGCTATGTTCGAGTCGTGACATATCCAATGGAGTTAGATTGTGTAGAAAGCTGATAGATTTAGATTGTTATCATCACTTCTTATATACAGCATGCGTGGTCTTTAAACCTACAGTATCACTCATCAATCAGCTGTTCGTCTACCACCTTATTTATAGCCTAGTCCTTTTTTTTAGAAGTCCTGTCTGAAATATTGAGGTTATCCAGAAAGGGTACAAAACAAATTTCTAAGTATAGGATGATTTGAGTTATGAGGAAACTTTGGCTGATTGGAAATGGTCAAGAGCCACTTTTTCAGGATCTTCTCCCACAATTGCTATTGAGGACATGATTTATGTGATGAGTCCCATTTTAGAGCAGCATCTCTGTTATGTAACCATCTTGCCAATCTGTCCAGCAATGAAGGAAATGGTTTGATACAAAAGAGTGTAACAATCTGCTACCGTATTGAGGCGCAGTACTCTGATTCAGATTTGTAGTTCAGTCGTGGATCAAGCTTTTTTCCAAAAACAACCTCTGTACCCATTTGCAACATTAGAAGAGCAAGGCAACAAAAGTCAGCTAAGCAGTGAGCGAGTGCCAATTGTCCTGTGTCTCAGTGGAACAATTTTTTTTTCTACCATGAACTGGATTGTGTAAAGGAAGCCTGAAAAGTATGAAGGAAATATCACTGAAGGTTGTAGAAAGGATTATACATGCATGAAAGGCTGTTATTGTAATAAATTTAAGGTTTTCCTTAAAGGATGTGCAAAAATAGTAATAAAAAGTGTTCCATACCTCCCATGGCTGTCAAATGTCTGAAGGTTATCATATGTGTTTCCAAGTTTCAGAAAATTTCGCCTTTTTGTTTCCATTAACCTGATAGCGTTTCTGAAAATGATTTAAACCTAGGTTAAAAATCACACAACACCAGGTTATAGTCCAACAGGTTTATTTGGAAGCACTACCTTTCGAGGCGCTACCTCTTCATCAGGTTGACAATCACCTGATGAAGAGGCAGTGCCTCGAAAGGTTGTGCTTCCAAGTAGACCTGCTGGACTATATCCTGGTGTTGTGTGATTTTTAACTTTTTCCATCCCAGTCCAACACTGGCACCTCCATATCATGATTTAAACACATGGAGTCTACATTTTTACCAGAGAGTAGCTTCTGCAGTTTGAGTTCTATAAAATAATTGTCCCGTCAGTTTTCCATTCTTAACCAATTGTCATCTCAATCACCACTCCCATGCTGTCCTTTCTCTGCCATCTTCCTCAATCCCTGTTAATCCAATTCCATCTCTCAAGGAAACTATTCTTCACAGAAACAATCTCTCATCCCCCTGTAATTTTGTTACACTCACCACCAACTGTTGGGAGCCAAACATATATCACACATTCCAGTCCTCTTACACCATGTGCTGCTGTGTGCTTGGCACCGCTGACCAAATAAATCCATCAACAGATCTGCTACTTAAACCAAAACAGTCCAGATAGATGCAAACTTTATAGTATTATAACAAATGCAATTAATGAGACAACCACCTTGTTTTTACCTACAAATTTTGTTAGTTTTCAGAGCTATGCTTAATTCACAGTTGATGCTTCTGTCTGTCTACTGAAACACTATTGCATTCCATTTTGCATCTGACGTGACAGCAACAGTAAACTATAAATGAAAATGGAAAATAAAGATAATGATTCACCAACATACCCTATTTCTGAAATATCCCTGGCTTTTAACATTAGAATCTTATCCATTTACATTGTTCGCAACAATTCCAAAAGCAACTGGGCTTACTCTAACTCTCACTGGTTGTTTGCTTCTTGGGTTTGGTTTGTTCTAATGTTACAAGGAAGCAGGACATCATTTGTCAGGATATTGTTCCTGAAGTAACTCTTCATTTATATGACTGAGCTGCTGCCGGTTACAACACTACAGCATTCCTTTTAATGTTAAAGGAGCATGACTCTATCTCTGGAAAGTGGGATGGTCATCTTGTTGAAATTTCTGTGCACAAAGTATATAAGGTATGTAACAGGATTCTGGAATTCCTTTAATAAAAGGCACCAAACCACCTTCTGCAAATAATTTATTGGTGTTATTCCTGGATGCACAGGTGTGGTTGTGGTACAGGCCTAATAATTCAAATTCTTCCACAGCAAATTGTGAAAATTAAATATGGCAACTTGTAGACAAATACCTGGAAAATAAAATTATACCTTTTGTTATGTCTTAAATATTAAACTAGTTTGCCGATGTACTTCAGGAAAGAGGATTTGACACCTTTTATCTTCTGTGATGTGATGCCAAGTATATACTACTAATTGGGTGTATTGTGGCAGAGTAGTAGTGTCCCTACCTCTGAGCCAGAAGGTCTAGGATTAAGTTCCCCCCCCCACTCCCCGTGGCATGTCATAACATGTCTTAAGTTGATTTAGAAATATCAAGGTGATATTTATGCAGGACTATTGTGGTGCAGTGCTAGTGTCCCTGCCTCTGGGCTAAGAGGCACAGGTCCAAGTTCTGCCTGCTCCAAAGTTGTGTAGTAATGTCTATGAACAGATTGGTTAGATAATGAAATATACTATTAATTTGACCATTAATGCCTTTGTGTCCCTCTGCTATCATCTCAAGATAAATAGGAATAGGTGAGCAAAAAGGATGGCTTTGCCTTTGTTTCCCATGCCCCACAAATAAATATATATTTACAAATGAATTGACCCAGAGCTTTGTCAGGAGTACTTCTGACCAGACTCAGTTTTTTTTCATGTAAAATTTGAGAAGTTTGGAATATTACAAATGCCTTTAGCGGATCAGAGATGTTGTAAGTGGCTTTGAAGTTCACATGATGTCATGGAGATGTGCATCTCAGATTAAATTACTAAGAATGTGGAGTAGGTCGTCTTGAAATAGAAATGTATGACAGCTAATTCGCATCCAGAACATGAGGTTTCTTTTATTATTTTAATTTATTTTAGCAATAAATTGAGAAGCAGATCTCTATGATCTTTCAAAATAGGAACAGGTGACTTGGAAAGTTACGATTAAGTGAAACTAAAATTTAAAGGGAAGGAAGGGTTGAAAGTGGACTTTCTACAAATGTAGACTTGTAAATGTATTTTTATTTGTCTAGGAGCCATTTCACTGTGGGTAACATCTGATGGATACTCATGCATAGGTTGTTACTTAGTCCAAAATAGTTCATAAATGTGACTAAAGTCCTCAGCCAGAGATGATGATGCTTGTGAAGTTCTCAGGCTTACCATATTTTCTAATCAACCTTTTTCAGAAGTATTCTTTCACACCCCTGGAACAGGTGGGTCTTGAACTTGAGCCTCCCGGTGTAGAAGTACATTGCACCATTGAGAGTTGTATGAATTTGGGCTATTCTAAGTTATTGATATTATTTAAATTATTAGTTTGGTAATGAAATAATTTGACTTTGTGGATTGAGTACAGAATGAGTTAGACAAGTTAACTTTTTTAAATTTTAGCTAATTGAAAGTTAATTGCAAATTGACTGAGGAATACAAGCTTTTGTGGACAACAAAAATGGGCAATGTAGACAAATACTGAATAAGTGGGATTGGGACGTTTTTGAATTACATGCTCAACTCTACTCATTGTTTGAAACAATGATTATCAGGCAAATTGGAGTTATTTAAATGTATTGGACAGGCAAGTAAAGGAAATAAACTTGCAAAGTGACAAGAAAGACCAGTGGCATAGCATTGAGCTAGATTGACAAAGAGCTGGCATCGGCTCAGTGGACCCAGTGGTCGCCGCCTCTGCCACTATGTCTCTGCAGCTGTGGTATTGGACTTAATAAGGTCAGGCATTATGTAGAAAGTTGGGAAAGCGCATTTAAACCCTGATGGTAATCTTGTAAATTTAAATAGGTTCCAGACATGGTATGGCAGTATTAAATTGAAAATCCGAGCCTGGCCAATGAATACTGGGAACAGAGTTATTTAATCTTTGCAGCAGTAAAATATTTTAGCAGAAGGAATTTTAACTTATCTTGAAATAATGAATTAGATGATGGCAAAGCCAATGAGTCCATTATTATTTAATGTAAGTAGAAGTGGTGAGAAAAGTGGTTTAAAAATACAGAAAATTGCAATCACCGTTGATAGTGAGAATTCAGCTGTAATAATGATCTTTCGACCATTTTTGGTAAAGTACTGGTTGAACTGTGCAAAAGTTTCAGAAAAACAAAAGGTACAGTTAATAGTATGTCACCTGTGGAGTTTACATCTCTTGCACTATTTGGTGGTCCCTGTGACTTTGCAATGTGACAAGTTCCCAGGCAAATCTCTGCCTATAATTTGCACTAGTCATGAAATTCATTTTTCATACTATTTTTCCTATTATGTGAGTATCTTTCAAAAAATGTCCCAAATGATGTAAAGTAATATTTTTGTAAGTTGTTTACTGGCTTCATTTTGGGGTACATTTATGACCACATTCTCAGGTTTCTGTTGCATATCGATGTGAAATGGATCTAGACTTTTGGAAGTTAGATCCCAGTTGGTTCTAAAGCATCCTAAAGCAAAAAGGTGCATAACTATGCTCGGAAGGAATTTGGGTTTACACACAATGTACTTCAATATTTGTTCAAAGATGCACCTACTTGCCCTTTTTAAAATAGTCTCTCCTGTCCTTTTAGTCCTAAGTTGGAGATTAGACATTTGGATGGGCATTTACAGAAATGATGCATCTCTGGTTAAAATGTGACCAGGACATCAGGCAGTTGGTAGAATAATTCCAATACGTGTAGCAATCCAGAGTCTGAGACTAGTTTAACTGTAGCCTGATCTTTACCGATGGCCTTTGCATGATGCCACTCATTTCTTGCAAGTTATCTGGTTAGACCAACAACTATCAGTTTTATAAATTCTGACCTCGTACACAGAAAATAATTTCCCAGTGTTATTTGTCTATGCTCTTACATTCATCTTGTTCTCCCCATACACATACTGGTAACAGAGCAAGAATATATGCTTAGAGTCAAAGAGTATGGTGCTGGAAAAGCACAGCAGATCAGGCAGTATTCAGTGAGCAGGAGAGTCAACGTTTTGGGCATAAGCTTTTCATCAAGAATGTGGAGGGGAAAGGGGCTGAGAGATAAATGGGGTGGGGCTGGGGGGGGGGAAGATAGGTGGGAAGGCAATACGTGGATGCAGGTGGGAGCTAATTATAGTTGGTGGAGCGGAGAGGTGAGAAGGAAGATGGACAGGTCAAAAGGGTGGTGCCAAGCTGAATGAAAAATGCCTCCTCTTCCACCTTGGGACCCTCCAACCACACAGCATCAATATTGACTTCACCAGTTTCCAAATCTCCCCTCCCCCACACCTCATCCCACATCCAACCCTCATACAGAACAACCTTGGTTATCCAAACATCAATTATCTGAGCAAGATCTCAAGGTTCCATAAATGCATCCTTTATGATCAGATCGGTTATTCGAACAAAATACTCACCGCCCATCTCATTCGGATAATCGAAGTTGTTCTGTACTCTGTACTGCCCTTCATCTTTCTTCCCATCTGTCTGCTGCACCGTCCCACTGACCTATTGCAATTATCTCCCACCTG
The DNA here is from genome assembly GCF_020745735.1 of Hemiscyllium ocellatum. Taxonomy (NCBI): domain Eukaryota; kingdom Metazoa; phylum Chordata; class Chondrichthyes; order Orectolobiformes; family Hemiscylliidae; genus Hemiscyllium; species Hemiscyllium ocellatum. The sequence goes on from NC_083408.1 coordinate 44,461,471, forward strand.
CATCCACTTGTCGCCTCCCACCTACCTTTGCCCCTGCCCCAGTCCCATCACCCCATTGATCTCTCAGCCCTCTTCTCCACATTCCTGACAAAGGGTTTATGCCGAAAATGTCAACATTCCTGCACCTCAGATGTTGCCTGACTTGCTGTGCTTTTCAGGTGCCACACTTTTCAACTGACTCTCCAGTACCTACAGTCCTCAATTTCTCTAAGGATATATGCTTGTAAAGTCAGTCCTGATATAAAGCAGTAGTTCCATTCTTGTGCTATCGCGTGTTATAAGAAAATCTCTCAATAGCTGCATCGTTTAAATTAATGAGGCCAGAATCAGGTTATAGCCAATAGAGGTAAGGAAAGTTAGCATTTGATTTAGCCATAGCTTCATGAGAATCTGATGGCCTCTTCCTTGTTTCATAGATGATCTTAGGCTTTCTCAGTTTCTCACAACCCCTTTTAACCTAACCAAATAATTCTGATCTGAAAAGTTTAAACTAAACTCCTTATGCTGAGATGCCTCTTTCTTAGTTAAACTCCTACTTTTTTTGGAAATAACATTTCACTCACCTAGCTTCAGCCAAGACTCTGTAAACTGTCTAGCAGAAACCCAAAAGATTTAATTTCAAGTTATGGGGTTTACCCCTGTCTGAAAAAAAAATTCCAGAATCTGTGACTGAAAGTCTGTTGTGCTACTCTGTTCACTTGTAAACCTTCACAATGTAAATGAAACTCCATTGATCTTCAGGAAAACTCTCTGATACTGAGTTTTAAGCAAAATCATCTTGGCTACATAAATACTTATGATAATCATTAAACCCCCTCAGACTCACTGAAGTCAACATATCACTAGTTAAAAATCCAAACTCTAAATAAATGAAATAAATATACATAAATCCCACATTTAATATCACAAGCAATAGTAGTTCCTTGATTGGTTTTGATGTAGTGCCTTTTGCATACTCCATTATTCTTGTGCAATAAAAATATGCAAGTAGAAGGGCTCAATCTTGGGACACTCCTTGTTGTTCATTTGGATTGTTCCAATTTGTCACGTGAAAATTTCCAGAAGGCATTTGCCAAAGATCACATATGAAGCTTGTGCAAAGTAGGAGCTCATGCTGGTTTGGGTAATACATTAGCCTGGATAGAAGACTGGCTGGCAGAAAACAGAATATGCAAAATCGGTCGTTTTTCCCTTTTTGTCAGGCTGTGACATGTACAGTCCTGTAGGGGTCTGTGCTGGGGTTTCAGATTTGTGCAATTTACATCAAATTTTGTGCTACCTGCAAATTTAGCAACTGTTTTTGCTGCCCTTATCTACATCATTGATGTGACAACTTGGGTTAGGAAGGTGGAAAGCCTCGCTAATTTTTAAATATAAATGCAGCTGCCAATTTTTGATCAACAAATTCCCACAAACAGCAAGTAAGCGCAACTGTGTATTTTTTTTTGCCTTGATCGACAGTACTAGGAATAACTCCATTGTCCTCAGTGTCATGGGATCCTAAACATCCACTCGGGCAGATGAAGCCTCGTTTAACATCTCATCTGAAAGATGGCACCTCTGTGACAGTTCTATCTCATAGTTCACCAAAGTGTGTGTGAGCTCTAGAGAGAGACTTGAGCATGGATCCTTGACATTCAGCGGTTGGTGTGCTAGTAACTGAGCCGGAGCTAACATGATTGACACGAATTCCAAAAAAGAATTCATCAAATACTTCAGTTGCTTCCACAATGTAGTGATTCTATGATTAGCTTAAAGTTAGTGAGAAGTCAGTCATATTGCCAATTTATTATGTTTATTTTGATTAATATCTTAAATGCCTTTTTGTCAAGGCAGTCTGTCAATCCTCGCGAATGATTGCTTTACAATTGAAGGTATTTAATTATTCACACTTGGAAGTTTAATGATTATCACAACCTTTTATAAGGATTGTCTTTGTCTTAATCCAGTGTTGTTAAAGTCCTAGTGATCAGAGGTTCAATTGTGAAAGATAATTTTGAGATTTCAGGTATCATCTGATTTTAAAAATAGATTAGGGTGGAACTTTCTGCTGATGAGTTCATACAATCCAACCTGTTGAATCATAATTTGTAGAGATGATATGACACTTAAAAGCATATCAACCTGTTTGTGAATGTTAATAATCTTAATGATGGTTCAGAATGGAAATTTGAATTTTCAGTTTTTCTTATGTAGCAATATTTGACGTGGCCACATGTTTGTTGAAACCAAACTGCAGTTATTATACTTGATGTACTCTTTTTGATGTCAAAATTATTGCTTGTAATGTGAAGCATGCAGCATTATGTCATGTGAAGAAGGAGATCTCTTTGTGAGGACAAAGCTTGCACAATAAATAGTTCATTTTTACAAGATTACATTTTTTTCTGTTGTTAAAGGAAAATATAAAATAATTATGCTTCATTCTCCAAGATTAATCATCTTTACCCTGCAAGTGCAACAGAAGTAGGATGATCCCTTTTGTTATCCTTGAATTACTGTTGTTCCTATGATTGTAGCACTCCCAACTTGTCACTTGTTTATCCCAAACTTGCAAATGGGTCCCCACAGTGTGGGAACTGAAGTAAAAAATTCTTGTCAGTTTATGGCCATTTACTTAGGTGGTGGTGTGTTGGCTGAAATAGTAAGAGTTGAATATATAATCTGGGCTGATCCTTCAGGCCACTACTGAGGGACTACTTCATTGTTTAGAAGATGATCTTCTGCATGAGATACCAAATGAAGACCATATCTGATTGTTCAGACACAATTAAAATTCCTTTGCACTCTTCTGCAGAAGATCAAGAAGCCCTTCTGCTATTCTGAACAACCCTCATCCCCTTAATCAACACCACAAACCAATTAATTGCCCATTAATCTTATTGATTGTGATCAAATTGTTCATTATATTTTTCAAAGCAATAATGACCAGGTTTGAAAAGTGAAATGCTTTGTGAAAACCTGAGGCTGTAAGAAAAAGTTAAATGAAAGTGTTTATGTAAGGGTTTACTGTGTTACATCTCCTCTATCCAAAATTTCTCCCCTCATTCTGTTGTGTTGAAATGGTTGAAGGGCCAAGAGGATTGTCCCTTTTAGTTACAGATTAGGGATTGTGGCTGGAACTTCTTGGTTTTCATGACTTATACTACTGGAAAAGCTTCCTACCTTCATACATCAGAGAGAACCGTAACCCACAAGTGCACATACAATTTGTCAAATGTTGATGCCCTGTAGTATGACAACTGATTACATTTTTAAAAAAAAATAGAGCTACCGTTTGTAGCCTTGAAACACATTTTAGCTCCAAGAATTTGGACAGGCAATATTTCAGTTTTGACATTAGATTTTCCACATTATACTTGGATTTCCCACTTCCATTAAGTTTTTTTTGTGCTTAATTATTTTAGAATGTGTACAGTAGTGATGCGCTCACAAGTTGTTCATCCCCAGTAGAAATAAATATTTTGACAACCAAGGGGTTTGTTGGGCTATTCCAAAGAGCATTACACTGCAGTCATGTTCGTGAATAGAGTCAGAGTAGGAGGTTCTATTTCCTAAAAGACTGTCATTTGGATTTGGATAATTGGGCTGTTTTCAGAGTAATTTTTCTGATGTAAGCCAGAAGTTCACCTGCTTTATTGAATTTGGCTAACAACTTGACATGGGATTTGAACATGATTACTGGTCCATAGACATCATACCTGATTCCTGTATCACGAGCATTATCTTTAAAGATGTAAACATGCCAAAATTGTTCTCTGTTTTAATGTTGTTACTTTTAATGCTTAGTTTCTTACTATAAAGCTGATTCATATCTTTTCTACAGAATAGCACTGAAAGTAGCAAGTATATTGTTTGTACATGTCATACTTTTGATCTAAGCAGTCAATTTCAAAGTCAAACTTTGAGTTTTTTTTGCCAAAAAAAAAGTATGCATAATAAGTGTATCGAACTCCATATGAGCCATCTAAAATCTGTAAATTTATACTTGCTTAGCCTGGTAAGATCTCTGAAAAACTGAATTAAATTTTCACAGGCACTTGTTTGATATTGAATGTCTGCCCCAATTATTCCATTGTGTATGGAAGGAACCTTGCACTGTAAAGATTATATAAACCATATAAAAAGGATGAAAATGATGTCACAAAGATAGGAATGTATACTGTAAAGAGGGACATACAAAGTTTGCAGATGAATATAGCGGGCAGTTTCTAAACTGTATTTTGTAAGCAAAGAACAATTGGATGCAGAGACTGAAGAGTCCCAATGCACGAGTCACAAATGTTGATACATAGGTACAGAAAGAAATTAAGACAAATCAAATGCTATTCTTTGTGATGAGAGGAATTGAATATAAAGGTAAGAATTCAGTTATACGGGTTATTAGTGTGACCGTATCTATCGTTTTGGTCTTACCATTTAAGGAAAGATATAATTGTGTTGGAAACAATTCGGAGCAGGGTTACTACATTGATATGTAGAATGAGCAGGTTGTCTTGAGAGAAGGTTGGACAGACTGGACTTCTTTTCACTGGAGTTTAACTGATAAGTGAAGTTCCTGAATGATTTTGACAAGATAGATGTGAAAAGGATGTTCCCTCAGAATTAGGGGGAATATTTTAAAAATTAGGGATCTTCCTTTAGGAAAGAAATGAGGACTTTTTTTCCCCTGAGCGTTGTGCAACATTGGCACTCTGCCTCAGAGAAAGGTGAAGGCAAGATAATTTAAATTTTTGTTTGCAGCGGAGATAATTCTCTTGCGTAACAAGAATCTCAAGTCGTCAGGGAAGATGTGAATGTGGAATTTGAAGTGAAACAGATCAGCTATGATCTTTATAAATGGCAGAGGAGGCTTGATAGGCTGAATGGTTACTATTGCACCAAGCTCATATGCTAACAATGGACTGTGTTTTACTACTGCCACGATATGCCATGAATATTGACCTGACTTTACGCAAGTACAAATATTGCCTTTTATTTCATTTTTAAATGCTTTTTGGGAGGGAATGAAACACTAACCTTGCTCAAAAATGTAACTTAACTCACCTTCCACCATATGCCATGTGGACCTTAAGGAGTAGGCTATTGGAGGAAAATATGTTAACTTCCAAATAACTTCAGTGTCAAGAATTCCAAAATTTCAAAACGTTTAGAATTTGTCATACTAATTAATTTCCATTCAGTGGGGAGTGACGTTTAAGAAGAAAAATTAACTAACCACACCAATGTATCTGTAATGTGGAAGAAACATCAGTTATCCAAACAAGATCTTAAGGTCATGATGCATGGATAAGCTGTTATCTGAACATCCGATTATCCGATCATTCTATTATCCGAACAAAATGCTCCCCGCCTGTGTCATTCGGATAATCGGAGTTGCTGTGCATACTGATTTATACATTATCACTATATAAGCAGCCATTGTTAATAATAACATGGAAAAATTGGAACCAGTATTTTTTGTTTTAGCTTTTTTTATTTTTGTTCTCCCCTATTAATTGAGAAAGGAACAATATTAATCATTGCAGATAGTTCCTCGAATAAAGGTAATTGAAATTATAAGTTCAAGACTTAGTACTTCAGTTATGTAGAAACTCTTGAGGACTGATTTTTTTTTAAAATGAAATCTCCTGTTGGGATGTGTCTGGAAGTTTAAGTTAGAGGCAGACTTAATTATCAGGTCTTTGCCTGAATGCCATTGGTCTGCTCTTGGCTGTTTTCAACCGTATGAAACAGCTGGCTTTTTGGGAATAATGAAGTGTCTATCTGTCCGTTCGTCTTTACTGAAGGCCAATAAAGTTGATTGGGGTGTGCAGTTGGTGTAGATGAGTGGGGAATTGAAAGACTGAGGAGTTGGTGACGCTGGCTTATCTTTTGGCTGCACTTTTTCTCTTCATAATTTTGCAGGCTTTGCTTGATAGTATGCCAGCAGCAAGCACTCAACTCAGGAGTGAGTCAAAATTCTTTTGAGGTCTTGTATCATGGCAGCCTAGCTTATATTTATTAGTGCGATTCCAGATAGAGTCTGATGGCACTCTCAACCAGTACTGTTTAAATAGCAAACAGGGACAGAAATAAATTTGTCGTTCTAACTACTTGGTTCCTTTTCTGTGATCAGGCAAAGTTACAATTGCTTAGTTGTTTTGGATGATTGATTTGAAGTGAGCCATAAATTGTCAGTAGATTATAGTTGACCTAACCTCTTCAGGAATGTTTTTCAACATGGTCCTATATGTAACTGAATACAGCCTGTGTGTCTTGCTAATTTATACAAACAAGGGCTTGTGTTTTTTTTCACTTTGCCTATTAGTTAAGGATTGTTTTCTTTGAATTGAAGGGAAGATCCAGGGACTTGTTTTTTTTTCCTCTCTAACATTATAAGGCAAGGACCATTTTTGTGCTTTTCTTAAGAATAAAGGTGGAAAGTATAAGCACTGTGTTCCTGACTCAATATAGGTGATGTATTTACACAACATGGAATGTACATACTATACATTCTTATGTGAATACTGCTGAGGTCAGTAGAATGACATTCTGTCTGCATCATCATGTGATGCAACTTGTCAGAACTCATGCATTGTTGACATTGCTCACACTTATTTTTGAGGTGATAGTAAGTTTTTTTTAATATAAACAATCCTCTGCTAATGGTTCTGAACAGGTTAATGTCCATTCAACATTGGGGTCACATAATCTATTGATGATACACATCTTCCAAGGGTGAAGATTAAGTATTCTATTCCAGGCTTGTGGGCAGAGAAAATGTATCTGTACCAACTCCCTAAGGACCTAGAAATTATACCTGACCTGACCATGTTAAGGTTGGGGACCAAGTGTAGTATGTCAAAGTTTGCAGATGGCAGTAAGATAAATTCAAATTGTGCAGAGGACATTGAAAGTATGCAGAGGGATATAAATAGTTTGTGCATTGGCAAGGATCTGGCAGGTGAAGTACAATGTTGGTAAATGGAAGGTTATCCATTTTGGTAGGAATAACAGCAAATTGGACTATTACTTTAATGATGAAAAATTGTACCATGCTGCTGTGCACTGGGATCTGGGAGTCCTTATGCATGAATCATAAAAAGTTAGTTTGCAGGTGCAGCATGTAGTTAAGGCAAATGGAAGATTGTCCTACATCACTAGTGGGATGGACTTTAAAAACAGGGGTGTTATACTACAACTGTATAGGGTGCTGGTGAGGTCACACCTGGAGTACTGTGTTAAGTTTTGGTCTCCTTACCTGAGAAAGGATGTACTCACACTGGAGGGAGTGCAGGAGAGGTTCACTAGACTAATTCTGGTGTTGAGAGGGTTAGCTTATGAGGAGAGATTGAATAGACTGGAAATATCTGCATTGGAATTTAGAAGAACAGGGAGATATCTTATGGAAACCTGTAAAATTATGAAAGGAATAGATGAGATAGAAGCAGGGAGGTTGTTTCCACTGGCAGATGAAACTAGAACTAGGGGGCTTAGCGTCAAAATAAGGAGGAATAAATTTAGGACGCAGTTGAGGAGAACTCCGCCACCCAAAGGGTTGCAAATCTGTGGAATTCCATGCCCAGTGAAGTGGTTAAGGCTACCTCATTAAATGTTTTTAAGGCTAGGGTAGATATTTTAACAGTAAAGGAATTAGGGATTATGGTGAGCAAGTGAGTAAGTGGAGCTTAGGCCATGCCAGATGACCTATGTCTTATGTTCTCATGTAAATCTATATGTACTTAGCTATCTTTTCTAAGCAGATATGTACTAAGCCTTCTCATCTTGGAACTGTGTGCGACTGCAGACGAGGCATTCTCCACCATTAATTATTAGGCAGCCCCAATGCAAAGCACAGGCAGTGGAGGATTGGTAGTAGTGAACTACCTTGAACAACCCTTACCCAGTACCATGTACTCGTAGAATGTCTAGAGACTGGGATCTGGAATTGGTAATATGAAAGAGAAATAAAGAAACAGGATGGTTTGCATTTAGAAACCAAAACATAGTGTGGACCAAAACATGCATCCTGTTGTAAAATGAAAAGGTAGGGAGAGTAAGCTTGAAAGCTCAAATTCTTTTAAAGGAGATTTCTGCACCCTTAGGCCAGTGAAATTAGAGTCAGGATAGAAGTGTCAGAGAAGTTCAAATTCTGCCAGTTTCTTTTCCCTTCCCAAATTGTTAGTGACATCCTAGAGACTATTGCATTGCTGAAGGAATAAGATTCCTTTATAGATCAGTTTGGAGACCCTCTGACACAGTTGATTGCATTCTTGCCTCTGAGTCAGAAGCTCTGGGTTTGAATCCCACACCAGAGAAGGTATACACATCACAGCCAAACATGTTGATTATCAACTGCAAATTCCAACGCACCTCCGATGATAGGTGGTAATAGCAGGATAAAATGCTGATCCAGCATGTGATTGAACAACATTTTTGGAATATTGTGTGCAATTCTGGTCTCCTTTTGTAGGAAGGATGTTGTGAAACCTGAAAGGGTTCAGAAAAGACTCTCAAAGATGTTGCCAGAATTGAAGGGTTTGAGCTATAGGGAGAGGCTGAATAGGCTGGGGCTGTTTTCCCTGGAGCATCAGAGGCTGAGGGGTGGCCTTCTAGAAGTTTATGAAATCATAAGCATGTAAAGGGTAAATAGACAAGGTCTTGTCTGTTGGACTGGGGAGTCTAGAACTAGAGGGCATAAGTTTAGGGTGAGAAGGGAAAGATTTAAAGGGATCTAAGGGGCAACTTTTTCAGAGGGTGGTGAGTTTATGGAATGGGCTGCTAAAGAATGGTGGAGGCTTGTACAATTACAACATTATAAAAGGCATCTGGATGGCTATATGAATAGGAAGGGTTTAGAGGGATATGGGCCAAATGCTGGCAAATGAGACTAGATTAATTTAGGACATCTGGTCAGCATGGACGAGAAGGATCTGTTTCCGTGCTGTACATCTCAATGACTGTATAAAAGGTTTGGACCCTTCACTGTCATTATCTATGGATCCAGATTAACTGGAGCAGTGCAGAAAGCCTGAGATGGGGAGAATCTAACACCTGTCCATTTATTTCCTCATCATCCAATGCCCCAAATACACCACCTGGGTAGAGTAGCGTTTCACCTGCACTTCATTCAATATAGTCTACTGTATTTACTTCTCACAGTGTGGTCTTCTCTACATTGGGGATACTAAGTGCAGACTGGGTGACCACTTTGCAGAACACGTACATTCTGTTTGCAAAAATGACTGAGTTTTCAGTTTCCTGCCACCCAACACACTACCGTATACCCTTACCAGTGGGCAAGCTGGAAGAGCAGAACCTCATTTTCTGATTGGGAATTCTGCAGCCTTCATGACTTAATAATAGAGTTCAACATTTTTAGGTCTTGAGATGCCTTCAGCTATGTCCTTACTCCAGCCCCACACACCAGGCCTTGTTATCACATGGGTTGCTACACACACAACCCATTGTCAAGTGTTAATAGACTCACTTATTGTTATTTATTCTCCCTAGCTAACTCCCAACCCACTTCTTTGTCCAAGTGTTTTTCTTTTTTCTCTTTGGGCTCTATCCCACCTATTGTTTACCTCCTCCTTCCCTTCCCCCACCCCCCAATCCATCCATCCATCTATCCATCTTCTGCACAAATGTCAACCTTTTCCTCTCTGCCATCAGTGCTGAAGATGGGTCACTGGACCCTAAACATAATCCTGCTTTCTTTCAATTGATACTGCCAGACACACTGACTTTTCCCAGCAGTTTCTGTTTTTGAAATAAGTTTTCACAATGAAAAAAAAGAATGTTCTGTACTACTTATTTATGAAGATTTCTGCATTTACATTTCACCCACCAATGTGACCCTGCAACATTCTGCAATCGGTAATATGGCCAAGTTTTGCTTTTCATCTTCTCTTTTTTTCCTATTGAAATCAACTCAATTAACATTGGACCAGCAAACCTGTATCCTCTGTGATCTATGTAGCTTTACTCTTTGCTAAATTATGTTGAACCTCCAGGACAACCTAAAGTGAATATAATTTATAATATTGATGGTTTTAACATTCGATTTCAATTGTTATGAAATCCACTGATTGACATTTTACTTAATTAATTTAGTTTCAGTTTTAATGTTTTTTTTCTGTTGCACCATGACAGCTTATCCTAACTATTTTTCAGTTGTTTCATGTTTGTAGTGAGTCTACAATCATGCCTGTTGCTAAATTACTAAGTACTAGATATCTTGAAGGAACAAGATCAGTTAGTGGTCCTGAACTTAGAAAAAATACGTAAAGCATATGAGTAGGTCCAGGCTGTTAATACCTTCAAGTCTGCTGTACACTTTGTGGTACATGGCTTATCCTCTATTTTAATCCCATATTCCTACTCTCACCATTACTTCTTGACAACTTTGGTATCAGATTCTTTTCTGCTTCCTTAAAGGTATTCGGTCATTTGACCTCCACACCCTTTATGTGGTGGAGAATTCCACGCATTCTTTACCCTCTAAGTGAAGAAATTTCTCCTCCCCTCAATCCTTAATGGCCTGCCCTGTATCCTAGGACCATGGCCCTTATTCTAATCCCCTCAGCTCGGGAAAAAAATTGTCCCTGCATCTAGTCTCTCCAGTTCTGTCCAGATGTTATACATTTTCAGTTAGAACCCCTCTCATTCATTCTTCTAAACTTGACTTGAAATAACTGTTGGAGCAAACACATGTAATTTAAATGTTCAAGATGTTGATCTACAAATTGGAGAACTTTAAGTTTTCAATTATTTTAATATATTTTTGTGGCATGCTTCTATAAAGCTTTGCAATTGATTTAGACATCAGTGTTGAGTATGAGGTTGCTAGTAAAAGAACAGATTTAAATGCCAATGAGATATATGCCTCTGTTCTCTGCAGTTGTTAACATTCCAATAAAGAGTGGCGTCATGAGTTTCCATTGCTTTTTAAAGATGCTTGTTTGTAAATGGCACGGGCAAATCTGCACTTATTGAAATTCTCTAGTTGCCCTTTAGAAAAGTGGAGATGGGCCTCAGTCCATTGCTTCTATGTGATGATAAATTGCTCCTAAAATAGTGTTAGGGATTTCAAAATGTTGACCTCTTGACAATGGTGATATAAGTTGTCATTGGGGTTGTATGTCATTAAGGTGCATGAGGACTAATGGAATTTCCAAGCCCTTCATTCTTAGAGTCAGATCTTGCAGGGAAGAGAGATATTCTTAATACGTTAATACAGTATATATTGTAGATTTTGTATGCCGAGTCTGTAATTGCAATCTATGCCATCCAAAATTGCATTTATCTGTCTGATAATATTTCTGGATCATAGGAATATATAGAAATACACTGAATTATAACTGTTACCTCTAACATTTTTAGACAAGTTAGACATGTAAGAACAAAATTAAGGAACTGTGAATGCTGGAAATCTGAAAGAAAAACAAATAGCTAGAAAAGTTCAACAGATTTCCAGCAATTTCTGTTATCATTGTGTATGCCATATAAGAGATGTTTTGGATGAAGTTGTACGGTGTTTTTTTTTAAAGATATCAGTTTGCCTTTAACATTTTTTATTATTGATTTATATAATGGCTTTTGTTAGGTTGTTGTATCTTTTATAGCGATGTCAACACGGCTGGGGGAATTGAAGGGCATAAAATATTTTGCTACCCATTTAATGTTAGCAAGCTAAATGAAGTATCTCTTTTTTTAGGCAAGAATCCAACTTATTCTATAACTGTACAACTTATTTAGTCAGGATAGCGTTAAATGTACCAGGATCTCTTTTGTTAAAGATCTTCACCAGTCCTGTAATGCAGTATAATTCAATTGTTTGGCAAGTATCCTTTTGTAAAAGGCAACTTTGTCTTTCTGAGCTGCTGTTCCAATTAGTTTTCCTCTTTGTAGGAAATTGTTGTAAACAGTTGGTTGAATCATGCATTCTTCCCATTGATATTATTTTCTTTCATTTTTAAATAGAGTTTAAGCTATTTCTTTCTCTGAATGGGTTGCCTTGATAACTTTGTTTAGTGTAACGAAAAGAATGAACTTGAAGGAGGAGAAAAGAGAGTTTTTAAACCCAAGTATGCTTCTTCTGCAGTAATAGTTTATTTTACAGATTGGGAAGAGTAAGACCGTTGAGGCATTTGAAAACAGATGAGCATTTTAAAATAAAGTTGTTGCTTTATTGGGAGCCAGTTTAGCTCAACAAGCACATGAGTAATATGCCAGTGAGGGTTTAGTATGAATTGAGATACCCACAGAAGATCTTCTTGAACTCTACTTCTTACTTTGTTCCTACTTGAGCTTCAAATGTGCAGATGCCAAACTTGGAACTTTGATTAGTTGGAATACAAAGACCAAAAGTAGATTCCATTACAGATCCAAATGGATGAATTTTGATTAGTTTATATTTCCAGTTTGTAATTGGAACTGTTTTTACATAGGTTATACATTAGTTTAATACAGAGTTCAGGGATTTGAGTTCAGAGTTTTATATCAAGGAGATATCTAGACCCTAACTTTTACCTTATTCACAGGCAAGTGTAAAGTGGTGAGTTCTAGATGTGATTCAATTGGTCACACTATTAGGCTTTAAGCAAAACACTTTATTACAATACATTTACAATACAAACAAAATAAAGAAGAATTAGGACAATTAACTCTATTGGAAAAATTAATAGAATAATAAATTATTTAACTGCTAAACATCAATTGTTTCCATATAGTAACATTCCTTAAACACACCATGACAAAGGCAAATTCAGTGAAATGGATTGTCTTACGTGCAATGTATCTGTAGTATAGAAAGGAACACTGAGAAAATTCTGGTGAAGAAGACTCCAGTTTTTTTTATGGCAGAGAGAAAGATGTCAGTTTTCATAGCCACCTTCAAAACCCCACCAAATGAAAGCTAAACTAAACCCTGGTTCTTTGGAAGCCTGACACCACCCATAAATGCTGCTTCTATAGTTCTAACTTTTTCTCTTTTCTAAAATAAAACCAAGGGCCTCTTAGCCTCTTAAGCTGTTTACCTTATTGACTTGGAAAATAAAACAGCTCTACACTTGTCTCTCCCTCTTCTTTTTAAAAAAAAGATAGGGCACAATACACCTTTCAAAGCCATTGTATTGTCACAAGATGCAAGGTAACTTTGCAAAGGACAAAATTGAAATTACTTTAAATCCAATTTTAAGTATCGGCTTTTGCTTGCTGAAAGCTATTGACATTTGTTTTGGACCAGTTATCTGCAAGTTTTCTTAACAAATTGTGATCATAACAAGGCCTTGTCAAGGGTAATTTTTTGTTTTGGACTGTAATAAAATGTAATCTGTTGTCAAAAACTACATCTTAGACCTTGCAAAAATACCATGCAAGGACTATGACAAACAGGCAGAAAACTAGCCACCAGGATACATGAACACCAACTAACCACAAAAAGGCATGATCCTCTCTCACTAGTATCCTTACATACGGATGAGAAGGACACCACTTCGACTGGGGCAACACATCCATCCTAGGACAAGCCAAACAAAGACACGCATGAGAATTCCTAGAAGTGTGGCATTCCAACCGGAACTCCATCAACAAACACATCAAGTTAAACTCCATCTACCACCCTGACAAAAAGAACAGGAAGTGACTTCACCAGAGGAAATGACATCACCAACCCAAACACATGAATAGAAAGCAGGACTGATCAGCGGTGCTTTGCCTGAGGCCCACTGAAGATGTTACTTAGTAGGGTGACAAAACGTCTGGAAATGAACCTTCCAGCTCAATGAGCAAACCGACATCCAAAACCTCAACTGAGCTACAAATCTTCTTAAAACTTGCTGTTAGGCCTTTCATTGCACAAAAGAGTTCTGCAATATATGCTAGGATTCTGTTAGACAATCTTTCCTATTTTTCATCTAGGATGAATTTCACTATATTTAGAACAAAATTTTTTAAGTCTTGCACATGCTAGAGATCTGAAATAAAATATCAAGTACTGGAGAAACTCCAGTGTGGCAGCATCTGTGGAAAGCGAAAGAGTTCATGTTTTCAGTATAATGAATTATCTTGAAGAAGAGTCATTGCACTCAATTAGTTGGAATTGAAATTTTGGCCTGGATTTTCTTCTGCTGAGACAGCAGTTACTCCAGTTTAGATAGGATTTGTGCTTGAGGCTCCTGTCAAATCCCCATCATAAAGACTGAAGGAATTGCTCGGAAAATTGATGACTGTTAAGCAATTCTTCTACGGTTGGAGCCCTCTGAAGTCTCCATTTTAATAGAACTCAGTGAGTTGTGACAAAATTAGCTAACTTACAGAGGCAAAGTAAGACGACTAAACACATAGTGTGACTCCTAGATAACTACAGTCAATTCTTCTATAATGCGATGGTTACGTTATTGCACAACCTTATGAAATAGCATTTACAGTGTTGGCGCCAGCATGTTTTAAAAGTTTGTGCTGTAGAAACAGTATTCCCAATTCATCAATCGCATTACAGTGAATTTGCATTGACGAAACGCACGCTATAACAGAATGACCTGTATGCAAATTTACTCTAAACTTGCCTTGCCCCCCAATCTCCCCCTCCAAAACAAACATCACGTAAGGTCCACCCCCTTCTTTCACCACCAGATCTGAGCTCTTCTTGCCTCATTCCATATAGAGAAATGTTCACCCATTCCCCTGTTCCACATTTTGATTTCCCCATCCCTCCCACTCCAATGCTGGGCCCCTCTGCCTGCACACTTCACAGCTAACCCTCTCCCTGCCATCAGATCTGATTCCTCTTCCTACAGCCGCATCATTTACTTGACTTTCTTCACACCTTATTTCTGAAGGTGCCTAATCAGAACCTTCTCAAAGAAACATGGAACTCCCTTTTTGTTTTGTTTTTTTAAAAAAAAAGTGGGTATCTGCATGAGATTACCACTCCTTAGAAAATCTAGCCCATTAACTCTGGTTCTCTTTCTACAGATATTGCCAGATCTTCTGTGTTTCTTTAGTATCTGTTTTTTTTATTTTTAAAGGAGTGCACTTTAATACTGCGTCGTTCCATGAAAATCAGAACTGTTATGCTGTATGTCTGGACAAGTACACAAGCTAAAGTTTCTGATTATGGAGTGGAATGCCAATTATGTTCCATAAACCATCAAATGATAGTGTGCATGGATCCTGTCAATAACAGTACCCAACTCACTCACTCTGGTGCTGCCAACATTGCATTCAGGTAATTTTTCAGTAACCTAAGGTGCTCCTGATTTTTACCCTGGTTGTGGAAGATATTAGAACTATTTGAAACTCATCATTCTGGAAACTGAGTGTATTCAATGAGTGCAGTGGAAATAAAATAATTAAAGGACCTGATATTAGTATCTGCTTTGAAATGTAGTTCTCCTTCCTTTGACAGGATTCAATTTACTGAATTTTATGTCCTGAAAACTGCTTGGAACGTTGAAGAAAAATGTGATTATTGAAACAAACTTTTCATAGCAATTGATCCATTTAATAGGACTGTAGCAAGCATTAACTCCAACACCTAATTTTGCTATTATGATTTTGTATCTTTTATTAGGACTTCATTCGTTGTGAATTTCAGCTCTTGTGCACTTACATTATGGTAATATTTTCTGTGCAAAGCTTTGTCTTTTTAAGTAAAAATAGTAAAATGATGGGACAAGAGTACAAAGAATGTGTTGCAAACTTCAACTTGGAATAGTTTCCCTTCTTACAGACATTAGTGTTATCAGATTTACCATTCTCAAGATCTCTGAGCCACGACTAACTGTGCATTGGTTTGAAGTTTTCTCGAAGTGGCAAATGATGAGCTCGAATCATTACAGTTTTATTTATCCAATTACTTTGTATAGGATTTTTATAAAGGGAAATGCTGATATCAGACAGTCAAAACAGCACAGCACACTCTTCACAGTATGTGAACAAGGCAAACATCTGTTGAAGAATGATTATTGGACAGCAGAATCTTGAATCAGTAAATGGCAGTGAAAAGACTTAATTAAATGTCCAGTCAAATGTAGCGCTTGATATCTTATTAGAGGATGATGGGATTAAGCGTGACAAAAGCAGTTACCAAAACATGTTATTTTGCCAAAATCTCCCATTAATTAAAATCTATAGAAATAATACTTCTCATTTCTAGAAGCAAATTTTCAGAAAAATTGGAAAAGTGATTAACAGTTGGCCCAGCACCATTTTTTAAAAATTATATACAGTGGAATGGACAACCTTTCACATTGAGTTTCCTGGGTATTAATTAGGCATGGCAGCTTTGTTTATTTGATTGACAAATCTTTGTGAGTTGTCAGTACTGTATCAAGCTGATTCTACATCTAACTGCGCAGGTGCGTTTGCTGTCCATTTTGCATTATAATAAAAGTGAACCTCTTTTGCCTATCAGCCCAATATATTGTCAAATAGAAATTGTTTTGCAGTCATCTAGACAGTAATCTGGTGAATAGTTTTTCTCTGATTCAAGATGAGTAACTTTACATTTGAACTCTTTAGTTTTCCCCATTAACCTATCTATTATTTGTAACTTCTATCCATATTCTGTATGTTGTAATATATTGTCTAATTGGTAAGTAATAAAATTTAAATCAATAGTAAGAAACAAAGTAGGATCAAATGGTGTAGAATCTGTGGGTAGAATTGAGGAACTGCTAAGGTAAAAAAGACCATAGTAGGAGTCATGTATAGGCCTCCAAATAGTAATCAGGATAGTAATTACTAAATAGTAATCAGGCGCAATATACACCAGGAGATGGAAAAGATGTGTAGGAAAGGCAAAATTACAGTGATAATGGCGGGGGGATTTCAATATGCAGGTGGACTGGGAAAATCAGGTTGGTAGTGGATTGCAAGGAAGGGAATTTGTGGAATGTCTGCAAGATGGCTTTTTGCAACAGCTTGAGATAGAGCCCACTAGAACAGGCAATAGTGGATTTGGTGTTGTGCAACGAGGCAGACCTGATAAGGGAGCTTAAGGTGAAGGAATCCTTAGGAGGCCATGATCATATTATGATCAAATTAACTCTGCAATTTGAGGGGGAGAAGATTAGAATTAGAGGTAACGGTATTGCAGAGGTGTGAGGAAGGAGCCAAGTAAAATTGACTAGGAGAGTAGCCTAGCAGGAAAGACCGTGGAACAACAATGGCAGGAGTTTCTGGGAGTAATTCGGGAGATACAGCAGAAATTCATACTGAGGAAAAAGAATTATGGTACAGGGAGGATGAGGCAACTATGACTGACTAAGAGACTCAGGGATGGCATAAAAGCAAAAGAGAAAGCATATAATGTGGTGAAGGGCAGTGGGAAACCAGAGGGTTTAGAAGCTCTCATAGACCAACAGAGGGTAACAAAAGAATAAATAAGGAGGGAGAAGATTAAATATGAGGGTTAGCTAGCCAGTAATATGCAGGAAGACTAAGAATTTCTTTAGATATATAAAGGGCAAAAGTGGACACTGGGCCGCTGAAAAAATGACGCTGGAGAAATAGTAGTGGGGAACAAGGGGAAATGGCTGAGGAACTGAACTTTGCATCAGTCTTCAGGGTGGACGGCACTAATAATATCCCAAAAATCAGAGTGAGGGGGCAGATCTGAGTATGGTAGTCATCACGGAGGAGAAGGTGCTAGAAAAACTGGCCTAAAAGTGGATAAATTACCTGGACCAGATAGATTACACCCAGGGTTGTAAGGATGATAGCTGAAGAGATAGTGGAGGCGTTAGTGGTGATCTTTCAGGAATTGTTAGAAACAGGGAGGATCCCAGAGGACTGGAAAATCGCTAACATGACATCCCTGTTTAAAAAGGGGTAAGGCCAATGATGGAAAATTACAGACTGATCAGCTTAACCTTGATCTGGGCAAGATCCTGGAATCCATTGTGAAGGAAGAGATTTCTAAATACTCGGAAGCGTACGGTGAAATAGAGCAAAGTCAGCATGATTTCATCAAGGGGAAGTCATGCCTGACAAATCTAGAATTCTTTGAGGAAGTAATGAGCAGGTTAGACCAAGGACAGCCAATGGATGTTAGCTATCTGGACTTTGTCAAAGTGCCACACAGGAGGTTGTTGAGTGCAATAAGGGCCTGTGGTGTTAGAGGCAAGGTGCTAGCATGGATAGGAGCTTGGCTGTCTGGCAGAAAGCAGAGAGTGGGGATAAAAGGGTCATTCTCAGGATGGCAACCAGTGACAAGTGGTGTTCCACAAGGCTGTTGGGACCATAACTTTTCACTTTATACATTAACAATCTGATAAAGGAACTGAGGACATTCTGGCTAAGTTTGCAGAGGTAGCATTGAGGAGGTGGAGAGGTTGCAGAAAGATTTGGGCAAGTTAGGAGAGAGGGCAAAGAAGTGGCAGATTGAAAACCATGTGAGAAAGTGTGAAGTCATGCACTTTGGTAGGAAGAACAGTGGCAAAGACTATTTTCTATATGGGGAGAAAAATCAGAAGTCTGAAGTGCAATGAGACTTGGAAGTTCTAGTCCGGGATTGTTGTAAGGTAAACTTGCAGGTTGAGTCAGTAGTTAGGAAGGAAAATGCAAGGATGGCTTTTATTTTAAGAGGACTTGAACATAAAAGCAGGGATGTACTTCTGGGGCTCTAAGGCTCTGGTCAGACTACATTTGGAGTATTGTGCGCAGTTTTGGGCCCCATATCTTGGAAAGAATGTACGAACCCTGAAGTGTGTTCAGAGGCGGTTCACAAGATGGTCCCAGGAATGCAAAGTTTAACACATGAGGAATGTTTGAGGACTCTGGGTCTATACTCGATGGAATTTAGAAAGGTTGGGGGAATCTAACTGAAATATACAGAATACTGAATATCTTGGGCAGATTAGATGGTGGGAAGATGTTTCCATTGGGAGGAGAGACTATGACTTAATGGCATAGCCTTAGAGTAAAGAGAAACCTTCTTAGAACAGATAAGAAGAAACCTCGAGCCAGAAATTAATGAATCTATGCAATTAATTGCCACAGAAGGTTGTGGAGGCTAGGTTATTGCCTATGTATAAGACTGAGATAGATTCATGAGTATCAAGGGATATGGGAGAAAGTGGGAGAATGGGATTGAGAAACTTATCAGCCATGGCAGAGTAGACTCAACGGGCTGAATGATCTAATTTCTGCTCCTATGCCTTACAGACTGAGGGTAACTTAGTATTGCCTATAAATCTGAACCTCTTATTCTTTTGTCCAAATTATGAATGCACAGAGGCAAAACTGAAGACGACTACTGTCGGAGTCAGCCATTCAGCCCATTAAACCTGCTCCATCATTCAATATGATTGTAGTGGAAGTGAATACTTAAAAACCTTCTACTTGCTCCATCCTTGTAATCTTGTATGGCATGAATAATTAGAAACATACTCAGACTCAGCCCCTGTAGTCTTCTGTGGTAGAGAATCCAAAAGTTTACATTCCTGAGTAAAATAGTTTCTCCTCTTGAACCAAACTGGCATTCCCCTTTTTTTTTATATTTTTAAATTTCAGTTTTACCGATCGGTTATGCATCATACGTGCATCTACCTTGTTAAGTATTTCGTAGGTTTGAATGAGATCACCTATCCTTGCTGAAGATCTAGGAAGTACAGGACCAGGATGTCCAATATCTTTTCATAGGTCAGTCCTGCCATCCCAGGGATAAGACAAATCACTAACAAACTGACAATCTGTGCTTGAACCAATTTATTCCTGCTCTGTTTGCTGTCTCCCAAGCAATTACTGACCATGTCACAAGGCCATCTTTCATTTCACGCACCCTGAGTTTTACAATTAAATCTTGTTATGAGTGACACTAATAAACCTGTATTCATTTCTGAGAAACTGGTGGTGGCTCTTCCTTGAACCACAGATTTTATGATGAGGATGCTATTCATTGATATGTTAGTATTATTGTTCAGTGAGGGTAAAGGGACTAACTATATGTATTGTCCAACTATAAGACTTGTGTGTAGCGTGGAAACTTCAGTAATTTGTTTCCATGATCTTGATATTCCTGTCCACGTTAGGTCCAAGTATTCTAGAGTTACAAGGCTGTTCAGAAGTAACTAGTATTGGAATGCCGTCAGTCTTTTTTAGAATTAGAATCCCTACAGTGTAGAAACAGGCACTTCAGCTCAACAAGTCCACACCGACCCTGCAAAGAGTAACACACGCAGACCCATTCCCAACCCTATATTTACCCCTGACTAATGCACCTAGCCGACACATCCCTGAACATTGGGCAATTTAGCATGGCCAATTCACCAACCTGCACATCTTTGGATTGTGGGAGGAAACCGGAGCACCCAGAGGAAACACATGCAGACACTGGGAGAATGTGCAAACTTCACACAAGACAGTTGCCCAAGACTAAAATCGAACACAAGTCCCTGGCACGGAGAGGCAGCAGTGCTAACCACTGAATTACTGTGCTGATGATAAGTTACTGAAAAATATAAGTTTGTGGCAGATGATGTAAGGCTTATCAAATACCAAAAGTATACTTCGAGCATCCGTTTTGGTTTACTTTGTGAGGAGAACCTGCAAAGATGTTTGTTTGTTTGGTTAAACTTTACCCTGTCAGTCAAAAGCAAATCAAGTTTTTCATGTTTCAAGCCCAAATTTTAATTGAGTTGATGCCCAAGAGTACAGTTTCCTGCAACATCAAATTCACTGCAAAAGAATTTCCACTTCATAGCAGAGCTCAGTTTGGCTGACTTAACTTCAAAGTAAAGTAGGTTGTACAGAGGTTGTGTAAAGAATGAGGCCTCCCACTAATGCAGTCTATGATTGCATAGAGTACTGATTACGATACCTGACATTGTGGTGAGAGGCCTATTTTTAGTATGCATTTGATACACTCTTTTGAACACTTGAAATTATAATAAGCTTGCTTAAAGGTAATGAGAATGTTGATGTCCCTGCCCTTTAAAAATTTTCAAACTTGACCATTGGGAAAGAAGGTTTGCCTATGAATATAAGTATATGTAAATACCACTCTTCATGTGCGCATATTCAGACTGAAGGGCCGCTTTAATTGAATTCATAAGCTGCTGCTGCCAGTGTTTGAGCAGCAGCTACAAGTAGTCCAATGTGTAATTCTGGCAAATTAATCACTGTTTATTCTTTTTCTTTTTCTCTTTCCCCTGTCTCTTCTCAATTTTCTTTCAATTTGGAAGATGCCAGATGAAATACTAGACACAGCAAAATGAAATTGTTTAGATACTGTATTTGCATCCTGTACTTACACCAGAACTGATCAGTCCATGTTTGCTGAGTTTGTCTTGGTATTGCTTCAAAGCTCATTAAAACTCTCATACTTAGTTTACACTACACCACTTTAGTTAGTGTAAACTCTAAACTATCTTAAACTAGAAATAATTTTTTGTATTTTTCTCCAACAGATTTATAGTATTGAAACTGTAAACTACCAATAACTACTTTCTAATATTCAGAATTAGTCTGTAACTTTTCCTATTTGAGCACTAAGTAGTTTTATAATACTCTTCAAAACCAACATTTTGAAAATTATTTTAACTTAAGATTTTTGTCATTTAAGTTTGCAGTGAAGTGATGTCCTGAACTTTAAATATTTTTGAAGCAGTTAGTATTTCCATGTGATGTGCCAGATACTCCCCCACCTCACACAAGACTTTTGAAGTAGAGGAAATAAGTCAAAGTTGTTAACCATCTATCAGAAGTATTAATCAAAGTTGTTTCGGAGTATGTCAGTGCATTTTCTCAGATTTCTGCTTGTTTAAATTAATCCAGAAGATGCATTGATCCATTCAAATTCAAGGAGTTATTAACTTTACTGTGACACAGAAGGAAAGCTTAATTTATTTTTGCCATGGTTCTAGAGCAGATATTATTTCAGGAAACCTTTTTCATTTAATTAATTGTGATCAGTCTTGTAAAATAAACAAAATATGTTGTCATCTTACTAAATTTTGCATCAGGATTTACTGTGGAAAAGGATATGGATGATGTAGATTGGAGGGAACTAGATGGTGACACTTGCAAAATGTCCAGATTACAGGGGAGGAAGTGCTGGATGTCTTGAAACGGTTAAAGGTGGATAAATCCCCAGGACCTGATCAGGTGTACCCGAGAACTCTGGGAAGTTAGAGAAGTGATTGGGCTTCTTGCTGAGATAGTTGTATCATTGATCATCACAGGTAAGGTGCTGGAAGACTGGAGATTGGCAAACGTGGTGCCACTGTTTTAGAAGGGAACTATAAACCGGTGAGCCTGACCTCGGTGGTGGGTAAGTTGTTGGAGGGAATCCTGAGGGGCAGGATGTACATGTATTTGGAAAGGCAAGGACTGATTCGGGATTGTCACCATGGCTTTGTGCGTTGGAAATCATGTCTCACAAACTTGATGGAGTTTTTTTTTGAAGAAGTAACAAAGAAGATTGTTGAGGGCAGAGCAGTAGATGTGATCTATATAGACTTCAGTAAGGTGTTTGACAAGGTTCCCCATGGGAGACTGATTAGCAAGGTTAGATCTCATGGAATACAGGAGAACTAGTCATTTGAATACAGAACTGACTCAAAGGCAGAAGACAGAGGGTGGTGGTGGATGGTTGTTTTTCAGACTGGAGGCTTGTGACCAGTGGAGTATCATAAGGATTGGTGCTGAGCCCTCTGTTTTTTGTCATTTACATAAATGATTTGGATGCGAGCATAAGAGGTACAGTTAGTAAGTTTGCAAATGACACCAAAATTGGAGGTGTAGTGGACAGCAAAGAGGGTAACTCCAGATTACAGCAGAATCTGAACCAGATGGGCCAATGGGCCGAGAAGTGGCAGATAGAGTTTATTTCAGAGAAATGCGAGGTGCTGTATTTTGGGAAAGCAAATCTCAGCAGGATTTATACACTTAATGGTAAGGTCCTAGGGAGTGTTGCTGAACAAAGAGACCTTGGCGTGCACGTTCATAGCTCCTTGAAAGTGGAGTTGCAGGTAGATAGGATAGTGAAGGTGTTTGGTATGTTTTTGTTTATTGGTCAGAGTATTGAGTACAGGAATTGGGAGGTCATGTTGCGGCTGTACAGAACATTGGTTAGGCCATTGTTGGAATATTGCATGCACTCCTGGTCTCCTTCCTATCAGAAAGATGTTGTGAAACTTGAATGGGTTCAGAAAAGATTTACAAGGATGTTGCCAGGGTTGGAGGATCTGAGCTACAGGGAGAGGCTGAACAGGCTGGGGCTGTTTTCCCTGGGCTGAGGGTAGACCTTATAGAGGTTTACAAAATTATGAGGAGCATGGATAGGATAAATAGACCAAGTCCTTTCCCTGGGGTAGGCGAGTCCAGAATTAGAAAAGGGGCAACTTTTTCATGCAGAGGGTGGTACGTGTATGGAATGAGCTGCCAGCAGATGTGGTGGAGGCTGGTACAATTGCACCATTTAAGAGGCATTTGGATGGGTATATGAATAGGAAGGGTTTGGAGGGATATGGGCCGGGTGCTGGCAGGTGGGAATAGGTTGGGTTGGGATATCTGGTCGGATTGGGTGGGTTGGACCGAAGGGTCTGTTTCCATGCTGTACATCTCTGACTCTATGACTAAATTGTTGTACTTTACAATGAGCTCTGCATGTGCTGCTGAAGGTGAGTTTGAAATTTTCATGCATTTTCTTCAAGGAAATCAAAAGTAATATGCAATCTCACATTTGGTCATTTTGCATTTTGATGTGTACTTCACAATTTCTTATCACTTACATAATTGCCATATGTCTTTTGTGTTTAGAGACGAAAGATTCATCAAAATGTACAAGTGTAGCATTTCAAAGCTATCTTTTTACTAAAACCCATTGTAGCTCGCTTTTGCATTTGGTAAAGAATTCCTGAGCATTTGGTGTGTGCTGGTAATCGTCTGAAGATTCAAATGAAGCTTCTTAGATAGATAGGATTGGGTAATGTTGGTTTACAACATTAAGCTTTTCCTGTGTTTGAATTCTGTCCGGATTAACTGAATGAACCTCTTGACCTTTCCCCATGCGCGCTTCATGTAGAATGTTGGGTGAATGTGGTCAGCAGAATATGTCCTTTACTAAGGCTGGGGTGTTATGAATTATTGAGAGTATAGATAAAGCTTTAAAGATTCACGTACAATCAAATGAAAGGACAATAAAATTTGTAACAAACCACTCGGTGCAGTAGATCGGAATATTTGCAAAGCATAATTATGAACATTTTGTTTTCATCTGAAGTGTGTATTTGAATAATTTACATGATGCAAGTATTGAATTTTTCATATTTGTATCCATTGTTTCCCTCCACTCATCTGTCTTGAACTGGTTAGTATTAATACAGCAAAATAGATCACTTAATCATAGATCAGTCAATTAGAGGGAGCTGATGGCCTGATGTATTTTTGTTGGACTCTTAATCCAGAGACCTAGATTCAATTCCCACCACTGATGGGAATTCAATTATGAATAAGACAACTTGCTAAAAATTGATTCTTTGAAAATGGAGTACATGTATTCTACAGCTCTGTTTACTGCTAAATGTAGTACATTACAGCCCAGTACAGGCCCTTCGGCCCTTGATGTTGTGCCGACTTGTGAAACTAATCTGATGCCCATCTAACCTACACAGTTCCATTATTATCCATATATAAGTGTGTATATATTTTGTATTATGTCCAATGACCATTTAAATGCCCTTAATGTCAGCAAGTCTACTACTGTTGCAGACGGGCCATTCCATGCCCCTACTATTCTGAGTAAAGAAACTACCCTGATATCTGTTCTAAATCTATCACCCCTCGATTTAAAGCTATGCCCCCTCATGCTAGCCTTCACCATCCAAGCAAAAAGGCTCTCACTGTCCACCCTATCTAACCCTCTGAGTATCTTGTATGTCTCGGTTTAAGTCACCTCTCGACCTTCTTTTCTCCAATGAAAAGCTGCTGATGAAAATAAAAAAAACAACTTTTTGAGGCGGCACGGTGGCTCAGTGGTTAGCATT
Source organism: Hemiscyllium ocellatum (assembly GCF_020745735.1). Classification (NCBI taxonomy): domain Eukaryota; kingdom Metazoa; phylum Chordata; class Chondrichthyes; order Orectolobiformes; family Hemiscylliidae; genus Hemiscyllium; species Hemiscyllium ocellatum. The sequence continues at coordinate 44,486,448 of NC_083408.1, forward strand.
GCTGCCTCACAGCACCAGGGTCCCAGGTTTGATTCCAGCCTCTGGCGACTGTGTGGAGTTTGCACATTCTCCCCGTGTCTGCGTAGGTTTCCTCCGGGTGCTCTGGTTTCCGGAGGTACATAAGTCCAGAGGAAAATGGGTCTGGGTGGGTTACTCTTTTGGAGGGTCGGTGTGGACTTATTCGGGCCGAAGGGCCTGTTTCCACACTGCAGGGAATCTAATCTAAGTAAGCCAAAAATGTGCACTTGCATAAACAAATCTAAATTTCTCAGTAATTTTCATTCTTCTCTTCAGTTTGTTGGCAAGGGCAAGTGTAACATCTCAATGTTTTGATAAGTAGTTCATTTCTTATACAACTTGGACATAGTGAGTTCTGCAGATGTTGGAAAGTCAAGAGTTGATGGAATGGTGCTGCCATTTTCGCCACCTGCAGTCTGACTCCACCACGAGAGAGAGATTATTATCTTCCCCACCTCTACCTGCTTTATGTAGGAACCATTGCCTTTGTGACTTCCTTGTTAGGTCCATGCTCCCCACCAACATCTCCTCCACACCTGGCACCTTTCCCTGTGGCCACAGGAGGTACAACACCTGCTGCCACATTCCTCCTCGCCCCCCCCCCCCCACACCTCTGTCCAAGGCCGCAAAGAATCATTCAGTCTGGTAGAGATTCACCTGTATTTCCTCTAACCTGATTTACTACATCCAGTACTCCCGATGTGGCCTCCTATACATTGGGGTTACAGAGCACAAACTCTGATCAGTTCATGTATCATCTCCAATTAATCCCACCTTCCAGTTGCCACTCATTTCAACTCTTTTTTTACCACCCCCCACCCCCACCCCCACCCCCACCCCACCCTGCTCTCCCCCCAATGACATGTCCATTCTGGGCTTCCTCTGCTATCAAAATAAGTCCAGATACAAATTGGAGGAAGAGCACCTCATCATATGCCTTGGGAGCTTATAATCTTATGGTCTCAACGTAGAATTCGCCACCTTCAAAACCCCCCACCTCATCCCAGTTCTAGCCCCACCTTCCCCGACCCAGACTGTCCATCTTGCTTCCCACCTATCTGTTCTACCCTTCCCACTGACAAATCACAATAACCTCCCTACAACTACCTATCACCATCCCACCTACCTTTCTCCCAATCCCACTCGTCCCCCCTCTATTTTTCAGCCCCTTTTTCCTTTCCCAATCTTGAAAGGGTCCTCCCCAAAATGTGGACACTCCTGTTCCTCTGCTGCTTGACCTGCTGTGCTTTTTTTCACCTCCACATTCATCAAATCATTTGTTATACAATCGATCACACAACACTTATTTTGGGAGAAGTATTTGGCTCGGTGTGTAAATATTCCAAATTAATCCTGCTCAGTTGTTTATGAACAGTTGCACATGTAAAAAGTTAAAGCATTTAATTTTAAGTCACTAGAATACATCTACCAAATAAATGTGATTTCATTTTTGACTTGGACATTTCAAATGCACAGTTAATATCTATTATTAATTTTTAAAAATAACTTGCATGTCTGCCTTGAGAGGACATCTATGACTACTGCAACAGATTTAAATTAGATTAATGGTGAAGACTCAAAGAAACATTTTGTATATTGTAAATGAATATTCTGTCAGTTGTCTGAACTTAGACATATATTTGAATGTCACTGATCATGCCTTATAACAGAATCATGTTGCTGAGTATTTCTACAGCTGTGGGGTCCTGGCTATCTAGTGTGATTTGACATTAGAGCAAGTTGAAGTTACAAAAATGATTTTTGACCCTATTTGGCATTTGTTGGAATATGTTGCTTTAAAAGGGGTGGTTATTTCTATATTCCTCCTCTTTTTTTTACCCCTCAAAGTTTTGAGTTTGATTGCACTAAATTGTATGGGATATACTTTCATAGGTATGGCAGTATTGTGCACAGGTGACCATTCTCTCTGTTATGGTCCATGATGCCAGGCTATTTGTTGTATTGAGCATTGCATTTGAGCTGAAACCTGTTTTCATCTGAGAAATGCACACATTAATTTTTAATCACATACACACAAATGTAGAATTTGTTGCCAATTTTGCATGCATTCTTCTCTGCCTTAATCTAGGGAGCAATTGGTACACTGTTCCAGTTAATTCAGTTTAGATCGGAGTCAACTGGATCTTTTATAGGCTTGTTATCTCACAAACTGTTCAGCTCATGAAGCTTTGGAGTGAGGTGCTTTGAAAGATAATTCTGAGATTTCCTTAAATGTAATAATGAGCAAAAATTTAAATCTTCAATTAATATCAGCACTATGATACGAAAATAACGAATGATAACATTCCCTGAATTTGCAGACCAGCCAGTTATTGTTTCTAAACTGTTTTGTTTCGTGTTTTCACATTGAATGATTAATATGTTAAACCTGCCAAAGTGTTCGATTAGAAACAATAGATGCATTCCCAAAGCACACTACCATCACTATTACTGTTAGAACAGTGATGTCTACTGAAACTTTGATCTTCTACAGAACTGCACAATTCTGCACAAGAGCTGATTGATTTACGACTCAAAGGATGCTGTTGTCTCTGTCACATACTTCAGTTTTCATGTGCATTTTAATTTAGTTTTTAATGACAGTGTACTAGTAATTTTAGCAGGTGTGAATGAAGATTTGACTGTGATGTAATGTGGAATTTAAATGCAATTTACACCAATGAGGTGAAAGTTGTCCCTGCCTGTTGATCATAGATATTTTTAGTCAACCCATTCAGCCAAATTACGGCACACTTCTGGTACAAGTGGGACATTGCAGATTTGAATTTGCAGGTAGATTCTATTTTGTTCAAAAAGCACACAATCTATGGCATTTTATAAATTCCTACTTTGGCAATAAAGCTAGCCTGGCTCAAGGATGTGATACAAGCAGACTTGAAATATGGCCTCACACTTAAAATGTGTTGTCTGACCTAATTTGTCACCTTAATTTCAGGTTTTATCAGAATAATCTTGGGGCAGGGATTTACATTTTAGTCGACCAAAACCTGCACCTACATTCTAACTGATGAAAGACTTAATAGCCATCTACGTTTGTTCAATACATAGAAGTCTTTAATTAGCTCTGAAAACTTGCAGTTTCAAATAAACCTGTTGGACTAATAATCTGGTGTCATGTAATTTTTTGGACTTTGTCCACCCCAGCCCAACACTGGGACCTCCACTTCTGAGATTAAATAGGGGCAAATATAATGTTTGCTTTAGACATCCATGCATACTCTGATGAGAACGCTAAGCCATGTGAGACTCTTAAGAGTCGAATTACGTAAAACTTTGAAACATTTTTAATGTTGGTCCTACTACAATATTCATACAATGCTCCATTGTTTCTGTACCTGGGCTTCGATCAATCTTGAATCAACATGGCAACTGTGTATTGCAGAAGCAAGCACTTGGCTGCTGAAGTCAATATAATTGCAATCATTGTTAAAATAAAGAAATTTTATTCTCAATAAAACATCAGTATTTGATGGTAAAACGAAGTGTTTCAGTACAGATGTCTTCCAATCTCAATATTGATATCTTTTAGTTTAGAAAAGGAGTAAAAGAAAGACATGAAAGTAATTTGTTTCCCACAGTATACACATCATTATTTACAAAATAATGGACATCCAAGAGGCAACATCTTTAGCTGTCTACATTTTTTCCTGCAATGAAAATGTTATTGAATGTACTTTCACATTTAGTGTCAAACAAAGGCAACCTGTTTGGGAAATTATGCACTATCGTGTTTTATTTTGCATTCTGAATGAACACTTTGTTCAAACTGGGTATAATGTATTTTTTAACTGGTGGTAATTGCTATATGTGCTAATAATGTAATCGCTTAGCTTGCAAGTTGTGAATGTTTGAAGTACTTGTTGACTGCTGAGAGTTGCATGATAAACTTGAGCGATGGCTCAATTTGTGAAGTTACTAGGTAACTAAATTATAGAAGCAAACATATCCTCATTCATAGTCTGGGCTCTAACTCGTGTCAGAGTTTGAAATGCAGAATTTATAATGTCTTTAAAAGGTTTACTACATTAAGATCCAGTTGAAAAGCAAATCCTATTTTTTTAACAAACTGCACAAGTGTAGTAATTTTTATGATAAAAACAGTTTTAAAGTGTGCATACAATTTACCAGACTGTGGTTAAATTCTACAAAGATGCTGATGTGTTTGGCTGTGAAAGAAACTGTACCAATTTGAGATTAACATTACTCTTATGCCCTATTTAGTATTCTTGGTACATCTTACTGGTTATAATATTTGAAATTGAACTGCAACTTAGCAATAGTGAAGACTGCTGAAAACTCAGTTGATAAAATGTGGAGTTAGAAAAATGACAGCAGGTCAAGCAGCATCAGAAAAGCAGAGTCTACATTTTTTGCCCAAAACATAGACTTTTCTGATGCTGCTTGACCTGTTCTTTTCAAGCTCCACATTTTATAGAAATTGAACTGCAATCCAAGATTACAAACAAACACATTTTCCAAGGCATGCGGCGCATTTCTTACTGTGGCAATAATTACTGGAGTGGTATCATTTTTTGAAAGCTTAAGGAAAATACGATAATAGAGATATCTAACTGAGCTAGCTGTTCAACTGAAGTGCATATACTGTCTGAACATAAATTATTTTGATTCCCTGTTTGCAGAGCTGTTTTTAACGGTGACATATGATTTATTTGAAGACTAACTGAAGCAGCTCAACTGTCACCCAATCAGTAATTAGTACAAGTTTCTCTATTTAGTGACGGACATAAATAGAACAGATGCTTTGAATGTCATGCTTTATTGGCATCATTCAGTATGGATTCTTATGACTTGGTATTTCTCATCCAAGCTAAAAATGTGTTGCTGGAAAAGCGCAGCAGGTCAGGCAGCATCCAAAGAGTAGGAGAATTGACGTTTTGGACATGAGCCCTTCTTCAGGAATTCCTGAAGAAGGGCTCATGCCCAAAACGTCGATTCTCCTCTTTGGATGCTGCCTGACCTGCTGAGTTTTTCCAGCAACATATTTTCAGCTCTAATCTCCAGCATCTGCAGTTCTCACTTTCTCCTATTACTCATCCAAAGCAACATATATAGGATTTGTGGTTTTGTTTTAAAGAAAACAGTGTTTCTGCATTTTTAGCAGGGTGAAAGCAAAGCCTAAACCAACGTGAGACTAAAAAGTAAAATCAACTCTCTCTTGTCTGGTAGTTTTTTGGTGTTAAATCAGGACATGTTGTTAGCTGACAAAACTATTACCATAGAAACGAGAGTCTCGTTCCTCGGAATGCTAATCCTGACTAAGTGAAGAACTGCAGCTATGCTGGAAGGCTGAAGGAAGAATTTGTATAAAGATTCTAGAAAGTTTGAAGGAGAGGAAAGAAATTGTAATTGAAGAGAAAAAAAAGTTAAATTCCTAAATTCTACATGCAGAGTATAATTTGAGTGCTGATAATTGTGCTACAGTAATGAGATTAAAAGTGGTGATGCAATTTTCACAGATGATGGTTCCTACATCCATGTGCATTGAAAGGAATTAGAATAACAATGCATGATTTTATATTTTTGAACAAGTAACCTTTGTCCTCTTAGCCATTTTCATACACTTTGAAATCCATTTTTTAAAAAAAAAGCTTGCAAGTCACAACCTCTGGATATTTCAAAGCACTTTTTCAACCAGTGAAATACTTTTAATGTGTAGTCATTGTGAAAGTGTAAGAAACATGGGAATCATTTTGTGCACACCAAACTCGAGCAGGGAATAACGTGTTGCCAGTGACCAGATAATTTGCTTTTGTTCTATAGACTGAGAAACTTTTGGCCTGTAAATACTGCTGATAACTTGAAGATCCTCTTGGAATCATTCTTCTCCATCTAAGAATGCAGATGGGCTTGGCGTGATGTCTCACCTAAAAATGGCTCCAGCAGTGCCATGTCCCTTCAGTTTCAGCCTTGACTTCTGCATGCAATTCTTTAGAGTGGGACAGGAACTTGAAACCTTTGACTCCGAGATGGAAGTTTTGCAGTTGAGTGACATCTGACATTAATCATTAATCATAATCAAATTTCTTTTCAGGTATTACATTGGGGCTGCTTATTGGAGCTATGTTTGTTTGGCCCTGATGGTCATGAAATCTGATGGGGTCCCCTTGAAATGGTTTTAGTGGGCTTTCTTGGCTTTATGACCTGTGGTGGAGGTAGCCATCGTCTCGATAAAATCCTAACCAGAGAATTATTTTGCTGGTGGGCCAGAATAGGACAATGAGCTACTAACCTTTAACACTAAGTTCAGATATTTCAGGAGAAAAGTTGGAAAACACTTCATTCAAAGAGTAGAAGAAATGAGGAAAATTCTCCTGCAAAACACTGGTGAAGCTAATTCAGTTGATTTTAAATCTCAATTTGATTACATTTTGCCAAGGGCTTTAAAGAATTGGAAAGCAAAGTGAGTATAAGAAGTTAGGATGTAAATCAGTCACAATCTTTTATTGAACAGTGTTGCAGGCTTAACGTCCTAAAAAGTCTCCTCCTGTTACAGTACTTAAAGGTCAGAGCTTGGACTGTGCTAGAAAAGCTAATAAGCCAAAGCAGCTTGTGGTATTGAATATCAAATTGAAGGTGATTCATTCTTTCCTGCAAGTATGAAATGAGAAATATTTAGGCTTCCCATTCTTCTTCACTTACAGCTCAGCACGGTATTTTTCATCAATTCTGAATGTTAACATTCACATTTTCCCTGAAAACAAACATAGAAATATTATGACAGAGGCTTTGCAACCCTTTGTGTTGGTGGCAGCCAGAACAGGAGAAAAAAATACTAACTATGCATTCTAATCCCACCTCCCAGCAACTCGTGTTCATAAGTTCACCAGGTACAGGAGTAGAATTAGGCCATTTGAGTTTGCTCCACTATTCTATCATGGCTGATATGCTCCTTACCCTGATTTTCATGCCTTCTCCCTATGATCCTTCAACTCATTGTCAATTAAAAATCTGTCTAACTCCTCAAATTTACTCACCGTTCCAGCATCTACCACACTTGAAGTAGTGAATTACACTGATTCACGATCATTTGGGAGAAGTAGTTTCTCCTCAACTCTGTTTTAAATTGCTACCCCTTATCCTAAGGCTGTGACCTAGAATGCCCAAGAGGAAGCATCCATAGCATGCCATTTTATCCATATCTTTTATTATCTTGAATACATAAATTTGATCTCCCCTCATTCTTCTAAGATCCACAGAATATCGGCCAAAACTGTTCAGTCTCTCTTCATATTATAAACTCCTCATCTCTGTGACCAATCTAGTGAACCTCCTCTGACCTGCCTCCAATGCCATTACGTCTTTCCTCAAGGGGACCAAAACAGTGTACAGTACTCTCGGTGCAGTCTTATCAATGCCTTGTACAGTTACAACAATGCTTACTTCGCTTTTTATTCTACCCTTTAGTTATAAATGCCAACATTCCATTTGCTTTCTTTATTATTTGTTGTACCTGCATGCTAGTTTTCAGTGACTCATGATCAAGGACACCCTGATCCCTCTGCACCAGAGCACCCTTGAGTTTCTCTCCATTTACATAATTGGTCTCCTTCCTCATTTTTTTGACCAAAATGCATGACCTCACACTTATCCATGTTAAACTCCATCTGCCACATTTTTGCCCACTCTCCTAATCTACCTCTCTCCATTTATGAGGTTCTTATTTCCTCATTGCAATTTACTGTTCTACCTATTTTTGTCATCTCTAAATTTTGGCTATTGAGCCTTCGTTCCTGTATCCAAGTCATTAATGTAGATTATAAAGAGTTGGGTCCAAGGACCAAATCCTGTGGCACCCCACCAGTTACGTCTTGCCATCCAGAAGAAAACATTTATCCCAACTCTGTCTCCTGTCCATCAGCCAATCATCTATCCAAGCTAATAAATAACCCCTAATCCCAAATGACCCAACCTTGTGACTTAACTTTTGGGTGGCACCTAATCAAATGCCTTCCAGGAGACTAGGTATATTACATCTACAGGATCTCCATAATCCACTTTGCTTGTTACATCATCAATGAACTCTAGCAAGTTAGTCAAACACTATTTTGCCTTTTGGAATAATAATACAGACTTTTGGAATAATAAGATATTTACAGACCTTCAATCCTTCAGTACTTTGTATTTGAGGATTAGAAAATGTTCCTTCGGGCATCCGTTATTTCCTTCTTGACTTCCTCTAAGAGACTTGGATGTAACTTATCTAGCTGTGGTGATTTATATTTGAGGATGTCAGTCCATTACTTCCCTTTGACTTATGCTAATTGTATCTAATGCTTTGCACTGACCCTTAACTAGAGTCTTTGTGAAGAAGGAGGTAAAGTACTTAAGAACCCTGGATACATCCCCTGCAACCATGAAGATGAAGTTGCTTTGTAAATTTCTGATAGGCCACACCCTTTTCCTTAGTTATCTTGTTACTTTTAATGTGCTGAGAAAACATCATTGTGTTTGCTTTGATATTATCTGTTAGTATTTTCTCAATTCCTCTCTTTGCTTTCCTAGTTTCCTTTTACTTCACTCTCTACTTTTCTATATACCTACATCATTCGGTATTTTTTGACTGTTGAAAGCTTTCTTTTTCAGCTTATCTTCCGCTTTATCTTTCTGGATAACCAGGGTATTCTACATTTGGCAGTACCACTGTTTTTTTTTGTGTGGGGTCATGGACTGTGCCCATAGAATCTCTTTTCAACTGATATTTTTCTCCAAGTAACTGCAACCAGTCAATTTGCGCCAGATAACCTCTGAGCCTCAAAAGAAAATTGTCTCGACCTAATTTGGAAGCTTTAATCCTGTCATTATCTTTGTCCCTTTTCATAATGTTGCTAAATCTAACTGTGTTATAGTCACTGTCTCCAAAATGATTCCCTACAGCTACTTTCTCCAATTGCTCAGTTCCATTTCATTAGAATAAATCCACCATTGCACTCCCTCTCAATGATCCTGTTTTATGCTGACAAGAAAATTCCCTTGAATACAGTTCAAGAATTTTGTGCCCTCCTTTTTTTTTCTCAGTTTACAGTCTTGTTAGGTAGTGCCTCCAGCTATTATTATCTTAGTGTTGTTGCAGTCTGAAAACAGCCCACGTATTTGCACATCTCTCTCTCTCTCCCACTTTTTGGCGGTCTGTTACACTCCTATCTGTGTGGTGGTTCTTTTTTTCCCACTTCTGAGCTAAACCCATGTGACGTCACTTGATTGATTTTAGTATATCATCCCTCCTGACAGCTGTAATTGATATCTTCACCATTAATGCTACACCTTTTTTTAAAAAATTCTCCTCTATCCTGAAATTCTACAGCCTCACTTTAACTCAATTAAGCCATACGACAATAATATCAGTATCTTCAGTTCATTGGCCTTATCTGCTAAACTTGCATGTACATTTTATACCTTTTGCATTGCAAAATTCCAGTGTTGTTGACTTTTTAACCTTTGCTGCTTCTGTCTTTCAGAGTTGCTCACTAACTTGCTGTCTCCTATTGCCTGCTCTGAATTTGTCCTATCTGAATCGGCCCTCCGGTTTCCATCTCTCTGCCAATCTAATTTAAACCATTCTTTAACAGCAAATCTCCCTGTAAAGCTATTCGTCCCACTATTGTTCAGGTGGACATTGTATGGTTTGTTTTGGTACCACCTTCCCAGGCTTAGTCCAGATGTGTCAGAAAACTGATGCCTTTCTTTCTACATCAGCCTTCTAGTCTCATATTTAATCACTCAATTCTCCTATTTCTATGTCCATTGCTCTTGCAAATTGGGATAATCTTAAGATATTGCTTTTGAGATGCTACTTTTCATTCTCCTTCCTTTCTTCTGAAAATTTACTCTCGTGACCTCTCCTTTCCTGTTTAAGTCATAGGTACCAACATGGAACTCTGTTTATCCTCTTCCAAAGTGATGTCTTTGAGCTGTTGTGTGCTGTTCTCTACTTGCTCATAACTTAATATAATTTGAAGTCTTTGATTTTGTTGTCATTTGCATGAATATTGGAGTTTCAGTGCTCCTTAAAATAGGATTTTTTTGTGTTCATTTCCTAAATAAGTATTTTACTTTACTATTTGTAAGTTCTTGTCGAAGCTCATATTCTTAATTCACTTCTTTCTTTGACTGAGGTTGCTGTGTTTAAACAGACAATGTAGTGGGAATGCACAACATTCCACTAAATTGTGTTCATTTAATTGATGCCAAAGTTGTTGCTACCATGTATGCAACTCAAGATTACAGCATTTAAAATGTCAAAACGCATGGTTCTGTGGACATCTGTCTTGATGGACTGAAGCTTAAGTCACTCAATAATCAAAATAAGAAGTTTGTCCCATTGCTGCATTGTCATGGCAGCATGTCAGTGAAGTTCTGGCTTGAAATTTTTGAATTGGACAAAAATCGCAAGCAGAAAAACAAAATATTTCAGCTTCTGGAGATCTAAAACAAAAACAGTGATTGAAAAACTCAGCATCTGTACTAAGAGAATATTTTGAGTCTAATGTGACTTTTCTTCAGAAGTGAAGAATTAGAAATGAGATGGATTTTAAGCTGTTGATGAAAGGGAGAGTATTCTGGTGGATGAAAGGGATGGTTAGATATACTTTTAGAGGGCAGGAACGATTAAAGGTATCATACTGCAAAAGTTATTTGAGTCTTAATGGTAGTAATAAAGGAACGAAGTGCTCAGGAGTAATTATTAACAATGGAAACGTGATGCATTTCCACATCAAAGCCAAAACATAAGAATACATTATAGACTGACACCTGGGGAAAAAACACATTTTTTGAATGGAGGACAAAGTTTGTTCTGAAGTTGTTGAACTTGATACTGGAACCAGAAAGATGTGATATGACTATTTGATAGATGAGGTGTGCTCTTTGAGCTTGCATTGGGCTTCACCAGAATGGGGCTGATGTCCGAAGGGACATAGTTGCTGTTGCGGTTGGGTAACATTTAAACTAACGTGGTAGGAGCTAGCACTTATACAGGGAGATAGGAGGGAGGGAAACTAGGTCAAAAACAAAAGATAAAATGGGAAACACAACAAGTGAAAGGCCGAGAATTAAAGCTTGGCAGTCAGGACCACAAAGCAAAATAATACAAATGGGCCTAAGAATGTTAGAGAGACAAGCCTTCAGGTCTTGTGCCTTAATACATAGAGGTTAGTTGACTTTGATGTGGAAGTAGATATAGATATAAATGGTATTATAAAGGTGGGATTACAGACATGTGACTCTGGTGACCAGGGATGGGACTTGAGTATTCAGGAGTATTCAGTATTTAGGAAGGACAGACAGAAAGGAATAGGAGGTGGGTTAATATTGGTGGTTAAAGAGGACGTTAACAGCAATAGGAAGGAAGGAAGGATATTAGTTCTGGTGGTGGAGTATGTATGGATAAAGCTTAGAACTACAGGCAGAAAGCGATTATTGGGGGTTAAAGTGGTAATGTTGGGGAAGGCATTAAGCAAGAAATTATAGATGCAAACAATAAACATACTGCTGTAGTTATGAAAAGTTTTAATCTGCATATTATTTGGACAAATCACATGAGACACACTAACATAGAGGAGGAATTCTTGGAGTGTTTGTGTGATAGTTTTGAGTCAATACTTTGAGGAACATATTGAATCCCAGACTGGGCACTGTGTACTGAAAAAGGAATAATTCAGATATCTGAAGAAATCTGAACCCAAAGTGTTAAATCTGATTTTCTCTCCACAGATACTGCCAAACCGACTGAGCCTTTTCAGCAATTTCTGTTCTTGTTTCTGATTTCCAGCACCCACAGTTCATAGAATCCTAAAATCCCTATAGTGTGGAAATAGGCCCTTTGGCCCAGCAAGTCCACTCCGACCCTCTGAAGAGTAACCTACCCAGACCCATTATCCTACATTTACCCTTAACTAATGCACCAAATCAACACGTCCTTAAACACTATGGGCAATTTAGCATGGTCAGTTCACCTAACCTGCACCTCTTTGGATTGAGGGAGGAAACTGGAGCACCCGGATGGCAACCTAGATGTTTGAGGTCCTTGAAGAGTGACAATAATATGATAGAATTCTTCATTTAAGAAGAAGACATGGGACTCTGCAAGATGGCAGTGATTCAGTAGAACTGTCGTGGACTCCTTTGCCTAAAAGTCAAGGAATATTGTGTTTTTTAACCATCCCTGGCCAACTTATATGGAGAAATTGTTAATTTAAAAACTTGAATGCATATTCATTGACAATTTGGAGTAGAAAGGATGCCAAAAGGAAAGGGAGTGAGCAAACAGCAAGAAGGACACTCCCCTGCAGCACCAGCCTCTCCAGAACCCGCTGGAGACCTGACGGACTCTCAGGAATTGGCAGCAGCGATAGCGAGACGTAGCTCGAAGTTTGAGGCTGTGATCGAGGATATCTGTGCCCAGGTCCAACCCATTGCATCCATGCTGCAGAAGCGTGAACCGGAGCTACAGGACCTCTGAGTGGATGGAGGAGGTGGAGGGTCGAACCCTCTCCCGAAGCAGTATCAAGTCCTCGTCCGCACAGATCCAGGTACTAGAGCAGGAAATCCGGGCTTTGCAAGATCACGTTGCAACCGCAAATTGAGGTTGGAGGACAAATCTTCAGATTGTCAGGCTCCTAGAAGGTAAGCAACCAGTCAGCTTGTTTGAAAACTTGCTGCTGCAGTTCCTAGGCCTTCAAATTGAATCTGGACAGATATATATTGAAAGGGCCTATTGGGTGGCAGTGGGCAGGTCTGGGCCAGTATAGTGCCCCCTTCCAGTCTTCGTGCATTTCCTCACATACAGAGTTAAGCAAAGAGTGATAGAAGCCTTCAGATTACTGGGCAAAGGTCCACAGGCGCTGCTGCACAATGGGTCAAAAATCATGTTTTTCCAGGATCTCTTGGCGGCTGTAATTCGAAAGAGGAAGTCCTTTTGAAGTTAAAAAGAGGCTGAGGAACCTGGGCATCCAGTACTCCGAGGTACCCTGCGGTGCTCCATTTCAGCAATGAGGACTCAATTTATACGTTTGACTCAGTGGATAAATCCAAGAACTTTGTAGACACTTCAAAACAGACCGATTAACTGTATTCTTCAGACCTAATGTTCATCCTCTTTTTCCTTCTTTCCCTGTCTTCCCTTTTCCCCTCTTTTTTCTCTTTGCCCTAATCTTTAAAAAATAAACAAATCTTGAAATATGTTCCTTTATTTTAATAACTGGATTTTATCATGGGAAAGTTCGTTAGTGCCCTTCGTTGTTTTCCCTTTTTGTTTTGTTCTTTTTCTCTTTTAGTAACAAGTAGGGGTGACGTGGAGCTGGGATGGATGGAGTGCTTATCCTGACTTTGTCTCCTTTTGTTGACTTAAGGATCGTCTCCTTGCTTATTTACTTTTTTGCCCAAGGCTGGGGCACAGTCCGCACCTGAAGGAGCTGTGCAGGAGGGGTTGAGTAGGTTGAGTGACCCCTATGGGTTGGGGAGGTTTGGGAACTTTACCATTCAAGGTGTTATAGTTGGTTTTCTTTGTAGTTCTTGATAGCAATAGTTGTTTGTAGTTATGATCAAGTAGGTTTTGTAGACCATTCTGCAACTCTAAGTCTCCATTTACTTGTGCTCGGCGCATTGCAAGCAGGGTTCCCCCTCAAGGGATTCAAGGGTCTCTGAAAGGGGATATGGCTAAATGGTGCACCTGGAACATCAAGGGAAGTCAAATAGAAACCGGGAATGGGTTGATATTGCACTGTTGCACGAAACCCATCTTGACGATGAGGAACACCTGAAGTTACAACAGTGACTTATGATCAGGTATTCTTTTCATCGTTTACCATTAAAAGTGGAGGAGTGACTGTAATTATCTAGAAAAATTTTCCATTCACATTATTAGAGCAAGTGAAAGATGAGCAGGGTAGTTTGTGATACTTAAGGCCCTGACACATGGGGAGGAATATGGCATTTTAAATGTCTACTGTTCTCCGGTGCATCCCCTCAAATTTTTGGTTAGTGCCTTTTCTAAGTCGAGTGCTTTTGGAACACGGCACATTTTTATAGAGGGGGGGGGAATTCAATTGTCTTTTTGGATCCGACAGTGGTCAGGATACCTCGTGGGCCCCTGACTATTTCTTCACAGGCCAAGCAGGTGGCTGACTTGTGCGAAGACTTGGGGCTGCTGGACATTTGGAGATGACTTCACCTTTTTTTAAAACCCACATAAATGTCACATGAGAATTGATTAATTTTTTCTTTGGCTCCCTCGGCCCTTTTAGATTCGATTATGGATTGTAAAATTAGCAACATAGCTATCTCTGATTACACAGTGGTATATTTGGAGGTTAAGGCCAAGAGTGAGGGACTAGATTTGCGGCACTGGCATGTGGACCCTTTTCTCCTTAAGGATTCCAAATTTGTGGAATACTTTAGCGAGTTTCAGAAGTTCTTGACCATCAATTCCAGTATGGCTAGTAGTCCATTTATGCTATTGGAGACAGCTTAGGCCTTTCATCGGGGATTAGTTATTTCTTATTCGGCTATCCAGAAACAACAGAAGGGGGAGCAGCAGCAGGGGGAGCAACTTGAGATATGGCTGAAAGCCGCTGAGGTGGCGCGTTTTATGAGGCCTTCGAGGACCAAGCTACAGTGGATCACAACCCTTCAGGCTGCCTTGAATTCAATACTTACACAAACTGCAAAGAAAGAACTTGCTTTTGCTAGACAAAGGCTATTCGAGTATGGGGATAGGCCAGGAAAGTATTTAGCGTATTTATCTGCTAGCTCCCCAATCCATTACTGCAGTTAGAGACAGTGCTGGGATCCTTACGTATGATGCCAAAAGGATTAATGAGGCTTTCAGAGTATTTACTCTGGAGGATAGGAGGACCAAGAAGGAAGCCTTTAACAGCCTGGACCTCCTGGGGATAACCCTGGAACAGACCTCTCTCATTAATGCCCCCTTGACGGTTCAGGGGATACAGGTAGCAGCTAGGCAACTTCAGAGTGGGAAGGCGCCTGACCCTGATGGTGAGTTTTACAAAGAGTTGATAGGGATTCTGTCAGGGCTGATGCTGGAAATGTACAATTGCTCCTAGGTGCATGAATGCCTACCACCATCTTTGAGAGAAGCTAATATTTCCCTCTTTCTTAAGGGGAAGATTCCTGAGAATTGTGCCTCATACAGGCCCATCTCTCTAAATTCAGATTTTAAGATTGGAGAAGTTATTGCCCTATATTGTCAAAGAGGACCAGACAGCCTTTATAAGGGGCTGTAGGTCTTCTAATAATATTAGAAGATTGCTGAGTATGATCCAAGCATGTCAGCAATGATCGATTTCAGGGGCTGATAATTTCCTTAGATGCAGAAAAAGCATTTGACCAGGTGAAATTGCTGCATCTATTTTCTGTCTTAGAGCAGTTTGGGTTGGATGGGGTCTTTGCTAGGTGGGTGGAAGTTTTATATCGCCACTCTCTGGCTGCAGTCATCGCCAACGGGGTGAAGTCTGGGAACTTTAGGATTGGCAGGGGTAGTTGTTAAGATTGCCCCCTCTCTCCATTGTTGTTTACGTGATAGAGCCGCTGGCAGAGGACATTTGTCAGAATATCCACATAATCTCTCCGAAAGTGGGATCGAGGGTACATAAGATTACACTGTATGTGGATGATGTTCTTCTGTTTTTATCGGACCTGATGACCTCCATACCCCTATCTGATACAATGTATTAATTCATTTAGGGATATTTCAGGATATAAGATGAACTTTGCAAAGTTGGAGGCTACGCCTTTGGGGGACCTCAAGGAAGTGCCAGTGATTGGAGGTAGCCCTAGGTTCCCCTTTAAGTGGTCACGGGTGGATTCCAGATACCTAGATTTCTTTATTACTCCCATTTTTGATCAGATATTTCAGACTAATGTTGCTCACCTGCTCGACAATGTTAAGCGGGATCTTCAGAGATGGGAGGCTCTTCCAATTTCGTGGTTGGGCTGAATTGCCCTTAAGATGAATATCCTCCCTTGCTTGCTTTATCCCATCTCTATAATATTTCCCAGGTCAGTGTTGTGGGAACGTATGTATTAGTTTAGTTCCTTTGTCCTTTAGTTCTTTACTAAATTGCAGTTGCCTCAAGGATGGGCAGGAGTTGATTTCCCAGATATCAGGAGGTGTCAATTGAGTTCCATGCTGCTTTTTGAGAGATTTGGGCAGGTAACGATCCAAACTCAATATGGCTGGATATTGAAGCCCCCCCTCCCAAGGCAAAATGCCCTCTTATTAGCTTGTTCATGGATAAGTTGAGGACAGTTATGGATCACTGCCGGAACCCCATTGTTATTAGTGTGATCAAGGCATGGAAGAGAATGTGTCAGAATGAGGGTTGCTGATCCAAGACTTTGCCACTCACTCCCATTGTTGGTATGCCAGGGTTCTGACCAGGGATGTTGGACTCAGAGTTCAAATGTTGAGTCGCAAGAGGAGTTTCCAGTTTGGGAGACTTGTTTGAGAGGGAGATTGAGTGAGTGTATTTTGAGCAACTGAGCTGAGTTTATAAGAGTATATATAAAACGCTCCCGTTTTTTGGGAGCTTTGCCCCAAGCATTGTTATTGTGTTATTGTTCTTGTTTTTTTTGTTTTCTTAGTCACTTTTTCATTGGTGGTGTTTTGCACAGTGTTTAGTTTTGTTTTGTATTATAGGGTAGATTAATAGTTAGTGGACAGTAGTTGTATTGTAATTTTTGTTTTTATTATACTGGTATTTGTTGTTTACAATAACTTTACAAAAATATAAAGTCAAAATTCTTTTTGCTAATAAATATATTTACAAAAAGAAAATTATGTAGACTCAGAATCCAGTATAAGAAACTGCGATGGTTTGAGATGTAAGTTTGCTTTGATAAATTGGGGAACATTCCTTAAAGAGATGACAATTGATAGGCAATGACCAATATTTAAAGAGTGGATGAAGGAACTGAAACAATTGTTCATTCTTGTCTGTCATAAGAATGAAACTAGAAAGTTGGCCTTACTATTGCTCAACAAGCAAAATTAGGGATGGTAATATATTAAGTAAAAGGAAATACAAATTGATCAAAATAAGCAGCGGACTTAAGTGTTGGGAGCATGGAACATTTTAGATTTCAGCAAAGGACAAAGGGATTGATTAAGAAGCAGTACAAGAGTGGTCATGCGATGAACATACTTATAGAAAATCTTTCACTTAGTTTGTATGTGAAGAGAAAAAGTTTAGTCATGGCAAATGTAGGACTCTTACAGTCAGAAACAGGGGAATTTATGATGGAGAGTAAAGAGATGGCAGACCAATTGAGTACATGCTTTGGTTCTGCCTTCACAAAGGAGGGCACGAATCATGCCCAAAAATGTTGGTGTACATTGGATCTAGGAAATAGAGAAACTGCAGGAAATTAATGTTAATAGGCAAATAGTTTTGGGAAAATTGATGGGATGAAAGGCTGATAAACCCCCAGGGTCTGATAACCCCACTTTTTTTTTAAAAAAGCAGGAAAGGGAGAAGAGAATTATAGCCCAGTTGACCTCACGTCAGTAATGTGGAAAAATGCTAGATTTCATTATTGAAGACTTAATAGACCAGTCGCTGGAAAAGTGCAGCACGTCAGGCAGCATCCAAGGAGCAGGAGAATCTCCTTGGATGCTGCCTGACCTGCGCTTTTCACATTTTTTCAGCTCTGATCTCCAGCATCTGCAGTCCTCACTTCCTCCTCCTTTAATAGACCAGTTGGCAAACTAAAATGATTGAACAGATTCAGCATGGATTTATGAAAGAGCATACTTGACAAATCTTCTAGAATTTTTCAAGAATGTATTAGTAGAGTTGACAAAGGGGAGTCAGGGATGTGTTTAACTTGGACTTCAGAAGACTTCCAAGACGGTCCTATGTCAGAGATTCGCATATAAAATTAAAGCAGGTGGTAAGAGGATAATATACTGACTGAGATAGAGAACTGATTGGCAGACAGGAAATACAGAGCAGGAATAAATTGTCTTTTTCCAAGCAGCAGGCACTGACTAATGGGGTATCGCAGGGATCAGGTCTTCGACCTAGCTATTCACAATGTATATTAATGATTTAGGTGAGGAAACTAAATGTGATACCGGATGAGGGGCTTTTGCCCGAACGTCGATTTTATTGCTCCTTGGATGCTGCCTGAACTGTTGTGCTTTTCCAGCACCCCTCTAATCTAGACACAAAATGTGATGCGTCCCAAGTTTACAGACAACATAAAGCTGCTTGGGAAGGTGAACGGTGTGGAGGATGCACAGATGCTTCCGTGTGATTTGGACAAGTTTTATGGGCCAGTGCATAGCAGATTAATATAATGTGGATAAATGTGAAGTTATTTACTTTCATATAAAATATAAGAAGGCCGATTTTATGATTTGAATGGCACTAGATTGGGAAAGCAGAGTGCAACAAGACCTGGGTGTCCTTGTACACCAATCGCTGAAGGCAAGCACGCAGGTGCACGGGCCTTGAAGCAGACAACTGACAGAGTCACAGACATGTACAACACGGAAACAGACCCTTTGGTCTAACACGTTCATGCCTTCCAGATATCCCAACCTAATCTAGTCCCACCTGCCAGCACCTGGCCCATACCCCTCAACCCTTCCTATTCATAGATCCATCTCGATGCCTTTTAAATGTTGCAGTTGTACTATCCTCCACCACTTCCTCTGGCAGCTCGTTTCATACACTTACCTCTCCCAAGTTCCTCCAAGATCAGTTGTGAATTTCACTGTTTGTTAATTTTCCTGGACTTACTCCGATGTCCAGCGATACATGAATTCATAGCAAAGGCAGTAACTGTACAGGTTCACTGCTGTGTCAGTTTGGAGTGTAGGTTTCTTTCACTCTCTCTCCTGCAATGACCTGACCATGTGCTGTCTTTGTCTGTTCCTCTCCCTTTTAAAAGTTGTTTTGACTTTTTTTCCTCCAAAGTTCTAAAACAATGCAACAGCATATAAAGTAATTGCTGCTTCTGGAATTTGAGGAAATCGCCTCCAACACGTAAAATACCTCAAAACAAAAGGAGCATCCTGTTACAGCCAGAAATGTTTCCCATCCTCCATCTTGGATTACCTGTTGGCCTTCATGGTGAGAGGATTCAACGAGAGGAGTAGACATATCTTGCTGCAGACAAACAGGGTTGTAGTGAGTCCACACCTGGAGTATTGTTTGCAGATTTGATCTCCTTTATTTCAGGATAGATGCTCTGGGTTTAGGGGGAGTGCAATGAAGATTTACTAGAGTGATTCCTGAGATAGCAGGACTGATGGATTAAGAGACTGAATCAGGTTGGACTATGTTCGTAAGTTAAGAAGAATGAGGGGGATCTTACAGAAGTCAAAGAAATTCTAACAGAATTAGACAAGGGAAATGCAGGAAGCATGATTTTGATGACTGAGTTGTCCAGAACCAGGAACCATAGTCTAAGACTGAAATGAGGAAAAATTTCTTCCACCCACAGTGGCAAACCTGTGGAATTTTTTGTCACCGAAACTGGTTAAGGCTAAAACCTTAAATGTTTTTGAGAAGTAATTAAGTATAGTTCTTGAAGCTAAAGGTAATGGTGAGAAATTGGGAACAGAGTATGGAGTTGAATTATCAGCCATGATATTGAATGGCAAAGTAGGCTTGAAGAGCAAATTGCTTCTGCTCCTATATTCTGTTTCTATGTACCATTGCAAAACATTTGAGGACAGACATGTGGGCATGAAAGCAAGGTGGTGAATTGAATTAACAAGTGAATAGGCTCTAGACCATCGCTTTGCTTCCATCTGATCCATGCGTCCTTTAAGTAACATCAAACCCAGCACATTCCTAACTCTCAAGTTTTGAAGAGCCATATTAACCTTGAAGTATTAACTCTGTTTCTCTCTCTCCACAGATGCTATTAAGCCTTGTTTTTTTTTGTGCACATTGTTTTTATTTCCAATATCAGAAGCTGTTTGCTAGAGTTTCAGAAATTCTTCAAAAATTAACTTTCAGTTCAACCCAATTCTGTTTCTGATTAAATTTTGATTAAAAACAGGACATAATTGAAAATGTAGTGGGTTAGGCAATATCTGTAAAAAAAAAAAGCCGTTAGCATTTCAGATTAATCTTTCATCAGAAAAGATCTGTTTATGACAAGTGCATCTTGTGCATTAATAATTATTCTATTCATTTTGAAATAGCCGCTGTCAAGCCTCAGCCCTTTTTAACTGACCTTTTGAAGATTGCTGCTGGAAGTATGAGCCTTGGTGAATGAGATCAGAATTTGTTACCTATTCCTTTGCTCTTAAAGTCACAGTGAGCATTTGCCTTGAACCATTGCTGTCCATCTGATCTGGTACATGCACAGTGCAGTTAGCACCGCATGTACTGCTAGTTCTTGTTCTTGTTCTTGATGTTCAGTAACTGGATTGTTTCATTTGGACATAAGAAATCTTCTATGACTTTGACATACTTTCTGTTGTTCCTGTCTCCATAATTGATCTCTAGATCCTCAAACAATCTCGTACTGTCTCATTTGTTCTGCCACCTCATGTATTCAGAGCCCAACTTTTTAAAACATTACTGCAAAGTCCCTCTCTTTGACTGGCTGTTATCTTCTCCTAACAGTACTACAAAGCCTCTGCACACTATATTTCTTCTGTGCAATTCCCTTAACCATTGCTTTAAATCATTTTTGTGCTTTTTCTGAAGTGCAGAGTTCCAGCATCGTATTCCATTTGATGTCGAACTAGTATTTTATGATCAAAAACACAAATGCTGGAGAAACTCAGCAGGTCATGGCAGTTCTAAAGCGGAGTCACTGGACTCGAACATTAACTCTGCTTTCTATCTGTTGATACTGCCAGAGCTACTGAGTTTCTCCAGCATTTTATGGTTTTACTTCAGGTTTCCAGCATCCACAGATCCTGTTTTTTTTTGTTTAGTATTTTACAAACCTTTTTCATAATTTCTTTGCTTTTGCATTCTGTGTCTATTTTTGTAACGATTTTTCAACCAGCCCTGGCACCTTCAATGTTTTGTCCATTTTTACCTATCACTCTGTCTTCTAATGCCCTCTTTAGAATATATTCTTTAGCTTGTACTGTCTGACCTCACTTTTACTACCAAGAAGCATCACTTCTCATTCTGAGTAAAATTTCATATGGTGTCTGTCAGCTTCTATCCTCTTAATGGCTATCACTATTCTCATCACAGTTTGTGACCTTCCAAGTCTCAAGTCTCTTAGATTCTGCCTTATGTATCCATGTCTAAGTCATTAGTATATATGAGGAACACCACAGTATACCTTTCCCCAGCCTGAAAAACAGGTAGATGGTTGAATCTGACTTGATAGTTGGAGTTGGTGCTGCCTCTGAAGATAGGAAGAAGTCTGTTCTGAGACGTATTCTTACCCTCTGCTATGACTTATTTTTATTCTTGTTTGCTTGATTATTATATTTGACTGTTTGCTACCGCCTCACTGGTAAATACTGTAATATATTCCAATTTAATTTCACTCTTGAGATATTGTTAACTTCTTGGCATCAATTAATCAAAGTACGATCAAGCAAAGGGCAAGTGGGATAGTAAGCTGATTGACCTGCTCCCTTTACTTTGTAAACAGAAGAAGTATGCACTACTTGCAGTATCCTACTTCCTAAGAGATCCTAATTATTGTCTTTTAAACTCTAACTTTCACTTTTGCAGTCCTGGTAGATCATTGCTGTGTCGAAGCTGAACTGCATCTGACACTGACTGTGGCAGATACCAGTAGTTTCATTCACATGTTTGTTGGTTGTTGACCTGTAGGTTAAGATGCAACAGAAAGTGTCAGCAGTTGGACAAAGTGGGAATCTGAAGTCTGATGTGAGAAATATGCTGGTCCATGTAGAAATTGATGATTGATTGATTGCTCGATGTTAAGCCGAGTCACACTGTTGACGAGTATGTCTCTATTCTTTTTTGGTCTTATGGCTTGTGCAACCCACTGACCCACCACCACCAAAATTCTTCCTTTTGCTTGTCTTAATTTTTCTTTCAGGCACTTCCATCTTGGTTTTATTCATGCAGCTTTTTTTCTGCAGAAACCTATTCACTTTTCAACTAAAGTGGAAGTTTTTCCCCTCCTATTTTTTGAATTTTTGCTTACCCTTCCTTGGTAAGAAACTCTCTTTCAATTTGTTTGCTTTTGGACAGGAATTATCCCTGAAGATGTCTCCTGTGCTTTCGCATGCTCTTGTTTATTAGCTCTCTGCCTCAGACTCATTCAAACTCCGATCACTTGTATCCTTTGCACAAAATTTTTCAGATGAGTTCAAACTTTGAAAATCTAGCTGGCAATAACATCTCATTTTAAACTCCTTTCAAGGTGCCTTTCAGGTAAATTTCAGATCCTTTTGAGCAATAAGATTTATCGATTTTGGAGTTGTAAGATGGGCCAGGTACTTCATTTTGTTTCTTAACCTATTTGTCTCAATTTCCTGATCTCTGGAAATTATTATTAATATAGATAAAATGTATCCAGGTGGGTGGTTCTAGTGATCTAGTTATTTTGCGATATATGTTGGAAAAACTACTGAAGCCTAAAGGACCAAATATGTTAAATGGGAAGTAGGGAAATCCAAGATGGCATCTGTATCTGAAAGGTCTGAAGTGCTGGACTCTGGGCCAGTCCCTGGGCAAGGTGGACCTTTACCGACTGACCACCCAACCCCAGCTAACCGCCCCTTGGAAAATATTAACAATATAGAGTTGATGACTATCTAGAGCTTCTAAAACAGTGGTTTGATAGCTCTAAGATCAAGATGAAGGCGAATAAAGGAAAGGGGAAAGGAGTACAGCAGGTAGGATACTCGCCTACTGTATCAGGGGTGCCCACAACCATTGCTCAAACTCCCATGGCAGCCACTTTGGATTCAACGGGACAGTAGCATTTACTCTGTTTACTAAACTACGAAAAAAAACTTGAGGTGGCCCTGGAGCAGATATCTGCCATGCTGAAGGAGCATGAGCAGGAGATCGAACACTGGACCAACGAGTGGAAGCAACAGAGCAGAGGACCGCAGCAGTGCGGAGGACTCTGGAGGACTGATCCAAATACTGGAAGACCAGGTTCGGGTCCTGCAAGAGCAAGTGGACGATCTGGAAACTAAAAATAGAAGGAAAATCTTATGGCTTGTGGGTCTCCCAAAGTGCAAGGAAGGTGAGGATCTAGTTGGATTCCTGGAGAAATGGCTCCCGAAGTTCCTGGGGCTGGAAGTAGAGTTGGCTGAGTGAGTGTGAAGTGGGCCCGCTGGATCACAATGCGCATCAAATTCGTGCCCCCACCCAGTCTTAGTGCAACTCCAGCACTATAAAGGTAAACCGTTAATGAGTTAAACAGCCAGAAGACTGGGAAGAGATCCACAGGCTTTAAAATACAAAGGCCCAAGAATCATGTTCTTTCAAGACTTCTCTGGAGCCATAATTAAGAACAGAAAGGCATTTTGATGAAGTCAAGGAAATTAAGGGACCTAAACGTTCAATACTCCTTGAGGTACCTAGCGGTGCTGCATTTCACTTTAGGAGGGACGGTCCATAATTTCGATTCGGCAGAAAAGACTTTGACTTTGAACTCTTTTGAAGTAAAGGACCTCGGGAGGAGGGGAAAGAGGGGCACCATTATAAACAATGGTATAGTTTTCTTAATTTTCTCTACCCTTTTTTTTAAACTTTCTCTCCCTTTTTGTGATCATCTGTCTTAGATTCTATACTGGGAGAAAGTGGGGACTGCAGATGCTGGAGACCAGAGTTGAAAAATGTGGTGCTGGAAAAACACAGCAGGCTAGGCAGCATCCGAGGAGCAGGAGAATTGACGTTTCGGGCATAAGCCCTTCTTCAGGAAGTGTGGAGGATTCCTGAAGAAGGGCTTATGCCCGAAACGTCGATTCTCCTGCTCCTCGGATGCTGCCTAGCCTGCTGTGTTTTTCCAGCACCACATTTTTCAACTTAGATTCTGTACTGCCCTAGTATAAAACCTGATTTATTTAACATTTCGGTCGGTTGGTTCATATCTGGGTTTTCTTTAAAATATTCTTTTCTGGATTGGGGTTGGCTATATCTGTGGTTAAGGTATATGGAGAAGAGATGTTTGGGGGGAGGAAATGGGTGTTCATTGTTAACATGTTATTTACATTCCTGAGAGTTTTTTGTCTGTGAATTGCCTAGTACTGGGGCGCAGTCTCAGTTGGAAGGAGCCAGGATAGTTGCAAGGATTGAGAGGATAGTCTGTATGGGCAAGGTAGGGGGGGAGAGAGCTCTCCTCAATTGGGGTTTATTTGGGTGTTTGTTTAAGTTGAATGTAGTGGCTAGATTTTTAGTTACAGTAGTTTTCATAGGAGTATTTTCTAGATTTTATAGAGTTAATTTTTTTTTTCACTCGTTACACCTCGGGTAAGCTTTCTCCTCTCGGGAAATCATGGGCTGCCCTGGACGACCATGGCTAGTGACCTGTTTAGATGGAATGTAAAAGGGAGGCATTCCCCTGTTAAAAGAAAGCC
Organism: Hemiscyllium ocellatum; assembly: GCF_020745735.1. Lineage (NCBI taxonomy): Eukaryota > Metazoa > Chordata > Chondrichthyes > Orectolobiformes > Hemiscylliidae > Hemiscyllium > Hemiscyllium ocellatum. Next base: position 44,511,022 of record NC_083408.1, read on the forward strand.
GGTGTTCTCAACCGTTAAGAAGGAAAGAGTTGACATCACCCTGCTGCAGGAGACTCATTTAACTGATGAGGAACATTTGAAACTGCAGCAGGGGATTATTATTCTCCTTTTAGCTCTATACTGGCAAGAATGAACCTCCCATTCCACGTAACTGAGCAAATTAAGGATGAACATGGATAGTTCATCATTGTAAAAGCTCTTCTACACAGAAGAGTATGGCGTCCTGAATGTCTTTTGTCCCCTGCCATACCCTCTTAAATTTCTAATTGATGCAGTTGCTAATTTTAATGTATCTTTGGGTGCGCTGTATGATCGGGGGGGGGGGAGGGGGTGGGGGGGGGAGGGGAGGGGGGGGGTGCGCGGCAGAGGTATTTTAACTGCCTAATGAATCCCAGGGTAGGCAGGATGTCAAAGGGCCTGGCGGGCACACCTGTGCAAGCTAGACAGTTGGTGGGGTTTGTTTGAGGAGTTGGGATTGATGGATGTATGGAGCTATCACCACCCTAATGGAAGAGAGTTTGCTTTCTATTCCAACCCCCACAAGTGCCACACAAATTGACATGTTCCTTATGCCATTTGTCTGTTTGGACAGAACATTGGCTCCAAAATTGGGAATATAACTATCTTGTACCATGCGCCAGTGTATTTAGATGTTAAAATCAAAAGTGAAGGAATAGATGCTGATGAATGGAGCCATTCCTGTTAACGGAGAGCAAATTTGCTGAGTACATTACAAGAGTTCAGGGCCTTCTGGGATGGCCAGTAATCCATCGCTACTTTAGGAGACCACTAAGGCATACTTTCGAGGCCTGATCATTTCACATTCAACAACTAGAAAGAGTCGGGGGGAGCTGGAGGCTCAGCTGAAGAAGCATATTATAATAGGCCTTCAGTGGTCAAGCTGCAGCGAGTCACTGCTCTCTCAGCTGCTCTTGACTCCTTGAGCACACAGGTGGCAAAAAAAATCTCCTTTGCAAAACAAAGATTTTTTTGAATTTGGAGGTAAGCCAGGTAGATATCTGGCTAGAAAGAAGTGTTTCACTATCCATTATATCTATCAGAAAGAGGGTTGGCACAGTTACCTATGAGTTGAAGAAGATCAATGCTAGGTTTCGGGAATACTTTGCAGAGTTATACCGGTTGGAGCGCAGCGAAGATGGTGCAGTGCGAATGCAGTCCATTTTTTTTGAGAACCTTGACTTCTGTGGTATAAATGTGGAACAGGCCTCCTTGTTAAAAGCACTTTAATGATACAAGAGGTGCAGGTGGCAAAGCACTTGGGCCAGATGGATTCCCATGTGAGTTTTATAAGGAATTCATAAATGTGTTGGCGGAGCCACTTTTGGGGATATACAGTCATTCATATACACAGGATTGTCTCCTGCCCTCTCTCTTAGGGAGGCAAATATCTCCCTCATTTTAAAGAAGGAGAAAGACCTCAAAAGATGTTCTTCATACAGACCAATTTCGTTGTTGAATTTGGATGTAAATTCTGTCAAAGATGCTGGCCCTGAGGCTGGCAAAGGTATTGCTTGTCTATGATAAAAGAACATCAGACCGGTTTTCTCGAGGGCCGTAGCTCTTCCAACAATATCAGGAGGGTACTGAATACGGTGCAAGTATGTCAGCAACGATTGATCCCTGGTCTGGTGGTCTCCTGAGACACGGAAAAGGTGTTTGACTGGGTAGAATGACTATACCAGTTTGGGGTCCTAGATCACTTTGATCTGAAAGGAGCCTTTGCTAGGTGGTTGGTAGTGTTGTACAATGATCCAAAGTCAGATAACTTTAGTATTGGGAGAGGTAGCTGACAGGATTGTCCCCTGCCTTCTCACCGCTGTTATTTACCTTGGTAATTCAGCCATTAGCCAAGGTGTATAGGAGGAAGCCCGAAATGGTGGTGCCAAAGGTGAGAATGGGAGTCCATAAGATCACCCTATACGCTGACTATGTCCTTTTTTTTGTTTTTGGCCAATCTGCAGAAATCTGTACTCAGATTGACACAAAAAATTGATTTATTTGGCAGTTTTTTGGGATACGGGATCAACTTCACAACATCAGAAGCCATGCCATTGGGGGGATTAGTGGAGCTGCCTGATCTGAAGGATGGAATGCAGTTCCTGTGTAGATGGTTGTCAAAAGGCTTTTTTTATATTTGCGAATTTTTGTTACCCCTGCCTTCCACCAGCTGTATAAAGTTAACTACGCACAATTACTGGAGAGTCATAGAGATGTACAGCATAGAAACAGGCCCTCCAGTCCAACTCGTCCATGCTGACCAGATATCCCAAACTAACGTATCCCACTTGCCAGCACCCAGCCCGTATCCCTCCAAACCCTTCCTATTCATATACCCATCCAGCTGCCTTTTAAATGTTGCAGTTGTACCAGCCTCCAGCACGTCCTCTGGTAGCTCATGTACCACCCTCTGCATAAAAAAGGTTGCCCCTGAGGTCTGTCTTATATCTTCCCCTGTCACCCTACACCTATGCCCTCTAGTTCTGGACTCTTCCCACCCCGGGAAGAGACTTTGTCTATTTATTGTATCCATACCCCTCATGATTTCATAAACCTCTATAAGGTCACCCCTCAGCCTCTGATGCTCCACAGAAAACAGCCCCAGCTTATTCAACCTCTCCCTATAGCTCAAATCCTCCAACCCTGGCAACATCCTTAAATCTTTTCTGAACCCTTTCAAGTTTGACAACATCCTTCCAAAATGAAGGAGACCAGAATTGCACGCAATATTCCAAAAGTGGCCTAACCAATATCCTGTACAGCTGTATCATGACCTCCCAACTCCTGTACTCAATACTTTGACCAATAAAGTAAAACATACCTTGGCTATCCTGTCTCCCTGTGACTGTACTTTCAAGGAGCTATGGACCTGCATTCCAAAGTCTTTGTTCAGCGAAATTGCTGGGCTCCTTGTTGAGATTTGTATCATCGATAGTCACAGGTGAGTTGCGAGAAGACTGGAGGTTGGCTAACATCATGCCATTATTTCAGAAAGGTGGTAAGGACAAGCCAGGGAACTATAGACCAGTGAGCCTGATGTTGGTGGTAGGCAAGTTGTTGGAGGGAATCTTGGGTAGGATGTACGTGTATTTGGAAAGACAAGGAGTGATTAGGAATAGGCAACATGGCTGTGTGTGTGAGAAATCATGTCTCACAAACTTGATTGAGTTTTTTTGAAGTAACAGAGAGGATTGATGAGGGCAGAGCGGTAGACGTGATCTATGTGGACTTCAGTAAGGCATTCAACAAGGTTCCCCATGGCAGACTGGTTGGCAAGGTTAGATCTCATGGAATACAGGGAGAACTAGCCATTTGGTTACAAAACTGGCTCAGAGGTACAAGACAGAGGGTGGTGGTGGAGGATTGTTTTTCAGACTGGAGGCCTGTGACCAGTGAAGTGTCAAAAGATTGGTGCTGGATTTAGTACTTTTCTTCATTTATATAAATGATTTGGATGTGAGCATAACAAATATACTTAGTAAGTTTGCAGATGACACCAAAATTGAAGGTGTAGTGGACAGCAAAGAAGGATACTTCACAGTATAAGGGGATCTTGATCATATGGGCCAATGGGGTGAGGAGTGGCAGATTGAGTTTAATTTAGATAAATGCATGGTGCTGCATTTTGGGAAAGCAAATCTTAGCAGGACCTATACACTTAATGGTGAAGTCCCAGGGGGTGTTGCTGGATAAAACCGGATTTGCAGCAGTGGGAGGGATTACCGTTATCATGGTTAGGCCAAATAGCCCTGATCAAAATTAATGTTCTTCCTTGCCTGCTCAACCATGAGAACGCTCCCGTTGTTGCTATTCACACGAGTGTTACAGAGGTTCACTGGTTGGCTTGGGTCCTTCATTTGGTGTTGCAGGCACCCCCAATTAAATTGCAACTCCCACAGGGTGAGGGGGTGGTGGACCTTCTGGACTTGGAAGAGATATCAAATAAGCACCCTGCTGGCATGTGTGGGTGACTGGGTACAGGGGTTTCGGGTCGATTTTGGCTTGATGTTGAAGCCTCACAGTAGAGATATCCCCTAATTAATCTATTATTTATGGATAAGATGAAATCCGTGATGAGCGGTGTAAGAGCCCAATCATTTTGAATACGGTGAGAGCTTGTAGGATAACGAGACAAGACCAGGCAATTGGCTTCAGACCTCGCTGTTTACCCCGTTGGTGGGAACCCCAGGATTTAAAGCAGGGCAATCGGCTCCTGCTTTAAGGCATGGGAGAATAAGGGCATCTCTTGTTTGAGAGGGGGAGATCTTGATGTCGTTTAATCGACTAAGTCAGAAATATGGATCGTCTAAAACAGACATCTTCCGGCATTTTCAGATAAGGAATTATCTACAGAGGAAGACCACTTGCCTGGCTCAACTTTACAAGTCAGACAGGGAGAAAAAGTGCTCCGGTGCACGAGCGCTCTTTCGGTAAGTATTTGTATCATTTACAGAAAGGGCATGCCTTTGGCGATATGGAGAGACTCGGTGGGACTTGGAATTGGGAGCTAGGAGAGGATATTTTATTGGAAATATGGGAAAATATATGGGAAAATGTAAAGAAAATCTCTGTAACGAAGCACAAGCCAATCATTTGAAGATTTACACAAGGCTGATGTAGCGCCAGAGAGGCTAGCTCAGTTCAGAAGAGGAGCGTCTCCAGGATGTCCCAAATGTAAAATTAATATAGGCGCTCTTACAGACTGCTTTTGGTCAAGTTACAAGGTCCAGAGATACTGGCGTGCGATAGTAAGGGAGCTGAAGGAAATCCTGGGAATTGAAGTCAAGGTGGATCTGGTATTTCTTTTCCTGGGGTTGCGAAACATGCCCACTCTGAGGGAACACTGGAAGAGGTGTGTAACGTTCTTACACATTTGTGAGAGGAAGAACATTCTAATGAATTGGACGTCAGAAAATCCCCTATGTCTTATGGGATGGTAAAGGCTGGTGATGGAGCATCTCCCCAACACTATCTTACAAATATGGTGCACCACAAAATGGAGCAGCTTTATAAGATGTGGCAGTCCTTTCTAAATTACATAGACGCAGACTTATTGACAATATTAACCAGAGCCAAGGTGTAGTTGTCGGAGTCGGATTGGGTGACCTGTGGGGGCCCTGGGAGGGGTAAGCTACAAAAATATGGGTACAATGTCTGGTGCTTCCCAGGGTTGGGAGCTTCAGTGGAGGCGTAATGAGTGAAATAGAATAAGGTAATGTAATTTAATTTAAGAATGATGAATTTGCACAGCTTAAATGTTGAGAAAATAAATGTCAAGAATAGATTATGGAATATTTGCATTTTAATGACTTTCTTTTTCAGAGTGGACGAAATTCTATTTTATTCTTCCTCTTTAAGCAATTCTGTCTCTTGTTTTCCAGGTCGATCTCAGTTGAAGTGGACTTGGCAAGTTCAGCCATGTGAATTTGACTACAAGAAGTAGTTCCATTATTATTAACATGGACTTTCTGAAACCAAAACAACTTTGACCTAATACTTTCAGATATTAGGAAGAAAGTGGAAAGATTTAAATTTTAATCATGACTACCTCACACATGAATGGACATGTTACAGAGGGACCAGAAAGTGAGATGAAGAACATCGACCTTTCATCTCATGATGAGCCACCAAGACACAGAGAAATGGCAGTTGATTGTCCTGATGACTTGGGCTCACGAACCATGCCTGTACGTCGAAGTGCTCAGTTGGAAAGAATTCGCCAACAACAGGACGATATGCGTCGTAGACGAGAAGAGGAGGGAAAGAAGCAGGAGTTTGAACTTAATTCTTCCATTCGTCTGAAAAAACTAGCCCAGGTTCAACCAAAAGTGGGCATTGATAACCCTACATTTGAGGACATTTTAGAAGGACCCAGCAACACTGTTAAAGTTTTAGGTACGTAAGTGGACATAATGAGTGAAAAACTAATTTCTTATTGAATCTGCAGTTTTCATAATTAGATGTTTTATTTAAAATGAACCTCTCTCCAGATACAGCATATTTGATACTTTTTAAGTTTTTCTGTTTTGTAGATTTAATGAGCTTTGTATGGCATTAAGATATTGACCCTCTGAATGATTTGAGGTAACATTTTATAGTAATTTGAGTGTCATAGCGCAAGCGGTAATATTCTGTAAATTGTGTTTATAGATTTTTCTTGTATCTTGACATGAAAATTAAAAGATTGTGTTCATTTAATATCATGTGCAACAGCAGAATTAAAAGTTCTCCTGGTGGAAAGTTAAGCATCCAAATTACAGGGAAGAAATGTCATTAAAATTTGGCATTGGTGTTTGTTATGAACCAGCCCAAACCCCCTTCAAATATGTCAAGAAGATAGCCTAGACCTTAACTCTTATCTTATTTAAAGACCAGTGTAAGGGGCTGTGTCAAATGTAATCCAGTTGATTACAGTACTCTGCTTTAAGCAAAGCACATTTTATTTTTAACCTACAGTTAAAATATAAGCAAATGAAGGAGGAATTGGTCTAAATTTAACTCTTTTGGAAAACTTAACAGAATAATAGATTATTTAACGACTAAACATCAACTATTCTAATATAGTAACATCCCTTAAACACATGTTTGGCAAAGGCAAATTCAGTATAATAGTCTCACATGCAATGTTTCCATAGTCCAGGAAGAAAGAACATTAAGAAAACATTCTAGCAGAGAGAGAGAGAGCGCTCAAATGTTTTGCTGTAGCAGAGATGTATGGCGGCTTCCAAATATCAGCAGCTACTGAAAGTTAAATTAAAACCTTATTTCTGTAGGATTCTGACTCCATTCTTTCATGCTGTTTCTATTATTCAAACTTTCTTTTTAAAAAAAAAACCCAAGGCCCCTCAAACTGTTCACTTTATTGCTTGGAATGGATCACTCATCACCTCTGTCTCAATCTCTCCTCATTTTATGGAAAAAAGGACAAAAAGGCCTCAAAGCCATAGAATCTTCACAACTTTTCCTTTTTGTTGCAGAACAGGTTTTATCAACAGGAATTGTAAGACTACAAGAAAATGTGGTTTGTCCCATCATAATTTTGCTATTACTATTTCCCAAACTATTCTTGTTTTCCTACCATTCCCCTGTGAAAATATGACCAAGCAGATGAAATGGGCAATTCTGTCCCTCAAACCTGCTCTGCTAATCAGTAAGATTAAGGCTGATCTGATCGTGACCTCCAATCTGCATTCCCGTCTATATGTCAACATCCTTACGTCCCTTTGATTAATAAGAATCCATCCACATCTGCCTTAAAATACTCAGGAAGTCTGCTTCTATTAGTCTTTCAGGAAGACTGTTCCAAAGACTCCTTGTATTCTGGAATACTTCAAATGTCCATCAAATTCCTGCTTAAATGTCATTCACTCAACTCCAATATTCCAAGTGCTAATCACACTCCCATTTCTTTCTGACCTTTGCCAGCAATTTTGAATCCAAGCCCCTTCATTACTGACCTCCAAGATGATCCTTGAGCTAGTCTTTTTGGTGCACGTCTTTCTCCTACCTTAATAGCTGCCACAAACTATTGAAATTATATCCCTTGTTTGATTTTTGCCGTTCAGGTCATGCTGATGACTGATGTTTCAACCATTCTTTACTAAATATCAAATGAAGTGGATAATTTTGTAGGTATTATTTGAAATTATTGTTTTCAAAAGTAGATTTCTTTTGTAATTCTACATATATTAAATAGATATTTATGTTGAAGAGAAACTGAAGACCTTTTTCTTCCTTTGAAATGTGTAATAGCTTAAATCAAATTACAACATTTTGACAATTGTGGGTTTACAATTTTGAAATATGAGAACTTTTTTTGCAGTGTTTAAAATATATTGTGTACTAAAGTTAATCGATTGCTTGATGCTGCTGCTTGTGTATGTTATTGTTTCACTTCTAGCATCCTTCTCTTTTAAAAAAAATACTGTTTAACACCTGTATTTCATTTGTTCCCATGAAACATTGTTCCATTTCACATCCCCTTTCCCCTCAAATCTTTGAATATATTGCATGTTAGCTGATGTCCATTTTTTTTTATTATTGCACCTGTGGTTTAAATTACTTTAGTCTGGCTTGCATCCCAGCTGCAACAGTAAGATGGCTGTAATCGGGGATGACACTGTACTGTAGTACCCAGTAATCAATTTTTTTTAACAAGGATTTCGCAGAATTAAAACTTGATACACATTACAGTTTAACACTGGAATCGTGACTTTGGTTTGTCCCTCCCTGACATCTCTGCAGTCCTTGATGTGACTGACCTACCCAACATCCACTCTCATCCAGCTCCACGAGACTGTCATCACTCAGTTCCACTCTTAGCCACTTACACAAAATTTACAGCAATTTCTCTCTTCACGTAGCACTGTCACCTCATGAGTTCTCCATCAATCTACCTTTGGCCCCATGTTTGTTCTCATTTAGATTCTGCTTCATCACAACATCATCTGAAAATGTGCATCCAGTTCCACAAAAATGCTGATAGCACCTAACTTTATCTCTCAACACTCTCCGTGATGCTAAACTGCTTTTGTTTTTCTTCCCTTCATGAAACCAAAGTGAGTAACTGTGATTCCTGACTCCATTTCCCTTTCAAGACACCTTCACCAGACTGCTTGGCAACTGCTTGATTTGAGCTAAGTTTCCATCCGTATCCTCTTCAACTACTTACAGAGACAGTGTGTTATGGAGATGTCTTTACAACAATGTACATGTCAGAATCCTAAATGTGCCTTCAACACCTCCAAGCTTTATAGCCTCCCATCCTTTACCTGAAAGAAGTACTAATTTACTCCTGGTTGAATGTTTGCCTGCATGAAGCCTCTCACCCATTCTGCTATCCTCATTGACCTGAGTCAGCTCCTGACCTTCCACATTTTGAATTTAAAATTTATTACTGAGTCTATAAATTCATTTCTGCTGCATTGTCCCAATGCGAACACAATCTTAAAGGAGGAGTTAGGTATAATTCTTGGGACTGAAGGGATCAAAGTGTATGAAGCAACGTTTGAGAAGGACATCTGCTATTAAATATTGAATGCTGGAGCAGGCTTGAAGGTCTACTTCTATTCATATTTTCTATGTTCCTATATGCTCCATTGCTTTGGCTGCAATTTGACCTATGTTGCTGAGAATAACTGAAATGTTTTATTTATTAAATAATTCTACTGACAAGGCTTTTATTTTCTTAACTCTAGAAATAGATGAACTGCTGTCTTCTCTAAAACACATACAACACAGCCTGGTTGACAGCCAGAGTCAGGATGATGTGGCTCTCATTTTGCAACTGGTTCAGAACCAGGATTTTCAAAATGCGTTCAACATTCACAATACAGTAGCCATTCACATGCACAAAATGAGTCCACCATACCCTGTGAGTGCCAATGCACAGGACCTGTCCCAGGAGGTAGGTTCATTGTTAAATAAATTAAAGAATGAGTTGTAATTGTTTTTTTTAATCTTTTGTTTTTAACTGCAACTTTTGCAGACTTCGCTAATTTAAATTGTGATGCTAAACTGTTGCCTTTGTTAGCAATGTGTTCCTCTGGGGCAACAGTTGTTACTTACAGTTCTACTGCAAGGACAGTATCTCCAGTGTTCTCTACGCTGCCATCTGTCCACCAAAACACTCTGGCTCCCTCCCTGCCTGTTCTTCATCTGGTTGCTACTTTTCTTTTTGTAGTGTCAACCAGTTGAGTGGGTTTACCTGCCACATGAGATGGTACAACTACCATTGACCTGATAGCTTTTACTGTATTATTGAATCCAAATTTCCATGTTGCAGAATCTTGTGTTTTGTTCAGCTGACCACTGAGACTGCACCTTTCTTGCTTGGAATTAATTACTTTTATTCCATTATGCTTTTCAGCGCTCAATGGTGCAGATCCTTGTGCTTTAATACAGGAGCTGAGCTTTAAATGCAAAATCAGGACATTTAAGAATACTGCATTGCCCTTACTCAAGGTGCTTCTCGTATTAAGCCCTTTGACCTATTTCTCCTATTTTTCCTATTCTGAAATGGGTTGCTGTTGAAATTCATAATCAGAATTTACCTTGCGCTCCTTTTTATCCTGGAATTATGCAAGAGCTCAAGGGACTCCTGGAATCAGTATCATGATCCAGGTTGCATTGCTTCATATCTCTTAGCTACCTGTTTTCCCACCTCCTTTTAAAAAAAAAGGTTAGCATTACACCTCTTGATTTCCTCATTCCTAATTTTTTAAATATTCCTACACTCTCTCAAACTATCTTTCAGTGCTGTCTTGCTGTGTTATCATTCCTGTTTTCATTTTTTTTCATCAAAGACATGTCTCTTAGACCATGCTGCCTTTTCAAAATGTGCTCAATTTCCTGGTAGGAATTTACCACTTTCTCCTTGCAAATTTCCTTTCCCTCGTGAAGCATTGAGGGATAATATATTAGGAAAACTAGAAAAATATGAACTCCTCTCAGTTAATCCAAGTAGACAAAATTATGTTCTCCATTAATATAAGAACAGTACAACAATAGTGATGGTTAACTTAAGACTGAAGTGTTTTTAATGCTCTGTGCATCAATTATTATGGGGCAAGTAATTTCAGTTAGTATCAACTAACTGTCCCCACCAGCAAGAAGAGTTGCAGGGTAAGGAATGATGGGCTTGATGTCACAGGAAATGGGTAGGGGTTCAGTGTGATCAAAGGCCAAGGCCAAAGTTGGCTTTCATGGCCCACCCCTGCCCTGCTAGGTCCTAGACTGGGACACTAGATGAGGTTGCCCTAGTTTCTCTGTCAGGAAATCTCACTTATCTGCGAGGGTAGGCAGGTTACAAGCCCAGTGGCAAGTTGAGGCCCTCAAAACTGTAAATTGACCATTTAAAGTCCTTAATTGTTGGCAGGCCCCAAAGGCCATCCATAAATCATTCTGGCTATTGAGGGAGTGCAGCGTAGGTTCACGAGGTCAATTCCTGGAATGGAGGGATTACCTTACACTGAACGACTGAAGCGACTGGGCTTGTATACCCTTGAGTTTAGAAGACTGAGAGGGGATATGATTGAGACGTATAAGATTATGAAAGGATTGGACACTCTGGCAGCAGGAAACATGTTTCCGCTGATGGGTGAGTGCTGAACCAGAGGACACAGCTTAAAAATACGGGGTAGACCATTTAGGACCGAGATGAGGAGCAACGTCTTCACCCAGAGAGTGCTGGATGTGTGCAATGCTCTGCCCCAGAGGGCAGTGGAGGCCCAGTCTCTGGATTCATTTAAGAAAGAGTTGGATAGAGCTCTCCAAGATAGTGGAATCAAGGGTTATGGAGATAAGGCAGGAAGCGGATACTGATTAGGAATGATCAGCCATGATCATATTGAATGGCGGTGCAGGCTCGAAGGGCTGAATGGCCTACTCCTGCACCTATTGTCTATTATCTTAATTGCTGAGGTTTTGTGAAGGAAATTGGCCAACCTGCCCAATTATTTGTCCTTTCTTCTCCCTTCCTCACCACCTGCATGGAAAGATGGGTGCTGGAAATCAGGAACAAAAATAGAAATTGCTGGAAAAAGCTCAGTAGATCTGGCAGCGCCAGTGGAGAGAAAGCATTGTTAAAATGTTTAAGATTATGACCCTTCAAATCATCATCAGTGAAGATGAAAGCAATTGATTGTGACACCACGCAACCTGTGGAATGGTGAGACGAATCTGGTATTAGTTTTAGAGGTAGTCAAATAAATCTGTTTTCATGCACTTGTACAAAATCTGAGTGATAGATTTAAGGCTTTTGACATAGGATAGAAGCAGGCTCTTTTGTATTATTCATTTACAAGATAGAAGCGATGCTGACTAGGCCAGCATTCATTGATCATTTCTCATTGGCCAAAGAATATTTGACAATCAAAACATTGCTGTGGGTGTAGAGCTGAAAAATGTGTTGCTGGAAAAGCGCAGCAGGTCAGGCAGCACCCAAGGAGCAGGAGATTCGACGTTTCGGGCGTAAGCTCTTCAGGCTTATGCCAGAAATGTGGATTCTCCTGCTCCTTGGATGCTGCCTGACCTGCTGCGCTTTTCCAGCAACACATTTTTCAGCTCTGATCTCCAGCATCTGTAGTCCTCATTTTCTCCCTGTGGGTATAGAGTCTTATGTAGGCCAGACCAGGCGAGGATGGCAATTTCCTTCACTGTGAGCCAGATGGGTTTTCCCCTGACAATTGACAATAGTTTCGTGATCATCATTAGACATTCTTAATTCCAGATTTATAATGAATTCAAATTCCAACATCTGCCATGGCAGGTCCCTAGATCTGGTGCCCAGATTAATAAACTGGCAATGATAGAACAAGAAGGATCTTTTTCATTCAGTGTTGTCATGATCTGGACCTCTCTGTACTAGAATGGTGGAAATAGAGATGATAAATGATTTCAAAAAGTAAGTTTGATGGGCACTCGAAGGAAATCTGATTGTCGGGCTACAGGGATAAAACAGGGTAATGGGATAGACTGAATTTTTCTGAAGATATGGTCTGAATTGGGCCTCCATCTTTGCCATAATAACTTCATGACCATGATGGCTCAAGGGGAGTGTTCAGATGGCTTTCAGAAGTCAACACAAGTAATGATTTTTCAAGCATTACCCATGTCTGAAGAACAGGAAGAAGTCTTGCAATGTCTTTTCTCTCATTTTGCTTTGACAATTGTCTCTCTTGTTGCTGTTTATGGCTATAGATTATTTCCCCAGTTTGGTGAACAGGAGAGAATGTGTAAGTAAGTGGGTCATAAGATTGTATCCCTTGTAACTGACCCTAACATACAGTTCTATAAAATGGTTAGAAAAAATATTGGATCGAGAAAGAAGAATTTGATCAAGCAGTGCTCTTGAACTTGTGATGTATTGCTGGTAATTAAGGCTATTTAGAATCAAATTTCAATCTGCCTCTAAGAACATAAACCTGAAAATTCAAAAATAATATTACGTGTTATTCTTATTGAATGATCAAAAGAAGATAGACCATGAACAGAGTAGCTAGCTGCCTCTATGCAAGAAATATAGAAATGCCATGTTTCCTTCCATATCCAAAGCAGCAGAAGTGTTTTTTGATCCGCTGTCCTTCACTTTCCCACCAAATGTTAATAAAAAAATTTTGAAAGTAATTTTTATTTGTTTTGCAACATTGTAACAGCATGTATTTGCATGCTAAATTTGGATTGGTTGCAGTGTTTGAGTGAGCATTATTATGTATAATTTTTTTAACCCATCGCTTTCATCATGATTTCACAAGGTTTTTACTTACTTTGGTGAGCAGTGCACTCTCTTCCACAGACTTGCAGCTGGAAGAGAAAACTTCCAAATCTTTTGCTAAATCCAGACATCATTATGAAAACATGTTGAAAAGGTGCTGCTTTGTCACAATTTTATTGAAATTGAGGCCTATTGTATGGATATATAATTGGTGTTAATCACTGCCTTTTTTTAAGGTGCAGAAGATTTTGACCATTAGTCACCAAAAAGATGGACAGGAACTCTGTGCTCTTCTGGCATCACCACACTTTGAAGTATGTGCTTCAATTACTTTAGTTAATCATTGTACTGCGTATTCTAATAATGTAAACTTTTTAAGATTGATTTAGCTAAATTGAAGAAATTTTAATTTGAACTCCTGGATGGTCCTTTTGCTAACTAGCACAGTTTTGGCTATTGTAGACATCCTCAATTTAATGGCTTACTGGCTTGACTGAGGCACTACTTCATGAATGATCTCTCCCACTTGACCAGTCATGCTCCTGCTGAGTCACCCTTGGTGGTGGACTTTGAAACTTCCCAACCCTGACCACATTTTGCACCCTTGCCAACCTCCGTGCTTCCTCCAGGTGGTGATCAACATGGAGGAGCAATGCTTTATCAGCCTAGGGAAGACTGTACATGGTAATCAGCATAAGGTTTCTTTGCCAATGTTTAACCTGAAGCCATGAGACTTCATGGAGTCCACAACCAATGCCCTCCAGACTGCATACCATGTGCCCCCAACCCTGCTGGGTCTGTCATGCCAGTGGGACAGGACCCATCCAGGAATGGTGATGGTGGTGTCTGGGACTTAGCCTGTCAGGTATGATTCCATGAATATGACTGTTTGACTATGCTGTGAGTCAGCTCTCCTAATTTTGGTACTAGTCCCCAGGTATTCTACGGAGGAGGGCTTTGCTGGGTCAACAGGGCTGTTTCTGCTGTCGTCTTTTCTGGGGCCTAGATCAATGCCAGGTGGTCTGCTCCATTTCACGTCTTTACTGAGACTTTGTAGCAGTTGATACAAATCAGTGCCATGCAAGGCAATTTCAGAGGGAAGTTGAGAATCAATTGCATTGATGTTGGTCTAGACCAGGTGAAAATAGCGGATTTCCTTCCCTTAAGAATATAATTTGACCAATTTCTTTGCTGCAACATCTATTCCTATATAATTAAGTTAACTGTATTTTTAACAGAAGAAAATCTAAATCTTTAAAAACAAGGACTTCTTGCTATATACTTGGTTCCTAAAGTATCTCTGTCCAACTAACAGAATCATAGAATTCCTACAGTATGGAAACAGGTCCTTCAGCCCAGCAAGTCCACACCGACCTCTGAAAAGCAACCCACCCAGATCCGCTCCCCTACCCCACTACTTTTACATTTGTCCCTAACTAATGCACCTGACCTACACATTCCTGAATCTTTATGGACGATTTAGCATTGGCAATTCACGTAACCAGCGCATCTTTGGACTGTGGGAGGAAACCAGAGCACCCGGAGAAAACCCACACAGACATGGGGAGAACATGCAAACTCCACACAGTTGTCCAAGGCTGAGATCAAACCAAAATCCTTGGCACTGACCAGCAGCATTGTGAATCACCGAGCCACCGTGCTACCCATACTTGACCTCATCCATGCCAATTTCCTGACTGCAGATTCACTTGTCCATCACAGTATTGGTAAGAGTGACCATTGCATGATTCTTATGAAGACAAGGTCCCACCTTCACATTGACAACACCTTTCATCGTGTTGCATGGCACTATCATCATGCCAAATGGGGGCAGACTTGGAACAGATCTACGACTGAAGACTAAACACCCATGAAGCACTGTTGGCCATTAACAGCAGAAGAATTGTACTCCACAATCTGCAAACTCATGGCCCAAATTTTCCCCTTTCAACTGTTGCCATCAAGTCAGGGGAGCAACCCTGGTTCAATGGAGAGTGCAGAGAGGGCATGACATGAGCAGGAATACCTAAAAATGAGGTGTTAACCTGGTGAAACAACCAAACATGACTATTCACATGCCAAACTGCATAAGCAGCCAGTGATAGACCTAAGCTATTCCCACTGCCAGCAGATCAGATCTAAGCTCTGCAGTGCTGCCATAGCCAGTCATGAATGGTGGTGAGCAATTAACTAAACCACTGAAGGAGAACACGGCAAATATCCCCATCATCCAATTAAGGAAGAGTCCAATGCATAGTGGAAAAGAAAAGGCTGAACCATTCGCAATAGTCTTCAGCTAGAAGTACAAGTGGATGATCCATCTCAGTCTCCTCAGTAGTCTATAAAATTGCAGGTCGCAGTTTTCAGCCAATTGGATACACTCTATATGATAGCAAGAAGAGGTTGGAGGCATTGTACATTGCAAAGGCAGTGAGCCCTGACAATCTTCCAGCAATAAAACTTGATTCTCATCCTCCAGAACTTGCCAATCCATTAGCCAAGCCTTTCCAGTTACAACACTGGTGTCTACCCAACAATGTGGAAGTTATCCAGGTATGTCCTGCACTCAAATAGGAGAACAAATCAAATCCAACCCACCCCACCATAGCCAAGTGTTAGGAGATGTCATCAGCAGTGCTATCGAGCAGCATCTGCTCAGTGATGCTCAGTTTAGGTTCTACTGGGCCACTCAGCTTCTGACCTTATTGTAACCTTGGCTCAAACATGGACAAAAGAACTGGATTCAGTCGTGAGATGAGTGTGACAGCCATTGATATCAAGGCTGCATTTGACTGAGTGTCATAAGGTAGCCCTAGCAAACTGGAAGTAATTGCTATCACAGGGCAAAATCATCACTGGTTGGAGTCATATCTGGCACATAGGAATATGGTTGTGGTTGTTTGAGGTCAGTCATCTCCCTTCCAGGGCATCTCTGCGGGAGTTTCTCAGGGTAGTGTCCGAGACCCACTCATTTTCAGCTACTTCATCAATATCCTTACGCGCTCATGCTCACACTCGCTCATATGCTCAGATGTGGGATGTTCACTGATATGTCCAAATGAAACAAGATATGGACAATATCCAAGCTTGGGCTGATGAGTGGTAAGTAACATTCACACCATATAAATGTCAGACAAATGACCATCTGTGATCAGAATCAATCTAACCACTGTCCATTGATATTCAATTGTGTTACCATTGACCAGAAACTTAACTGGACTCGCCATGTATACACAGGCTACAAGAGCAGGTCAGATGCTAGGGATACTGCAGTGAGTAAACTCACCACCTGATTCCCCAAAGAATGTCTGTATCTAAATCTTGCTGCTTATTGTTTTCTTTTAAATCTTTGATAAAAAGATTTGCTTTTAAACTATTAGGAAAATTGCAGCAATAATAAGATACTTGATATACAAAGCAATTATTAGAGTTTGATATACCTTGTATTTTCAGGGAGAGAGGGGGTGAAATCAGTTGGTTCAATTAGCTGGACAGCTGCTTTGCGATGCAGAGTAAACTAATAATGTGCGTCAGTTCCTGCACTAGCTGAGGTTACCATGAAAAGCTGTCATTCTCAACCTCTCCCTTTCCCTGAGGCAACATGATCCTAAGTTTAAACCACCACTAGTCATCTCTTTCCACTGAGAAAGCAGCCCTATAGCCTGTAGGATTATGGTGACTTGCCTTTTTAACCTACACTCAAGTTGCTGATGCTTGAAGAATCTATTAGTATTGCTTCTGTAAAGTAATGTGAAGGAAAAATAAAACAAGCAACTGCAGACACTGGAGATCTGAAATAAAAGAAGTGCTTGAGAAAATCTGCAAGTCTGGTGCCACGTGTTGAGAGAAAAACTGAGTTCATGTTTTGACCCCAGTAGTCCTTTAGTCAGAACTGTTCTGACAAAGCATTACTAGAATTAATGTTGACTCTATTTTTTTCTCTCTCTGCAGATGCTTCCAGACCTGCTGAGTTTCTCCAGCAGTACCTGTTTTTGAAGGTGAAAGGATTTGCTGTTTATTGTACTGCATGAGCAAATTTTAATTGTATGGACAATCTTTTTTGATCTCTATTTCAGGCACTACTTCAAGCCCATGATGGAGTAGCACAACAAGAAATGCTACTAGAGCCATCAAACGATGATCATGTTTATGAAAGAGTAGCTGAGTATGGAGGAGAGACAGTGAAAATTGTTCGGATCGAGAAAGCACGTGATATCCCCCTTGTGAGTATCAGGTTCTGCTCATATCTTTACATGCGTTTTGCATTTATATGAAATGCTATAATAACAGACTGTTGCTGAATAAATGCTATAACTTCACCTCCACCAATTGTCATAAGTTAATGTAGAGTCATCCCTGGATTTGACTATTTTTGACGTTAGAACTCCTGTAGTATTATTCTCTCATTTCTTTGTACCACTTTTACTTCATCATGACATCAGGGCTTGCTCAGATAAAATACCAGAAATGGACATAGTTTGACAATCATGTTACTTTTCAGCAATTTGGAAAGCACGCAGCGATGGGATTGTTCTATTTTAGTACTCTAGGTAAAGCAGTCTCCCCAAGTAAGATATATCAGCAGAAATCCTTTGATCCAGGAAAACAAGAAGAAAGCAACAAGTGCCTTGAAACAATCCCATTGCTAAATAAAGGCTTTGAAGCAAAAAAAGCTAGGGATACTGTGTGATCACCTCCACTACTGGTGTCTTAGTGCATGCCTCCTTATGCACTTGTGGAGAGTGACAAATAACATTGCACATTACCAAAGAGTACTGTCTCTACGGACAAAGTAGCGGTTAATCACCTGAAACTCACTTTGAGCAGGCCATCGCTTGGCATCAGGGGTTTGTGTTCACTAAGCAAAATCAATGGCAGCATTATCATAACTATTCTAACAATCTTGGAAGATGTACAATTGCATTTATTAAAGCAAAGGAAGATAAAAGAATATATATTTTAGAATCTTTTACATCTCCTTGAGGTAAAAAGTTTTAACCTGAGACCAAGGTCAGCTGATTTCTTGGGTACTGCCAGGAATGCTCCATGATGTATTCCAAGGGATTATTCTAATTTGTGAATTAGAATAATGGATATTGATGCAGCAGCGTTCATAATTTTAGTGAAACTTAGAGTCAATGTTGTATAGTACAGAAACAGACAATTGAGGAACAAATTATATTACTTTCTAATAGAATATTACACAACTTTTGGAAAAGAAGAGGTGCCTGGCCAATAGGGGTTTTCCTTTCCAACAGGACACATTAAGAAATTGAAACCCATGGTTTTCTGCCTTTTTTGTAAAGCATGGAAAAACTTGACATGCCTGCAATTTCTTTATCTGCATAAGTGATTTGCAAAACCCTCAATCACCAGCTTTAAATGAATAAATATCATTTTTGTTTCATTCTTGGGCTTCCAAGGAGTGTTGAATGTGATATGGGCCAAGCGTAGGCAGGTGGGACTCGCTTGATTGATTTTTTTTTTAATATTTGTATATGCAGCAGGAGTCATTCCCTAATAATTTATTCATTTAATGACAAATTGTTTTCCTACTGAAGTTTGCAATTTTGTAGCCAACTATAATATTGCTAATCTAGAGGTGAGATCAACTAAGTCAACGTGTGCCGCGATTGAAAATCGGACCTAACTTAGCTGAAGAGCTCTGCTTGAATTTGAATTTTGTAAATACTAATTAGATATTTCATATTTAATGGGATTTATCATTTTTTTCCTTTTTCTCCTTCCTATACTGGAGAGATCTGTATCATGGTAGTAAAGCCTCTTCTAATTATCACCGGTTATAATCAACTATTTCAACATGTATCTAAGAATATCATGGTAAGCTCAGCCAAACTACTAACTTGTAAAGTAATTGACCCAACAAAATTGAAACACAACAGCATGATGTGTACTTCATTTTGATACACACTTCTCTGTGGCACAAGTTAGCAATGTTTGGTTTCAGAAGCTTATTTCAATTGTAAATACGTAGGATGCTAAAGACCATTCCTGGAAATAAACATTGTACTATTTTTGAGTTTTTTAAAAATTCATTTAGGAGATTTTGGTGGTTTTAGCTGGACCAACATTTATTGCCAATCCCAAAATGCAAGAATCAACCACATTGTTATGGATGTAGAGTCACATGTAGGCCAGACCAGGAAAAGATGAGAGATTTTCTTTTCTGAAGGACATTAATGAACCAGATGGATTTTTATAACAAACAGTAGTGTTATTGGTTGTCATTAGAATAGTTTTTAGCTTCAGATTTTTATTGAATTCAGATATAACTGTCTGCTATTCAAATCCATTTCCCCAGAACACTAGCCTGGGGTTCTGGATTATTTATACCCTTCATTGCACTAAACAGTATTTACAGGGCATAGTTGAGAACTTCCAAAGAGCACAATTGATTTATTTCCTTTGTTTTATTGTGTGGGGGCATAAGAGTTCAGCATAAGAGTTGCAATAGGTTGTAAAGAGGCAATTACTTTTGTAGATTGGCAAGAGTTAAGATAAGATGGATAAAATACATGTGTAGTAACTTTGTAGAATCACTATTGTTGTCACTGAAATTTTGAACTTAAAAGCATTCAAAATGAGAGAGCATTTGTGATATGAAATATTGGAATGCTCTGTTAGAAATTAAAAATTGATTTCTGGAGCTTCATTTGACATATTTCCCATATCCAAATATTTGACATATTTGGAAGGAGCTAACAAATGATATCAAAATTTTGCTTGAGAAAGTTTCACTTAAGTGTATTGTAAAATTAGTGGATAAGGATAGAAAAGGATTTGGAATATGTTAATCAGATCCTGTGGAATATAGACATGAAATCTATGTGTACGTACCATTTGATAATTGTAGATTGACTCATCCCCCAGAGAGCATATACAAGAGTACCAAGTTCAAAATTAAACAGTAGCATGGAAAGAAGGTAGGTGGTGCCAAGGTGTAAGCTGTATTTTGATACCTGATGACATTAATTTGAAAGCTCATGTATCATACAGGTTGAGTGTTTAAAATCTGAATTTTTGAGACCAGTTTATATTGTATATATTGATGAGTACACACTAAGTTGAAGAGTCTTAAAATCAATTTTTCCATTTAACTGCCCTTTAATTTATTGTGGGGGCAGTTGGATTAGTAAATTTAACTGTCATTTGTATGGTTTTTCCTTGTAGTATAAAACTCTGTTTCAAGATAGTCATACACTCCTTAATTTGGATGATGACATCTGACAGGAATTCCCTTTTAGTCTCCTTTTATCAAGTGAGGAATCCTTTGCTCATGTTGTAAAGCTAAACAACAGAATTGTATTTGTGGTTCTCATCCCATCTCAATCTGAGTGGAGGTTAAGATGACAACGTTCACAGCAGCAAATTATTTTTAATCAAATCAACAGCTGGATAGACAATATTGCCTGGGAGCTCTGATGTCACAGAATATTAATAATCATTCAGAGCAACAATATAAAATAGTTATAAATATAAAATATAGCCATAATTATGAACTGCTTTGAAGGTCTGCTATGTGAAATCCATAGCATAAATTGTTGACAAACGCTACAGAGGACATGAAGAAACGTTTTACATAGCAACATGTGGTTTGGATTTCACTTCTTGAAGTATGATAGAAGTAGATTCATTGATAACTTTAAAAGGAATATACAAAGGTTTAAAAAACACTATGGGAAAATAATAGGAGTTGGACTAGCTAGATAGTTCTGTCATAGAACTAGCATGGCAACATTGGCTGAGACTGTTTTCTCTCTGCATCATGATTCTGACAAATGTGAAAATTATTTTAGGACTGAGCTAAGGAGAGGTCTCTTCATTTGGAGAGTGGTGACCTTACGAAATTGGGGCCAAATCACTACACATGTACATATTCCCTATGATTTTGTTGTTTCTATGAAAGTAATCAATATAGCAACGTCAAATCATTAAAGCAGTTGCTGATGTTGTATACTATAACTCTTTGGTTATAAAGAATAACATCTACTTCCATAGTCCAATAAAGGAGAGAAACCTAAATGTAATTTCAGTGCCATCAAACAGAGTTGTACAATTGGGCTATTTACAGAGGAACCTCGATTATCCGAACAAGGTGAACGGGTACCATTTCGTTCGGTTAATCAATTAAATGCCTTTCCTCTGGGGCTCGGAGTTTTTTTGTCTGCTCCCCATTCAGGAGACGAGGAGGCAGCGCACCGCATGTAAACAAAAGACGCTGTCAGTGTTGGAAACCCATCTTTGATGTAATGTTTCTATTGGGACCTCAAGATATCCTTCGGATAATCCAATATTCGGATAATTGATATTCCTCTGTATATCTCTAAATGTTACCAATTAGCTTCGGTAATTAGAAAGTTCTGAATGTATATTTAAATTAATAATTTATAGAGTTTCAAGCAGTATAGTATTCAGATAAAGTTGTACCATATTACAACATTAAAAACACTGGGTCTCTGGTTACAGACAAGCCTGGTTTGCGAACAGATTCTGTTTTTGAGTATACTCCACATGTTGATTTATATGCAAGTCAAGCCATGGTACAAGCCAATAAAAAAAAGCCATTCATAAGTACAAGGAAATGCTTGCATGTTGGATCTTTAAAATTAATATTAATACACCCCTGTATGGGATCACATTTATAAGTACATATGTTCATAGGTCAGGCATTCGTAAACCAGGAACCACCTGTGTATATCAGAAAGACTAAAAATTTTCTTTGTGAATTTTTAAATGTTTTTCAAAATAATTGTCATAAAAATAACTAGTTTGAAACTGTGTCTGGAGAAGATGCTAGCCTCTGATCAGACACTTCTGAATTTGAAACTTAATTTATCTGACAGCACATATAATCCGTCTCACCTGTACAATGGGACTTCGATCACTCAATGCAGCACAACTTAAAAGCAAGTTACTTATAAATTGGTTTATAAATATAAAATTAAATAATATTTTGTTAAATATTCTGGGCATGCACACTGTTGGGTGCCCTAGAATTCAGAAATTTAAAGCTTTCTTTACTTCTTGCAGAAAAAAAGAAGTTACATTGTTTCCCTCTTAAGTCAAGATGAGAAATCTTCATTTATCTGCTTGTGAAAGTCATTTACTGTGTTGTAATTGTAATTCTCTAGTCTGACTGCACATGTGCAAAGAATTTCTAGTTGGTACTTGGGAATCTGATAAAGTTTGATTTTTTTTTGTAATGTTGCTAAAACTTGCATTAGCTTTTTTTTGCTTGTAATAGATCTAACATTACAACACTTGAAGATTAGGGGCCAGCACTGTGGCTCAATGGTTAGCACTGTTGCGCCTCAGTGCCAGGGACCAGGGTTTGATACCAGACTCTGGCAACTGTCTGTGTGGAAATTGCATGTTCTCAATGTGTCTGTGTGGGTTTCCTCCAAGTGCTCTGGTTTCCTCCATAGTCCAAAGCTGTGCAAGTTTGGTAGATCGGCCGTGCTAAATTGCCCACAGTGTCCAGGGATGTGCTAGCCATGGGAAATGCAGGTTTACAGAGGTGGGTCTGGGTGGGATGCTGTTCAGAGGGTTGGTGTGGACTCAATGGGCTAAATGGCCTGCTTCCACCCTGTAGGGATTCTATGATTCCAAACTCAGATATTAAAGCGGGAAGAGGGTAAGGTGTAATTTTCAGTAATTCTTAACGCATGAATTGAGAAGGACCCTTTTTAATTTTGTAGTGCAGATGATTGTAGCAACATTTTGAAATTGATGTTTGATAGTTTTGTTAATGTTTACTGTGCAGATTTTAACATTCAATAGTATTTCAAATAAAATTGTCCAAGTTAAGGTAGCAAACTTACTACCTAGAAGGATTTTCACAATCTGGTTGTTTTGATTTGTAGCTTAATATATTATACAGGCACCCATTTCACTCAAACAAACTACCTACGTATTTAAAAGATAAATCACTGAAGTCCTTCCAGAGTTTTAGGACGCGCTCTCATTAGGGAGAGACGACTGGTCACAGTTTAACTTATGGGTCACCATGCTTCCAGTGAAGGACTCTGTAAAAGAGTCCTTTTGAGGTAACCTCAAGTGCAGGAATTGAACCATGCTGATGGAGTCATGGTATTACAAACCGGCTATCCAGCCAACTAAGCTAATCAGTCTTTAAGACTCACTAGGTTATAGGTTGTCTACTTTTCTGTTCAAGTACTGCATTTTGATGTTTAGAAATTAGGATATTTTAGTTTAGCCTTCCATTACCTTAAATGCAGTGATATATCAGTTGTTTTATTCTGACTCCTACTCCAGTTTACCCTTCAAATGAGTGACGCAGCACCTAAACAGCGGCTTAGATTAGGGTGCATTGATAAAGTACTCTACTGATTATTTGTTAAAATGTTGTAATGTTTTTCCATAACCTCATTTTAGTATTTTTCCCAGCATGGGTCAATGCATACAATCACATTAATTTGAAGATATTTGGATGCCACTTCTATCCTTCATTCTTCTTATCCTAGAGGTTTTTTTTAAATTTATATTTTATCCCCATCTAGTGGCTTTATTGTGAAGTTTCATGTTGCCATATAATTCAGGTTTTCCGTGCACCCTCTCTTTGCCACCCTCTGTGCTGAAGGTTTGCTGTTGATGCCTCACACTCAGATTTGGTCTACTGGCATTGACATTTATGTACAAAACTTTTTATGAAATGCTACTGATTAATAGGGTAAAGCCTTAGCTGCATAGTTGGATAACTGGTATCAGAGTTGCAAAGAAAATATGGTTAACGTTTCAGGTCCAGTGACACCTCTTCAGAACTGGTTCAAACCATTCCACACATTCTGCCGTACCTGCTGAATTTTTACAATGATTTCTATTTTTGTTCATGATTTCCAGAATCCACAGTTCTTTCAGCTTTTTGTTTAGTGTTGTTATAGCTGAGCTGTTTAGTTTTGTTTGGAAAAGTGTGGCAGACAGCTCTTGCCAGTAGTTTCTCATGTACTTGCTGCCCTTGACCACCTAGGTGGTAGTGATTGTGAATTTAAAGGTGTTGCTTCAGGAAGTTTGGTGTGTTACTGCAGTGCAGCTTGTACATGGTGCATATTGCTGCGATTATGCATCGATAACAAAGGGAGTGAATGTTTGAAGATGTGCTGCCAATCAAATGATTGCATTAACCTGGATAGTATCAAGTATCTTGAGTGCTGTTGGACTATGTTCAAGGAAAGTAAGATGTATTCTATCACATCCTGTCTTCTGCCTCGTTGATGGTAAAAAGACTTTGGGAAGTCTGAAAGGGAATTGCCCTTTGCCAGATCCATTGCCTCTGAGCTGCTCTTGTAGCCACAGTATTTAGCAGCCCTGTTTCTGCTTAATGTCAAGGGTGATCATTGTATTGTCTCTTGTTGGAGATGTACCTTGATGTTTTCAGCTCTAATCATATTGTTCAGGTCTTGCCAGTTTTGGAAATTGATTGCTTCAGTATCTGACGAGTTGCAAATTGAACAGTCATCAGCAAACATTCCTGTCTGATCTTATGATGGAACAAAGCTCATTGTTGAAGCTGCTTGGGCCTCGTACACCACCCTGAAGAACTTGAGGGCTCTTTTAGCATAATGGTAACATCCCTACCTTGGAGCCAAGAGGTCTGGGTTCATGTCCCATCTGCTCCACAGGTGTGTAATAATGTCTCCAAACATGAGAAAATATCAACTCTGTACTCCTGCATAAATGTCAGAGTTCAGATGACTGCGTTCCAGTGACCACAAATATGTTTATTTCTGTACTAGATGTGACTCCAACTAACAGAGATATACACAGACACCTCAAATACCCCTTGACTAGTTTTGCTTTACTTATTAGTTTGGCTGGTTGTCTGGCTGGCTTGTTACGCAGAGAGATGTCAACATTTTGTGTTAAACTCTTGTATTAGCTGAGGATACCATTCAAGGTTCCACTTTCTCAACCTTGCTCTTTACCTGAAGCATGGTTAAATTCACCACCAGTTGTCTCCTTTTTCTGTCTCAGCAAGCAGCCCTAAGATTCCTTTACCTTTTTTTTGTTTATCAAGGCAGCCTTGATGTGAAGATTGGTCACATGCAGCCTTGACATCAAAGCTGTCACTGTATCCTTGCCTGTAGTGTTCAGTTCTTTTGTCCATGTTTGAACCAACACTGTATTGAGCTTTGGAGCTGTGGCCCTGGCAAGCCCAAACTGAGCATTAGTGAGCAATTTATTGTCCAATAAGTGCTGCTGATAGCACTGTTCATGGTCCCTTCCATCGCCTTATTGATCAAATGTAGACTGATGGGGCGGTAAATGACTCTGTTTGTTTGATTTGTCCTCCTTTTTTTTGTATCTAAGACTTAGCTGAGCAATTCTTCAAAATATTATTAGGTAGATGCACGTAATGTAGAACAGCTTGGCAAGTTCAGGAGCACATCTTTAGTAGGATTGCCAAAATGTTGTCAGGACCTATAACATTTCCAGTATCCAGTATTTTCAGCCGTTTCTTGCTAGCGTGCAGTGAACCAAATTGACTGAAGACAGAATCTGGGCACATCCGGGCAAGTGCAAGATGAATTGGTTTCAGCCTTATCTTTTTGCACTGATGTGCTGAGCCACCCACTCCAAGGATGGGGACTTAGTGGAGTCACCTTCTCCATGAGTTGTTTACTTGTCCATCAACCTTCATAACTAGATATGGCAGGAATGCAGAACTTAAATCTAATCTCTTGACTGCGGAATTGTTAATCTCTGAGTAGCAATTGTTGCTTATGCTGTTTGTCATGCATGTACTCCTGTCTTGTAACTTGGGGGGCAGTTGGCTAGATGGTAGCTTGCAATGCACGGGTTCAATTCCTTCATAGGCTGAGGTTACCATGAAGGCCACTCCTCAATTTCTCCCCTCACATGAGGTGTGCTAACCCTCATTAAGCCACCACCACTCATCCTCATCTAACGAGAGAGCAGCCCCATGGTTTCTGAGACTGTGGTATCTTTAGTGGCAACTCTTTTAGGAATGCTTGGTGCTGCTCCTTGCTTGTCTTCACTTTGCATTGAACCAGAATTGCTGCCCTGAATTGATACTAGAGTGAGGGATCTGCCAGACTACAAGCTTATAGTTTGCTTCAGTACATTTGCTGCTACCAGTTTCTGAATGACTATCACCTGATGAAGGAGCATCGCTCTGAAAGCTAGTGTGCTTCCAATTAAACCTGTTGGACTATAACCTGGTGTTATGTGACTTTTAACTTTGTACACCCCAGTCCAACACCAGCATCTCCAAATCAGTTTCTGAATTGCCAGTGTTGAGTTGCTCGATCTTTTCGAAGCCTATCCTGTTTAGTACAGTGATGCATCACAAAGCATAATAGAGGTGTATCACCACTGTGAAGACAGTGGTTCATTTCCACAAAGACTGTATGATGGTCACATTTACCAATACTGTTATGGACAGATGTGATTCAGCAGGTAGATTGGAAAGGTCTGCAATCAAGTATGTTTTTATCTCTAGTTAATTTGTTCACCATCTGCCACAAAACCAGTATAGCCACCAATGTTCATCCAGACTAGCCAATTTAATCAGCAATGTTGCTGCCAAACTCCACTCCTCATGGTGGTCATTTGGCTGGTCCCACCCAGAGTATATTCTGTGCACTTCCTGTCAGCGGTGCTTCCTCCAAATAATGCTTAACACAGCAATACTGATTCTTGAGCTGAGCAAGGGTATAGTAATAAGTAGGATGTTTCCTGGCTCATGTTTCACCTAAAGCCTTGAGACTTTGAGGTCAGGAGTTCATGTTGATGACTCCTCAGGCAATTCTCTACCAACTGTATAAAATTGTGCTGCCACCTCTACTGACAGTGGAACAAAACACAACTAGAAATGCTGGTATTGTCTGGGATATTGTGTGTAATATTATTCCAAAATTGGTACTTGATTAATGTGAGACATTTCTTCTAATTGTGCCACAACCTCCAGTTGGTTGGTAAGGAGGACTTTGTAGAGTCAACAGGGTGAGTTTGCCATTGTAGTTTCTAATGCCAAAGGTCAACATCAGGTGTTCTATCTGATTTCACTCGTTTATCCAAGACATTTTGCAGCTTGATGCAACTGCTTGGCCTAAAACAACAGAAGTCTGAAGAAGTTTCAAAACAGACTTGAAATAGTAACCTTGTTTTTCTCTATGTAGAAGCTACCTGACCAGTTGAGTGTCTTCAGTAGCTTCTGTTTTTGTTAGTATCTTGAGCTGATTTCTTTCCTCCCCTTCAGTGCACTGCTGTACCCCCACCCTATACACCCCACTATTACTGACAGTTTATTTATCAATAGTCTAGGCATTCAACCTGCCAATCTAGTTCACCAAAACTTGAATAACGTGTGTTTTCTTTTTGTATTCCTGTAAAGGGAGCCACGGTACGTAATGACGTGGAATCTGTCATTATCAGTCGTATTGTGAAGGGTGGTGCTGCAGAGAAGAGTGGTGTATTGCACGAAGGGGATGAAGTCCTTGAAATAAATGGGATTGAGATTCGTGGGAAGGATGTTAATGAGGTGTTTGATTTGCTGGTATGTGATTTTTAAAAAATATTTTCATTTTATATTATAAATTTCTGTTGCTATTTTTCTGTCCATCTGATCCTTATGAAATACTGTGTGGTATTCATGTTTCTGGTATTACAGAAATGCATTGACTGATATTTATATGCAACCCAGCATTTTTTTTTTTGTTATCCATATAGGCTGATATGCATGGTACACTGACATTTGTGCTGATTCCCAGTCAGCAGACCAGGAATCCTCCTACCAAAGAGATGGTGGTAAGTGAGAAATGCTTCAAGAAATATTAGAAAGTACCTATAGTGATATAAGTTAACAATTGTTTGACCATATCTTGTAGAATTAGCAGATTAACTTCAATTTCATCAAAATAATTTTAGTATTTATTTTCCCCAATCAGTCCCATATGTCAACTTTTTCAAATTAAACAGATTGAACACGGAGTAAGTGCTTTGTTTGGGCCAGGTGAAATGGTTTTCTCCCTTTAGTGGTCAGGAGATTCAAAATTAGAGATTTTTTTGTGGCATTATGGTGAGTTATCAGAGTACCAAGGTTGAAGCCTCTCTTTTAATGAAAAACTGGAGATTAGGTTGTCTTTATCCATAGAAAATTGTTCACTGATTAAGTCAAAAGTTTCCAAGCCCTGTAATATATATATACTGATTTTGTTTGAGTTTTTTAAAAGTTGCATTGATGGATTAGGGTTCAGTGCAATTCAGTGTCCAGTATGTTAAAATCATAAGTATAATCTGTATGGTATGTGTGCTTGCAGCTAGCTAATAAACCAAATTTCCATTGTCATGGAGCATGCTCATAATTCTGAAGGGTCATTGGACCCGAGACATGAGCTCTGATTTCTCTCAACAAATGTTACCAGACCTACTGAGATTTTCTTTTGTTCTGATAATAATTTAGTTTATTATGTTTTGTCGTGTGAAGTGCTATCAAACCCGGAGTGAAAAGTGCTGTGAAAGGGCCAAGAGCTTCCCCCTTTTAAACTGAAGAATAAATTCTTGGACCTGGTCAGGCAAACTGGTTAGAGATCTCGCTTTCCAAGTTTTGAATTCATTGTGGTGATGGGAGTGGATAAGAGAAGAAAAGATTGCTTTTAAGCTTTTTTAAAAAAGGAAAATCTGCATGTTTTGATTAATAGCAACTATTCCTTCAGGTACATGTGAAAGCGCATTTTGATTACGACCCCTCAGATGATCCTTATATTCCCTGTCGCGAGCTGGGGTTGTCTTTCCAGAAAGGAGATGTGCTTCACGTCATAAGTCAAGAAGACCCAAACTGGTGGCAAGCTTACAGAGATGGTGATGAAGACAATCAGCCATTAGCTGGACTTGTTCCAGGTAAGACATGAGTACACAGTGTCGTTTTTTTTTCCACTACAAGTCATTCTAGGATAACGGAAGTTTCGGCGGCATGATTCGATTGTGATGTTGTTGAAGAATTAGGGAGCAGTATTTTGAAGGATGCTTACCTCCATTGATAATAGTGTGATTTCCAGTGGGGATCAATTCACGTGCTTTGTACTGCACATGCACCCATGTGCACACCAAAATCTCTACACATTCTGCACGTATGTTGTTCTGTGCGTGAATCAATGTCCTTACTGTTCTGCGCATGCACCAGTGTCCCCACGTGCAATATCGGTGCCAGGCTTCATGCCATCCTGCACGTGCACGATGTCAGCTGCCAACAGAGCAGCTTTCTGTGAGCAATATTCTACAGAGAGCAGCTTTCTTACATTTTTTATGTGTACTGTGTTAAATTTACTTTTGTTTCATTAATAGTATGATTTCAACCTTCATTCAGGCTGTACTATACTTTGTGTTAGACGTTTGGGTGAGTTTTTGAGTGGTTGTGAATGAGGTTTTCTTTTTTGTTGGTCTGCCCCTCACCCCACTTTTTCCATTGGCCCCATTATTTCTATTAAGCAAATGTTTTGCTGGAATGCAACTCCGGTGTTATAGGAGAACTACCTGTATGTGTTACATTTGTGCATCTAGGTTGTGAAAAGGGGTCCATGCCATATGTGATAAAAGGACAATTACTGCAAAACAGTCAGCTTTTGTCTGTGTTTTACATGCTTTTGTTTAAAATGCTATTTTGTGAAAACAAAGTGAAAGGTTAATTCTACAGCTGATATACAATTGGCTGTTCCAAAACTCCATCTAACCTCGAGTGAAGTAATGCTCATGCCAGAAATAGAATGCAAAATCTGAAAATGCTGGAAATACAGGTCTGAAGAATGAAGCAGAATGAACATTTTAGTTGGTTGACTTTTTTCCGCCAATGTATTATCTATTTAATATAAACTTCATTGGTAAGTTGTTTTTAAAAAAATTCTGCTGTTCAACCGAGATGCATGTGTACATGAGCATTTGTAAACTTTGCCAGCAATGAAAAACCTGTTTTTGTATTTTTTTCCCCAGAGACATATGAAATTTAATCATAAATCATAAAAACCTTCTTGCTATATTGCCAGTAATGTTTAAGGCCAACTCAAAGCCCAATAATTCACTTTTTGAATGAGAATTGGAGAGCGTCACTTAAACTGTCTAGGATCTGTAGTTTGGTTTTATTTTGAACAGATTTGTATTATTCAGTCTGAAATTGCTTATACATCTTGTTTAAATGCCAAACATTTTACTATGAAATGTAATGGGTTGTATAATTGCACCCCTTGTCCTGAAACCTGATACAACAAAGAAGCTCTGTTTTGTTGGTAACCTTTCTCAAAAATACAAATTCTGATTTGTCAACTTTGTTAGAAATAGATGTTTTGAGTTTTGTAGTATCTTCACGGGTCGAACAGGACAAATTATTTTTTCCTGGTAATGTTTAAAAAGATTAAATTCATCTTTAATCTAGCTTGCAACCAAGTTTCTTACTTTTTACAGTAACCTTTTTCCTTTGTATATAAATAGGGAAAAGCTTCCAGCAGCAAAGAGAAGCCATGAAACAAACCATTGAGGAAGACAAAGAGCCAGAGAAATCAGGTTAGAAGTAACGTAAATCCAAAGTCATGTTAATGTAACTTTAAAATGTAAACAAATGAAATGAAAATTGGGAATACAGTTGCCCATACGTTGTCTGACAGGGGAAAAAATATATAATTCAAGTAACACCATGATTAGCTAGTTGGTCTTGCATAACGAAGATCCAGATATGGATTCCAGCTCTACTGTGTTCCTTTAAAGTGGCAAGAGTATACATTTTTTTTTCTGATTAGTGGCTGTGCCACTAGTTAGTGGTCACAGCATTTGGACAGGAAGACATGTTTGTACAAATTGTACACTGGAGCATATATGGAACAACCAGTACTAGAAAGTAGCCGACATGAGAGAACGCAAATCTGTCAGAATCTCCCAAATCCATCCACAACACCTTGTTTAACCGAAGAATTTTGAATTCATCAGGGGAACATTTTTGAGATTTTAAAATAATGCTAGAAAAAAAAACTTCCTGCATGTCTTTGACAAGTAACTTTGTTCCAAAGTTTTTCTTCATTTTAGGCTGTACGTAGAAGATAAATGCTCCAGTGCATTTTAAAACTACTTAGCCATTGATTAATTGGTTATTCTAAGATTTTTGCAATTAAACTGCTTATCTACAAATTCATGAAGTCCAGCTGTCTAGTAATGCAGAAAAGGAATTTGGACAGTACAGCGATGTACAGTTTTCAAAATTAATTCAGCTTCAGCACAAATAGTTGAGAATTTTTGTGTAATATGTTGTTAAGCAGCTATGAAACTGAACCGCTTTTAGGATTGTCACTCGTAATGGTTTCTGTTTTAGATTGCCTTGTACATGTTGACTGCTAATTGGGTAGATACCAGTGAGACATTCAGAGAATTACTTAAGTTTTAAAAATACAGCTTGGCAGGCTGCTTAAAGATTGAAGCTGTTGCTACCTTAAATGGACTTTTTTTATCATAAAAGTCAAAAGTCGTTAAGTGTTGAATGCTATGATGGCATGCTGAATAAAGCAATTTATATTACAAAAATAAGAGACTTTGTTTCATTAAAGGTAAACAAATATTACTTTAGTTGGTGTCCATTAAATCATAGTATATTGTAATATTCTAATTTATTATACAGCATTTGGTGTCCCAATTTAGTTAAAGTCATTACTAAATTATCAATCTGTTAGCTGAGTTATAAAGATAAGAACTGAAAAATGTGTTGCTGAAAAAGCGCAGCAGGTCAGGCAGCATCAAAGGAGTAGGAGAATCGACGTTTCGGGCATAAGCCCTTCTTCAGGAATGAGGAGGGTGTGCCAAACAGGAACACCCTCCTCATTCCTGAAGAAGGGCTTATGCCCGAAACGTCGATTCCCCTACTCCTTTGCTGCCTGACCTGCTGCGCTTTTCCAGCAACACATTTTTCTGCTCTGATATCCAGCATCTGCAGTCCTCACTTTCTCCTATAAAGATAAGAAGTCAACCATTAAACATTTTGAAGTTTATTGATATTTGAAATTAAACTAAGGTTAACAAAAAGGCATGGGAATCCTGAGCTTTCAAATGATTGCTGTAATAGCAAAACACAACAGACTCTGAAAGTTATGGTATCCTGTTTGCGATGTAATTATTTTTCAGACAATTGGGAAAGAACCCTGAATGAATCAAAAATACTATACAATCAGTACCTGGCAAACAGTTACAGGTAATTCGTAAACAAAAAGGCATGACTTGATGTATTTCATGCAGCAAATTCTGATCATCTGGAATACAGTGCTATAAAGAGTGGTGGAAGTAGATTCAGCAGTAATTTTCAAAAGGAATTGAATAAATTAAGGACTATAAGGTAGAGGTTGAAAATTAAACTAACATAGCTTTTTGAAAGAGAAACTCAGCAGGTTTGGCAATATCTGTGAGAAGATAACAGGGTTAACATTTCAGATTGAAGTCAGAAGTTTCATAACACCAAGTTATAGGTTTATTTGAAATCTCAAGCTTTTGGAGCACAGCCCCTTTGTCAGGTAAAGTGAGAGAGAAGAGCACACAGGTGAGTTTATAGGCAGAGATCAAAAGATCTCTCATCTGGTGAGAGTGGAATATCAGATAATAAGTCTCTGCAAGTGACCAAGAGTTTAAATAGTGAGTAAATAATCAGCCAAGGGATGACCTATAATCTGATTGAGGTAGAGAGATAATTACAAAAACTTAACATTAAAATGGGAACTAAACAATTGGAAAACTTAATAGTATAAGAGTCGCATGCTGAGGATCTAACTGATGTAATAACTGTATAAACAAATTAAAATAGAACAAATCATTTTATCAAGGTGATGGTATCAAAACAGGATAATAAGGAAGATTTTACAAATTCAGAAGTGTAGTAGGGTCACATGTAGCCCGTCATGAACCCAAGATCACAAGGCAGTCATCACAGGTAAGGAAGTTGGCTATCGGTTTCTGCTTGGCAATTCTGCATTGTGTATTTCAAAGTCCACTTGGAGGACGCTTATCTAAAGGTTAGTGCTCCCTGACTGAGAGGAAA
The DNA here is from genome assembly GCF_020745735.1 of Hemiscyllium ocellatum. Lineage (NCBI taxonomy): Eukaryota > Metazoa > Chordata > Chondrichthyes > Orectolobiformes > Hemiscylliidae > Hemiscyllium > Hemiscyllium ocellatum. Next base: position 44,544,312 of record NC_083408.1, read on the forward strand.
CGTTCTTGTCTGGCAATTTGTTGCGTGGTATCCATTCATCTGTTGTCATAGCATCTGCATGGTCTCACCAGTGTACTGTGCCTTGGACATCCTCGCCTCTAGTGTATGCGATAGACAACATTAGCAAATTGTAGCTTGGAAATCCTAGCTACTAACCGAGCAGATGAAGAGTCACTGGACTTCTGCCAAACCAGCTGAATTTCTCCAGGAATTTCTGTTTTTATTTGAGATCTCCAGTATCTACAATTCTTTGTTTAACTTGAACTTTTTGAAAGTGTCAGCTCGGGCACTTTGGTTAAAATAATGAGAAATTTTTGATTCTAACCTTGCCCACTCTTTACACTGTGTGGTATGTTTTCTGTTTAAAAGTTAGTCTTGCAATTTATTTTAAATACTTGGTACAGAATGACATCAGGCCTAACATTTTTTTTAAAATTTTAGGTAAACTATGGTGTGCTAAGAAAAATAAGAAGAAGCGGAAGAAGGTGCTATATAATGCAAATCGAAATGATGGTATGTATAAAAAAATGGCTCATTTTAATATAAGGATCTTGATTTCATGAAATGTAACCACCATGGTGCAGCATTTGCTAAAAGCATACTAACTTATGACTGAAGCTTAGTGAGTTTTGCATTGAAATGTGGTCAGGATGTTTCAACATGTCAAAAGTCTGTTCATGTGACAATTAATCTGCTCATTACCCGTGTTCCTTACATTTTAAAACAAAATGCCAGTGGAAGTGATTGACATCCATCTTCAGCTCTACTGGAACAGACTCCGTTATTAAAAAAAAAGGGTCAGGCACTTTGTCTCAACTGACTGCTCATGCTGGCCACTCTATACTGCCCAGTGTACGCTAAGGCAATAGTTAGTTCCATTGCTGCTCGGGGAGAAAGGGCCCAGTTCAAATTGCTGAAAATTGGAATGAGATGACAGAGCAAAAGGGTCAATTTGTATAATGATGTAATACTAGTGGCAAAGGGAATCTATGAAAAGAAAAGCAACGAAGAGACAAGTAATTAGGAATTTTAAGAAAATTGCTAAAAGCTGACATACTGTAGGAATGAACAGAAGTACTATGAAGCAAACACTTTAACTTTTTAATATAAAATTCAAAATGTTCGAAGGGTGGCCAAGGGAGTGTTGCTGAACAAAGGGTTGCAGGTTCATAGTTCCTTGAAAGTGGAGTCGCAGGTAGATGGGATAGTGAAGAAGACGTTTTATTGGTCAGTATTGAATATAGGAGCAGGGAGTCATGTTGAGGCTGTACAGGACATTGGTTAGGCCACTGTTGGAATATTGCATGCACTTCTGGTCTCCTTCCTATCGGAAAGATGTTGTCAAACTTGGAAGGGTTCAGGAAAGATTTATAAGGATGTTGCCAGAGTTGGAGAATTTGAGCTATAGGGAGAGGCTGAACATGCTGGGGCTGTTTTCCCTGGAGTGTCGGAGGCTGAGGAGTGACCTTATAGAGGTTTACAAAATTGAGGGGCATGGATATGGTAAATAGGCAAAGACTTTTAGGAGTCCAGAACTAGAGGGCATAGGTTTAGGGTGAGAGGGGAAAAATATAAAAGAGACCTAAGGGGCAACTTTTTCACAGAGGGTGGTACGTGTATGGAAAGAGCTGCCAGAGGAAGCGGTGGAGGCTGCTTCAATTGCAACATTTTAAGAGACATTTGGAAGGGTACATGAATAGGAAGGGTTTGGAGGGACATGGGCTGGGCAGGTGGGACTCCATTTGGGTTGGGATATCTGGTCGGCATGGACGAGTTGGACCGAAGGGTCTGTTTCCATGTTGTATATCTCTATGACACTATGTATTTATATTAAGATTTCTGTTTCCCCCTTAGCGGTTTCTTGTACTTTCAGCTGCCCCCTCAAAGCCCCTTCCGTTTGCTTCCCCTGCATTTTTGTGTATGCCTTTGAAGGTCACCAAAGAAAAATTGGACAGGTGTAGATATAAATAGCGTTTCTCATTTAATCTTTGTGAATGACTGTTGTATTTCTGTTTTCCACCAACAGACTATGACAACGATGAGATCTTGACCTATGAAGAAATGTCACTATATCACCAACCTGCAAGCAGAAAAAGGCCGATTGTTTTGATTGGTCCCCCAAACTGTGGTCAGAATGAACTGCGACAGAAACTGATGGAAAGAGAGGTTGATCGTTTTGCTCTAGCAGTACCTCGTAAGTTATCTGAACCATCTAGATTTAACTATGTTCAATAGTATATTTTCTGTCTCACTCATTTCTTTACATTTGTAGATACAACACGACCTATGAGAGATGAAGAAGTAAATGGGCGAGATTACCTTTTTGTGTCACGGCAGTTCTTTGAAGCAGACATGGCAACTAACAAATTCATCGAACATGGGGAATATGAAAAGAATCTGTATGGCACCAGTATTGATTCAGTGCGACAAGTGATCAACTCTGGAAAAATATGCCTGTTAAATTTACATACCCAGGTAAGCTGCTAAAGTACAAGTTATGAAAGCAAAATATTATAGAAATCTGAAAAACAGAAAATGCTGCAAATAATCCTAGGTCTGGCAGTATTTATGAAGAGATTTAACATTTTGGATTTATGAGCATTTGTCTAAACTAGCAAAAGTTAGATATATTAATTGGATAAAAAGATTTTTATCAACATTTAAGTAGGAGACAAATGGAATATTTTTAATGCTAGGTATTTGACAGTTAAGTAATAATAGGTCGACTACAATTCTTCAGTGAATTAACAAAGTGAAATGAAGAGACAAAATGACTTGTACAAATCAAGCGAGGGGAAAGAGAAGAGGTTCATTGGCAGAAGTGTAGATTGTATAAAAACATGGAAAGATAATGAACAGCTGATAAAGTCAGAGCCCAAGGTAGAGTGGCTGAACACTTTAACTTCCCCTCCCACTCCGCCAAGTACATACAGGTCCTTGGCCTCCTCCATTGCTAGACCCTGGCCACACGACACATGGAGGAAGAGTGCCTCATCTTCTGCCTAGGAACCCTCCAATGACATGGGATGAATGTAGATTTCTCCAGCTTCCTCATTTCCCCTCCCCCTCCCCCCCTCCCCCCCACCCCCCACCTTATCTCAGTCCCAACCCCGGATTCAGCACCACCCTCTTGACCTGCAATCTTCTTCCCAATCTCTCCGCCCCCACACCCTCTCCAGCCTACCACCTTCCACCTATCAATTCCCAGTGCCCCTCCCCCAAATTCTCTTGCGCTCTCCTCCCCCCTTTATCTCAGCCCACTTGGCAGACCAGCCTCATTCCTGAAGAAGGGCTTATGACCGAAACGTCGATTCTCCTGCTCCTCGAATGCTGCCTGGCCTGCTGCGCTTTTCCAGCACCACACTTTTCAACTCTGGTATCCAGCATCTGCAGTCCTCACTTTCTCCTAGTTAGTGTGGCAGCATGAAACAGTAAAAACAAAGCTTTCAGTTCTGCAAAAAAAAGTTTCGCCACAAGAAGTGAGCTTTAAAGATGAAAATAAGTTGGAATCTAATGATGGATGTAGGTTAGGAAATATTTTCCCTTGTAAATACTTTGGGTAAGTACTGAACACCAATCCCTCTGAGTAGGGAAGACAGAGGCAAAATTCAAGGTTTTGATGTCCAGCACAAATTGACATAAATGACTTGTTGGTAATTATCCTCGAGTTTGAGCCTGGCAAAGAGATTAGTGAAATACTGCCAATTGTTCAAGGAACAGTGGACATGCAAGATGCTAGTAGCCTGCAAACAGTTTTCATACACAAAATGAGGTTCAAAACAGAGAAAATTGTAGATCCTAGAATCAGTCCTCAATTCTGTAAAGTAATGGAATGACTTTCAGGAGCCAACAAGAGGCAGAACCTCAGCAAAAGCTAATTCTTCATGTGAGTTGTCTGAGTCATGGGGAAGAATATAACAAGAAAACAGGTAGCTGCAAGGCACTGAGAGGTATGAGTCGATAAAGTATAGCAGGTCAGGCAGATCCAAGGAGCAGGACAAAAGGGGCTCGGAGATAAATTTGAGGGTGGGGCTGAACGGAAGTAGATGGGAAAGCGCTAAGTAGATCCAGATGGTGGTGATGGTGATAGGAGGGAAAATGGACAGGTGGGACAGTTCAAGAGGGAGGTGCTGAGTTGGAGGATCGGACCTGGGCTGAAATGGGGGAAGGGGAGTCAACATTGCTGTATGATTTGTGGGTTCCAAGGTGAAAGATGAGGTGTTCTTCCTCCAGACCTTGGGTAGCTTGGATTTGGCAGTGAAGGAGGCCCAGGACTTGCATGTCCTTGGTGGAGTGGGAGAGAGAGTATTGAAGTGTTTGGCCGTAGGCCGGTGGGGTTGTTTGGTCACTGTGTCCCAAAGATGTTCCCTGAAACATTCTGCGAGTTGGTGTCCTGTCACCCCTATGTAGGGGAGACCACGTTTGAGAGCAACAGACATAGTACATGAGGTGTTTGGATGTGCAGGAAAATCTCTACCAGATATGGAAGGATACTTTGGGGCCTTGGATGGAGGTGAGGGGGGAGGTGTGAGTGCAGGCTTTACACCACTTGTTGTGGCAAGGTAAGATGCAGGGAGTGGAGGGTGGTTTTGTGGGGGACGTAGACCTAACTAGGAAGTCCCAGAGGGAGCGGTCTCTGCAGAATGCTGATAGAGGTGGGGAGGGGCTTTTATCTTTGGTGTTGAGGTCTGATTGTAAGTGACAGATGGCGGAGGATGATGCGCTATATCTGGAGGTTCATGGGATGGAAGCTGAGGACTTGGGGGTGTTCTATTCTTGTTGCAGTTGGAGAGGTGGGTTCAAGGATGGAGATGTGGGAAATGAAGGAGATTTGCTGGAGGACATTGTTGATCCTCTGGGAGGGGAAATTGCAGTCCTTGAAATAGGAGGCCATCTGGGATGCCCTGGTGGGGAATTGTTCCTCCTGGGTGCAAATATAGTGGAGACGGAAGAATTGGGAGTAAAAGATAGCATTTTTACAGGAATGGTGTGGAACGAGGTGTAATTCAGGTGGCTGTGGGAGTTGGCGAATTTGAAGTAGATGTCCACATTGAGTCGGTCGTTGGAGATAGAGACTGAGAGGATTAGTGGTGCTGGAAGAGCACAGCAGTTCAGGCAGCATCTGAGGAGCAGTAAAATTGACATTTCAGGCAAAAGCCCTTCATCAGGAATACAGGCAGAGAGCCTGAAGGGTGGCTCTCTGCCTGCATTCCTGATGAAAGGGTTTTGCCCGAAACGTCGATTTTACTGCTCCTCGGATGCTGCCTTAACTGCTGTGCTCTTCCAGCACCACTAATCCAGAATCTGGTTTCCAGCATCTGTAGTCATTGTTTTTACCATAGATATTGAGGTTGAGAAAGGGGAGGGAGGTGTCCAACATTGTTCAGGTGAACTTGTGGTCAAAGTGGAAGGTGTTTGTGAAGTTGATAAACTCCTTAGCCTCATCATGAGAGCATAAGGTGGTGCCAATACAGTTATCAATTTAGCAGAGGACTGTTTCACATATCCCACAAAGCGACAGGCACAGCTGAGGTCCACGGCTACCCCTTTGGTCTGAAGGAAGTGGGAGGATTTGACGGAGAAGTCGTTGAGGGTGAGGACCAGTTCGGCAATTGAATAAGTGTCAGTGGAGGGGTTCTGGTTGGGTCAGTGGGAGAGGAAGAAGCAAGGCTTGGAGGCCTTCACCATGGCAGGCAGACATGTAGAGGGACTGAATGTCAGTGGTGAAGATGAGGTGATAGGGGCCAGGGAAACTAAAGTCATGGAGGAGGTGGAGCACGTGGGTGGTGCGCAAAATATGTGGGGAGTCCTGGACCAAAGGAGACAGGACAATGTCAAGATAGATTCGGTGGGGCAGGAGCAGGCAGAGATGATGGATTGACCGGGGGATTAGTGTTTGTGAATTTTGGATAAGCAGCAGAACTGGGCGATGCAGGGCTCTGGAACTGAGGTTGGAGGTTGTGGGTGGGAGATCCCTTGAAGTGAAGAGGTTGCAGATGGTCTGGGAGATGATGGTTTGGTGATGGGAAGTGAGGTTGTGATTGAGGGAGTAATAGGAGGAGGTGTCTGTGAGTTGGCACCTGGCTTCAGTGGTGTAGAGGTTGGTGCGCCAAACTACCATTATTCTCTCTCATTATTTTCCACCACCCCCCCCCCCCCCCAAGCTATTTGTAGTGAGGTTGGAGTGGAGGGCTGCGCTTTGTGAGGTTAGAATGCCTGAGAGGGATGGACAAGTTGAGGCGGTCAACGTCACGGCGGCAGTTGGAGATAGAGGTCAAGGGCGAGTAACCGATCAGCACGGATGAAGTATGTTGGAGGCAGGAGAAGGGGTCCTCTGAGAGTGGATGGGAGTGTGGTATGCAAGCTAGTAAATGGAAGGACTATAAAACTGTTCATGTGACACTACGATTCAAAAAGGGAAAGAGACTCCTAGGCTAATTAGCCTAGTATCTATTGTTGGAAAAGTATTAGAATCAATTATTACGGACGTAATAGCAGAACATCTGTACAATCATATTAGAATCGAGCAGTCAGCATGGTTTCATGAAAGGGAAATAGTGTCTGAGCTTTAAGTAAGCCTCAACCAGAATGAATAGAGGGGAGCTAGCAGATAAGTTGTATTTTGACTTCCAGAAGTCATTAGACAAGGGTTAAGTCAAAAGATGTGAACCCACTGTGTTGGAGGTAGTAATTTGGCATAGATAGAAAATTGGCTAATGGACAAAAAAGTGAATTGGGATTGGGGCTGCTTTTTCAGATCGGTGACTCATGTACAGTGGGGTTCCACAAGGGTCAGAGCTGGGAGTGCAAATGTGTGTGTGGGTGGAACGGTGGGTTATGAGAGGGATACAAACAAATTAGTGGGCAAGAAGTTAGCAAGTGGAATATAATGTGGGAAAACATCTCCCTTTTAGAAGGGAGAATAAAAGAACAATGTTATTGCAATGGAGAAAAAAACTGCAGAAAGCTGCAACACAAAAGGATGTGTGGGTTCTTGTATATGAAACACAAAGCTTGCACATAGGTGCAGCAAGTAATCAGGAAGAATAATGGAATGTTGGCCCTTATTTCAAAGTGGTTGATGTATAAGTGTAAGGAAGTCTTACTGCAACTGCACAAGGTGCTGGTGAGATCGCATCTGGAATACTGAGCATTTTTTGCCCCTTATTTGAGGAAAGATGTTATTTCAGCAGAGGCAGTTCAGAAGGTTCACTGGGATGATCCCTGATGTGAAGGATTGTCTGATGATCAAAGGTTAAATAGGTTTGGACTCTACTTAATGGAGTTTAGAAGAATAAGAGGTGACCTTATTGAAATACACACAGGATTCTTAAGTGGCTTGACATGGTGACTGCTGAGAGGATGTGTCCCCTTGTGGGGTAGTCTTGGACCAGAGGGCATAATCTCAGAATAAAGGGGTGACAATTTAAGACTGAGATAAGGAGGCACTCTTCAAAGGGTTTCGTACTTTGGAGCTTCTTGTTACGGAGAGTTGTGAAGGCAGAGTCCTTGTGTATAATTAAGGGTGAAATAGATTATAATCAGTAGGGAAATCAAAAGTAATGGGGAAAAAACAGGAAAACGGGTATAAGGAATGTCATATCAGCCGTGATCTTATTGGTACGGGCTTGATGTGCTGAGTGGTGACACCTGTTGTTATATGTTATGGTTTTATAATTAAAATAGTGGGGCTAGGATAAAAGGGGTTCAAAACTATAGAGGACGACTTTTCAACATGAAGATTTTAATACAGAGTTTAATGAACATTTTTGCATGGAGTTTCTGGGAAAAGGTTGATGATGTGAACCCTAGAATCTCATAAGTCGTAACTGGATGCAGCAGTGGAGCCGAACATTGCATTGCTCTGGACTAATATATTCAAATACGCTGAAAGGATTTCCTCAATCCATATATGCCTTGTACTCACCAGAAGTTCAGACAAAACAGCCTACTAACAGACAGTCAAGTTGCACATTAATCCATTATTATTCTAAATGTGCTGTTGTCCCACATTTGTTAATGTGTACTGCAGGCCATATCAGTAAATACATAGTTCCTTTAAAATAAACTTAGTCCAAAAGATAATTGTTACTATTTTAATGGCCAGGCAAGGAATGATAAATCAGCTATCATTTCACCTGTATCAGTAAGGAGCCAATTAACAACAATTTCTGAATGAAAGAGAAAGAAATTTTATTATTTGCTAACCATGAGCAAAGTAAATATGTTGTGTCAAGGATATACATACAAGTGCCAAGGGGCATGCCATTTTAGTTGAGACTGCAGTAGTCTAATTGGTATCCTGAATCATCAGTAGCAAATCATAGCCATCATGTTCTTGGTATTCTGATTTTGTTTTAATTGTTTCTTTCAATAGGCATTTTTTTTTTCCTTCCTGAGTGGCCAAGAGAGTTTTCTCCCAATGCTTCCAAATTTGTACGCAAAAATTCATTGCCCTGCTGGTGGCTTTTGTGGCACTGTGGTAGTTCCCCTATATTTGAGCTAGGAGGCCCAGATTCAAGTCCCTCCTGTTCTAGAGGTGTGTAATAGCATCTCTGCGTAGGTTTATTAATGTGTGTGTGTGTGTTGCTGGAAAAGCACAGCAGGTCAGGCAGCATGCGAGGAGCAGGAAAATTGGCGTTTCAGGCAGGAGCCCTTCGTCAGGAATCAGGACTCCGGCCTGAAACGTCGATTTTCCTCCTCGGATGTGCCTGACCTGCTGTGCTTTTCCAGCAACACTCTCTCTACTCTAATCTCCAGCATCTGCAGATCTCACTGACTCCTTATTAGTAAATATATCTATCTTATTACTAATAAGGCTTTAGTAGCACAGTAGTAGTATCCCTAATTGAGCAGTTCTGAGGAAGGGTCATCAGACCAGAAACGTTAACTCTGATTTTTCTTCACAGATGCTGCCAGACCTACTGAGCTTTTTCAGCATCTTCTGTTTTTTTTTGAGTCAGGAGGCTTGGTTTCATGTCCCATCTGCTCCAGAATTACATAATAATGTCTTTGAACAGATTGACTAGCCTTAACTCTAATTGCCTATTTTACCACAACTGGTTCCTTGAAAGGCAAACTGGTTTGTGTATTTCCATTTGAGTTAATTATTTCAAAGCTTGATAATTGCAAGTGATGTCTTTCATTTCCAATATGTACAAGTGTAAATCAGAGTTAGAGACGAGAGCCGTTTCACACCTGATGAGTGGACTGGAGTTGGTGTCCTTTGATAAAATGTCGATCTCTGTTCACAGTTTTGTTTATTCCACATTTGATTTCACACCGCTTGGCGTAACCTGTGTGGTCACTTATTGCTGTGGCCATTTTAAGTCAGTTCTTGTCCCAATTTTGCAACCATTTAATCCATAAAATTCCAGGAATTGAAAATAGAATGAAAATTGTAAACCCCTAGTCCATATTTTATATCATCATGACACTCAATGTGCTGAATTAATTATGAAAAGAAATGTTCAGATGGATAACTGCATGCAAGAACATTTGAATCTAAATGTTTCATTTTGCTTTAACTTTACAAAACCCACGAAAGTAGCCAGTGGCCTCCTTTTAAGGTTGAAATACAGGAGTTTGATCACTTTGGTCATAGAAGCATTGACTAGTTGTAGCACAGGAGTATAACACATGAATTAGATGAAGAGCGAGGCCATTTGGCCCATCACACTTGCTCTACTGTTCATCGAGATCATTGGTGATTTTTAAAATTTGAATTCCACATTCCTATCTACCTCTAACTTTTTTGATTCTTCACCTGACAAGAATCTATTCCCCTCCATATTAAAAATATTTAATAATCCTCCCTCCAATGCATTCTGTTGCGCAATGTTCAAAAAAAGATAATCTTCTTAACTCTGTTGTAAATGGGTGACCCCTAATTTTAAAACAGCATTTTCATGTCCACCTTATGAAAAGCATTTAGAATTTTATATACTTGTCAGGTCACCCCTGCATTCCTCTACATCTCAGGAATGACCAGCTCTTTCTTTCCTTATAATAAAATCCATTCATTCCAGGTATCAGGCTAATAAAACTCTGATTGCCTCTAACGTATTTGTATCCATCTTTAAATAAGAGGACCAATATAGTCGAGTATTTGAAATGTAGCCTTGCCTTCATAATTAAAGTATAATATCCTCCTTTTATATTCCATTCCTTTCAAAGTAAAGGATAGTATTCAGATAGCTGCCATAATTACTTGCTACCCTTTTGTGATTCCTGCATGAGAAGATCTACTCACTCTGCATCTTGAAATGTTGCAGTCATTCGTCATTTAGGTAATTCTCTGCTTTTTTTAATTCCTGCATTTTCCCACAGTATACTCCATCTTTCAAACCTTTTGCCCATCCACTAATTCAACCTGTCTATGTCAGTCAGCAATGTCTTCCTTATGAATCTTCAAAACCCTTTTTCCTATTTGTTTTTGTGTCACTCAATTGGTCACACTCCTTAACTTTTTTCATTACTGTGTACGTTCCTGCTTAAAAAGCTATCCTATGTCTTGCTGAAATTATTATAAATTATTAAATTTGCAGCCTCCATACACACTGCCAGTGTGCTTCAGATCCCTAGCCCACAAAAACAAAGTTGCAAGTTAATGCACCTATGAAAACCCAGTTACTCAGTCCTTTTGGACCTTTCCTGAAACACAGCACTTAGTTTCAACTATAGGTTCCAGTAATAGGTTTGTAAATTAGCTACAAGTGGCTTGCTCATGTGTGTTCCTCATAATTGGTGATTTGCATTACCCCTGATATATGTTGCAATTTACTAATCCACAGACAGCCATCTGTTCACAACTTAAATTTATAATCCATGGGAGAAATCTGATCACAATTATTAACATACTTCTCAGTCCTGGACCAAATTAATTTGAACTCTGATGCTGTTGTGGTTTCTTTATTTAAAAATAAAATGATGAATAAGTGCACTTGTTATGGAATACTGCTGTGCTCCATTTGGAACTAGAGTGCACTTGTACTGTTAGCTATCTTGAATACAAGATTGTACAGCACAGTGTATTCTTTTTGTTGTGTTTATTGAGGACCATTAAAATGGAAAAACTGAAAAATATACAATCCCTCGACAATAAAGGAATAAATCGTTACAATATGACATTAATTATTTTGCCCTAAATAAATATCGCAGATTGGTGTTTTTTTTGGAGTTTTCATGATGCTTTCTTGTTACTGTGTTTTTTTTGTTTTCTAGTCATTGAGGATTTTGCGCAATTCAGATTTAAAACCTTATATAATCTTCATTGCGCCACCTTCCCAGGAGAGATTGCGGGCAATGCTGGTCAAAGAGGGGAAAAATCCAAAGGTAATTTTTGAAAACCACCTTGTTTTTAGGAATCTTTGCAATCATAAAAAACAGTTTAGACATAATATCCACTCATTCCGAGAAGGCATTCTCAAGGTTGACTAGTTTAATTCAAGAACCAGGGAAAAGCACTAATTCTTTGTGAGATTTTTTTGGGACTTTTCAATTGAGGATAACAGTGTAGATAACACAGAGACAAAGTCTTTCACCTTAATCTGCTTAAAGTCCTTAAAATTTATTTCATTGCTTCAACCTTTTTATCATACATTAACTGCTTTAATTTGTATATTTCATTTTACTGCAAATATGGAAGTTATTCTGTTTGTGCAATATCGAGGTTATAGATGAGTGCGGAATGTTCATTTAACAAAAATGTTTGTTCACCTTTTAATTTGCTCAACCACTTTCACTACCACCTTTTGCCTTATTCCATTGTTTTGAGCTTCTGACTCGTCATAAATTCAACCCCACACAATGTTTGTATGTATAGAAATGACGTAAACTCTGCCTCTGCCCTACCTGTCTCAATTTGTTCACTGCCTCTATATTGTCATAAGGCTTATCCAATAACCTGAGCTTGGATAAGCTTCAGTTTCCTTGAGTTAAATATTCGGAGGAACAAAGTTCTTGGGCCCAACCACTCACTCCATATCTTTACCACTGATTCCATTGTTTTTCCTGTCAACTGCCTTAGATTCAATTAGTCTGTGTTCAAACTCAGCTTCTGTTGCTTATTCTCATGCTTCAACTCGCTCGCTGCTAAAACGCTATTCTTTGACTTTCATAGAATCCCTACAGTATGGAAGTAGGCCATTTGGCCCATCAAGTCCATACCAACCCTCTGAAGAGGATCTTACCCAGTCCCAACCCCTACCGTATATCTGCATTTCCCATGATCAACCTACCCAGCCTGCACATCCCTAAGTATTATAGGTAATTTAGCTTGGCCAATCCACCTAACGTGCATATCTTTGGACTGTAGGAGGAAACCAGAGGGAACGCAGGGAGAATGTGCAAACTCGCTCAGTTGCCTGAGGTTGAAATTGAACCCAGGTACCTGGTGCTATGAGGCAGCAAGCTAGCCACTGTGCTACCCCAAAATGTTGTATAATGTTTCAATGCAACAAAAATTCCCCAAGGTAACTCACAAGACAATATATAACAACACTTGACATAAGGAGATATTAGGATAGATGACCAAAAACACAGACACAAAGTAGGTTTTAGTATGTCTTAAGTAGCAGTTTAGGGAGGAAATTGTAAGGTAAGAGAATTTGGCAGCTGAAGGCCTAGTCTTCGGTGGTGTTGTGATTAAATTGCTGTCCTTGTTAGCATCCGATCCTTGAAACTTCAATTCTTCTAAAGTTTTGCTGCCTATTTCCTATTGCACCCAAGTTCTCTTTACTCATTATTTTGCCTGTATTCACTTACTTTTGGTACCTGATCTTCGAAGTTCTAACTGAAAATTCCCATCCTTTTGCTTTAAGTACCATCCTGGCATTGCCCATTCCTATCTTCAGACCACCTATTTTTCTAGAACTGTTGGAGAATGAGGGGTGACGTCCTAAAGGTTTATAAAATCATAAGAGTCATGCTTAGGGTGAAAAGCCAAGGTATTTTCCTCAGGACAGGGGAGTCTCAAACTAGACGGCGTAGGTTTAAGGTGAAAGGGGACAGATTTAAAAGGAACCTGAGGGGCAACGTTTTCACACAGTCATGCATGTATGGCATAAGCTGCCAGAGGGAGTGGTGGAGGTGTGTATAATTACATTTAAAAGGCATCTGGATGGGTATATGAGTAGGAAGAGATTTAGAGGCATATGGGCTAAATGCTTAAAAAAATGGGACTAGATTTTATTTGGTTGGTGCTGATGAGTTGGACTGAAGGGTCTGTTTCCATAGCTGTATAACTCCATGACACTAACTCTACATTTCTCCAAATGTTACCTCTTGTATAATATTTCACTCAATTATGGACACTTTTACCTTCAGCCACCTAGAACCTATGCTCCAGAATTCTGTCTGCAAACACTTCCATGTAGCACTCCTACAACTGTCTCGAGCGAAGTCTTCAAATTTGCTACACTTCCTTATATGGCTCAGCAACTATTATTCTTTGATTACTCTTCTATGCAATTTTGGGTATTCATTATTTGGAAAATGAATTTAAATAGAAATTCTTGCAGGTAGCTGCTGCCTAACTATAAGCTGATTTTTAAAAAGTCCTCATGATCTTAACTTATTAGGCTTTTTTTTAAATCATATGTTAGGCTTTGGGTGAGTAGCAGATTAAAAGTTTACTGTCATTCTTTTCCTTAAAAGCATGTCTCAATCTTTATCAGTCTTGTAATTTTTATTGTGTATGTTTAGAAATTCAATCTGAGGCAGTTGTAGTTTAGCTGCAGTCAATCCTCCCACCAGCAGACTTGGGTGGAACAACTCATTTCATGAGCTGTTTGCTCATTACACTCCATTTAAAGTAATTTCCTTTTTATCTGATAAAAGTAAATTTTATACCTCAAGTTACATTTAAATTCACTTAATTAATGTTATACTCCATATTTCTGTACTAGTGGTATTGTACCATACATATAATTCCAAACATTACAGGTTGCCAATATTACTGGGAAACAAAGAGAAGCCAATATTATCCAAATATCCCAGATTGTTTAAATAAGATGGACCATTAGGAATTTCAGGGTTTATGTTTTGCATGTTACTTTAAAATGCAAATTAATTAACATTGTTCCTGTTGAGAAAGCTTTAATCCGCTTCATGTTGGAGCTAAAGACATGTTGTGCATGCTGATCTTGCACTTGCCGAGAGAGTGTCGTCATGTCTCAGATGCTGGGATTTTTATTACTTTTCATCGCATGCTGAGAATGCTTGATTTAGAATGAGAGAACTTATGCTTTTTTGTGCTTTATTATTTTCCATTCCACTCCTTTGGGTACCTTTTTGATAAGTTGAGAAATCTATTTCTCCCTGCCTTGGCATTGGTCTCGACTATCTTTTCTGTGGAACATGCAGAGCAGAGACTGGGCACCCAGCCAGGCAGAAGGACGCCTAATGCACTAGTTCCAGTAGGTCATTTTCACATACATTTCTTCAAACCAATTTCCTGCATGCCATTCTTTTTAAGGGGGGGGGGGGGGTTTAGTAGATGCCAAGCAAGTAGTAACGAAGTTTGAGGGAATGGATCTGTAATAAATATTCAGGTATAATTTGAAAGAAATTCTCTCTGTAGAGGTGTAGCTACATTTATAAATGCAATTCTGTCATACTGTAATTACACATTCTAATCAATAGTGTTTATATATCAAGCAAATCCTCTACTCGGTTTCAGCTTCTGATGTGGAGAGCAGTCCCTTGGGAGAGTCACTCCAGCATGCACTTCTATGGCAATTCAGCCATAACACGCCCTCCATTTCTCCCCATCTACATATTAATATTTAACAATATCATCTGAAAGCATGTCAATTACCCAAGTGCTCAGATGCCACACTGCCACCATTCAGGACTGGGGAAGATAGCCAGATATTATCCTCGTAGATGATTACACCCCTCAGATTAAGTAATTCTAATTTGGTGTGTGATTAGGGATGGGAGGAAATGGTTGTAGGTGATGCAGGTATGAATATGCAGAGGGTTGTATTTGAGACGCATCCATCATGCAGTAATGCAGAACCTATGAAATTCTGGCAGGCTGTCTGGAGGAAAAGTGAAATAACTTCACACTATTGTGCAGGTAGCCATTCAAATGGGAGGGAGGAGGTGCTGTCACTTGAGAGAAATACTAGGGAAACTCAAGGATGATGAGTGTCCTGGACCTGATAGGTGTATCCTAGAACATTTAAAGGAAGTAGCTCCTCACATAGTTGACATAACTGGTAGGAATCTTCAAACGGCCCTTAAATTCTGGAAGAGTCCCAGAGAATTGGAAAACTTCCAGTTTGTAACTACTGGCTGGTTAGCTTATATTTGATCGTTTGTTGGGAAGTAAGGCAGGGCAAGTGACTGAGGTATCAGTAGAGGAGCACTTTAGGGCAAGTGATCTTAATTCTATTCGTTTTAAAGTAATTATGGAACAGGATGAAACTGATCAAAAAGTTAGTTCTAAATTGTAGTAAAGCCAATTTTAATGGTATGGAACATGGACTTTCAAAAATTGATTGGGGGAGGCTATTCACAGGTAAAGGGATGGTTGGTAAGTGGAAGCCTTTAAAAATGAGATAACCAGAATTCAGAAACAGTGTTCCTGTTAGCTTGGAGGTTAAGGCTAGTAGATATAGGGGATGCTGGAAGACTAGAGAAATTGAGACTTGGGTGAAGAATAAGGAAGAATTTGGTATAGACAGCTGGGATCAAGTGAATTCCTAGAGGAGTATAATGGTAATACGAGTATACTCGGAGGTCAGGAGTGCAAAAAGGGACAGGAGATAGCTTTGGCAAATATAGTTAGAGAATCCAAAGGGGTTCTGTAAGTACCTTAAGGGCACAAGAGTAACTAAGGAGAGAATAGGGCCTCTTAAAGGTCAGTATGGCTAACTATGTGTGGTTCCACAGGTGTTGAGTCGGATACTAAATGATTATTTCACATCAGTGAAGACTAAGGGTGGTGCTAAAGGGTTGCTTTTTGGGCTGGAGGCTTGTGACCAATGGTGTGCCACAAGGATTGGTGTTGGGTCCACTGCTTTTCATCATTTTATCCAAATCATTTTTATGAGAATATAAAAGGTATGGTCAGTAAGTTTGCAGATGAGACAAGATAGGTGGTATAGTGAAGATGTTGATCTCAGGACAACAGGATTTTGATCAGATGGGTTAATGGGTAAGGCATGATAGATGAAGTTTCTTACCTGTTAAGTCTTTAATTGAAAATGTCCATCCTGACATTGCCCATTCCTATTTTCAGACCATCTATTTTTCAAGAGCTGTCAAAGGCAAAGGGGTGACCTTATACAGGTTTATAAAATCGTGAGGATCATGGATAGGCTGAATAGCCAAAGTCTTTTCCTCAGGGTAGTGGAGTCCAAACCTAGAAGGCATAGGTTTAAGCCAAGAGGGAGAAGATTTAAAAGGGACCTGAAGGGTAGCTTTTTCACAGGGTGATGTATATATGGAATGAGCTGGGAGAGGAACAAGTAGAGGCAGATATTATTACAACACTGAAAAGGTATCTGGACAAGTAAATGAATAGGAAGGGTTTAGAGAGATATGGGACAAATACTGGCAAATGAGACTAGGTTAGATTGGGATGTCTAGTTGGCGCTGATGAGTTGGACCAAAGGGTCTGTTTCTGTCCTCTATGACTATGACTATGACTATTAGAATCTACTATAACAGAGCATTTAGGAATGCATAATATACTCAAGCAGAGTTAAAATAGCTTTGATGGGCCAAATGACCTACTTTTGCTGAAAGCATTCAACAAGTCAGGCAGAATTAGTAGAGAGAAGAATAAATTATCATGTTTCAGGCCAGTGACCTTTCACCTGTCATGGAAAATGTTACAGATTTTAACCAAGTAAAGAGACATGGAAAAGGGGATGTGTGGGGTGAAGGAAATAATTAGAGAGCATGCCTGTGATTGAGATGAAATGGAGTGATTTTAAAAAAAAAGGTGAATAGCAGAATGGTTGCCAGCACTAGTTGTGTAAATGGTTAAGTTCTAAGCAAAGGAGCTCTCCAGTCATTGTCAGGTTACTGCATTTCAAATCTCATACCATCATGAACTGATGATCACAACTTTTGAGATCACAAAAATCCATCAAGGGTTTCATCTTGTGCTGACAAGAATTCAATTCTCCTTCAACAGCTGACTAGAGCAAAAGGGTTTTATTTATGTCGCCCTAGCATTCGGGCGCACTGGTCTCTGAAGTTTACTTGGGACTGCCTTTGTAAAATCCTGTGTCCATCAGAGATTGAACTGATTACCATAGCAACTTGACTACTAGTGTACAATCTGATGTAGCAGGTCTCCATTAATAACTGCTGTCAGTAACCCATACACACACCTTTCCACTAATTTTCCACAAATAATAAAAAGTCAATAAGAGTAAAGCAAACACAAAAGTGAATCGATCAGATAGATAATGAAAAATGATTCTGGGATGAAGATGTCCATTTTAAAAAAAGTGATGCACATTTCAGTATGAGATTGATATAAGTGGAAGCACAACCTGATTTTATGATGCAAAATAGTGTTGGATGCTTCTCCTTCAGAAGAAATACTTAATGATGACGAGGGATATAGTTGCTTGACTAAGATATAAAAACTAAGCTGGCAAAGGCAGTGTGCAGCATTGAACAGATTTAATTTTCTATCAAGTGTCTCCGAGCAATTTCTGCTCTCCTGTTTCATGAGTTATTTATAACACAGCACAAATAATCTTTTTCATCGCTGTTTCTGGGACTGACCATTCTCATTTTTGTGTTGTAGCCTGAAGATCTACGGGATATCATAGAAAAGGCCAGGGAAATGGAGCAAAACTATGGACACTATTTTGATGCAGCAGTTGTTAATACAGACTTGGAGAAAGCATACCAAGAGTTAATTCGCCTTATAAACAAGCTTGATACAGAGCCTCAGTGGGTTCCATCAACATGGCTTCGGTGAGGAACAAATCATCAGTTTACAAGTCCTCTTTTCAACAGTTAGGCAGAAAGCAATCATTAATGAAACATAGAATAATCGAAGAATAAACAAGACATTCCATTTTATGCCAGCACTTGGTGATCGAAATACTCATGTAATTACTATTCAGTAACTATTTATAATGTAAATATAGATACAATTCTGGCACTAGCTTTCTTTGAATCACCCTGTACATAAGCCTAAGTCCAGGCTGTACTGATGTGACCTTTTTAGGTATTTTTATATTTTTTTTTAGGTTTCTGCTTTATGGACACCTCATTTTGAGTCTTTCATGAGGATTAAGTACATAGGGGGCAAAGTATATTTTTATGAAATAAAGTAGAATACATAAATTCCATCAGATTTTTTAATGCTATGATAGACATCATTTCCTCACTCCTGCTAAATTGGAGTGATTCAGAGGCTTATTCAGTATGAAGCCGTGATAGTTTTAAGATTTTTGTGAGAACCTGACTTATGCAGACTAATAAATTGATCTTGTGATCAGAATTTTTGATCAAAGACTGGAATGAATTATTGAATGTAACTACTGTACAGTAAAGCAATAATTGGCACGGCAGGCACCCCAGACCGCTAATTCTCAAATGTGAATGTTTTAATTTAATAATACGTGAGTTTGTTGAAATGTCTTCTCATGCAATTTGATTATTAATGATGTTTTGTGTTTTTTCTCTTCTGAGAATAAAGTTTTTAAAACACTGGAATTTTATGACCATTACGGCTGAAGTTGGCTGAACAGTCTTAAAATGTTTTTTTTACATTTTTCTGAGACTGTATTTTGTACAAATATTTTTTCCCAGTATTAAACTAATAGTGCAGTAGCACTGGAGGTATGGTGTACTTTTTCACCTTTTGATGCTCATCTGCTTGTGCTAAAGCAAAGCAGCATCTATAAGTGGTTGAGGTGATGAAGACTGCAGGCTGAGTGGGTCATCATTGAAGGAAAAAAGTGTTGACATGCCAACCTTTTTGGTTTCAATCAACTTCTTGGAAGAGGCATTTTGAATTATGCATGTGCAAATAATGCAAATTTTAACTTAAGAAATCTATTATTGAGGGGTACTATCTAAGTTTGTAATATATATCTTCATTCACTTGTATAAACAACTTTTCAGAACCTTGATTGTAAAATTGTATTTGTAGGTTTTCAATAAAACAAATCACTCATAACCATTGCCCTATTACATTATTACTTTGAGCTCACCTGGGTGACCAGTATTTTTAGTGTCTCCTGTAAAGATCAGAAAACCTATTTGTGAATTAATGGTTACAAGATAGTGAAACTTAGTTTTCTCTACTATTAAAAGTTCTTTTAGTTATAAAACAACAGAATTAACACAACGGGCAAAATGATCATGTTTGCAAAATGATCTCTCTGCAGCATCATTTTCTAATTAGTGACCCATTGGTGATTTGCGCTGACTTGGTTAAGGAGATGTTTTTAGTTCTGTTATTCAGAAAGCTCCATGTTTCTACTTTGACCTCGCTGTTTTAGTTTGAACTTGCACTTACAGAAATTTACAGCACAATATTTTATTGGCCTGCAAGCTGAGGAAAAAGTCTATAGTAAGTTTTGAGATGTCTCTCCAGTCACAGGATTACTACAGTATTGCAATGGATTTGATTCCAGCTCCTTTTCTCAAGCAACATGTTCATGATTAACTTGAAGTAATGCTTCTGTCAGGAGTTCTTCAGAATATTGTATAAAGCAGTGTTTGTATTTCACTATTCCCTACCAAGCATTAACTTGTCACTTGTTGGAATTGAAAGACCATATTTTATTTCAGTTTGGCACTAAAATGACTATGTATAGTCATTAAGAGCATTGGCTGAGAAGATTGGGAGTTGTGTGCATGCAATTACGCCCTTTAATGACTGATTTTTAATCAAAATTAAGGTGCTTCCCCTTCATCTAATTGTTTTAAAAGTTGCTGTACTTGAAACTAATCATAGTTACTAAGTAGTCCAAACTAATGGTGTATTTAATAACAGGAACTTGAAAGGGTTCAGAAAAGATTTACAAGGATGTTGCCAGGTTTGGAGGATTTGAGCTATAGGGTGAGGCTGAATAGGCTGGGGCAGTTTTCACTGGCATGTTGGAGGCTGAGTGGTGACCTCACAAAGGTTTATAAAATCATGAGTGGCATGGATAGGGTAAATAAACAAGGTTGTTTCCCTGGGTTAGTGAGTCTAGAACTAGAGGGCATAGGTTTAAGGTGAGAGGAGAAAGATTTAAAAGGGACCTAAGGGGCAACTTTTCACGCAGGGCTGTGCGTGTATGGAATGAGGTGGAGGCTGGTACAATTACAATATTTAAAAAGCACCTGGATGGTTATATGTTGGGTATATGAAGAGTCATAGGGATGTACAGCACGGAAACAGACCCTTCGGTCCAATCCGTCCATGCCAACCAGATATCCTAATCTAGTCCCACCTGCCAGCACCTGGCCCATATCCCTCCAAACCCTTCCTATTCATATACCCATCCAAATGCCTCTTAAATGTTGCAATTGTACCAGCCTCCACCACATCCTCTGGCAGCTCATTCCACACAAGTACCACCCTTTGCATGAAAACGTTGCTCCTTAGGTCTCTTTTATATCTTTCCCCTCTCACCCTAAACCTATGCCCTCTAGTTCTGGACTCCCTGACCCCTGGGAAAAGACTTTTTCTCTATTTATCCTATCCATGCCCCTCATAATTTTGTAAACCTCTCTAAGGTCACCCCTCAGCCTCCGACGCTCCAGGGAAAACAGCCCCAGCCTGTTCAGCCTCTCCCTGTAGCTCAGATCCTCCAATCCTGGCAACATCCTTGTAAACCTTTTCTGAACCCTTTCAAGTTTCGCAACATCTTTCCAAGAGGAAGGAGACCAGAATTGCATGCAATATTCCAACAGTGGCCTAACCAATGTCCCATACAGCTACAACATGACCTCCCAACTCCTGTACTCAATACTCTGACCAATAAAGGAAAGTATACCAAATGCTGCCTTTACTATCCTATCTATCTGTGACTCCACTTTCAAGGAGCTATGAACCTGCACGCCAAGGTCTCTTTATTCAGCAACATTCCCTATGACCTTCCCATTAAGTGTATAAGTCCTGCTAAGATTTGCTTTCCCAAAATGTAGCATCTTGCATTTATCCGAAATGAACTCTATCTGCCACTTCTCAGCCCATTGGCCCATCTGGTTCAGATTCTGTTGTAATCTAACCCTCTTCGCTATCCACTACACCTCCAATTTTGGTGTCATCTGCAAATTTACTAACTGTACTACTTATGCTTGCATCCAAATCACTTATGCAAATGACAAAAAGTAGAGTAAAAGGTGAGGTCTGCAGATGCTGGATATCAGAGCTGAAAATGTGTTACTGGTTAAAGCACAGCAGGTTAGGCAGCATTCAAGGAACAGGAAATTCGACGTTTCGGGCCAGAGCCCTTCTTCAGGAATGAGGAGAGTGTGCCAGGCAGGCTAAGATAAAAGGTAGGGAGGAGGGACTTGGGGGAGGGGCGATGGAGATGTGATAGGTGGAAGGAGGTCAAGGTGAGGGTGATAGGCCGGAGTGGGGTGGGGGCGGAGAGGTAAGGAAGAAGATTGCAGATTAGGAGGGCGGTGCTGAGTTGAGGGAACCGACTGAGACAAGGAGAGGGGAGGGGAAATGAGGAAACTGGAGAAATCTGAGTTCATTCCTTGCGGTTGGAGGGTTCCCAGGCGGAAGATGAGGCGCTCTTCCTCCAACCGTCGTTATGTTCTGCCGATGGAGGAGTCCAAGGACCTGCATGTCCTCGTTGGAGTGGGAGGGAGAGTTAAAGTGTTGAGCCACAGGGTGGTTGGGTTGGTTGGTCCAGGCGTCCCAGAGGTGTTCCCTGAAGCATTCAGCAAGTAGGCCACCCGTCTCACCAATATAGAGGAGGCCACATCGGATGCAGCGGATGCAATAGATGATGTGTGTGGAGGTGCAGGTGAATTTGTGGCGGATATGGAAGGATCCCTTGGGGCCTTGGAGAGAAGTAAGGGAGGAGGTGTGGGCGCAAGTTTTACATTTGCTCCGGTTGCAGGGGAAGGTGCTGGGAGTGGAGGTTGGGTTGGTGGGGGGTGTGGACCTGACGAGGGAGTCACGAAGGGAGTGGTCTTTGCGGAACGCTGATAGGGGAGGGGAGGGAAATATATCCCTGGTGGTGGGGTCCGTTTGGAGGCGGCGGAAATGACGGCGGATGATACGCTGTATATGGAGGTTGGTGGGGTGGTAGGTGAGAACCAGTGGGGTTCTGTCTTGGTGGCGGTTGGAGGAGCGGGGCTCAAGGGTGGAGGAGCGGGAAATGGAGGAGATGCAGTGGAGGGCATCGTCGATCACATCTGGGGGGACTCTGCGATCCTTGAAGAAGGAGGCCATCTGGGCTGTACGGTATTGGAACTGGTCCTCCTGGGAGCAGATGCGGCGGAGACGAAGGAATTGGGAATATGGGATGGCATTTTTACAGGGGACAGGGTGGGAGGAGGTGTAATCCAGGTAGCTGTGGGAGTCAGTTGGTTTATAGTAGATGTCTGTGTTGAGTCGGTTGCCCTCCACCGCATCTCCTCCACTTCCCGCTCCTCCAACCGCCATCAAGACAGAACCCCACTGGTTCTCACCTACCACCCCACCAATCTCCGTATACAGCATATCATCCGCCATCATTTCCGCCACCTCCAAACGGACCCCACCACCAGGGATATATTTCCCTCCCCTCCCCTATCAGCGTTCCGCAAAGACCCCTCCCTTCGTGACTCCCTTGTCAGGTCCACACCCCCCACCAACCCAACCTCCACTCCCGGCACCTTCCCCTGCAACCACAGGAAATGTAAAACTTGCGCCCACACCTCCTCCCTTACTTCTCTCCAAGGCCCCAAGGTATCCTTCCATATCCGCCACAAATTCACCTGCACCTCCACACACATCACCCGCTGCACCCGATGTGGCCTCCTCTATATTGGGGAGACGGGCCGCCTACTTGCGGAACGCTTCAGGGAACACCTCTGGGACGCCCGAACCAACCAACCCAACCACCCCGTGGCTCAACACTTTAACTCTCCCTCCCACTCCAACGAGGACATGCAGGTCCTTGGACTCCTCCATCGGCAGAACATAACAACACGACGGTTGGAGGAAGAGCGCCTCATCTTCCGCCTGGGAACCCTCCAACCGCAAGGAATGAACTCAGATTTCTCCAGTTTCCTCATTTCCCCTCCCCCCCCCCCCCTCCTTGTCTCAGTCGGTTCCCTCAACTCAGCACCGCCCTCCTAACCTGCAATCTTCTTCCTGACCTCTCCGCCCCCACCCCACTCCGGCCTATCACCCTCACCTTGACCACCTTCCACCTATCACATCTCCATCGCCCCTCCTCCCTACCTTTTATCTTAGCCTGCCTGGCACACTCTCCTCATTCCTGAAGAAGGGCTCTGGCCCGAAACGTCGAATTTCCTGTTCCTTGGATGCTGCCTAACCTGCTGTGCTTTAACCAGCAACACATTTTCAGCGACAAAAAGTAGAGGCCCAGCATCGATCCTTGTGGCACTCCACTGGTCACAGGCCTCCAGTCTGAAAAACAAATGTCCGCCACCACCCTCTGTCTTCTACCTTTGAGCCCGTTCTGTATCCAAATGGCTAGTTCTCCCTGTATTCCATGTGATCTAACCTTGCTAATCAGTCTCTCATGGTGAACCTTGTCGAACGCCTTGCTGAAGTCCATATAGATCACATCTACTGCTCTGCCCTCATCAATCTTCTTTGTTGCTTCTTCAAAAAATTCAATCAGTTTTTTGAGACATGATTTCCCATGCACAAAGCCACGTTGACTATCCCTAATTGGTCCTTGCCTTTCCAAATACATTCCCTCCAACAACTTGCCCACCACTGAGGTCAGGCTCACTGGTCTACAGTTCCCTGGCTTGTCTTTACTGCCCTTCTTAAACAGTGGTACCACGTTTGTGAACCTCCAGTCTTCCGGCACCTCACCTGTGACTATTGATGATACAACTATCTCAGCAAGAGGCCCAGCAATCACTTCTCTAGCTTCCCACAGAGTTCTCGGGTACACCTGATCAGGTCCTGGGGATTTATCCACCTTTACCAGTTTCAACACATCCAGCACTTCCTCCTCTGTAATCTGGAAATTTTGCAAGATGTCACTATCTATTTCCCTACAGTCTATATCTTCCATATCCTTTTCCACAGTAAATACTGATGCAAAATATTCATTTAGTATCTCCCCCATTTTCTGTGGCTCCACACAAAGGCCACCTTGCTGATCTTTGAGGGGCCCTATTCTCTCCCTCGTTACCCTTTTGTCCTTAATATATCTGTAAGGGAAGGGTTTAGAGGGATATGGGCCAAATGCTGGCAAATGGGATAGATTAATTTAGAATATCTATCGGCATAGACAAGTTGCATCGAAAGGTCTGTTACCGTGTTGTGCATCTCTATGACCTCAACTCTGGCATGGTGTTGCAATTAATGTCAAGCAGTGACTTGACGTGAGGGATTCAACATCACCTGACTGTTATCATGGGGCAATGGTGCATAGGAATGTTCTTTCCTGTCAGTGCTTGATGCAACTAAGAGATAATCCCCTAATACAATAATAACCTAGCCATTGTTACAACAATGAGTTCCCATTGATGAGAGGAAAAAAATCTTCCAAACCATTGAGAGAAATTGCCCTGTCATCTCCAAAGAGTAGTATGGGTTTATGTTGAACCACTGTGAACTGATCACATTGTCTGGACTTTTTTTCTCATGGAAAACCTTGCATTGTTTAACTGACCATACCTGGCTGAGCCGTTTGTGAAATACATTAAGGCGGATTAGCGCTCTCGCATCCTGACCAACTGAGCAATGTTTAATGCAGTGGTGATATATATGATGCAGATCAATACAAAAAGAATCCCTGAATTGAAAGATTGTAAGTGTTCTAGCTGAACTGCACTGATGTTGTTTGGAGAGTGTATTCAGGAATGGTTTACCTGGCTCTTAGACCAACAATTCCCACTGGAAGGACCAATCAAATGCTGGATTGTAACAATCAGACAGATCTGAGGGATGTTGAGGCTGAAAGATCAATGTAGCTCAGAAATCTAAGGAGGTGCTTGTTCTGAACTAGGAAAGGTTTTGGGCAGAAATGTGAGGTTTAGCGATAAAGATTTTTTTTCTCCTAAAATGTCTTGGTGATTTTAGATCGTTTGTATGAGAGCCCAGATTAACTTGTGAAGATTGGTTTGTCAGATTTCAATCAAAGTAGTGTGTAATTTTTGGACGTGTTTAGACATTTTCTATTAAGGCATTTGGAAGTTTGTTTTAATTAAATTTGTAGTTGAGCCAAATATTGCCTGTGATTTTGTTCTCTACAAAGTCTTAAAGTCCAAGAATAATTGTAAGGCAATGAACAGGAGCCCCTAACAGATGTCAGTACTAAATGCTTTTTGAGGGACATGGTACAGTGAGAAAATATTTTCTTGTGGGAGTGTAATAATGTACAAGATGTTTTCCTATCAGTTCAAACACTAACTACTGCCAGACTCCAACCTCCAATGTCAAAAAGTGCAGTGCTGGAAAAGCACAGCAGGTCAGGCAGCATTCGAGGAGCAGGTGAGTTGATGTTTTTGGCATAAGCCCAATGCCTAACCCTCACCTCTTCAATGGACGTGCTAAATAAATGTCAGCCACTTCCCCTCAGGAGTGGAGTTTCTATGGACATTTCCCGTTAACTGATCCACCAGGTGCCTGACAATAGATTTACCATAGTTTGTACATCACCAAGGAAGAATACAGAGGCAACTCCAATTACCTTGGAGTTTTGTTTAGCATGTGTTGGCATGTTTTTGTAATGCTGAGTATGTTGAAGCTTTTCAACACTTTTATGAAAAAGCAGGTTCCTGATTTTTATCATGTGTTTGATTTGTGCGATATTCTCCAATTTTCTTTTTAATTTAGCTACTTTTTAGGGGCTACTTTAGTGACTTGTATGTCCCGTCCTTCCTGAAGGTATTCAAGCTGAATTTATGCTCCTATTAACAGTTGTCAGCAGTAATAGCATTGTCTACGAGCACAATTGCAGGTTAAAACTACTGGTTGTGGAGTGTTGTCAGGGATACCTTAGAACCTGAAGTAAAGATTAAAAGATTCACCTCCTTTGTTTCAGGAGTATGCATGATAAGACTGAAGACTAAATGCCCATTTAAAGGATTCCATCGGAAGAGTTTAGAACATTTAAAAAGAATAGGGAGGGGGGGCAAAAAGAGGAGGGGGTATAGCACTGCTAATCAGAAAGGGTATCACAGCTACAGAAGTTACCTTTGTTGAGGGGGGTCTGCCGACTGAGTCAGTATGGATGGAAATTAGGAACAGTTAACTACAGTGCCCCCAATAGCAGCAGGGAGATTGAAGAAAGCATAGGTCGGCAGGTTTTGGAAAAGTGTGAATGTAAAGGGTGACTTTAACTTTCCCAACATTGATTGGAACCTCCTTTGAGCAGATGGTTTGGAAGGAGCTGTTTTTGTAAGGCGTGTTCAGGAGGGTTTCCTTACTCAGTACGTTGACAGGCTGACAAGGGGAGAGGCCAATTTGGATTTGGTGCTCGGCAATGAACCGGGGCAGGTGTCAGATCTTGCAGTGGGAGAGCATTTTGGTGATAGTGACCACAACTGCCTCACATTCTACATAGCTATGGAAAAGGAGAGAAGCAGGCACAATGGGAGGATATTTAATTGGGGAAAAGGAAACTATGATACTATCAGACGTGCATTACGAAGCATGGACTGGGAGCAATTGTTCTATGGAAAGGGCACTATAGACATGTGGAGACTGTTTAAGGAACAGTTGTTGCGAGTGATGCATAAATGTGTTCCTCTGAGACAGGCAAGAAGGGGTAAGATAAAGGAACCTCGGATGACAGAGCAGAGGAGCTTCTCGTGAAAAGAAAGAAGGCAGCTTACGTAAGGTGGAGGAAGCAAGGGTCTTGCTCAGCTCTAGAGGATTACAGGCAGGTGAGGAAGGAGCTCAAAAATGGTCTGAGGAGAGCCAGGAGGGGGCACGAGAAAGGTTTGGCAGGAAGGATTAGGGAGAATCCAAAGGCATTTTACACGTATGTGAGGAATAAGAGAATGATCAAAGAAAGAGTAGGGCCGATCAGGGATAGCATAGGGAACTTATGTACAGAATCTGAGGAGGTAGGGGAAGCCCTAAATGAGTTTTTTGCTTCTATCTTTACTAAAGAAAAGAACCTTGTAGTGAATGAAACCATTGAGGAGCAGATAAGCATGCTGGAACAGATAGAGATTGAGGAAGCTGATGTGCTGAAAATTTTGACAAACATTTAGATGGACAAGTCGCCAGGGCCAGACCAGATTTGTCCTCGGTTGCTTTGAGAAGTGAGAAATGTGATTGATTCGCCGCTTGCGAAGATCTTTGCATCTTCACTCTCCACCAGAGTCGTACCTGAGGACTGGAGGGAGGTAAATGTAATTCCTCTCTTCGAGAAAGGAAATAGGGAAATCCCCGGCAATTACAGACCAGTCAGTCTCACGTCTGTCGTCTGCAAGGTGTTAGAAAGGATTCTGAGGGATAGGATTTATGACCATCTGGAAGAGCATGGGTTGATCAAATGCAGTCAGCATGGCTTTGTGAGGGGCAGGTCATGCCTCACAAATCTTATTGAGTTTTTTGAGGATGTTACTAGACAAGTAGATGAGGGTCGAGTGGTGGATGTGGTGTATATGGACTTCAGCAAGGCATTTGATAAGGTTCCCCATGGTAGGCTCGTTCAGAAGTCAGGAGGAATGGGATACAGGGAAAATTAGCTGTCTGGATACAGAATTGGGGCTGGTTGACAGAAGACAGCGAGTGGTAGTGGAAGGAAAGTATTCTGCCTGGAAGTCAGTGGTGAGTGGTGTACCACAGGGCTCTGTTCTTGGGCCTGTACTCTTTGTAATTTTTATTAATGACTTGGATGAGGAGATTGAAGGATGGGTTAGCAAGTTTGCAGACGACACAAAGGTTGGAGGTGTCGTTGACAGTATAGAGGCCTGTTGTAGGCTGCAGCGTGACATTGACAGGATGCAGAGATGGGCTGAGAGGTGGCAGATGGAGTTCAACCTGGATAAATGCGAAGTGATGCATTTTGGAAGGTCGAACTTGAAAGTTGAGTGCAGGATTAAAGACAGGATTCTTGGCAGTGTGGAGGAACAGAGGGATCTTGGTGTGCAGGTACATAGATCCCTTAAAGTTGCCACCCGAGTGGACAGGGTTGTTAAGAAAGCATATGGTGTTTTGGCTTTCATTAACAGGAGGATTGAGTTTAAGAGCCGTGAGATCTTGTTGCAGCTCTGTAAAAATTTGGTTAGACCGCACTTGGAATACTTTGTCCAGTTCTGGTCGCCCTATTATAGGAAAGACGTGGATGCTTTGGAGAGGGTTCAGAGGAGGTTTACCAGGATGCTGCCGGGAGTGGAGGGCTTATCTTACGAAGAGAGGTTGACTGAGCTCAGACTTTTTTCTTTGGAAAAAAAAGGAAGAAAGGGGACCTAATTGAGGTGTACAAGATAATGAGAGGCATAGATAGAGTTGATAGCCAAAGACTTTTTCCGAGGGCAGAAATTGTTAACCCGAGGGGTCATAGTTTTAAGCTGTTTGGCGGAAAGTATAGAGGGGATGTCAGAGGCGGGTTCTTTACGCAGAGAATTGTGAGAGTAAGGAATGCGTTGCCAGCAGCAGTTGCGGAAGCGAAGTTATTGGGGATATTTAAGAGACTGCTGGACATGCATATGGTTACAGAAATTTGAGGGTTCATACATTAGGTTTACCTCACATGAGGATCAATGGTTGGCACAACATTGTAGGCTGAAGGGCCTCTTCTGTGCTGTACTGTTCTATGTTCTAAGAGTATTGCGATATCATTTCCAAGATATTATGTTATCTTAAATCAGAAGTATGATTGCCTACTAACTCATCAGTGGCACATGCAAGTCAAACAGATAAAAACTCACCATCAATTGATCTTTTTACACAAAAGCTGTCTCTCCCGTCACTGAAGGTGAGAATGGGTGGAAAATGCACATCATTAACAGTGTCCTCCATACATATAGAAATCAAAAGTATGAATATAATGCTATTTTCAGAAGAGTACACTTTGCAATTTTTTTTGCTTTTATTTCAATTATCTGTCATTTACTAATTCAATTCTTCTCTCACTCTTGTAATTGCTTATTTTAATGCAGCTTAATTTTCCCAAACTTGAACTTTTAGGAAGGTATAATAAAAATTATTTATGAACTCTGAAATATTTGCAAGTTAATTTACTTCAATTTTAGCTGATGATATTTGTCTCTAGTCCACCACCCATTGGAGATGCACTGAGAAACTTCACTGACATCCTTAAGAGAAGTAGCTGATCTTTATTTAGCACATCGCATTGAAGAAGGTTGAGATTGGGCATTGAATAGTGGCTGTTGGCAGTGTCTGAACTGATGGGCAAAAGGCTTGTACTTACACTCTCCCAAGAAAATGTTCCTGCAATGTACTGAACCAGTATAAATTTTGATGCTGGGTCCTAAAATGAGGTACTTCAAATTCAGCTCAAATCTTTGTAAAATTTTGACTCAACAATTTTATTTGCATTTGGTGCTGAAATGTTGAATGAGTTTTACACTTGGGGTTTCACACTTCCTGCACGTTGAAGTTCTGGTGCTCCTTTCAATCCATTTTAAGGCCACCTGCATCCTGATGCTTCTCACTATGTGAAATAAAGAGTTAACTTGTTGGATAGTACCCTCTGGTGGCTACATTAAAGGTATCTCAAGGAAATGTTTGAAGCTGATTATGTCTATTTTTCATTTCAGATAACTTTGTGTCTTCTGCCTCAAAGGTATATGAAATGTTACTTTGTTAGCTACTAAATATTAGATTCAGATTCCACAAATATATTTTAGTTTAATTTTTTATGACTAATGGACAGAGAGGTTACATAATTAGGCCACATTTGAAACTAGCTTCAGTCTCCAAACTAAGTATTTTCCCCACTCCAATCATTCGGTCCCTGATTTATAGTTTCCTGATAAAGTTTGCTCAATCAAAATATTTTGAGAGAATGGAGCTGAATCATGTTGAAACTTTGGATCTTCCAAAGAACAGAACAAATGCAATTTCAAATGAAACAACAATTTATACTCCAGGAGAAAAGGGGGCTGATTGATTAGCAGGTTAATTCTGCTTGACTGAGACATTATCATCGAGGATGAGATTAGATTACTTACAGTGTGGAAACAGGCCCTTCGGCCCTACAAGTCCACACCGACCCGCCGAAGCGCAACCCACCCACACCCCTACATTTACCCCTTACCTAACACTATGGGCAATTTAGCATGGCCAATTCACCTGACCCACACATCTTTGGACTGTGGGAGGAAACCGGAGCACCCAGAGGAAACCCACGCAGACACGGGGAGAACGTGCAAACTCCACACAGTCAGTGGCCTGAGTCGGGAATTGAACCCGGGTCTCAGGCGCTGTGGGGCAGCAGTACTAACCACTGTGCCACCATTCCGCCCATACGACAAGGAACCCATTACAAATAAGTATCGTTGGATGTTGAACCTTAACTCTCTTTTTCTCTGAAGATCCTGCTCGACCTGTTGAGCTTTTTCAGCAATTTCTGTTTTTGTTACTGCCAGATTGAATTTCTCCAGCACTTGCTTTCAGTTAAGAAACATGCTCCCAACTTCACTGGTAACTTCGCGAACATTCCTTTTGTTGACAGAGAATAGACTCTGCATGTGATTGAGGTTCCAATCAAGTGTAAATGAGCAATAGTGCAAGCTCCATTGATTGTCTGATTTGGTATAGATATTAACATACTGCTGACTATTCAACAAGTACTGTGCAGTTATATTATGTTTGATGCCTTGCTTCAGATTTTGCAAGAATGGCTTGTGCTCCATCTATTGCAAACAACTAAAAGAGCGTGCTCTTTGATTCAATCAGCCAGTTACTGGGTGTTATGATCTATGTATCTGACATCACACCAGTATTGAAATTCATAGATGAAACCATTCAATTGTGCAGCAAGGAGGCCATCTTTTGCATTGACACCAATTTGGTGAAAAATATCACTCATGTAGTTGCTGTATGGTAAAGTCACCATGATTGTACCAGACCATAAGACTGCTCTCATTAGAGAGAGATAACTGATGGTGGTTTAACCTGAGGGTCACCACAGCTCAGGCAAGAGAAGTTGAGTCCTCTTGATAACCTCAGCTTGTGCAGGAATTGAACCCACATTGTTGGTATTATTCTGTATTGCAAGCCAGCCTCCCAGCCAGCTGAGCTAAACCTATTTGAATCTTGAGTTATGCTTTGATTTTTCAGTTCATTGGTTTCAATCAGGCAGAAGGCATTAAAATCCTCCTCAAATGATTGTTAGCAAGGACAGCTATGTGACTGGAATTATTTGATAGCTACCTTAATATGAATTGGGATATGTATTAACAGCAAATCTGGAAATGACAAATGAAAGCTGAATAATAATAGATTTTATGCAAAAGAGGTTAAGGGAGCAAAGGGATTTGGTTTAGTGGGGAAGGGCAAGGAAGAAAGCAGCTGGTGTAGTTGAAAAATCCTAATATAAATCCGTGTATTGTCCAAAAGGTTAGCACAGTTTGGCAATGCAGTGTTAATGCCAACAGCATAGGTTTAACTCCTGGACCTGCTGAGGTTATCATGAAGGTACCAACTTCTCAACCTCTCCCCTCACCTGAGGCCATGTGCCCCCCAGGTTAATCCTCCACTCGTCATGTCTCTTTAATGAAAGAGCAGCCCTATGGTCTATTATTTGTTCAAAACAGTCAATTATATTAGATTCCAAGTTAAGTGCAAAGAGGAAAATGTATTCCAGTTAAAATTGCTATAATATGCACAATGCAAATACCTCAACAGCTGGGGTTAAAGAAGGTTTGAACTGCCTAAAGAAGTTCACAGCTGCCATTGAAATATAATTTTTTTTCAAAGTGGTAGTTTCTAAATTAAGTATTTTCTGTTTCTCTTTTAAGCAAAACGTGTCAATAAAATGTGACTTTGTCATTGAAGTCTAAAGTGTACATGTTGGGAAAACTTGCAACATTGACATTATCTGAACAAGTTACATTAATCAAAGACCACCTTCCAAAGTAGTCTTTTAGCTGAAATTAAGTGGGAGTCCATTTGGTCATCAAACCCTTCCGGTGCCTCAAATATGAGAGTATAGTCTTGGTACAAGTAAAAAATGTCTTTGCTTTGTTTGCTGTTTAGAGTAAAACTTCAATGTTTGTTTGGTTCTTCATTTGCTACTGTATATTACTGAACTGCTTTAGTGACTATGTATATAAATATATTTTTATGAATAAAATATATTTTTGAAACAAAATAGAGCAGCATAAACTTCATTGAGTATAATATTCAAATTTATGACATCATTTCAATAAGCTAACTTAAAGGTGGAACAAAAGTGAATTATATCTTTCTTGCCTGCATTGGTTAAATAAGTCATTGTTTAGTAAAGTGCCCTCTATGTTTAGTTTTCAGAAAACATCTGGCATTTTTTTTGTTCCATTCTTTTGCAATATGATGCAAGTGATGCAAATTGCAATTATTTTCCATCCACATTTCTCTCTGTGAATGTAAAATAGGAATACATGGCTGATTTTAGATGAAATTAAAAGGCAGTAATAAAAATAGATTAAAATAGCCTCCTTACTTTCATTTTGCTAAGTGTGTATTTTAACTTCCTAACCATGTTAGAGAAAAGAAAATTAGATTGGATAGCAATTTCTTGTTGTCCTGGATATTTTGAATTAGTAAGAGCAGGATCAACAGATTCTTTCCATTCCCAGCAACACCAACAAATCATTTATGCTAATTATTAAAAGTCATTAAGCTTTACAGCATGCATACCCACCCTCTGGTCCAAACCATCCAGGCTGACCAGATATCCTCAATAAATCTAGTCCTGTTTGCCAGGATTTGACCTAAACCCTTCCTATTCATATATCTATCCAGATGCCTTTCAAATGTTGTAATTGGACCAGTCTCCACCACTTCCTCTGGCAGCTCATTCCATACAAGCATCACCCTCTTTACATCTTTCCCCTCTCACCTTAAACCTATACCCTCTAGCTTTGGACTTACCCACCTTGGGGAAAAGAGCACACCCTATCCAGCCTCTCATACCTCAGGGAAGGTAGCCCTAGCTTCTTCAGTCTCTCCCTATAACAACACTCTTGTAAATCTTTTCAGAACCCTTTCAAGTTTCACAACATCCTTCCTATAGTGGGGACAGCAAAGTTGAATGCACTATTCCAAAAGTGGCCTAACCAATGTCCTGTATAGCCATAACATGACCTCCCAACTCCTAGGCTCGATGCTCTTACCAATGAAGGCAAGCATATCTGAATGCAGCCTTCACCACCCTGTCTATTTGGGACTCCACTTTCAAGGAACCGTGAACCTGCACTCCAAGGTCCCCTTGTTCAGCAACACTTCCCAGGACCTTACCATTACATGTATAAATCCTATCCTGATTTGCCTTTCCAAAATGCAGCACGTCACATTTATCTAAATTAAACTCCATCTGCCACTCCTCGGCCCATTGGCCCATCTGGTCAAGAACTTCCCAAGGCACTTCACAGGAGTATTTTACACATAGTCACTTTCCATGATATTAAATCAAATGATCAAAATTTTGTGAAAGAGGTGTCATGTAAGGCAGCTAGTACATGAAAGAGTTAACATATTATGACGCTCTGCTGATCAGAATCTAAAAGACTCTGTTCTTAGGAAGAGCTAATCAATTGTGTTCTCAGTTGCAAGCTCGTGTTGATGTGTATTTACAAGTTTGATCTGTGGTCTGACAAAGGATTCCCAAATAAGTGTAATTAGCTCTTAGGTATTATGCAATAAACCTATTCTGTTCATCAAGGCTAACCTCCCTTTTGCTGAAGACTTAATGTGAGCATCCTTCCCATTTGTTATCAGTGACTTAAGCTAATGCATATAAGAAGAAAATAAACAGTGAATCTTAACTAAAGCATCTCAGAACATAGCATTAAACACAATGAAAGCTGAGCCAGTAACTCAAAATATACCATGGTAACAATAGATGGGCATCACTGTCTCATATAAAATGCTGTCAGTAATGGTGTCCTGAAGAAATCCTCAGCTCTATAAAAGCCACAGCCATTCAAGGAGAAGAAAAAAAATAAATTCAAGCCATAAAATTGAGTGTATTTTTAAATTCAGCAGCATAAAAGCACACAGAGCCAGTCAGCATCTGTAAAATCAGCAGCTAGCAAAAAGCTTCAGGAACTACAGCAGTACCAAAAATGTCTGTAGAAGCTCAAATCACTTAGAAAATGTTTTTTCACTAAAGCTATATATAGGACAAGGCAGGCCATTATGGACACTAAATTAAGTCTGCTGGAGGAAGGGTGAAAATTCTTACATCTAATTAAATAATTGTGGCTGAGCAGTTTAAAAAGAAGGCTTTAATCCCTATATTCAGTAAGTGAGTATCATTGTACCTGTTTGCAATTGTCAGGAAAGGATGCACAAATATCTCTGGATGAAAGGTCACAGATTAAGAAAACTGTGACAGCAGCAGTATAATTTGCATAAGAGTGCAAAAAATTCAAGACAGAACAAGAGTGAATTACAAATCTTTGTTTTGAAATATAAGCACATATTTGTTGTGTACCTGAAGATAGTCTTAAATACAATGCCCCTTTTCCAAGATGAACAAGCATAAATCTCAGAGAGAAAACAGAAAAGGTGGCAATCATCTACAGTATATTGTTAAAAAGGCCACAAAATCCACTGACAATACAGGAAAATAGTCTTTTCTTTCATCTTGAGAAAGTAAATATGGAATATTTCTTCATTTTAAATCATTTCAAATGCTTGAATATTTTTCAGCAGATATTGGAATATAATTCAGAAGTTATTCACTTTTAACAAACTTAAGAAACTATCTGGAAAGTAAAATATTAAGATCGAATTGAAAAATCTAACTAAAACAACAAAGTTTCTCACTGATAAAGCTTTATTGGTAATTCAGCTTCATTACCCAGTAATTAAAGACGATAATTACATTATTTAAAAAGCTTGCTGAAGGAGACTCGTTAGAAACAAAACTCACATATTAATAAATTTCAGTCCGAGTCAAATTCTGAAGCAGCGAATTTTATTGATATGTACTTGCAAGAACGGGTGCCTAATGAGTCAGCACCCGATCTGAGGGTTACATTCTGATTTATGCTGTTCAGCTGTATCTCTCAGTCCTCCCCTTTCACACCATTGGTTACTTTTACTGTAGACGTAGCCTATCACAAGCTCTTGCTTCGCTCCACTTTTGTCTAGCTTCTCTCCGCCTCTGTTTACTTCTCCCATTACTCTAAGCCTGTCGCCCCTTACTCTTATTTATCTCATTCCTTATATGTGATATCCTGGCATAGTTTGCTGTCTTCGTGCAATCATCCTGCCAAACTAAATTCCATCCGTTGGCCACATCCCTCCTGAGACTGGCACACTATTCTCCTGTTACTGGTACATCCCGCTACACCCTATTAGTCATAGATAATTCGGCCTGTTTTTGCTTCTCCTATTCTCCTATGCCTGGTACATCCTCCTCCACGATTACTCTGCCCTAATGGTCAGAGATAATTCTACCTGTTTTTGCTTCTTTCTGTTTTCTTATGCCTGGTACATCCCGCTCCACAATGGCTCTGCTTTATTAGTCATAGATAATTCTATCTGTTTTCGCTTCTCACTGTTCAGTATTTGCTTGCGCAGCCTAATTTTATAATGTAAGCTTTTGCAGAAACAACATCTGTTCCCTTTTTCTGCACAATTTTAACCCTATACCTTACAAGACTTAACATTAAATTTAATTGAAATGATTGGACAATTTAAAACTCAGCTAAACAAAACCAGCTATATATACAAAAATAACCAACATTCAGGTAAGTCATTTAACAAATGAGTTAAATACAGTGGCATTGGAGAAAGCGATCACACCTCCAAGTATACTTGAAATACAGCTACAGCTACATAAGACTTGACTGTATGGAAGAGAAATTTCATAGAATCATAAAATTGTGCAGCACAGAAACAAACCCTTCCATCCAATTCATCCATGCCGACCAGATATCTAAATTAATTTAGTCCCATTTGCCAGCATTTGGCTGATAGCCTTCTAAATCCTCCTATCCATGTACCCATCCAGATGCCTTTATTTCATGAGGTACAGAATGGCCTCAGAATGGGCGGCACAGCAGTTAGCACTGCTGCCTCACAGCGCCAGAAATCCGGGTTCAATTCCCAACTCAGGCGACTGACTGTGTGGAGTTTGCACGTTCTCCCTGTGACTGCGTGGATTTCCTCCAGGTGCTCCGGTTTCCTCCCACAGTCCAAAGATGTGCAGGTCAGGTGAATTGGCCATGTGAATGTAGGGGAATGGGTGGGTTGCGTGTCGGTGTGGACTTGTTGGGCTGAAGGGCCTGTTTCCACACTGTAAATAATCTAATCTAAAAGAATTATCAAACAAGCCCAGAGAAGAACAAGTAAACACATCTCTTTATTCTGTAGGCCAGTAGCTGATCACATTTTAAAATCCAGAATGTAAAATAAAAGACTGATACCTTTAATATTGTAAGAGCATTTTACAGTAACTACTTTAGGTGCTAATTGTATTAATGGAAAAAACAAGATTTAATTGAGGAATGCAGCTTTCTGGAGAATCTGCAAACAACTTTATTAATGATCTTTATACATTGTCAGATTTTGAGATTATGGAGAATTGAAAACACTGATTTGAGACAAAATTTTTGTTGGAACTTTACAAATTTCTTTCTGGTATGAGGCAATCAAAAAAGTCACTGAGGAAAGAGCTATCCAGATAGCCATAGAAGTTGAAATCTGCAAATAGCACAAGAGAATGATGGGATTGGAAAGCCAATCTAGCTCTGGACGATTATTACACTTTGTTAACTTAATAAGGTACAAGAACAGATGTACCACATGACAGATCAACACAAAACATGTTCAAATCATTTGGCTTCAAGAGAAGAACACTAATGAGATGTGGGGATTGTTCAAGGAGCAGCTACTGCGTGTCCTCGATAGGTATGTACCAGTCAGGCATGGTGTAAAGGGCCTTGTGAGGCAGCCGTGGTTTAGTAAGGAATTGGAGTCCCTTGTGAAAGGGAAGAAGGCGGCATATGTAAAGATGAGGCGTGAAGGTTCAGTAGGGGCGATTGAGAGTTATAAGGTAGCCAGGAAGGAGCTAAAGAGGGAGCTAAGAGAAGCGAGAAGGGGACATGAAAAGTCTTTAGCTGGTAGGATTAGGGAAAACCCAAAGGCTTTCTATAGGTATGTCAAGAATAAAAGGATGACTAGGGTAGGTATCGGTCCAGTCAAGAATAGTAGTGGGAAGTTGTGTGTGGAGGCGGAGGAGATTGGAGAGACATTAAATCAGTACTTTTCATCAGTATTCACTCAGGAACAGGACACTGTTGCTGATGTGAATATGGAATCACAAATAATTAGAATGGATGCCCTGGAAATATGCAGGGAAGAGGTTTTGGGAATATTGGAAAGGATGAATATAGATAAGTCTCCTGGGCCTGATGGCATTTACCCCAGGATCCTATGGGAAGCTAGGGAGGAGATAGCAGAGCCATTGGCCTGGATTTTTATGTCGTCATTGTCAACGGGAATAGTACCAGAGGACTGGAGGATAGCGAATGTGGTCCCATTGTTCAAGAAAGGGAGTAGGGATAGCCCTAGTAACTATAGGCCAGTGAGTCTGACTTCAGTGGTGGGCAAAGTCTTAGAGAGAATGGTAAGGGATAAGATTTATGAACATCTGGGTAGGAATAACGTGATCAGGGATAGCCAGCATGGTTTTGTGAAGGGCAGGTCGTGCCTCACAAACCTTGTTGAGTTCTTTGAGAAGGTGACTAAGGAAGTGGATGAGGGTAAAGCAGTAGATGTTGTGTATATGGATTTTAGTAAGGCGTTCGATAAGGTTCCCCATGGTAGGCTAATGCTAAAACTTCGGAGGTATGGCATTGAGGATACATTAGAGGTTTGGATTAGGAATTGGCTGGCTGGAAGGAGACAGAGGGTAGTAGTTGATGGATTATGTTCATCTTGGAGCGCAGTTACTAGCGGTGTACCACAAGGATCTGTTTTGGGACCATTGCTTTTTGTTATCTTTATAAATGATCTAGAGGAAGGACTTGAAAGCTGGGTAAGCAAGTTTGCGGATGACACAAAAGTCGGTGGAGTTGTGGATAGTGAGGAAGGAAGTGGCAGGTTACAGCGGGATATAGATAAGTTGCAGAGCTGGGCGGAAATGTGGCAAATGGAATTCAATGTAGCTAAGTGCGAAGTCGTTCACTTTGGTAGGAATAACAAGATGATGGATTACTGGGCTAATGGTAGGCTACTTGGTAGTGTGGATGAGCAGAGGGATCTTGGTGTCTATGTACACAGATCTCTGAAAGTTGCCACCCAGGTAAATAGTGCTGTGAGGAAGGCATATGGTGTACTGGGCTTTATTGGCAGAGGAATTGAGTTCCGGAGTCCTGAGGTCATGTTGCAGTTGTATAAGACTCTGGTGAGGCCTCATCTGGAGTATTGTGTGCAGTTTTGGTCGCCATACTATAGGAAGGATGTGGAAGCTTTAGAACGAGTGCAGAGGAGGTTTACCAGGATGTTGCCTGGAATGGTAGGAAAATCTTATGAGGAAAGGCTGAGGCACTTGGGGCTGTTCTCATTGGAGAAGAGAAGGTTTAGGGGAGATCTGATAGAAGTGTATAAGATGATTAGGGGTTTAGATAGGGTAGATACTAAGAACCTTTTACCGATGATGGAGTCAGGTGTTACTAGGGGACATAGCTTTAAATTAAGGGGTGGTAGGTATAGGACAGATGTTAGGGGTAGATTCTTCACACAGCGGGTTGTGAGTTCATGGAATGCCCTGCCCGTATCAGTGGTGAACTCTCCTTCTTTATGTTCATTTAAGCGGGCATTGGATAGGCATTTGGAAGTTATTGGGCTAGCATAGGTTAGGTAGGACTCGGTCGGCGCAACATCGAGGGCCGAAGGGCCTGTACTGCGCTGTATCCTTCTATGTTCTATTTGATGCTGGGACTTATTATTCCAGAGTTAGAAAAGACACACAAAGAAAAAAAATGTTCATTGTTAGATCTATCAAACTAATGCAAATTCTGTAAGAAAGTGGGACACTTCTCAAGACTATAAAAATGTCAAAAATAACCTTTAAACCACAGAAATAATAATATTTACTTGCAGGTAGTCATGAACATCTGACAGCAAGCATCTTTGGAAGAAAATCCAAACCACCAATATGTACTTCAATGGAACATATATCTTTTTATGATAATTTACTATCTTTGGAAGATGCTAATTGACCTTTCCTAGAGTTAATAGATGACTTGTTGAATCAGATATGACACACATACAGACACTAATGATCATTCAACTAATTACAAATTTGACTCTAGGTGAGTGTTGTAATATTTTCTAAAATCACCCTTTCGTTGAATGAAATGAAACTACATCCTTCTGACAAGGAACAGCATGATGCAGGCACTGTTCAAGATCAAATGAATATTGAGAGTAGTTTTAAAATTTAGAAATAGTGCCATGTGCAATAGGTATAAAATCAAAACTTCTCATTTGAGCAGAAGAGCATGCTTCACTCATAAAACTCTATGCTATGTTGAACAAGCAAGTCACAAAGCCATATACTAGATCAACATAGTTTATTCGAAGGCTTCATAGGTCCAGGAGAACGTTCATTGAAACTGTTGGGAAATATACAGCACTCAAGATTAATTACATTGATCTAAAACAACTCTCCATAACTGAATGATCAGAAGGTACCACCAATTTCATAGGTTTGAAGAATTATTCGATTGTCTTCCAGAGACAAATCTTCAAACTCCGATCACTGGGCATCCTTGCCATCACAACCACCAGGAGTTAGGGAGGAGTCTCTTGATAGAGTAAATTCTGCTCTTCAGAAAAAGCAGGACCAAACATCACTACCAGTTTTAATGTTTTGGGTCAAGTGACCTTCCTCAGAATTGCTTTTCCAGCTATTTCCATTTTTGTCTCTGAAATATAGCATCTGCATCTTTCAGTTTTTATCACTATCTATTTTACTCCCGACTATGATTGAATTGGACAAAACAATTGCTTTTTGGAAGAATCTTGTGTGAGAATAGAAGGATCAATTATGAGTCTACTTCATTACAATGTTGAAAGGAGAAAGTTACTTTCAAAAACACAGCCTTTTGCTTGGTATGATTTTAGAAAATTAAATTTCCTCCAAGAGACACCCGTGTTCAACAGTAACATTGACGTCAGAACACATTGTCTGCAAAGGACATTCGAGAAATCCAATCCAGCAGGGTCTCAATGAAGCAATGAACTGCACTTAATTGTTTTGTCCCACAAGTAGATCCCAACCCAAGTAGGTGCCAGCCATTTATAAAGTCAGAGATTTGTTGGGAGATAGAGGTAGTGGTAAAGTTACCTGACTTATTTGAAACAACTATATTTTTTAAAAACAGAAAAAATTGTTGGGGGAGAGTTGTTGTATAAGACAGTTAGTATCTAAAGGGATTGATATCAGGTGATAAGCTCCAGCCATCCAGGAAAGGACAGTTCCTGGAAGAAGCTAAAAGAGAAAATACTGGAAAATCTCAGCAGGTCTGGCAGCATCTGTAAGGAGAGAAAAGAGCTGACGTTTCGAATCTAACTGACCCTTTGTCAAACCCGCCCCCTTTATTTTAGCTTTGACAAAGGGTCAGTTAGATTTGAAACGTCAGCTCTTTTCTCTCCTTATAGACGCTGCCAGACCTGCTGAGATTTTCCAGCATTTTCTCTTTTGGTTTCAGATTCCAGCATCCGCAGTAATTTGCTTTTATCCTGGAAGAAGTTAATGGTAATGTGCACTCGCTCTTAAATGCAATCTGAGGTCTAACAAAGGTGTGTCAGGAATCTGTTGGACATAGCAAAGAGAAGATATTGTGCAGGTTGAAATACACCGCTTGATTTTAAGGGAGGCAAGTAAAATAGAGGTTGTTTTTGGCAGGAGAGGGGGCCAGGCAGTGGATTGAAATCAGATGGCTGATAGGAAGGAAAACTAGGTCTCGGAGTTGTGCGTGTGTCAGGTAAAGACCTAGTGTGAGAAAGAATAATGGTTGGATTCGAATACAAGGGAAAGAATTTTAAGATCACAGCATTGTCAAACCATGAACCAACATAAAAAGTGAGCAGAATAATGGGTGAAAGGGATTTGGTAACAGGATAGAGAAAACAAGGTTTAATGTGAAAATATAAACACACAAATTAGGAATAGAAACAGACCGTTTGATCCTCCAGGCCTGCTCTGCCATTTAGTAAGATCAGTGCTAGAGCCACTTTTCCACTTACCATTGTTTCCTTTAGATTCTCAATGAGCACGAGAATCTATCTACCTTCATCTTAAAAATATTCAATGAGCCTGCCTCCACTGTTCTTTGGGGAACAGAGTACCAAAGACTCAAGACCATCTAAGAGAAAAAAAATCCTCCACTTCTCCAAACTAAATGAATTCTGATTTTTAAACTGTGTTGCCTATTTTTCAATCTCTCACACAATCCTTTCAACATTCACTCTGATATGTTCCCTCAGACTATTTCATTATTCAATAAGATTGAAACTCTGTATATTCCAACAGATACAACCCCAATCTATCCAATATTTCCTTAAAAGATAATCCTCCATTCCAGTTATCAGATGGATGAACCTACTCAAAACTGTATCCAATATATTTGTTTTTTTTCGTAAACACTATCTGAGTTGCTCAAGATGTGTTCTAATCAATAGTCTAGATAATTGTATCAAAACATCCCTACTTTTACTCCATTCCCCTTGCAATAAATGACAATATGCCATTAGCCTTTGTAATCGTTTGTCATATCTCTTGCCCAACTTGTGATTCATGTACTTTGCAGGCCTCTAAATCACTGTCCATTTGAAACATATGGTGTTTCTATAAACTTCCTCGCAAAGTAAATAAATTCACATTTTTTTCTCATATTTAGCACCATAGAGTCATGGATTCCTACAGCAAAGAGACTGGAGGTTGGCTAACGTGGTGCCATTATTTAAGAAAGATGGTAAGGAAAAGCCAGGGATCTATAAACCAGTGAGCCTGACATTGGTAGAGGGCAAGTTATTGGAGAAAATCCTGAGGGACAAGATTTACATATATTTAGATAGGCAAAGGCTGACTAGGGATAATCAACATGTCTTTGTGTGTGGGAAATCATGTCTCACTAACTTGATTGTGTTTTTTGAAGAAGCAACAAAGAGGAATGATAGCGGTGGATGTGATCAACATGGACTTCAGTAAGGCGGTTGATGAGGTTCCTCGTGGTAGACTAGTTAGCAAGGTTAGGTCACATGGAATACAGGGAAAAGTAGGCATTTGTATTCAGAACTGGCTCAAAGGTCTCAGACAAAGTGTGGTAGTGAGGGTTTCTTTTCAGACTGGAGGCCTATAACCAGTGGTGTGCCACAAGGATCAGTGTGGGATCCAAAGCTTTTTGTCATTTATGTAAATGATTTAGATGTGAACAAAGGAAGTAAGGTTAATAAGTTTGCAGTTGACACTAAAATTGGCAGTGTAGCAAACAGCAAAGTAGGTTACCTCAGTGTACAATGGGATCTTGATCAGATGGGCCAGTGGGCTGAGGTGGCAGATAGCATTTAATTTAGGAAAGGTGAGGTGCTGCACTTTGGAAAGGCAAATCACAGCAAGATTATACACTTAATGGTAAGGTCCTGGGGAGTGTTGCTGAACAAAGAGACCTTGGAGTGCAGGTTCATAGTTCCTTGAAAGTAGAGTCGCAGGTAGGTATGATAGCGAAGGGATTTGGTATGCTTTCTTTTTTTGGTCAGAGCGTTGAGTATAGGAGGTGGGAGGTCATGTTGTGGCTGTACAGGACATTGGTTAGGCCATTTTTAGAATATTGTTTGTAATTCTGGTCTTCCTCCTATAGGATATTGTGAAACTTGAAAAGATGCAGAAAAAATTGACAAGATGTTGTCAGGGTTGGAGGATTTGAGCTGAAGAAGTTGGGTCTGTTTTCCCTTGGTGACCTTCTAGAGGTTTATAAAATCACGAGGGCAAAAATACAAGGTTGCTTCCCTAGGATGGGGTGGGGGGGGGGGGGGGGGGGGTGGAAAAAGAGTCCAGAACTAGATGGCATAGGTTTAGGGGCAGAGGGGAAAGATTTAAA
Source organism: Hemiscyllium ocellatum (assembly GCF_020745735.1). NCBI lineage: Eukaryota > Metazoa > Chordata > Chondrichthyes > Orectolobiformes > Hemiscylliidae > Hemiscyllium > Hemiscyllium ocellatum. The sequence continues at coordinate 44,587,686 of NC_083408.1, forward strand.
AGGGATCTAAGGGGGAATTTTTTCACACAGAGGGTGGTGCATGTTTGGAATGAACTGCAATGGCAAATGGGACCAGATTGATTTTTGATTGATAGTCAACACGGAGAGTTGGACCGAAGGTTGTTTCCATGTCGTATATCTCTATGACTCTATAACTCCAATAAATCTATGAAACACGATTTCTCTTTCACTTCATTGATTCAATTGAGATTTTATAATTGAGCTGTGACAACCTTCTGAGTAATATATTCCTGCATTTTCCTGAAGGCAAGTACTAACCTAACTAGACTATAGCTTCCTGCTTTCTAATTCCCTTCTTTCTTGAATAGAGGGGTCATATACTGCCATTTTCTAATCTGGTGAGACATTTCCAGAATTGAGGGAATTTTGAAAAATTAAAACCACTGCATCTACTCTTGCATCAATATCTTACTGTAAGATCCTCAGATAATGCCAGTTTGGACTCAGGAATTTATCAGCTTTTGGCTCTAATAACTTTACCAGTACCCTTTTCCTGATGATCAGAATACTTTTACATTTCTCCTTCCCTTTCACCTCCTAATGCACAATTATTTCCAGAATGTTATTTGTATCCTCTAGTGAAGACCAATGCAAACCTCGTTTCCTTGTCTGTTTTCATGCTGTACATCTCCAGGACTCTAAATCCTGAAACCTATCCTCGCCTCGCTTTAATCATTCCTTCTTAACTACCGATACAAACTCCTACTGTCTATTCTTATACTTTTAAGCTAACTTCCTCCAATACACCAATTTCTCTTCTTTTGCAAAGCTTTTATTCATTCTTTGCTGTCATAAATATATTGAGCAGTTTTATAACCTGCCTGACATCCTTAGAGAGCTGAGTTTTCTTTCACTATCTTTAACATCCTAGTTAGCCATAAACGAAGCATCCTTCTTTTAGAATATTTATTTTTCAGAGATGTATTTTGAAATGGTTCCTTCAAATGTCTGCCACAGTCTGTCTACTGTCCTTTAACCTAATTTCTCTGTTTACTTTAGGCAACTGTTTTCATGCCCTAATGATCGAAACTTCAGTAAGAACAGACTTACTGCCTTAGATTCACTCTGCTCTCCTTCAAGCTGAATGGGAAATTCAATAATATTATGACCACAGCAACACCTTCACTATGAAATCATTAAGTAATCCTGTCACATTGCACATTACCAGATTTACTGTAACCTGCCGTCTGGTTAGCTGCTTACACTGCTGTAAGCAACTGTCTCCTGTTAAGACGGATCTCGAGGGTCCCGTCTTTGCGTATTCGTTTAGAAGGAGAGACAGAGACTTTACCATTCGGCTCAGGCAAACGTTTATTACAGAATTTTGACTGGTAGATGATACAACGAATTGTACAGCATGAATTCGTTGGAGAAGGCGTTCTGTCTTCCTCTACAGATCTGGTGCAGTTATACTTCGCGCTTCCTCGAGTTCCCGGTCTGTTCACCTGTCTGTGAAGGGATCAGTGTCTCTATTGGTTGCACCGAGATACCTGTCCAGCTCCTGCTGTGCTGGACAATGGGCAGGCATCCTAGGCTCGGCAGTTTCCGATCTTACAATTCAATAGTCCATTGTTTGGAAGAGTCTCCTCATTGCTATGCGTCTGACAGTCTAGGCGTTTTCAATAGTTCTCCATAGTTGAATCAACAGGTATTATCATTTAACAAAAGTTCCGATGGAGTTTTACGTCAGCAAAAGACATTAACAAGTACTTTATCGATTAAGTGTTGTATTGGTGCAATTTACACTATCCGATAGTTACCGGTTTCCTTTATTAGCAATCAGGATGGTCTGAAACTGACTGACATGATTTAATCACTGAGGAATGTGGCCTCAGGCAGGCAGTCCTGCAGTTGCTGGGTTTATCCCACATGGCTGTGGTTTAGCTGTTACCTGACAATGTCTGTTCTAGTAATGATGCTCCCCTCCCTAGCCCCAGTGTGGGTACCCCGATAACAGATTATCCCCAACATTCCCTCCCTTGGTCTCGAAAGAGGCCACACACCCCCTATTCCGTAAGGAACGCAACACCACGAGGCGACCGGTGTCCGGTGTTGTCTCGACCAGACTCACCGGTTCTAGGGAGACAGTAATGTGGGGATGAAGGGTGCCCTGGAAAACGCGCCGCTACACAATTAACAAACAGATAGTCAACACTGCATGCTAATCGAAGGCAATAGATGAAGCAATTCAGGCAGTTTCTGCAGAAATGACGAAAACACAGAATTAATCAAGCATTGCAACAAGACATTCAGAGCTGGCGAAATGTACGCGAGTACGTAACGGACGCGAGAGATTCGGAGTGGAGGAATTAGAATGAGTAAGCTGTTCGCTGAACGCAAGTCTGTAGTCCAAAGAGCAGCCAAGTGTAAATATGTGTTGTAAATTGGGAAAGGGAATAGGAATAGCCTGGTACCAGCAGTTAGGTACCTGCTAGTGATCAGAAACCCAGTGAGAACCTGTACTGTGCCCCGGTGGTCCTGTAGATCAGTATGCTCCAGAGAGCAGCAGTGCTGTCCAATCGTCCGACAAGGATGCAAGCGGCCAGAGATCTTATTGAATGGTCACGAACGTAGGCCACCCGTTCCGATGTCAATGCGCGACTGTGCCTGTCTTAGGTTGTCCCTCGCTCGAGGGATCTTACCCGTCATTGGCTAACCAGTCGTGCTGCATTGAGTAATAGATACCGCCATCCGTTTCACCACCCCAAGGACAGACGTGGGCAGCTCAGTAGCATGGTCAGTGGCCTCCGAGAGTGGTTGAGGCCAGTCAGGAATACTGGACAGTCCGCAAAGGCCGCTTGCGAGAACAGCAGTGTCTCGATTCCCAGGGCACACAGTACATCTCACCCACCCACTGTTATGAAAGGATCAATTCACATATCCCCAATTTAAACGGGAAAAATAGATAAGTAGGGGCTCTTTGGACAGGCAGGCTACATTCAGTGTACATGAAGATGAAAAGTTAGTCATGACTACAACAGGATCAGATGAATTCGAAAGAAAGCCATTGAGAGAGCAGACACGCACCGGTGAGATAGCATCTACTACGCCCGAACCCCGAGCTCATGCAAAGACGGTAGTAGACCAGTGGAGAGACTAACTGGCAGGTCCCCCGTCGCCCGCCCTTAATGCAACCGGCCGCAAGCAAAAAACCCCCCCCGACGGCTCATGAATGGGAGCGAGCTTACAGCATGTATTCCATATGCCCTTTTCTGTTCGTAGGAGATCACACACAGGCTGTCGTGTACGCAGAGTTGGTGGCGGCGCCGGCTTCTGGTGAAGCTCAGCGTATGGGGGGTTCGGTTGAAAAGTAATGATACCATATTACCTTTAAACCAGCGAGATTGGGCTGTATGAATGCAGTGAAAAGGAGTCCCCGCATCACCAGGGTGATATCTGGCGGGGACAGTCAGGAACCATCTGACTACTATGGGAAATAAAGTATTGTGTTGAATAACATAATATAAGGAGAGGTGATAGGGGTCTTTGGGGGTGGTAAGTCTGGGAGGCCGGAATGGACGGGAGTCAGTCCTCAAATTCTCCAGTCAATACTTCTGGACATGAGGTCTGTGCTCATGTGGAATGTCAATGCAACCAGTAAGAGTGCACTCAACCATTTGTGTAAGAGGAATGGAGAGAGCAGATATAAAAAAGACAATGGTGAAAATAATGAAGGTAGTCTGAGACCCTTAACCTTTCTTATGAGTTGCGGACCTGTACGTGGCAGTATTTCAATGAAAAATATCCACCAAAAGGAGTCACATAAAAATAGAGTGAACTCTGTGTGAGTTAGAAGGAGTGGTTTCATGTAAGGGAAAAGGTACAACCTTGCACAAAGGAAGCCAGAGGAATATGTGATCTCCAATCAGAGAAAAAGGCCCCCGACCACGGGCTGCCACAAAAGGCAATCGAGGTAGGGGTAAACAGATTATACTGTAGGTGTTTCGTGTTTGTCGAATTACGAAGAGTCAGAAGAAAAAAATGTAAAAACGCAACCACGCCACTGGTTCAGTGTCGGGGAGGTAATTGCGGGGGAGCAGTCACGCAAAAGATACCAAGTAGCAGTATTCCTTAATCTGAAAAAGTTAAAATCAAACGTGCGCAGACTGCCGAAGACACTTAGCAGGATAACCCGCGCCCAATTGAGCATCAGCACTATATGGGGCAGATTAAAGTCGGGATAATGATAAAAATGCAAGATAGTACGAGTTGCAGTTATGACTCGGTACGAATGTGAACTAGCAGCTGCAGGAGTACAAACGCCTGCATGCATGTTAAATACGCAATGTTGAAGAGTAAAAATATTCGGCCAAGAGTTTTGTCGAAAAAATAGGGTAACTCCCTCGAGAGGGAAGTGGGATTGGTAATAGTGAGAAGGGAACCACAGTAGACTGCATAGGGGAAGGCCTACGGTACGCTTTGATACTGCGCGGTAAGGGGCGCAAGTAATTTCGATTTGCACCCCGGGGAACTGCCCGTGCTCGGGGCGCACAACCAATGGGGTTGTCATAGGACAATCGTTTGATGAGTCACCCATGGAGACCGTTTAGGATAAGGGGCATTAATGTGGAAATGATGAGGATCCCCATCAACTCTGTGGCAACAGGACAGTAGAGCAGGTAAATTTTCACCGTGTGGTTAGGGAAGACACAGTGCAGGAGATCCCCCTAACCTCTCAGGGCGCGCAGCGTAAGCCTCAAGGTGGTCGGGACCCTGTCTAGCAGGCGGGGGGGGGGGGGGGGGATTGTCGCCCCCAGACACTTGGGTATGATATTGGAGCGAACCGCGACTGTGATTCAGAAAGTATGGGTAACATCAGAAAAAGGCGCCTACACAAGGGATAAAGACAAATGTAGACAAAAAGGAGGTTGAATCACCAACTAAAGGGCACAATCCTATCCTGATGGCTATTTGCCCGCTTGCAGCGGAGTCCATGATAAACAAGGTAGATCTCTTAAGATAAGGCTGAATGAAGAGAAATAAAGTACAAGAAGAGCAAAGATATCAGTGAAATGGACCCATGTCGGGCCGTGTCAAGGTGGGGCTGCATGTTCCCATCTCAGTCTGCACCTCCCCGCGAGGTCCCGTCTCATCGAGTGATTTTAGGGATATATTAGGTTGTGCTGACCTGGAGCAATGAGAGAAGTGGTGCGTGTAGTGGCCTATGTGTTTCCAGCCAGCTCAGTATAAGATATGATGATGATGATTATGGAGAGGGGGCCTTTCTCACCGGGACCCTGATGAGTAAAGCAAAACTCTGGGCAATTAGGAGATTTGCGGTGGAACGAAGTTGGACTGTTTGCCTGAGGGGGCTTGTTTCCCTGAATGAGGTACAGAACGAGAGGTGCAAGTACAATCCTTGTATATGCAAGAACCTGCTTGTGTGAGGGGCCGTGTGCCCTCGCCAAAAGAGTGTGCGCAGGTGCTGCGGGCATGTTGGAAAGGAGAGAGAGAGAATATTACAAAAGGCTGGTCAGACAGGTCAGGACAGAAATTGTCTGTGTAGCACTTTCCTCCGTTTAATACTTGAGGATTTGATCAGTTTGAGGGAAGTAACAGCCTTTAAAAGATACCCCGGGAAAAGGATCATAAAGGAACCTGGTGACCCTGCTGTTCTCAGCGCGAACGTGCGCCTTGCAAAAGTTATGAACAGATGAAGTGGAGAGGACTACTCGCAGTTGAAGAGACTGAAGGATCTGGGCAGGAGCTGGGCAGCGATCCCTGTGGGAGGCGATTGTATGTGTAATGCCTTCAAGCAAAAAGCGACGGCAAAGTGCTGTCGACACTGTAGGTGCGGTGGAGGGTAAAAGAGCGTATTGGCCAGGAGTGTAACAGAGGAAAATGTTAGGTCGGCGTGAGCGCCCACAGTGCAACAGAGGGGTCGGGAACCTTCAAGTTTGCAGTGGCGGTGGCCCCATTTATTATTTGGAGATGGCGTGACGAATCCTGGTAGCAAACCTCAGGGAGCATGAGAGTGGGGAAAGTCCTGGTAGCAAACCTCAGGGAGCATGAGATTTTGGAAAGAAGATGGGGCGCAGAGCACGGCAGTAGAAGCATAGTGAGTGAAATGCCCTAATGGAGAGATGAGGCCAGAAGATGAGTTACTGTGTCCTGGTAGAAAACCTCAGGGAGCTTAAAACCTTAAAAAGAGATGGAGCGTAGGGATCAGCGGATCCTCAATTCAGTGAGAACCAGGTGAATTCAATGCAGGCTGAGTGAAAGACAGAACTAAGACGACCTCAGATCCGGCGGTGAACATAAAGTATGTGGGTTTGGGAGAAACGATGAAGGGGCGTGCCTATGGCTTGATGAATGGGGAGCGGGGGTGTAGGATAGGGCAGTACATACGGTAAGAGGAGTCTGTATGAGATTTCAATGGGAAGATTTGATACTGACTGGCAGTTACAGGCTGCATGTTCAAATCATTAGAGAATGTAGCTTCAGACAGGTAGACTGGCTGGCAGCTTCACCCCGCATGGCTGCCAATACTCATTCAGGGACTGGAAATGGCAGTGTCTGTTGCAGCAATATGAGCTATTGATGAGCAATATGAGCTGTTGAGCACCCTCCCTAGCCACAAACTTTAGGAGGACAAGTAATAGTACGAAATGAGTGCGCATATACTCGTAAAAAATGAAAGGCTGCGCATGTGATTGTAATGAAAGTACATTTTCTAGTCATTGTGTCACACGATCAGCGGCTAAGGCCTCGCAGGTGATATTCCCTTCTATGACCTTGACCACAGGGGCTTGTAGGGTCGGCCCTTCGTAAGATGGTGTAATTTGGGCAGTTGGCGCGGTGTGTGTCGTGGCCGGGGCCGTGGGGGATACAGGGGGACCAGGTGGCCCTGATTGGGGACAACTGCAAGGGGCGGCGGACTGAGTTTGTGCCCCTCTGTGTGGGCTGTTAGTAGAACAGAGGGTGTGTGGTGGGGAAGGGGGCAAAATGGGGTCTGGTTGAGAACCCACTCCGCGTTATACCCCGGGAGGGGGTCGTGCGTGCTCTTAGTAGGTGTTTCGGCGGGCGGGGCTGGCAAATGGGTCAGAAACCTTACTAAGAGCTCCCGTAGGTAGACAGAGTCGTCATCTGCCTTAGCAGAAGGCTTTGATAGATTAAATGAGCGCCCATAATACTTTAGCGGAAGAAAAATCTGTGGGCTTGGGAGAAAAGATAAGAATGGGTGCGTGAGAAGGGGCATTAAAAATTGGAGGGCATAGACGGAAAAATGAACAAGTGGCCCCCTCTCGTGTTGTATAATCTGTGAACATGAGGGGAAAAAGATGGCCTAAGCACCCATGTCGGCGGACAAAAAGATGAGTGAGTGGTCGCGAGGAAGAGAGATGAATGAGCTGGGCGAAGCACTCGACTGTGTGCTGAGTTGCAGGTCCTGGTCGGAGGCCTGAGACCTGTGACCAGCGGGAGAAAAAGAGAGAGAGGCAAAAATAAGTGAGCTGGGGGATATTTGGGCATTAAGACGGCCAAACACTGGTTATACAAAACATTGTAAAAAGGGCGAGTAGTGGTGGCCAGTGTGCCACAGTATGGCAATGCGCATGTTGTTGTTCAGTATATTGTATTTAAAAGTAAAAAGGTACAACCTGTCAAACAAGATGTAGTTAGAGGCATGATTCATATCAACATCACAATAATTGAAGACGACCTTTCCATCGGGCAATCCCATGGACCAGGGCAATGACGCTTGAGAGACCCATCGGTGTAGTGGTGGCGCGGCAGTTGACCTGTTAGGGTCGTAGAACCCCCGAAGGCGAGCAGCCCCTCCCAGACTGAGCAATCCTGCCAAGAGTGAGCATTCGCGCCAAAAGTGAACGGGCCCCGCCCAAACTGAGCCTTTGCGCCAAAAGTAAGAAAACCCGCCAAAACCAAGCAGACTCGCCAATAACTAAAGGTGACCCCGGGATTCACCGTCTTCAGACGGCACAACCGTAGTGGTCTGAAAATTAAAAGCTCCACCATCCCTTCCTGCGTCCCCTCCCTATATCCAACTATTCCTTTTCCAAGTGAAAGAGTAATTAAAAGTGATAGTGGGGTAGTACACAACGTTGGGGAGGACAGAAGTCATTAACCCTAAGACCAAGACAAGACTATGGAGAAAAATCCCAGACCGTTAAGTTAACAATCCCAAACCGCTGAGTGCAGAGAACAAAACTCACGTACTCAGACACCAGTAAAACTGCTTTTTGGCTGCTGGGCGGCTTCCCACGGTCCCTCTCCGTCGCTCAGGCTGTCGGTGCCGGTCCGCTGTATACCGAGGTCTCGCTGTCGAAGCGGTCCAGCAGGACCAGACCTGGGATGAAACGTTTGCTGCGACACCTCCGTTAAAAATCACTGCACTCACTCACTCCCTCCCTCCCTCTCTCACTGGGCCGGCCCCACACTGGTTTTCATCCACATACATGCCAAGCCACGCATACTGTCAGTGTGTCCGTACCCTCGTCTCAGTCTGTCGCAGTCCCTCATCCCCAGTTTTAGTTACATGTTTTGAGGCATTACATCCTCGGCGGTCCGAAATCAAGTCCCCCATGTCGGGTCCCCCTGATGGGTACCGCTTTAAAAAACAGAGCATCTTTCAAAGCCTGACCTTCGCGTGGAAGACCTCTGCTCTTAACAACCGGTCTAAGGCAGACGCCTGTGCGGATAACCCTGTTCAGAAGATGAGATCCGACCTCTGTCACCTCTAGGTTTGATGAATGCTAGCAGCAAGTGTGTCTATCGATAGTCGTCAGTGTGAAAGTGCTTCGTAAAATGGATCCAAATAGTCAAGTGCGGTCAGCGCTGTAAAAGGCAATTTCAAGGGCGCGTCCAGGATCCGAAATCCACGCGAAAACTCATTTCAAAAAGCGCGCCCAGGCTCGGAAAGCCACACGAAAACTCATTTCAAAACCCGCGTCCAGGATCCGAAATCCACGTGAAAAGTTTAACTCAAAAAAAAACCACAGGCCGTCGGAGCACCTTGTTACCTCCGAAAGTTGCGCGTCGGAGCACCCTGTTACCTCCAAAAACTGCCCGCCGGAGCACCCTGTTACCTCCGGGAAAAACACACTTCAAAAACACCACGTGGAAAAAGAAAAAGTTGAAACACTCTTACCAGCCAAAACTCTGCAATGCTGACGCCAAATTGAATGAATTTTGGGTTGGTGAGGGTCAGAGAGCCGACAAGAACTAACTGTAAGGTTTAACTACTGGAAGCCTTCGATGTAACAGGCGCTTCCTCACCTTAGAAGATTTCGGCCGAAGGTTGTCTGCTCCCTGATCCGCCAACGTTGCCAACTTGCTGCTGTCTCTTTCCCTTCCCACGTTCAGGCTCACCAGCTGTTAAGACGGATCTCGAGGGTCCCGTCTTTGCGTACTCGTTTAGAAGGAGAGACAGAGACTTTACCATTCGGCTCAGGCAAACGTTTATTACAGAATTTTGACTGGTAGATGATACAACGAATTGTACAGCATGAATTCGTTGGAGAAGGCGTTCTGTCTTCCTCTACAGATCTGGTGCAGTTATACTTCGCGCTTCCTCGAGTTCCCGGTCAGGTTCCCCTCGTTTGGTTCTCCCATTGGTCTGTTCATCTGTATGTGAAGGGATCAGTGTCTCTATTGGTTGCACCGAGATACCTGTCCAGCTCCTGCTGTGCTGGACAATGGGCAGGCATCCTGGGCTTGGCAGTTTCCGATCTTACAATTCAATAGTCCATTGTTTGGAAGAGTCTCCTCATTGCTATGCGTCTGACAGTCTAGGCGTTTTCAATAGTTCTCCATAGTTGAATCAACAGGTCATCATTTAACATAAGTTCCGATGGAGTTTTACGTCAGCAAAATACATTAACAAGTACTTTATCGATTAAGTGTTGTATTGGTGCAATTTACACTATCCGATAGTTACCGGTTTCCTTTATTAGCAATGAGTTCTTAATCAGGATGGTCTGAAACTGACTGACATGATCTAATCACTGAGGAATGTGGCCTCAGGAAGGCAGTCCTGCAGTTGCTGGGTTTATCCCACATGGCTGTGGTTTAGCTGTTACCTGACAATGTCTGTTCTAGTAATGATGCTCCCCTCCCTAGCCCCAGTGTGGGTACCCCGATAACAGATTATCCCCAACACTCCAAAACAGTCTATTGAATGTATCAACTCAGTTGGCTTATGGACCTATCAAATTGAAAATCTAAAATGTAAAGTTATCCATTACAACAGTCACTTTCTCACAACTCTCCATTATGTCATACAATATGCTCCATCTCAGCATGACCACATGGGGACTTGTAGAACCACACCTGCCAATCATAACTTCACTCAAATTAACTAAGCAGTGTGAATTTTACCAAATATTGGTTAAATGGCACAGAGGATTACACTCAGCGAGCTCCATTAGTTGGCTTGTTCCATTCTGTCATTTACATCAATATATATGCACGACAACAGTCACACTCTCCACTGGTGGGACTGCTAACATTTCAGACACTGGTGCCATGCTGATGTGGTGAGACTGGTGTATGTTCAATGCCAACTTGTGGACAGGGGGATGCAGGTGGTACCTACCCATGCAGGATGCCCTGAGCTCTGGGCCCTGCTGGCCAATATGGAGGCTCACAGGAACAATCAGCAAGCTGAAGCTGCCAGATACACACACTTTCCTGTCAGGATTTGTCACTACATTTTCTCTCCACAATGTGGGAGCATAACAACCTGCATATAAATAAGCACAAAAAGTAATAATGAGATATAAATAGGCCTCTCACCGCTCACTAATAAGAATCTGGTCTCCCTGATCAGCTCCTGGCTGCAAGATCAGACTTTTGTTTTGCTCAACATCAAGAACCTAACTTTTCTGATCTTGCCATATTTTTCCAACTGTATTATCATTGTCCACATCATTCAGGGGCAAGGAAAATTCAGCCCAACATCCTAATGTACAAAACTAAGGTCTTCTCTATATTGCAAAAAGTCATCTTAATTAACAGACCTACAATTCCATCTTTTCCTGTATTTCTACTCTTCATGTAATGTACCGTGAACTATTCAGTTCTTAGTCTTTGTTATCTTCTAGGTCTCAGATCATAACATTTGAATACTATCAAATTTGTCATGTGCATTCATGTAGAGTCTTTACTTCTGTCTATTTACTACCTGTGACCTGTCGGATTGTTTCAAAAATGCAGTTGTTTTTTAATTTCACAAAGTAAATACTTTAGTTTACATTTCACATCAGCCAGCAAATCGCCCTTATGTTCAAAGACTGTCTATAAACAAACCAAGTTCCAAATGTTGTATTTTGCTCAGACTATTTCGCTTTTCACCTCAAAAAAAGGTTCAAATTAAATATATCAGGGTCTATTACCCATTATCCAAAGAAAACTCAGTCACGGTAAGAGTACAGCACAAAAGTACATTTATTTCGCCAAAATTATTCAAAGCAATAGTTAAGCCTCAAGTCTCAACTGTGCAAGATTACATATCTACAGCAGCCAAAAAGGTGACAAGCAATCATTAACATCCAAACAGGTTGTGCAGCTTTCTTTTTCCAAGCCTAAGATGGCAATCAATTGCATTGTCTTCAATTTTATAATAGTGCTAAGTGAACATTTTTGACCTCTGATCACAAAAATAAACAAAAGTTACTCTCATTACCCACGAGTTTTATAGTTGGGTTTGGAGTAATTCTAAGACATCTGGAAGAAAACTAGTATTGGCCTCCGCAAAGGAAAAAATGGGGGCACTATAACTATTTGATAATGAGCCAAAGATCAGGTAGATCTTCTAGTTCAGAAAATACTCTAGGAAATATGCAGATTAAGCAACAGACAAGGAAAAATTGCCACATTTGGGCAACACAATTTCAGCAAACTATAAGCTGCAGAATATGATGTGGTTTGTCCAAATAAATATCAAGTTTACCCATGTTCTTCTTTCCCAAATAACAGGCAAATTAATTCCGTTTTAGGAAGAAAGCACAGACCGAAGTTGACAACAGGTCCATGGAATATTAAGTTTCACAAAAAATGTCACTGTATACAATACTGAATAGAAATAAATTATACTGAACAGTATAATCATTTCACTTAACTTCATTCAGTTGAAAGCTGCATAGCATCATAACTGTATTTAACATTTATCACTCAATAAATGGGAATTCAAACATTAGAAATTGGAAAATGATTTTCCAAACAATTCAATCATCAACTTTGAAGACCCATCTAATATAGGCTCAAAAATGTGCAAGGGAATGTATTTTATTGGTTCTGAGCAATACCTAACAATTAATAATCTGGGCGATTTAATAACTCATGACCATACAGGCACTGACAGCAAAATGTGATCATGTCTTTTTTAAATGTAGAAGTAAAAACGTGTGAACTTATATGAAATAACATTCACTTGACAATCACAACTGCGTGGGCTGGTCAAAAACCGTGAGTTAAATACCACAAATATACAAATACAACACAAGTGTTAAGAGTTAAGTTCAAAATGCATACTACTTTTAATTGGAGGCAACCAAAGCCACTCATTGATATCAGTCAAACAGCAGGTCCTCGTCCTTTTCTTCTTCAAGTAGGTTGGCTGGTGCATTGGTAGATTTTATCCTTTGGCCTTCCTGTTCTTTCTCTCTCTTCTCCTTTAACTGCTTTTTCTTTTCCTGAATCTTTTTCAATCTGTAAATGTGAAGAAATTGGGAATTACTTAAACATACACTGTTCAATTTGCCAGATTAAGCAAGGATTAACAGTAATTTGTGACACATGCTAGATATTCTTGCAAAGAAAGAATCTTCCACAACGATCTGCCACTGAAAACTTGAGGTGGAACGAATCACTGGACAGAAGAGAAAATACCACCTTCTCATTCAATGTATACCAAACGATCAGTGTTTCGATTTTCCCTTCAGTATTGACAACAGTCAAAGTGAACAGCTTTGAACACTCACTGCATTTATAGAACAATACATGCGAGCATATGTATTGTGGAGAACTGTATTCAAGAGGCTATAATTGACAGTAAAATAAAATTTTAATGTTGAAAAACAGTTGACAAGACAGTTCTTAAATACATTTTTAAAAAAAGCTCCCAACACTTACCTATAAAATTCTTCCCTTTCTCGCTCATCCAACTCAGTTATGATATAAGATAATGTGCGCTCAATCCGAGGAATTATCACTTAAGTAAAATGGGAGAATAGTTAGTGGTTGCTGAGCAGGTAACTTTATAATAAGTAAAATTATAGTGACTGCATCATGACCAATCCATTCTAATCCTGAATTTGCAAATTTACCCTGAAATTCTGTGGACTGCAACTTTCTCTACTTTTCTCCCCATCTGTAAAAGTAAAAGTTGTTCATAAAAGCAATATAGGTTTTTCACATCCAAAAGTTAAATGAAAGTTGCAATTTTGTTTTATTATGGAAGGAAATGCTTCAGTAATTAGCCATGAACAATGTATACTGAATAATAGCTCAGTCCATTGGCCAAGTATTTCCTTAGGTTAAACACAAATGTCTGTTTATGATCTCTCAATGTAGGTGCTCGATTCTTTAACGAGCAGTAAATAATCACTCCAGTCTTGTGCAAAAGAATCTAAGACAGATGGTAAAATTGAATATTACCCTCAAATACCTTATATTTTGTGGAGAGAGTTAATTGATTTTCTCAGTCTTGCCTCTCTCATCCCATATTTAGTATCATAACTGCTCCCTATTTATTTGGATATTCTCTAATCAGTCTGATCAGAGGTGTTATTACACAACTCTCGAACATGTGGGACTTGAACTCAGACCAGCTGGCTCAAGGACACTACCACTTCACTAGAACAGCCCCTCCCTATTTATACATGCTCAGATTATTAATAATCACTAGCTGGTTGTCTTAAATAAAAACATTATTAATGCAATTAAACAGACAGAAACATCTCCCTCAACAACAGAAGATGCTGGAAAACCAGTTCTGAGCACGTGTCACTGGACTCAAAACATTACTTCTGATTTCTCTTCACAGATGCTGCCAGACCTGCTGAGCTTTTCCAGCAACTTGTTTTTTTCTGACTTAACAGTATCTGCAGTTTTTATTAACATCTCCCTTCTGAGCATCTGTAACTTCCACCCATTTTGTGTTACACTAAGACTAGACTTCTACATATTTTATTATGTTAAAGATGGCATGTAAACAAACTGGTGTGCACAGGTAACTGCATACTTAAAGTACACTTCAAGCTATTTGAAAATCTTGTATTTACTTCCCCAACCTAATTCTAAGGGCCTGATTTTATCGCACAATTTAGCATACATAACATTATCTACCTTCTACTTTGCATCATTAAAAAAAAATGTACAAAGTAGAGGTTCAAGGCCAAATTGGTGATTTGATTCTATGAGAAACAGCCATGTTCTAAACTACACTTTGCCCACAGTCCTATGGAAATCGGTTTCTGTATTGATATAATGAGACTCAAGTGTAACTCAAGATACAATGAGAGTCAAGATTAGTTTTTCTAGTTGGTAAATCAATAATTAACTGTCACCAGTTAAAAAAATTCTCAGAATGGAAAACAGGATCAGAATAAAATTCATAAAGAGAATTGCTGAAGGATGCAATGATTCACCAGAAGTGGTCCAAGAGGAGAAGACTGCAACTTCTACCAGAAAAATGGATAAACATTTGAAGCTAATGAAGCAATAAGAACATAAAAAAGTAGGTGGTTATTGGTATTAGTCTTACCTTCAGGAAAGGGTAAGAATTTGCCAGGGAAATGCTTTCAATGATTCGTTGACGAATATACAAAATAGCTCTTTGAATAGAGGTAGAAATTGGGTGTGGAAATCAAAGATGTTTTTAACAATTTTGCAGGTAACCAGTCTACACAGACATTACAGATCCAGAATACTTGTTACCTATTAGAGTCACTGGCCCTTCAGCCCGCCACGTCTCTGCTGACCAGACACCCACCAATACTCATCCCATTTAACTTTGTCTATTGTCTACTTTGCTTTGGCATTCAGTGCTTTCCCAGATGCTTCTTGCATGTTGTGAAAGTACCTGCCTCCATCACCCTCTCTGGCATGTTCTATTTTTCTACCATCCTCTGGGCAAAAAATAATTTCCTCAGATCCCTACTAAACCACTTACACCTCACTTTAAAGCTATGTCCTCTTGTCTTAGACACATCGGCCATAGGAAAAAGATTCTCAAACTCTCTACGCCTCTCGATTTTATACATTTTAATCAGATCTCCTCTCAATCTCCTCTGCTCCATGGAAAACAACTCCAGCTCTATCTATCCAGTCTATCCTCATAACTCAAGCCTACTATCCCAGGCAATAGCTTGGTGAATTTCCGCTGTACCCTGTCTAGTGCAATCATGTCTTACAATAGAACGGTGACTAAAACTACACACAGTGGTCCATCTGTGACCAAGAATAAAGTTGCATTAAGACTTCCCCGCACCTGCATCCTGGCTAATGAAGACAAGCATCCTATGTAGAACATAGAAAAATACAGCGCAGTACAGGCCCTTCGGCCCTCGATGTTGCGCCGATCCAAGCCCACCTAACCTACACTAGCCCACTTTCCTCCATATGCCTACCCAATGCCTGTTTAAATGCCGATAAAGAGGGAGAGTCCACCACTGTTATTGGCAGGGCATTCCATGTGTCATCTTCACCACACAAACTATGCAGACACCTTTGGGGTCTATGGACTTGTATGCCAAGTCCCTTGCTTTTCAGTACTCTATAGGAATCTAACATTCAATGTGCATATCCTTCCTTAATTAGACCTCCCAAAATGCATCACCTCACACTCTGACTCAGAGTGATGTACAACACGGAAAGAGACCATTCAGGCCAACTTTTCCATGCTGACCAAATATCCAAACCCAATCTACTCCCACTTGCCAGCACTTGGCTCATATCCCTCTAAATCATTCCTATTCATATACCCATCCAGATGCCTTTTATATTGTACTAGCCTCCACCACATCCTCTGGCAGTTCATTCCATACATGCACCACCATCTGCATGAAAAAGTTGCCACTCAGGTCCCTAAACCTATGCCCTCTGGTTCTGGACACCCCATCTCAGGGAAAATACCTTGTTTGTTTACCCTATCCATGCCCCTCATGATTTTATAAACCTCTATAAGATCACCCCTCAGCCTCCAATGCTCCAGCCTATTCCACCTCTATCTATAGCTCAAATCCTCCAACCCTGGCAACATCCTTGCAACCTTTTCTGAAACCTTTCAAGATTCACAACATCCTTATCAGGATGAAATGCCATCTGCATTAGTTAGGGGTTAAATGTAGGGGAATGGGTCGGGTGGGTTACTCTTTGGAGGGTCGGTGTGGACTTGTTGGGCTGAAGGGCCTGTTTCCACACTGGAGGGATTCAATGAAAATGGGTTTTCCTTAATCCGACCTGCCAAAGATTGGATTCTTTCATCTCCCAATTTATTTTTTTAAATACTCTCTACACTCTCATCACTCCTATTTTTAATGCTTCATTCTTTGCTTTTGTCAAGCTCACATCCAACATCAAGGAATCCCTGGACTCGTTGCACTTCACTCAAAAGAAACACACTCTCATATGCTGTTTTTAAAAGATTCCCACATTCCAAATGCAGACTTACCTGTAATTAGCTGCTCGCTGTGTGTTTGCCACATCCTGTCTAATGATATTGAAATTGATCTTGTTTAAGCCTGTCACACTAAAGTGATCCCAGTTAAAGGCAGCAAATCCCTTAGTAGTATAACCCTAATCCTCTCTCGCTCCACTGATTTGCCAAATGTCTGCTCCTCTACCTTCCTCGAACTGTTGGAGTGGGTATAATCCTGGCAAAGTGATTAACTTTTATTTTATTTCTAAGCTCCAATGTTAGACTCCGAATTCCTTAGTAAATTACTGCACTCAAGTTTCCATCAACACTTTTCCGAAGCTTCTCCACAAATTCACCAAAAAAAAATCAAGATCAAAACTTCAGAGCTTCTCCCCTGCCTTCCGCTCTGCTTCAATCATGTGCAATACCTATACACATAGGTGAGGTATTGGAAAGTTGTCTAACTATCTAAGCTTAATGATGGACATCAGCCAGCAATTTGACCTGGGATATCAGAGTTAAGTCTCACGCTATTCACAGAAGTGAAGCTTCCAGCACAGCCCACTGGACATTTGGAGCTCAAGAGTATTACTTTGTAAACAGCCATGAAAGTTTGGAGGGTGAAATTACATGATCTGTGGCTGGTGGATTTCAAGCTAGGCAAGCATGAGGTCACATCCTAGTGAGCAGATCTTGCGCCGATGGAGTAAGTGCAACATAGATTTACCAGAATGATATCAGGACTCCGAGGATTAAATTACATGAAAGAGTAACACAAACAATGTTACATCCTTTTGAATATAACAAGTCAAAGAGTGATTTGATTGAAGTTATAGATACTAAGGGGAACTGAGAAACAGCTTCTGCTCAATGGGGGTGTCTGGGGTTGAAACATTAAAGCCAGACCTTCTAGGAATCAAGATGAAAACATTGTGAATAGTGCATTGTGGATTTAGAGCTCCCTTATTTTAAATGTGATTTTTGGTTAAATAATTTTTTTTTTTATTTTTGTTAAAAAGAGAAAGGTCATTAGGTTTCAGATCAGCCAGGATCTCAATAAATAGTGGCAAGCTGCTTGAGGGGCTAAATGGCCTTCTCCCTTTCTGATGTTCTACTAGATTTAAAATACAAAGCAGTAGCAAAAGTACATAACTTACCATGTTCAATTGCATTTACACGTCTATTGGTAATTTTAATAGCTTCATCCAGTGTCACAAAGGAGGTCTGAAATTATCCAAGGTTTTATGTAATAGTTACTGAAAAGTTCTCAATATTTTTCCATTCACTTGTTTTAAAAATACCTTTATGTCAGGGTCATAACAGCCACATTGTTCATCATAGATTCTGGCATTTTTCTGAAGCTTTCCAAGATAGTTAATGATGTGCATTTCTGATTATTTAATAATTTATATGATTGTTAAATACCATAAAATCTATTTTCTCCTACAGAATCACAGCACAATCATTTTTCTCTATCTCTTACCTGCAGTGATGCCAGTTCAACCAGAAGCTCCACTGCTTTTGCATAATTTCTCTTAAGTTTAGCCAGTTGTTCTCCTCCTCTGGCCAGGCCAGTCAACTCATAACCTAATAAACAGCAAGTTAAAATAAAAACCTCAGAGGATCACATCAGATTAGTTACTTGAAGCACTGTAACCAGCTTTTTAAATGGTTAATTAGTGCACCTCTTGTAATATTCACATCAAGTGAGAGGAATGTTTTATAACATTTAAAGCTTGTAGTGTGCCAAATAAAATATAGTTTCCTTGACATTAATCAGGAAGGCAAGATTTTTATTTTCTTTACTAACCTTTCTTTCCCAACAATTGTTTCTCCTCTTTCCATTTACAAGTGGTTTTGTAACTTGCCTTCAATTTTTGTAATAGTTATGCTTTCCAAAGTCTGTCCCTCCCTTTGTCTGTTTTTCCTGCAAATTCTCCAATTTTGTTAGCCTTTATATATAATTTTCCTGATCCTACTGATTTTCACATCTAAGCTTTGCTAAACTCCTACAGGATACAAAATACATAAAGTCAATATGTACCAGATCAAAGAAGGATCAGGTTGTTCAGAAACTAGCACAACATACATAAAAAGAAAGAAATTAATGAGGTAGTGAGTAAAGAAATTGTGACAAATGATGGGGTGGAGTAGCAATCAGAGCTGCAACAATAACATTCTCAACACATCAAGGACTGAAGAGAATTTGAAAGTATCTACTCTGCACTCGTACTTAAAGGAACTATGTCATGGATTAGCAAGTATTGTTATGACCAAATGAGTTAAGGGAAAAGTCCAAACTTTTTTAAAATTTTGCTTAAGACCATTTCAGTTTTGCGATGTAGCAAAAGAATCTATTCGAAAGAGGTTTACAGAAAGCTGCAGAAAATTGACTGAGAGTTTAAGAGCCAATAACACGTGAGGGATATTGGAAATGGGTGGCTATTCACAAGGACAAAACTTTCAGGGTCTCTTTGTTGAAGAGAGTGTTAATGACCGATTTTGAATGTAAGATGGATAGTAGTGAGGAAGTTAAGGACTGCTATACAGTTACAGCACAGAGGAGTTAATTTAGTTTATCGTATGTGTGTTGGTCTTTGCCAGAGTAATCCAAAACTAATTCCATGGTCCTGTTTTCTCACGTACTGTATGTTCTCTGTTTCAAACATTTTCCTGCTCTTCCATTAAAAGAAGTTGTACCATATTATGACACAGATATAGCAAACCATACCTAATCAGCCTCACTATCACTGGATTTGCAAAACATCCAATGACTTTCAAAATGTCTCAATTGTTCCGAACCAGACTTCACAAGTAACAAATCTTGGACACTAAGTTTACAGATTAAACAAAAATAAATAAATTATTATTAAGAATTGAACATAGATGAACAAGGCAATGCAATTAATATCTACAACAAACCTTCTTCGAATATAAGCCCTCACTCTCAAGCTGACCAATAAAGAGTTAAGGAATAAATTTAAAATGAAAATAAAATAATTCCTGGGTATACGAATAAGAAGGGTTTAGAGGTTTATGGGCCAAATGAACTAGGTCAGATTTGAACGAATGAGTTGGACCAAAGGGTTCTGTTTCCGTGGTCTACGTTATATAGCTATCTTTTATTCTGAGATCAGACTTGACCAGTAGTACCATCAGCTGGATTCTGAATAGTATCCACCCTCTTGGCAATGTGCATGTCTACTTTTACTCACTGTCTCCTCCTTCCTGGTAATGCTCAAACACCGGTAGTACAACACCTGATGAGAGAGATCAACATTTATGCACAAAAAGTAAATATATTTCACACTTCAAAAAGTACAAATGCTTACATTTTTAAAAACATAATTTTCCCTTTTATTTCATCTCCCCAATCCCACTCAAAGCATGGACATCACACAATGTGAACAAGCTGACCATCTACTCAGGATTTGACCAATGCAAATCTGTGATGTTGCAACTGGAAACATGACAGAATAACTTAAATTGCATTACTGCCTCTGTTACATTGGCAGAACAGGAACCAGCATCTGGTAGCAGAGTCACTGGTGGAGAGTATAAGTCAGTGGGTTTGTGATGATAACCTGTCTGTCAATACGCTGTTGCTGTTTTTGTTGCAAAGGCAGGCAGATCCTGGTGCAGGACATTTGTCAAACTCAAAAAGAGCATTCTCGATAAATAATGAAGCAGTGAGGTATTGCCTCAAGACTGCAGGGAAATGGGTCATTTACCCCAAAATGGTCTATGCCAGATTTTGTTTTCCACATAATCATCTTCCCACCCCACTTCATCAAGGAATCTTTCCCCCTCACTACTCATAACTAACCCTTGACACAATGTGGGCAGCACTGCTGCCTCACAGCACCAGAGACCTGGGTTCAATTCCCGACTCAGGCGGCTGACTGTGTGGAGTTTGCACATTCTCCCTGTGTCTGCGTGGGTTTTCTCCGGGTGCTCTGGTTTCCTCCCACAGTCCAAAAATGTGCAGGTCAGGTGAATTGGCCATGCTAAATTGCCCGTAGTGTTAGGTAAAGGGGTAAATGTAGGGGAATGGGTGGGTTGCGCTTCGGCAAGTTGGTGTGGACTTGTTGGGCCGAAGAGCCTGTTTCCACACTGTAAGTAATCTAATCTAAACACAAATACATTTAAGTGCCCACCCAATACCGTATTACGCATTGTTTGACACATCATTCTTTTCGTAAAAGAGTTTTGCTCCAATTTTTTGTTATGGATATCTTGTATTTATCACTCCAAATTATGATCGTACTGACAAGTAGAAAAGTACACAGTCATTTAGCCTCTTATTATCTAAACGCTGCCAGTCAACCTTCCCTGAAGAGCTCTAACTTGTTCAGATATTCCTGACTGTTAGAACCTTTACATTCTAGTATTATTTGAGAGACATTGGACAAGATGCCAATAAAAATCTTTTTTTAGAATACATTAATCAGACGGAAAAACTGCTCACAACTAGACATCTGCAACCTTTAATAATTTCTATTTATTTCAAATTTTATTTGATGAAAAGGTAGAATGTAAACATATGGTTCACTTTGCAATAGTAAAATATTACTTGAACAATTAAGGACAGAATTCTACAGATTTTGCTTGCATGATGCCAAACTTATAAACACACAGCACAACGAAAGTTAGCACACTCATTCAATTTGCATAGATTTCCAAAAATACATTAGAACAAGATATCAAAAACCCCACAAAACATACCTGCTACATTGTCTTTTTTAGCTCGAACCTTAACCTGTGCCTTGTTCACATTCTGGATCACAGTAGTGCTGCAAAAAAAAAGACATCAGCCACAAGTCTACATGCACTTCACAAGTATGAAGACGTTTCATAATTAATATTGAGGATTCATGTTTGAAGGATTGCTAACAGTGGTTCAATTGAAAAGCCTGTCAACATATCTGAACTTTTTTATTAATATCATGAAAGGACCACCGAAAGGGATCAGGACTTTATTTTCATAAGACACTTCTTGGAGATCACATGTTTTAAGCTTACTGGTGGACTTATTTACTTGATATCACATGCATGGGCTAATGACTGCCAGAAGTTAGTTTGCTTTTAATATGGTTCAGTTGAGATACAGTTCACCGAGAGAAGCTACCAAACCAAACTTCTGCCTGTGAGAAAATCGTTTTGAGGGCCCAGTGTGACAACAGACACTGAACTAGCCTCTTTACATTGCCTGAATGAACTGCATCTGTTAACGTCCCAATGAGATCTGCCTGCATTTAATAACCCTCATTTGTGTGCGCGCGAGGGCTCTGACTAAACGTGATCATCAACATTTCATAACTTATCCTCCTTCTTCCTTCAAGAACTAACCATCATTTGACCAAAGTGATTTTCTTTTCAAAATTAATCTATAAGAAAGTTTTTCTTTTAATTGATTTGCATACACTGGGGTTATTTAGAAGGGTTAATATTTATGCTTTCATGCTGTGAATTAATCCAATTTGCATCTTGTCAAGTAAATCTTGTTTCAAAATAGATCAATAATGCTATTAGAGGAACCTGGCTGATGGATCTTTTTACTTTAAATGTAAACATACATCAAGTATATAATTAGCCATTTTCAGTGGCTAGGTAAAGTGTTAAAATTTATATCGTGACCAGTGGAGTGTTAGGCTTAGACAGCAACAATGCAGTTCACAAATTTCAGTCACAGAATCCTAGAATCCCTACAGTACAGAAAGAGACCATTTGCCCTATCAGGTCCACAACAGCCCTCTGAAGAGCATTCCATTCAGAAATAGTCCCCTACTCTAATCTCAGTCCCAGATTTACCATGAATAATCTACTTGGCACGTGGGATGAAACTGGAGGATCAGGCAGAAACCACACAGACACAGAATCTACAAACTCCACACAGAGTCACTCTAGGACCAAATCTGGATCCCGGGTGCTGCGCTGCCCCAAATACTCTAATCTATTTAACTTGAAGGTAACGGATTTCAATCTGATACTTCACATTTTAAGCAGTGAATTCCTAATGGTATTTGATCAAAAGTTATGTTAATGGACTAATGCTGAAAAGTATAGCTTAATTATACACAGCTAATGAACAACCTTTATGGTTAAGCGTATTTCAAATTCAGCACACTTGTGTTAAGTCAGTAAATATGACATGGACTCTAATCATAAGCAATTGAAAAAATTCAACATCTATTAAGATTCCAATTTAATGTATAACAATTTTTCATAAAATAACTGTTCCCATGGAGCAAGTAAAGATCAGCCAAGTCACCAAAACTATTGTCTCTAAACACCAATAACAAAGACGAATTTCCCAAAGCCTTAGTTACAGACTAAGTGGTCACTCTGCAGAGAAATCTTTGGCAATTGCGGTCTCACCTGAAGTCTCCAGCAGTGAATTTGGCTTCAGCTAAGGAAAAGGCTGCTTCCCTCATTACTTCACCCATCAGCGTCTTAGTCTGAGATGCAAAACCGAAAATTAATGCAAATGTTTGATGTGGCACTGCTAACTTTTACTGAAATACAGGGCTCAGCAGCCTTTATATCATTTTATCTTTGCTACAAGGCTCTTTGTTTAATTAAAAAGGAAATGCCCAGTTCATTTACAGATACATCATAACATTTGTTATCTCCAACCGTCTGTGAGGATGCCCTCATTTTCTGTCTATCGCCTTAATATATTCATCATCTTTGCCACCCAGGTAAAAGCAGTCAGAGTGCTTAAACAGGCCCTAAAAATAGTGGATACTTGATAGTCACTTTTCAAAATTCTGTTGATTTTGGAACAGTTCCTATGGATGTCACTAATGTAACTACTTTAAAAAGGAGGTAGTCAGAAAACAGGGATTAGAGGCCAGTTCGCCTGATATCTGTAGTATGGAAAATGTTGGAGTCCATTATAAAAGATTTAAATGCAAAGAACTTTGAAAACCAAACAGGATTGGAACAAGTCAGTATGGATTTATGAAAGGGAAATCAAGCTTGACAAATCTATTGGAATTTTACCAGACTTCCAGAGCCTTTCCACATCAGTCACGTAAAGTTAACGTGCTTGGAATGGGGGGGGCAGTGTACAGACATGGATAACCTGGTCGTTAGACAGGAAACATCGCTGGAATAAACAGAACTTTTTCCAAGCGGTAGCCACTGACTAGTGGGATACAGCAGGGATCAGTGCATGGACCCCATGAGATAAATGAAGAAACTAAATGCAATAATGCATGGTGTAGATGGGAAATCTGGGTCCAGTTGCTGAAAGCATGCATGCAGATGGTGAGGAAGGCAAATGTTACATTGACCATCATAGCAAAGGGACTGGAATACAGGAGCAAGGATGTCATGATGCAATTCCACAGTGTCTTGGTGAGACCACATCTGGAGTATTATGTGCAGTTGTAGTCTCCTTATCTGACAAAACACATTCTAGTTATGGAGGGAGTGCAATGAAGGTTTACCAGACTGTTTCTTGGGAACGACAGGATTGACGTATAAGAGACTGAATCAGTTAAGACTATATTGACTGGACTTTAGAAGAATGAGTGGAATCTCATAGAAACCTATTCTAACAGAATTAGACAGAACAAACACAGGAAGGATATTCCCGATGAGATGGAAATCCAGAACCAGAGGGCATGGTAAGGAGAAATTTCTTCACACAAAGATAGGAAGCTAAATAGAACTATACTGAATGATCAGGACTGCAGCGTTAAAAACTGCACTAACATTGCTAAGTGTATTTTGTGAACTAGAAGGAAAATAAATAAGAAGGTTTAGTTAACATAATAATTGCTCTGAAAACAAATTTCACCTCTATAATCTTTTTCAGGATTTGTCTGAAACGCAGGGTAAGGGCATCAGACTTTTTCTTTAGTAGGTTGCGACCAGTCTGAGCACCTTTTAAACGGGCCTTCATTATAGTTTGTGCCCTGTAACAAACGCAAAGGAAAAAACGTTAGGTTTACTATTTCTGCCGACTGTCTTATTTAATTAGACTTAACATTAAATGGATTTATTTTTCAGCACAAAGGTTGCATATTGGATTCTTATTTTCAATGGCACCTTTACAAGTGTGCATTTCTTTGCATAAATAGGAAAGCTTCCAGTGAGAGAAAGATACAATGCTTTTGCCCCCAGTTTTCATGTTGATGTGTTGGGAAGAAGTGATTCACATATCTATTTTTAAAACTGGGGGAAGAGCTGTTCTTTTAAATGCACATGAAACATTTAGGGTTAAAAAGAAGAACAATGAACAGCTTTAGCTTGCTAGATAAATAGATGGTGGGCTCTTGCAGCATAGTGTAGTGCCCCTACCTCGGAGCTAGGAAGCTCACATTTAGGTCCCACCTGCCTCAGGTGTCATAACAACGACAGAGCTGGTGGGCTTAAAATTCTTTGTAAACAGCTGGATGGATAATTCCAAGTGTGAACCAAACGTGGCCAATAGTTGTTTCGACTACAATTAAGTCAAATATTTGGGGCCAGCACACAACAGAAACATACGTGACATCCATCGTTCACTCGGATATCTTGTAAATTTGAAACTATCACAAGAATGTTAAGCGAGAGAGTTTAACGACATGTAGAACAAAAGATTTTATTCTCTCCAAACCAAATATTTCAGGCCGAAAAACATTTTCATTACAATAGCGCCATTTTCAAAGTGAACCTGAGGAAGAATTTTGAACTGTTTAAATGTGAACATGACAAAACTGATTTTTTTCTAAAACTGCAACAAATATAAGAGTTGAACAACCAGTTGCATTGTGTCAAGATTTCATGAAAATTCAGCAACGAAAAATTTTGCTCAGCTGATTCTCATGTATTAAACTCCCCCAAACCAGTTCCTAGTGTCACTGTATACACTGTTTATACAAAAATATTTGTTTTAAAATTTTTTTCTATTGAAAAAGGTCATAGAGGACATCAAGTAAAAGGGGTTAGATTTTAAATATGAAAGATTCTCATGAAGCAGCTTAGAATTAATTATTCTTGAAGATCTTTAAAATGCCATGAGCAGGTGCAGGAAGTAGTCAAGGTGGCTGATGGAATGTTGGCCTTCATATCCAAAAGGCTGGAGTAGAAGAATGCAGATGTTATCCTGTAGTTATACAAAACCTTAGACCCCACTTAGACTATCAAGAGCAGATTTGGGCACCACACCCTAGGAAGGTTTTCATGGCCCTGGAGGGAGTTCAATGCAGGTTTATAAAGGATGAAACATGGAATTCAGAGGTTCAGTTACAAGAAAAGATTGGATAAATTAGACCCTCATTCTCTAGAATTGAGGTTTTGAAATATTTTTGGAGTATTTTCAATAATTCAACGTTCGAGAATCAGGGTGCATAGTATGAGAATTAGGACTCGGCCATTCAAGAGATGTTAGAAAGCACTTCTACACACAAAGAGTAGAGGGGTTTGGAACCTTCTTCCTCAAATGGCAGTCTATGCTAATTCAAGCAAATCTTAGCAGTACTTATACACTTAATGGTAAGGTCCTAGGGAGTGCTGCTGAACAAAGAGACCTTGGAGTGCAGTTCATAGCTCCTTGAAAGTGGAGTCACAGGTAGATAGGATAGTGAAGGTGGCGTTTGGTATGTTTTCCTTTATTGGTCAGAGTATGGAGTACAGGGGTTGGGGCTGTACAGGACATTGGTTAGGCCACTGTTGGAATATTGCGTGCAATTCTGGTCTCCTTCCTATCGGAAAGATGTTGTCAAACTTGAAAGGGTTCAGAAAAGATTTACAAGGATGTTGCCACGGTTGGAGGATTTGAGCTATAGGGAGAGGCTGAACAGGCTGGGGCTGTTTTCTCTGGAGCGGAGGCTGAGGGGTGACCTTATAGAGGTTTACAAAATTATGAGGGGCATGGATAGGATAAATAGACAAAGTCTTTTCCCTAGGGTTGGGGAGTTCAGAACTAGAGGGCATAGGTTTACGGTGAGAGGGGAAAGATATAAAAGAGACCTACGAGGCAAAATTAAATAATAACCTCAGTTTTTGGTGATCATTACAGAACAATACTAGCTAGAACAACCCTTCTCTCACATTTCTGAAATTCTAACCTGTCAGTTAAATAATTTTGGAAAAGGGGATAGGCAGGGTGCTGCATGTAACCAGTGAACCTTTCCAAATCAGATACAAAACGTGCTGTGGATGAAGTCCAAATTCAGACAACACTAATTTATTAAAGTATTCTGTACCTGCAGTGGAGCTCATATTTATTTCTACCATGTCACAATTTCACAAGTCTTGGTGTATATAGTTATGTCTAACAAAAAACTGTTTTAGAGGATGCTCAAAATCCTCTCTTGATTTCTCAAAATCAATCATCTCGAACCACTGTAGCCACTGTAGGGTTGCCAGATAGGCATTACAAAGTCTTCATTATACAGCAGTACAAATGTTTGTTTTCCCATACCATTGCATACAATAGAACTTACTAAAAATTCAGAACTATGTGGTGTTCATGCATTTTTGTAAGTGATTTTTTACTCCAATGCCATTTTAATTTGTAGTATTTTAAATCGGTTTAGTTGTGTTTCCTAGACTAACTTTGAATATTTTCAATGCAAGAGTCTGAGGCACAATGTAACCGCAGAACCTGCAGGTGCAGAAAAGCAACCTTGGTTTTAATGATCTATTTGTAAATTTTATGATTTTTTTAGTCAATTTACCCAGTGACTTGATTTGTTCCAATTTTGAAAATAACCTAACAGAGGTGTTTTTGTTAGGTAGTATCAGGCATAGTATTGACAAACGTTAGTGATGTGCACTTTGCACAAATCATGTGGAGATGCACGTATAATGGCTGCTTTTGATTTTAAAAAGCTGGTTCTCACATGTTACTTAATACAAAATTTAAATGAAGAGAATGAGTTTACTTTGCAAAATACCAATGTTGATGATAAATTGTTAATAACGAATTGCGAAATTTTGGAATTTGATATCCAAATTGGGCACCGATACATTAATCTGTCTGTGATTTAATTGCCGAAAGACACTCGCAACTTTTAGTTAGTTTCGAATATGAAAGTTCATTTATTTGGAAATAGCTGGATGATTCAGGAAGGAATGAGTCGACCCACTTAAACGCAGTTTCATCACAACGGCCCTTCTCCTGACCCAAAATTTCAAATGCTAAACTTTAAAATTTTCGGGTCAGAGCACCAGACTCCAAACCTGCGACGACAGGTTGAACGGTAATCAAAACGAAATCTGATACTCACATTCGAGATGGAAAGATCTCGATCCTCTCTTTGCCTGACATTTTTGGGCTATTTCAGAAGTCGAGGGGGGAGAGCGAATCCAACAGCTGATGGAAAAGGTGAAAATCCTGGCAACCGACGAGGAATGTCCCGTGACCTTCAGCAAGTTGCCAGGCAGTGACTGAGTCCTAGTGGGGCTACTTCCTCCTGCAAATAGCTATTATTTTTTTCCCCCCTGGATTGTTGGTTTTCACAGATCAGCTGCTGGGAAAACCACGTGACAGGGCGGAGGTGACCTGTGACCTTCCTCGACGACGGGAGGGTGGAGCTTAACTTTCTCCAAATATTCTAGATACGGGTGCTTTTTTTTTAAAAAAATAAACTTGACCCTCGTGTTGTTGTTTGCCTCACCGATTCAATGTCTCGGTGTTTTATCTCGCTGTTATTTATTATCGACGATCCTTCACCAAAATGGCGGCAGCGCGTCTTTACTCCCCTGCTTCCCCTCGTCCGGTACTGGGCAACGAAAATCCAACAAAGCTATCGTGTAAAAAGCTAGTGAGGGTGGGTCATGAATGTCACTAATCAAGGCGGCTCCGCTTATTTTGATAGGGACTTCGAGGGTAACGTGGAGCGTCCATTTTCTTTCTCCCCTCCCCCTCTCCTCCTCTCGGCTTCCTGTCACAGCGCTGCGCCTGCGCAGGAGTGACGGTGATGGGGTGAATGTAAGGCATTTTGCCTGCGCGCGAGGTGTTCTGCGGAGCAACGAGATGGGGAAACATACCGCACCTGCGCTGTGAGGTGTGCGGTCGACGCTGCGCCTTTGCAGAAGGAAGAGAATACCGCAGCTGAAACGGAAATGGCATCGCGCCTGCGCAGAAGGGAGAGGACGTCGTAAGGGAAACAAACGGCACCGCGCCTGCGCACAAAGTGTATGCGAGGCGACGGAAACGGCGCCAAGTAAGAGAGTGGGCCTGAGGTGCCGATTGCCTTCCCTCGGAGCAGCGTTGTCCGCAGATTGTGCTCAAGTAAGTGAGACACTGAACTGTCTTTTCACGCCGTGAGTCTGTGCCCTGCCACTGATTCACTGGAAAAGGTGGGTGTGGACTCTGGCCTAATGACAGCATGTTTTATCCGGGCACAGCGGGTCCTCGACTTCATCCGCAGGCTCACCCAGGCCACGGTGACCCGCCTTTTAAATGGTTCCAGTCAGTCTGTGTCTGTGTCTGTCTCCGTGTCATTTGAAATCTGACCGAGAACTCTCACCGCGTATCTCTGGGTTGCCCTGAGATTTTCCGGTGGGGCCTCTCCTGCCACTCCAAATACTCCCAAGGCCTGGAATGTGGTAGTTTCAGAGAATGGTGGTAGTGTCCCCATCTCTGACCCAGGAGATCCGCATTCAAGTCCCATTTGTTCCAGAGGAGTGTAATAACATCCCTGAACAGGTTGATTAGATAATATCTGCAGCCACGTGTGATCTGACTGAGGATTCTTGAAGTTCACAGATGGAAGGTAGATGGATTGCATCATTCTTAAAGTGAAATCCCAGGGGATGGAAGGCCTCAATGCTGTATTCACTTCGTTGTCAAGGAATGTCTTCTCTATCCCTGTTAGTTTAGGAATTGAGCTAGGTCAGGCTTAAATTTCCTTGTTTTAAGAGACTAGATATTTGGAATTAAGGCCTTATGGACATTTTTGTACTTTCTCATGAGTAAGATGATGAATTCAAATGAGGTATCATTGCATTATTATTGAAAAACATGGTGTTGGAAAAGCACAGCAGGTCAGGCAATATCCAGGCAGCAGGAGAATTGATGTTTCGGGCATAAGCCCTTCATCAAGAATTGATTATCCTTCTCCTCGGATGCTGCCCGACCTGCTGTGCTTTTCCAGCGCCACACTTTTCGACTCATCTCCAGCGTTAGCAGTCTTCACTTTTCTCAAAATTGCATTATTGCTGATTGTTTTTCAGTTTTCTAATCTCTTTGATGTAGATAAACTTGGACAAAACTAATAAAAATCTGAGCCCTTTTCCTTAAGTTAATAAATGAAATGAAGTATAGATATTTGAAATAAAAATGAAAAGAAAATTGTACTATGAAGTAACAGGTGTGTCACAAAAATGGCCAGATTGGCTTCAAACCACTAAATGTAATTAGTCTTGGCTGACAGCTCCTATTGATTTTTAATTGAAGTTTATTGAGCTATCCAAAGCCTGCATCAATGGATTTTCTGTCATTCTGATCCCATAGCTCTATTGTAAATTCTCGTGGATTTAATATTGGAATGATGACACATGCAACTCTCCAGTGGTAGAATGGAAAATTCCTATAAAGCAACAATATCACATTTATTGATACCTTCTCATCAACCTGGTCAGAGATGTCACTTCATACATTGAACCTAGGTCCACACGTTGACTTAAAGGTACTTTATAGTTATTTTAATTAATCGGTATAGACACATAGAGCTTCAGATGTGACTCAGAGGTGGGGACACTGCCATTGCACCATCTTGTGTCCCATCTTGTTTCTTTATATCCTGGGGAATTTAATGGAGATATAACTGTGCTTATGATTTCGTCAAAAAGGTTGTCCCTTTGGCTTGTTCTGCTGGATTTTCCTGTGTTGGGGATGGCCGTCTGCTCCCTTGTTTAATTAAGGTGAAACTCTGCCTCAGAGGACTAAAATTAAAACTGTGGGCCCAGTGAAAGTTCAGCTTCTAGTGGCATCTTTTATATGTGAAACTTTGCCTCATTGCTTCCATTGAAGTACCAGTGCTTGATCTGTTGCACAACAAGTGTAGTTTCCTTTCCTCTCTCACTGGCATCTGGACAGGAAAAAGTTGGGTTCAATCCACTATAGCTCAGACCATATAATCCAGGCTGACACTTCATTTAGAAATGACTGGATTCAGAGGTGCTTCCCCATGATTATGCCTGGAATGGAAATTTAAGTTATGAGGAAAGTTCAGATAGGCTTGGATTGTTTTCATTGGAGCAGAGAAACTAAAGGGCAATCTGATTGGGGTGTACAGGATTGAGGGGTGTACAAGTTGTGGATGAGGAACCATTATTCCCCTAAATTGGAAGGTCATTTGTGAGGGGCAGGAGTTTTAAAAGGAATGTGAGGAAAAAACTTTTTACCCAGAGGATGGTGATGGTCTGGAATGAGCTGCCTCAAAGGGTGGTAGAGGCAAAGTATCTCACGTCCTTTTAATAAGTAGCACTTGGCATGTCATAACATTCAAAGCTGTGTGCTAGTTGCTGGTGTTGTTTGAATAGACTCTTCTGCACTATATGATTTTATGGCTGCATGATTGGGTGTTCACCTTTGTATGAGAACATAGGCTTGAGAGTTGGGAGTATTTCTGCTGAGTGAAAGAAGACGAAGAAGAGAGTTTTTTTAAATTATGAAGGGTTTCGAGACTATTTGGTAAACAGCTTTATTGAAATCTTGATCAGTTGTTGGAGGGCATCAATTTAAATGAGTTAGGTAAGTTAGGATAAACCTGTAGTGCTTTCACATACAGTAGCCTCTGCTTTCACTACTTTATCTTTTTATGGAAGAGATGAATATTTGAAGAGATAAGATTTTGAGAATAAGTAACTTGTGAGATGGTTTTAAATTGTTTTAGCAGCAAGTTAGGTCATCAAAATAGTCCTTACGTAATTTCCTGTGGTTTTAAATTCTCTGTGCAAATCCTTCCCTAAGCAACAACAAAGAAACTTCACTTTAAAAAAAGTGTAAGGTAGAATATTTTTAAGCTTCAATGTTATTTCCATATAATCAGTGCCCTGTCAAAAGAAAATACAGAAAAAATGCATCAGACATCAAATGCCTTTGGTATGTCTGGAAAATAGATGTGTGCATGGATGTTTGGGAAAAAACAGGAACTGCTTAGCTGTAACATTATTGTTTTGTTTCCAAAGAATAGTTAATTTGGTGATACATAGAAGACGGTTACTCAGTGGGAAGTAAATTAAAAGAACTGTAGATTTAAATAATTTCAGCATAATTTGCAAGAGTTGCATTTCAGATACAGTCATTTGCTAGTCAGCATTAGTGAATTAAATGCTACATGTCACCAAGGCTTTATACCTTTTGTTATGCCTGTTCAGAGATTCTGATAACTTGTAAATTATT
Organism: Hemiscyllium ocellatum; assembly: GCF_020745735.1. Lineage (NCBI taxonomy): Eukaryota > Metazoa > Chordata > Chondrichthyes > Orectolobiformes > Hemiscylliidae > Hemiscyllium > Hemiscyllium ocellatum. Next base: position 44,619,653 of record NC_083408.1, read on the forward strand.
AGAACAGCACAAACCAGTGATTCTTACACTTCCAGGAAAGCTAATTTAAAAAATTCAGAAAAGAATTAAACCTCGCATGTTTAAACAGTTCTGTGAATTGTTCATGAACATTGTAGCAAGTGACCTACTTCCTGCCTTTGCTCCACCTCCCTTCACAGTTTTGATGAACACAAGTCTGTCAGTCCCCAATTTAACATGCATATTTGTTTGAGCACCAATTCCCAAATGTTCTCAATTTTTGCTACTGTGTTTAGAAATGTTTCCAGATTTCACTCCTAAATTTTTGTTCTATATTTTTGGATTGAGCCTCTAAATGTTGAATTCTGCATCCACCAGAGATGGTGTGTGTTCAAAGAACCCAGCTGTTATCTTTAACAGATATATGAATTGTAGAACATCATGTGCTTTTATGCTTAGATCAGCTAATGATTGGTATCTTCCTGGTTTGTATAGCTGAGCGTCTCACTGGTTGAACTCATTCTATTTTTGTGTATTCCGTGCCAATCCATAATATAAAGTAATTCTAATCATCATTCAAAAAAATTTAGCATTCATTAAAGTTGCAAACAAACAAATTTTTTGAAATGGCAGGAGTAACTAAAAACATCTTTGGTTTGTGCTTTTCTAAACATTGCAAGAAGTACATTCTCTGCAAATAAAAAAATACTTTGCATTGAGCTTCTGAATTAAAGAAACTTTTTTTTATTTGATCGTTAGGTATTATGCTCCTTTCTTGTTTCCTTGAAGCTGCCAAGCTGAAATGAACTATATGCTGAGTTAAACTGAAACTGCATGGTGGCTTTTTTTTTGTAGATCTCCTGTTATTGTTTTATCCTCTCTTTGTTGCTCCTCAATTATTATTTAGGATTCTGTTGGTTCTGCACATTTTTCCACTATCTAGCAATAATACATTGTCTGCTCTTGCTGTCGTGAAATATTGGTGTAATTTGATTTCTTCTGCATGTTTCAGAATGCCAGCCCTTAGTTGTCGGTTTTACCAACACAAATTTCCAGAGGTGGAAGATGTGGTGATGGTAAATGTCCGCTCCATTGCGGAGATGGGTGCCTATGTCAGTCTTCTAGAATATAACAACATTGAAGGCATGATTCTTCTCAGTGAACTTTCAAGAAGGCGTATCCGATCTATCAACAAACTGATTCGAATTGGTAGAAATGAATGTGTTGTTGTAATCCGAGTCGACAAAGAGAAAGGTATGCAGATTTTGATAACTGTCTGTCGTGTTTTTCAGATTTAGAAATGGTGTGCCATTAATGATGATAACTGGAGCTTCATTAATGGTTCATTCATTATGTTTGCTAATCTCTGACTCACTGGTTGTGCTTTTACTTCTGAGACATCTGGTGTGGCTTTAAAACTCACCTGAGGATTTTGAGCACCAAGTTTTGATTGCCAGTGCAGTGTTGAGTTACAATTTGGGTTAATCTTTTTAAATGAAGGTCCTAACTGCTCTCTTGAGTAGATGTTTCAATTCCAATAGTATCAGGAGATGAGCAGGACAGTTCTTAAGGATAACGTTCATCTCCTAGCAATTCCATCAAGCATGTTTTCGTTTTTATTGGTCTTCTGGGCCTACTGTTTGTAAACACTTCAAAATAAATTAATTGCCTCTAAGAGCCTGAGGAGTGGTGCGGTGACTCACAGCACCAGGGTCCCGGGTTTGATTCCAGCCTCTGGTGACTCCAGTCTGTGTGGAGTTTGCACAGCCACCCCGTGTCAGGAAAAATGTAGAGTAATATTTAGGGGAATGGGTCTTCGTGGTTTACTCTTCAGAGGGTCGGTGTGGACATAGAGTCATAGAGATGTACAGTATGGAAACAGACCCTTTGGTCCAACTCGTCCATGCTGACCAGATATCCCAACCCAATCTAGTCCCACCTGCCAGCACCAGGCCCATATCCCTCCAAACCCTTCCTATTCCAATACCCATCCTGATGCCTTTTAAATGTTACAATTTTACTAGCCTCCACCACTTCCTCTGGCAGCTGGCAAGTTTCCACACTGTAGGAATTCTATGATTCTATAATGAGAGAGATCTAAATAAATCAGTTATTTTACGTAATGTCAGCAGTTTGACTTTTCTCATATTTAAAAAGGAACACGTTTCGAGCACAAGGCTAATTAACCTATGAAATATGATCTGACCATTCTTGGTAAATTCCAAAATCAAAATGAGTGTTTTCATGTTTTTTTATGTTTTATTTTATGTTTTACAAATATCATGTGTGAATTGCAATTTGTAGCCATTTGTCTTATTTGTCCAAATAGTGAACTTGAATCATTGTTATCAGTCCATTCCCTAATCACTGACCTCATCCCTCCACTTAATGATAGAGCAGACTTTTCATAATCTTTGCAACCTGTTCAATTCTAAGATGAACCTCCACCCATATACTTGCTCCCTAACACAAAGCTGCCAGCTTTCACCTCCATCGTGGTCTCTGGTCCTGTTTCAACTCATCTGCTAAAACTCTCGTTCATTCATTTAGTATCTCTACACTTAACTGAACTAGTGCTCTCCTGTCAGGACTCCCAAACACAGATCTTGTTCCTGTCACCTCTGCACTTATTGATCTATTTTGGCCTTTTTTAAAAATTTACTTTTCATTTTCAATCCTATATTCCACGTCCACACACTCTATCTCTCTAAATCCTACAAGAGCTCTGCATGTTTCCCAATACTGGCATCCTGCCTGTTCTATATTTTAATTGCTCTTCATTGTGGTCTTTCCTTCAGATGCGTTGACACTGAATTCTGGAATTCATGCCCAAGTGCTCATGGACTCTCTTGCTCTCTTCCTCCCTCTCTCCATTTAAAGCACATTTTTTTAACCCCGGGCAGCACGGTGGCTCAGTGGCTAGCACTGCTGCCTCACAGTGCCAGGGACCCAGGTTCAATTCCAGCCTCGGGCGACTGTCTATGTGGAGTTTGCACATTCTCCCTGTGTCTGTGTGGGTTTCCTCTGGTGTCCAAAGATGAGTAGGTCAGGTGAATTGGCCATGCTAAATTGCCCATGGTGTTAGGTGCATTAGTCAGAGGGAAACTGGTCTGAGTGGGTTGCTCTTTGGAGTATCGGTTGGACTTGTTGGGCCGAAGGGCCTGTTTCCACATTGCAGGGAATCTAATCTATTGCGACAGTCCTGAGATCTTGTGTGAAGTCACATTTTCTTCATTAATATTCCTAAATGTTTTTGGATGTTTTACTACATTAAAGAATTTAGGTAAATGTAAGTTAATCGGAAGTCTTAATGCTGTAGTGTAATGATGTGTGTAATGAAGTAGAGTTATCTGAGCTACACAAATTTCTGAAACATGATGGGATCCTGGGTTCATTATCCTTAATTTCACTAGATAGCTTTTCAACGTACTGGAATGTTTTAGGATTGCCTCTTACAGCAGGAGATTTTGGCCATTGTGGTTCATTGTATTGTACTCGTCTTGTTTTGATCCAGGTTACATTGATTTGTCAAAGCGCAGAGTTTCACAAGAAGAAACTATAAAATGTGAAGACAAATTTACTAAGAGCAAGACTGTAAGCATTCTTTCTTTTTTTTTTAAAACATGTATTTAATACATTGTATGAAAGAATTTAGTATTGTACTGATGGGCTCCTCAGCAGCAGCAACTGAGTACAGCTGACTATTTTTTTAAAAAGTAACACACTGAAAAGAATGTGCTTTTATGCAGGTTTTTGTGGCAGATACTAATGCATAACTTGTGTGTGTGTGTGTATATATATATATATATATACAATATTTGGACATGTTCCTTGACTCTGTTAATGTGACAACGAAGGTAAAGATTTGGTACGGTAAAGATATTAGCAACATTAGTATTGCCAGTCCTTCCCATAATTGAACCCACATCTGTCGATTTGAGGAGTTTGCTTTTGCTGTGCAGTATCTAGGCAGATAATAGTGTAACCAGTGAGCAGTATGACAAAGGAACTTGTACTTTGTTTGAAAGGGACATCGTGATCCTTAAAAGTTCACTCACATATGTGCCTACATTCTTGCATTAACCCACTTGTGAGAAAAAATGTTGTCCAGTCCTTTAGTCCAGAGTCATGAAGGAAATGTACAGAATAACCATTATAACAATTCAATAATCCCTTAAATTTAAAAACACTCTGCCTTGTCTAGTTATGTTAAATATGGTTGTTTTTGGTCAGCTTTCATGACTTCCAAGTATTAAGTTGGAGCTTAATGGCATCTATTATTGACAAAGTACTTAGCCATGTCTCTTCTGTTTGTATGTGTTTGTCCAAGGACCATGAGCCTCTTTGGACTACCAATTAAACTGGGTACTACTCTCCCATTAGTGAATTTTTTTTCAGGCAACACTTGATGTCTTTGCAAGAAGGTTATTTCTCACGTGAATGACCCCTTGTAATCAATGAAATAAAACCTATTCTCTCAGACTGATATCAGTTACATATGCCAATCTAATACTTGACTCTAATAGATGAAACTAATACTTTTGAATTAACTCTTTTAAAAACCCTGAATCTTGCACTGAAAAATCTTTCAATTTTATAATAAATACGCTCTAAATATGACAGGTAAAAACGATGACTGCAGATGCTGGAAACCAGGGGGCAAAACCTGCGCCCACACCTCCTCCCTCACCTCCATCCAAGGCCCTAAAGGAGCCTTCCACATCCAAAGTTTTACCTGCACATCCACTAATACCATTTATTGTATCCGTTGCTCCCGATGCGGTCTCCTCTACATTGGGGAGACTGCACGCCTCCTAGCAGAGCGCTTTAGGGAACATCTCGGGGACACCAGCACCAATCAACCACACTGCCCTGTGGCCCAACATTTTAACTCCCCCTCCCACTCTGCCAAGGACATGGAAGTCCTGGGCCTCCTTCACCACCGCTCCCTCACCACCAGACACCTGGAGGAAGAAAGCCTCATCTTCTGCCTCAGAACACTTCAACCCCCAGAGCATCAATGTGGACTTCAACAGTTTCCTCATTTTCCCCTTCCCCCACCTCACCCTAGTTCCAAACTTCCAGCTCAGCACTGTCCCCATGACTTGTCTTACCTGCCTATCTTCTTTTCCACCTATCCATTCCACCGTCCTCCCTGACCTATCACCTTCATCCCCTTCCCTACTCACCTATTGTACTCTATGCTACTTTCTCCCCACCCCCACCCTCCTCTAGCTTATCTCTCCACGCTTTAGGCTCTCTGCCTTTATTCCTGATGAAGGGCTTTTGCCCAATACATCGATTTTACTGCTCCTCGGATGCTGCCTGAACTGCTGTGCTCTTCCAGCATCGCTAATCCAGAATCTAAATATGACAGCCTACTTGGGATTGAACAGATTTAAAATAATCCATCAGTGTATCACTGACGGACTTTTGCATTGTTGAATATGTCTTTCGTGTGATGTTTCATGTACATTTCTCTGATTTTTATTTGTGTAGATACAAATTCAAGGCATTGTTCTAAGAATCATGGGGAGTTCTGGTGTCCCCAACAATTAGCACAAATTGATTGCCACTTTTGACATTTTACAAAGCTCTGATTGCACTTCAGTGGGAATTCATTACTAGGAAGTACTTTGATATCTTTCAAACAATGGTCTATCATTCTAATGAATGTTCTTGTATAAGAACAAAGGCACATGTGTTTACTTCTTTTCAACAGGTATATAGCATTTTGCGACATGTGGCAGAGGTGCTCGAATATACTAAAGATGAACAACTGGACAGTCTGTTTCAGAGAACTGCCTGGGTCTTTGATGAGAAGTACAAGAGGCCTGGATATGGAGCTTATGATGCATTTAAACATGCAGTTTCGTAAGAAATAATTTAGTTGTACTTCATTGAAGAGGCGGGAGATTTGGAGAAGTTCCTCATAAAATTGATTTATATTAAAACTTATTTTGCAGACCAACTGATATAGTGTGTTTAAGGACTCCAGGCTAAACCCTTACCAAGAGAATCCTGCTACCTGTATTAGGGCTTGCTGTTGAGAGCCCTGTTCTAAGCTGAATTAGTTATCACGTAACTTTTCCAGAAGTATAAAAAATTTAATAGGATAAGCATGTATCCTATTAACACTGTAGCTGTGCCAAAGAAATCTAATTTAGCGTTCAACTCATCTGAAGCAACTTGGTTGCCACTTGATGGCAGCAGTTCCATTCTTTATTGACCGGATGCAATTAAATTGGAGAATTTTAAGTGGAATGTACCTTTCTTATGACACCAACTCACTTAATCAGGGAATGTGATGGTGTAGTGGTAATGTTACTAGGCTGGTAACCCAGATCCGAGGACTAATGTCCCAGGGACAGCAGTTCAAATCACAGCACAGTGAAATGTGAATTGAATAAAATCTGAAACCAAAGCCAGCCTAATAGTACTTGTTTAACCATTGTCCTGTCTGGTTCACTTTTTCGTACCTCATCTGATTTAGCCTACATGTGATTCCAGACCACTGCAATATTATTTACTTTTAATTGCCCTCTGGAAAACCATGGAGAACCAAGCAGTGTAGGACAATTAAGGATGGGTATCAAATACCAGCCTTGATAGTGATATCAACTTCCCAATTCTAAACAAAAATTTGAGCTGAATTTACGCAATAGCTTGGCTTTTCAAAATGTTTCAATGCATTCAAATAACACATTGCATCTGAGTACCATTAGTAACTTATATTTTATCAATTTACAGATTTTTTTTGAGTTTTTCATGCCGGCATTGAAATGCTTCTTCAATGCTAGGCCTGAAATTAAAGTTCCATTTCAGTACTCCCTCCGTAACTCATTCTTACCAAGTACATTATCTAGAATTTTGAATTATATTGATTTTAAGTTTGGTTTTGAAATTTTAAATTCACATTAAGTGTCATTCAGTAATGCTACTATATAGTAAACCAACTGCCATAAATTAATATGCAGTGTTAAAAGGGTAGAATCACCTTAGTCTTACCACTGCACTGTCTTAGAGAACGATGACGGGTGTTAGTTTAACACAAGGGGCACCATTCCTCAGGCAAGGGGAAAGGTTGAGAAGGAGAGCCTTTCATGGTAACCTCAGTTGGTGTGGGAATTGAACCCACGGTGTTGTCATCACCTTGCCATTTAGGCATCCAGCCTTATCATCTTCCTGCAGTCTTAAAAGAGAGTAAGTTATGATGCAAGTTAAACATGATCCAATAAAATGATTGAACAGATTTCAATGGCCTATTTTTATGTTGCCATTAGGTTTTTTTTTATTTTTTAATTATTTAGAATCATCAGAAATTTATGGCACAAAAAAAGTCCAATGAACTGATCTGGTCCGTTCTAGTCTGTTATTGTAGGTACTGATAATTTGAAGGATCTCAGCTTGCCATGTGGATTCTTTAGACAAAATCAGCAGTAATTTTGCATCAAAGAGGAGACTCCACACTTTTTTTTTAAAAATGATGTGAAATATCTGGTGAAGTTCAGAGAAAAATAAAATATTGTATAAATACTCAACCCCAGAGCATCTCAAGAATTCTTCACAATAATGTCCTCAGCCTAACTGTCCTCAGCTGTTCCATCTGTGGCCTTTCTTCCATTTCTAAAGTCAGAAGGGGTGTTGTTCATTGATTGTTAAATGTTCATTGCCAGTTATGGTTCCTCTGATACTTAAAAACACTTTATCTGTTTACAGCAAGACCTGGGCAAAACCACAGTGCAAAGCTAAGTTCCAAGCAGTGACCCCCTTCCAACAAGAGAGAAACTGACCATTACACTTGATGTTCAATGGCATTACCATTATTCAGTCATCAATATCTTGGGACTTTGACCAGAAGTTGAACTGGGCCAGTCTTACCAATACTATAGTGACAAGAATAGGTCAGAGGAGAGAAATCCTGCAGTGAGTAAGTCATGTCCTGTCCCCCCCAAAGTCTGTATTCCGACTACAAGATAGAATCTGGAGTGTTAAAGAATAGTCTCCACTTTCTCAGTTCAGTGCAACTCCAACAATGCTCTAAGCTTGATACCTTCCAGGACAAAGCAGCCCACTTGATTGGCATCCTATCCACCACCTACAACATTGACTCCCTTCACTGATGCACTAGCAGCAGTGTGTGCTATCCACAATACACACTGCAGTAATCCACTAATGCATCTTTGACAGCAGCTTCCAAATTCGCAACCTCAACCACTTAGAAATTAAAGGGCAACAGTTGGGAGCACCACTACCTGCAAGTTGCCTGTGAGCCACACGTAATCCTGACTTGCATATTGCTGTTGGATCAAATTCCTGGAACTGCCTTCCTGACAGTTCTGTGGGTGTCCCTCCATCCCAAAGATGGTGCAGTGGTTCAAAAAGGTTTCTTTTTTTGAATCACTGCCTTCTCCTGGACCATTGAGGATGGACAATAACTACTGATTTCCATCGCCTTCAGATGAATTAATTAAAAAGCATGGCTTTCCATTGTGTCTTGTTTAAGATAAGTCAGACATTGAATTTAAGTCTGTTTGTTTTCCTGTAATTAAATTGATCGTGTCTGAAGGTAATTTCAAACATTCTGGCTTCATTCAACCCAGTGCCTCCAATAAGTTATCCCTAATGTACATTCCTAGATAGTAACTATTAGTACCTTGTCACACCAGTATCTTACAAAAGGCTAATCTTATAATCTTATTTGGCAGATGCCATTCCAGTCAGGTCAGTAGATTGTGAATAGGTGCAGCAAGACATCTCTCTTTCCACCTCTGAACACATGTGCACACCTTTTAAATGTTTCCAGACCAGTAACCATGAGAGTAATTGTAAAATCGTACTGCTGTTGAGTTGGGATCCATTAATTCCCGACAGATGAAGGATTTCCAAGGTCTTCCTGGTATGTATAGACAGTCCCTTGGTTCCATTGATGAGTTCATTCACAAGTCAATTAGCACAAAATTCTGAACAAAATGAAGGACAATATTAAGTAGACGAAATGATCATATGCTGGACCTTTAAACCATTGTATAACATCACATTTGTAAATCAGGGACCCCCTGTATATAACAAATTTGTTGTGACACCATGGAAATTTCCTGCATGTTCAGTTCTTTCACCTTCAAGCTTGCCTTTCTTCCTCATCCATGTAAAGTTGAGGTTTTGTCATCTGACTCTTCTCTTTGCAACAATATGCAGACAGTCTTATGTTGGTTTCTTCATTATACACATAATTTGCTGTTTTTGTCCCCCCAACAGAGACCCTACAATTCTTGACAGTCTCGACTTGACAGAAGAAGAGCGGGGAGTATTACTGGAAAATATCAGACGACGTCTCACTCCACAGGCTGTTAAAATTAGAGCAGGTGTGTCTAATGTAATTGTGCAGTGTATTCAGAACTGTCAAAATGATGCAAGCTGAGTCGGATATATCAAAAACTACATGTCCATTATATTTGCTAATCATTCTGGAACACAGATGTATTAAGACAGTACCAGCATTCTCTCTTGTCCTCCTACTCCTTGGAGAAAGTAATGATTTTCTAGTGGCTGGTTGTCTTCCTGAGCTTGAATAATGATTGCTGTATGGTCTGGGGCACGTAAAGAGATGATTCAACATGTAACTTAATCACAACATTAACTATAATGATCATGCTTCTATCAAACATTTTAAGGTTTGTTTGTAAAGACCATAAGAAAAGATCAGCATACTTTTGATCGCATGCAATTTAATGTTCATTCTCCTTTCTTCCCTACCAAGTTGTCTGCCTTCAGTTTCACAGACTACAATATCATTTATTTTCTAGGCTTTGAATCCTCACCGCCAAGTTAATTAATGTCAAGTTTCTAGTAGATTGTTTAAAATTTTATTTTAATGCTATTGTTGGTTGGACTTTGACCCTGGACTTTGAAACTGTCGATTATGGTAATTTATTTAAACTTAAATTCGGTTAAATATTGTTAAGTAGGGCAAGTAAATCAGTTTATTGTTGTCTCGGTCACTTTAGTTGGCTTCCTCTTACTATGTACAAAGCATCTTCTTTTACCGCCTGAGAGTACTGCACAGGTACACGAGGCCTGTGTTTTGTGTGTGTGTCTGTGTGCACGCACATTTAAAATATGTAGTTTTGCAACATCAGAGAGAACCAAACTCTGGATATGGTTCAGTTCTGACCTGGCTTCAAATATATTGCTATTCCCCATCACCAAAAATCAGTCAGCTACCACTTAATTAAATATTTACATAAGAGAAGTAAGATTGTAGAACACATATTGACTGATGGGGAATTAATTCTGCAATTAATGCAGAATCCCTTGATTGATAGATGATATCCTATGGAGAGAAAGGAAAATGAGCTGATTTCAGAATGAGGTTTCCTTGTTGACTATACTATACACCATGCATTCTGTCTACCTTTTCGGCAAACCTTTTTTATTTTTTTTTTGTCAGTCAACTATTTTTGCTTTTTATGTCAGTTTTATTGCACAGTATTTGCAAAACAGAAGCAGGCCATTCAGCCCAATGAGTGATGTTTGTTACACATGAGCCCCCTCCAGTTCTCCTTCAGTTAAACTTGTTGGTGTACCTTATTTCTTTCTCCATTTTATCAGCTAGTTTCTATGCCTCTACTAGTTACTTCATCTGCACCTTGTAGCTGAAGACTTCACATTCAGTTGAGGTTTCTGGTTCTACCCTCCAGCTCATGAGAGATTGTCTGTCTGTGGCTTAATCATTTAAGTCCTTTTGATCTCTCTTGGGTCATCCTTCAGCTTTGTTTTCTAGAGAAATAAATCTCAGCCTGTTCTGTCATTTTTAATATATATAACCTCTCAGCTCTACCATCAGTCTAACAAATCTTGTGCACCTTCTGTGCTTTCATATCAGTTTTATACTGTGGAGAGCTGTTTCGTAGTACATGAGAGTATAGAAAGCACGAGTAAGCTATTCTGCCCCAGGGGGCTGCTTTGTCTTGAGTAAGATATTGGCTGATAAGATTGCAGCCCTAACTTCCAGTTGCCTGCCTGCTATTTCTGGAGTCATCAGAAAAGTTGAAGATTTTACCAAAGTGAACAAAATTTTGCAATTTGCCTGTCTTTTTAGACCCAGTTTGATAGCTAGTTATTGACTGTCTTTACTAATGAAAGAAGTGCCTTCCTATCCACCCTGTCTTTGCCTGATTATATCTTGCAGATCTCTATCACCTCCCCCCTTAAACTTAATTACTTCGAGGAAAATAACCCCAACCAATCCAATTGTTCCTCATAGCTTAGGCCCTCTAGCCCACATAGTATCATGTAAATCTCCTCTGCACTGTCATTAGTGTAATTGCGATCTCCCTTTTAATGTGTTGACTAGACTTATGGACCTATGTTTTGTACAGTTCCTGTGTAGCCTTTTTTTTCAATCTTGTAATCTGTGCTTGGGCTAATAAAGATAAGTGTCTTATGGGCTTTCGTAGTAATCTTTACTATTTGACCCATCACCTTCAGGCACCTGTGTTCCTGTATCTCATTGCTGTTCTCCTCTGTATTAAGTATACAATTTGGTGCTGTCAGTAAATCTTGAAATGGCACTACTGAGTCCAAATGAAATATGTAAATGGTAAATAACAATGATCCTAGCACCAAATCCTGTGACTTGCCTGTTTCCACCTTCTGCCAATCTGAATAACCATGTTTTACTTCTTATTCAGTTTAATGTTTCGCAACCAGCTACTGTTCGTTCTGCTACTGTTGTCCTAATTCTGTACGTTCTGACCGTATTCCTGAATTTGATTTGAAATACCTTACCTTGTTTTTTTTGGCAGTTTTAATTACTTTGCTAGCCTATCATGCTTTTAAGTAGTTTGTTTACTTGTGTCCGTAGATCATGTGCTCTTCTACACAGTTCAGTTTCTGATTTTCAAAAGATGTGGATGACCTTTTTTAGTCAAAGTGCTTCACTTCATATTTATCTATATTCAAAGTCAGTTTGCTAGTTAACTGTCTAGTCTGTGGTATTTCTCTTGTCTAATTCGTTTGGAAGATCATGTGTAGTTGCATCTTTTCTTCAACAGAGAGTTCCTTACTTTGTACTTCAAGACTCGCTTAAGATTTTCAATTATATTTTTGTCTTCAACCAGATATTGAAGTTGCATGTTATGGATACGAAGGTATTGATGCTGTCAAAGAGGCACTTAGAGCTGGTCTAGACTGTTCTACTGAACTGATGCCCATTAAGGTGAGCGTTCAGATGATAAAGCGTTTTCCAGTAGTTGTGGCTCAATCCGATATTCGTGCCGCCTTCTTGCAAATGACTACAAGATCCCTTTTTTTTTTGGAAATAAAAACAGGATCAGTTCAAAATGTTTGCATTCTCTGAATCTTGAGGTCTGCCTAATTTTGTCTTCTCTACTGAGCAAAGTTTGGCTGACTGATTTGACTGTAATCTTAATGACTGGGCAGTATTCATTATATAATGATGATGAGTTATATAAGACCACTTGAGTTGTTAAGAATATATTCATTTGTTCAGATTTATTTTTCTTGGATATGTTTGACTCCGTGCTTGGGAGCCTCCTGTGAAGCGCTTCTGTGATGTTTCCTCCGGCAGTAATGGTGGCTTGTCTCTGCCGCTTCCGGTTGTCGGTTTTTGCTGTCCGCTGCAGTGGCCAGAAGCGCTTCACAGGAGGCTCCCAAGCACTGAGGATGTCACCTAGACAGGGGACGAAACGTTTGCAACACAAACTCCCAGCTCGCGAACAGAACCACAACAACGAGCACCCGAGCTACAAATATTCTCCCAAACTATGGTTGACTCCATTATGCAATCTCAAGTAGACTAAAATAAACAGTGGGAAAATGTTTTTAAAGCAACAACTCAGAATGCTCCACCTTAAATACATTCTATTTTAAAAAAAACAAAAAAAATCATTTCTTACTAGACAATTTAATACTATTAAGTTAACAGAAAAAGTTTACAATGTTCCCAAGAGTAGTAGTAAGCTTGAGAATTGGTAGGGTTTTAGAAATTTGTAAAATGACAGTTGATGACCTAAGCAAGGAAGGAAGGAAAGAATGAGACCAAATTTAGGTAGAAAAATGGTAACAAGATTGTTAGTATATGAAAAGGAGAGTTATTATGATAAACATTGATCAGTTTTAGAGACACTGACAAGAAAAAGTGTCATGAAAAATAAGAAAACGGCTGAGGTTTTGAAAAAGTATTTTGTATCTTCCTTCTTAATAATACATATGTCTGATACAAGTGGTGGGGTTTTGAGGGCAAATAAGATGGTAATTGATACCAAAATAGAGATCGTGTTGTAGAAGCCTGAGGGAATAGAAGCTGACGAACATGCCACAACTATTTTAATCACCCTATAAAATGTAACAGCGAGCTCAGAGGTGGTGACTGTAATTACTTTGATTTCTGAAAATTCCAATATTTCATAAAAGTCCCCAGTGATCGAAAGCTAGAAAATGTGAATCCTCGCCCAATACAGAAAAGGTGAAGAGAAAATGAGGATTTACAGGCCATTTAGCTAATAGCAGACTTCAGAGAACTGCAATAATCACTTATTAGGCAGTATTATCAATGCTCTTAGAAAGTTACAGTATGATCAAAGTCATGTCTTCATGAAATGAAATTTGCATTAAACAAATTTTAAGTATGTAACTAGTTCAGTAAATGGTAGGAGTCAGCAAGTTCAGTTTAGTTTAAATTTCCAAAAGAGATTCAATAAGCTGCCATAGGAAATGTTCAGATGTACAGATGGAGGATTGGTTAATATCCCGATAGAGTCGGGATAAATTGGGAATTTTTAAGTTGGCTAACTGCGCTTAGTGCAGTGCCCCAAAGATTAGTGCTTGTGCTCAGAGTAGTGTCAAAATTGCTGGTTGATCCAAAGTTGTAAGCTGAAAGAAGGATACCAAGAGCAAAAAGATTTGACAGTTTAAGTCGGTGAACAACATATGATATGGGTAACATTGAGTTTGAGAAATTTGGATGTACTTGTACAAGAAGCATGTTCAGGCAGGTGCATCTGGTCATTTGGAAGGCAAATGATATGTTGCTCAAGTATTGGAAAATGAAGTAATTTCTACAGTTATTAGAAGGCTTTTGTGAGACAACACCAGAGTCCGGTGCACAGTTTTGGTCCCTATATGTAAGAAAGAATATACTTAATTTTGGAAGTGTTACACTGAAGGCTTATTTCATTGGTTTCCTGATATGAGAGATTTGTCAAATGAGATCTTGTGTGAATTGGGCCTTGTGAAGATTAGAAGATTGAGAGTTGAAACAACAAGATTCTGAAGGAGGGTTGATAGGGTAAACAGAGGTTGTTTTCCATGGCAGGGAATCTGGGACATTGTGTCACGGCTTTGGGATGAAGTGTCGATCTTATAGGACAGAGATGAACAGTTTCTTCAGTTGGAGGGTTGTGAATCTTTGAAATTGTCTATACCTGAGAGCTGTTCTTTTACTGAAAGTAACTAAAGTTAAATTGATTAGCTCTTTGACCTCAGGAGAATAGACACAATGGACTAAAAGGTTATATTAACACATGGACTTTTTGGGCTAGCATAAAATTAGAATTCAAAGAAATCAATATCTTTAGTTTCCAATCATCCATTAAACTTAAAGCCACAACACACAAGAGTTGTAGATAATTTGGAGCATGGAAGGAGGCCCTTCAGTCCAAAGTTTCCATGCTGGTCGTCAAACATCTATTCTAATCCCATTTTCCAGCACTTGGTTTGTAGCCTTGTATGCTATGTGTTTCGACTGTGATCTAAATAGTTGTTAAGTGTCTTGCGGGTTCCTGACCTGACCACTCTTTTAGGGAGCAAGTTAGAAATACCCATAAGCCTGTGTTTTTTTAAAAAAAAAGCTCAAATTCCCACTAAACTTCCTGCACCTTAGCTTAAAACTGTGTCCCTTTTGTTATTGATCTCTCTGTCCCACCTATGCTCCTCAAAAACTTTTACACCTCAGTCAGATCCCCATCAGCCTTCTCTGCACTGAGGAAAACTAACCCCAGCCTATTTAGTCTCTCTTCATAGCTAAATCTCTCCAGCCCAGGAATATTCTGGGGAATCTTTTACAGTCCATCTCACGCAATCACATCCTTCCTATGTGTGGGATATATCCATTCCTTTCTATGGTGATTGAACTACACACAGTACTCCAGCTGTGGCACAGCTAATGTTATATGCAGCTCCATCATAACCCCCTTGCTCTTGCATTCAGTATCTTGTTTAAGAAAGGAGAGTATTCCATATGTCGTCTTAACCACCGTACCTATCTGTCCCGTTGACTTCAATGACCTATTGACATGCACACTGTCTCTCTCAACCCCGAGGAAACAGGATCAATCATTCAACACGTCCTCCCAAAATGGACACCACGATATTCAAATTGGCGCAGGAAAGCAGACGTATCAAAGAAATAATTTTCTCTTTCTTTCTTCCCCCTTTAAAATAATAGACACTAAAAGTCATCACCCGAATGCATTTCCCCAGTTTGGTGAGATGACAGCAAATGTATTTCTATCATACTTCCAACAAAAGTGGAAGCTGTTGAGCAGCAACTACCAACCTTTTTTTTACTACATGACCAATCTCAATCTCCTATTTAAATTTGCCATACTCATTACATGTAGCATTTACATCTTTTCCTCATATATCTTTTATCATGGACAGCATCTTTAAACTTGAGATTCTGAATTTATCGAGTATGGTGCTGGAAAAGCACAGCAGGTCAGGCAGCATCCAAGAAGCAGGGGAATCGACGTTTCAGGCATAACCCCTTCCTGATGAAGGGCTTATGCTCAAAACATCAATTATTGTGCTCCTCAGATGCTGCCTGATCTGTGCTTTTCCAGCACCACACTCTCGACTCTGATCTCCAGCATCTGCAGTCCTCACTTTCTCCTCTCGTTCTAAATTTATCTGCATGGAATTTGTTACTTCAGTAATTTCAAAATTTCCTGACTCCTCGTGAGCTAAAAGTTCCTTGGTGAGAGGTTTCAAACTGTTGGTGCTTCTTTGCAGCTATCCTCTTTTTTTCAACCTTAGTTTCCCTCTTAAATCCCTGCCTCACAACCACATTGCAATTTCCCTCCCCTCTCTCCTCTTCTCCCTCCTGGTAGCTTTGCCTCTTCAAATGGAGCATTCTCAATTTAACACCTCCACCTCCCTCCACTGAAGTCTTCCTGCTATCTCCCATTTCAGTGGCAGCTTCTCTTTCTTTACCCTCACTGTTGCCCTTAACCTCCATTTCGCTCGCTCTTTCTGTTGCACTCACGTTCCTTCCTCCTCCCCCTCTCACTATAGACATCAAGTACTACCACAAAACTGTTGACTTGCATGGCTTGAATTATGGCTGCAGCACATCTGGTTTATTTTACCTAATTCATCAATATGCGGAGTGGATCATAATTTGCGTGTTTTGGCATGTTTGGATTTTGTATCAAGAAAAGTCTTGATTTGTTCTTTAAAGCTCGTGTTTTTCTTTGTAAGCTTCCCCTCGTGTTATGGCATGCAAGACCTTCATGTATTTTGAAGGCGTTGTTATTGGTCTGTGCTCATGAAATGAGGTTTTTAGAAACTCTTTCTGATAGGAACTACTTTGTTTTATCAACCTTATTTTTGTGCAAGTTTGTTCTTTGCTTCAGAACTAACATTTAACATCAAAATGGAGAAAGAACACTTCTAATTGATGCAGCCCTGCGTGGTAAAAACAAATAATGGATGAATAGAGTCTCTGAAAATCATTGTAAATTGAAATGTGTTTTCTGCAGTATTTAAGAAAAAAAACCTGAAATTGTCTTGGAATTTTCGTAAATGAGTGTGAGAAAATAGAAAAAATTAAACGTTTTCTTCTTTGTTAGTTTTCCTCAAGTCCTGTTGCTCTCTGGAGTACAGTTTCACATATCCCCAGTGCTCTGATCTCCTACCCTGATCAGGCTTCTATGGGTAGTGCATATCGTAAACTGGTAGAAAATATCTCCATTATGCTTTCTGTACTCACCTTGACTGATACTCAACTTGCAATGTGCCACCCTGGGATTTTGGATCTGACAGCTCAATATCAAGCAGTATTGCTCATTGGAAATGTTGTGAGTTTTGATTGAAATTTGGTACATTAGAGCAAAGCCTGTCGTCTTCAACCTAATTTGTGGTTAAAGTCTGGTTGAAGATTTGTAGCTCGGGTGTCCGTTGTTGTGGTTCTGTTCGCCAAGCTGGAAGTTTTTGCTGCACACGTTTCGTTCCCTGGCTAGGGAACATCATCAGTGCTATTGGAGCCTCCTGTGAAGTGCTGCTTTGATGTTTCTTCCGGTATTTATAGTGGTTTGTTCTTGCCGCTTCCGGGTGTCAGTTTCAGCTGTAGTAGTTTGTATGTGGGGTCCAGGTCGATGTGTCTGTTGATGGATGTTCTTGCCGTTTCCGGGTGTCAGTTTCAGCTGTAGTGGTTTGTATATGGGGTCCAGGTCCATGTGTCTGTTAATGGAGTTTGTGGATGAATGCCATGCCTCTAGGAATTCCCTGGCTGTTCTCTGTCTGGCTTGTCCTATGATGGTAGTGTTTTCCCAGTCAAATTTATGTTCCTGGTTGTCTGAGTGTATGGCTACTAGGGATAGCTGGTCGTGTCGTTTTGTGGCTAGCTGATGTTCATGGATGCGGATTGTTAGCTGTCTTCCTGTTCGTCCTATATAGTGTTTTGTGCAGTCCTTGCATGGTATTTTGTAAACTACGTTAGTTTGGCTCATGCTGGCTATTGGGTCCTTTGTTCTAGTGAGTTGTTGTCTGAGTGTGGAAGTTGGCTTGTGTGCTGTTATGAGTCCTAAGGGTCGCAGTAGTCTGGCTGTCAGTTCTGAGACGCTCCTGACCTATGGTAGTGTGGCTAGTCCTTTTGGTTGTGGCATGTCCTCGTTCCGTGGTCTATCTCTTAGGCATCTGGTGATAAAGTTGCGTGGGTATCCGTTTTTGGCGAATACCTTGTATAGGTGTTCCTCTTCCTCTTTTCGCAGTTCTGGTGTACTGCAGTGTGTTGTGGCTCTTTTGAATAGTGTCCTGATGCAGCTTCATTTGTGTGTGTTGGGGTGGTTACTTTCATAGTTTAGGACTTGGTCTGTGTGTGTTGGTTTCCTGTGTACCCTTGTGGTGAATTCTCCGTTGGGTGTTAGTAGAGGAACGTGTTAGTAGAGAGAACACCCAACGGAGAATTCACCACAAGGGTACACAGGAAACCAACACACACAGACCAAGTCCTAAACTATGAAAGTAACCACCCCAACACACACAAACGAAGCTGCATCAGGACACTATTCAAAAGGGCCACAACACACTGCAGTACACCAGAACTGCGAAAAGAGGAAGAGGAACACCTATACAAGGTATTCGCCAAAAACGGATACCCACGCAACTTTATCACCAGATGCCTAAGAGATAGACCACGGAACGAGGACATGCCACAACCAAAAGGACTAGCCACACTACCATAGGTCAGGAGCGTCTCAGAACTGACAGCCAGACTACTGCGACCCTTAGGACTCATAACAGCACACAAGCCAACTTCCACACTCAGACAACAACTCACTAGAACAAAGGACCCAATAGCCAGCATGAGCCAAACTAACGTAGTTTACAAAATACCATGCAAGGACTGCACAAAACACTATATAGGACAAACAGGAAGACAGCTAACAATCCGCATCCATGAACATCAGCTAGCCACAAAACGACACGACCAGCTATCCCTAGTAGCCATACACTCAGACAACCAGGAACATAAACTTGACTGGGAAAACACTACCATCATAGGACAAGCCAGACAGAGAACAGCCAGGGAATTCCTAGAGGCATGGCATTCATCCACAAACTCCATTAACAGACACATGGACCTGGACCCCATATACAAACCACTACAGCTGAAACTGACACCCGGAAACGGCAAGAACATCCATCAACAGACACATCGACCTGGACCCCACATACAAACTACTACAGCTGAAACTGACACCCGGAAGCGGCAAGAACAAACCACTATAAATACCGGAAGAAACATCAAAGCAGCGCTTCACAGGAGGCTCCAATAGCACTGATGATGTTCCCTAGCCAGGGAACGAAACGTGTGCAGCAAAACCTTCCAGCTTGGCGAACAGAACCACAACTAATTTGTGGTGTACGTGTCCAAGCAGGCCCTTTTAAAATAGGGTTTCGGATAGTTGAATTCAATCAAATCATTAAGTTTAAGTTTGTTTTTATTTAGTTGGATCTTGGAAGTCCATATTTTGTTTTTGATTTTACATTTCAATGGAAGTGTTTTCTCTTGGTGCTGCTGTTTTCCTTGTCGTGTTGTCTTTCCAACTGCAAACTATTGTGTCAAATTTTTATTGCACAAGACCTCTGTGTAGGAGGATATTTTAATTTAATAACCATCATTGTTTGTTTAATACTGAGAGCTCTGAACGCAATCAAGAGCTTGTATTCCCTCAGAGAAGGCTGGCAGGAAGTTTAGAAGTCCTAAGAATGTTGAGTGATGTTTTTGTGATGCAGTAAGTGTAGGTCGGATATTTCCATTTCCAGTTAAAATCTAAACTAGGGGCCATAAATAAAAGAGAATAAATAATAAATCCCCAATAAGGAATTCGAAGATAAATCTTCAACTGGAAAAGAATGTGGTAGCTCTACTGTGGTTTAGTTGAAGAGGATATCATGCTTTTTTTACGGGAGTGCTAGATTTGAATAAGGAGCAGGGGCAAGCCTGTTTTGCCATTCAAGACAAAGTTGACTGGTCCATGTTCCTGAAATCTCTGGATGGTTAAAACCTACCAATCCCGTATAAAATTAATAGTTAAATTGGTATCAATAGCCTTTTGCAGAAGAAACCTCTACATTTCTACCACACTGTGCCAGTGTTTGCTCATTACACATCTGAAAGATCCAGTTTAAACTTTTGGACTATACCCCCAGTACTAGATGCCCCAGTCAGCGGAAATTGTTTCTCACCATGAGCCCAATCTGTCCTCTCTAATGTCTCAAAAACTTCTTTCAAATCATTGCTTAACATTCTAAATTCCAGAAATACATGCCTAATCATGTAATTCCTGCATGTAATTTAATCCTTGACGTCTAGATTTTATTGCGGAAATCACTCCCTCCCAGCTTTTTATATCATTCCTAAACTGGTGTACCCAGAATCACTTTCTGTATTTCCTGCGTTCTAGTCCTTTAGTTATAAATACTTGAATTACCTTCATTGTTTTGTTGATCTTCTATCTCTTCATGGTTTTTAAAAACATCTTTGTTCCTGAACCCCACACTCTCTTTAGATCCCAACTATTTCCAGCTTTTCACGATTTAAGAGGTACTCTGTTCTGTCCTTTCTAAATCAAAGACAAGGGTGAGACCATCTATGTATGTTGAAATCCGTTAGCCTCATTTTTGCCAATTTCAATTAATGTGTCAGTATCTCTTTGTAGTTCAATATTTCAATCCCAAAGTGTTTACAATGCCACCTATATTTCAGTCACCAAATTTGCATATACACATCTAAGATAAGATTAGATTAGATTAGATTAGATTAGAATCCCTAGAGTGTGGAAAAAGGCCCTTCGGCCCAACAAGTCCACACTGACTCTCCAAAGAGTAACCCACCCAGACCCATTCCCCTATATTTACCCCTGACTAATGCACCGAATCAATATGTCCCTGAACGCTATGGGCAATTTAGCATGGCCAATTCACCTAACCTGCATGTCTTTGGATTGTGGGAGGGAACTGGAGCACCCGGAGGAGACCCATGCAGACACCGGGAGAATGTGCAAACTCCGCACAGACAGTCGTCCAGGTTTGGAATTGAGCCTAGGTCGCTGGCACTGTGCTAACCACTGAGCCGCCGTGCTGCCCAATCCCATCATTTACATCCTTAATAAATACAACAACTAATTGAGGTTCCAAATGATCTTTGTCGGTCACCTCTAGTCACAGTCAGTCCATTAGAATGCCTCCCATTATCCTGAAATTCTTCTTCAGTCACTCGGCCAATTTCCTATCCAAGTCAGCTAGTTCTGTGGATTTCAGTTGAAGTGAGGGACTTTTTCGAATTCAGTTCCATGTTGGCTATCACTGAGCAGCTGGAAAGTTTCAAGGTGTTCAGTTATGTTATCCTTATACATGGAGTCTGCTGGTTTCTTGACAACACATGTTTGGCTGACCGATA
This sequence comes from Hemiscyllium ocellatum, assembly GCF_020745735.1. Classification (NCBI taxonomy): domain Eukaryota; kingdom Metazoa; phylum Chordata; class Chondrichthyes; order Orectolobiformes; family Hemiscylliidae; genus Hemiscyllium; species Hemiscyllium ocellatum. The sequence continues at coordinate 44,640,819 of NC_083408.1, forward strand.
ATTCCCTATAAATTGTCTGGAGAATTTTGCTGTTTAATAAGGATGTCAATCTAAAGAAGCAATTCCTTCATTTAGAGAAGTCTGGAAGATGATAATTGTAACATTTCCAGTGTTCCCACCACTTTGTTTTTATGCACAGGATTTTAAATAATCTGATCTGCAGATTTGTCATTCTTTTGAGCTATTATTTTCTTTGGCACTTTGAGTATACTTATATTAACTTTGATGAATTCCTGTTCCTCATTCAGTTTTGATATGGAGTCCTAGAGTTGTACAGCATGGAAACAGACCCTTCGGTCCAACCCGTCCATGCTGACCAGATATCCAGCCCAAGCTAGTCCCACCTACCGGTACCCAGCCCATATCCCTCCAAACCCTTCCAGTACCCAGCCCATATACCCATCCAAATGCTTCTTAAATGTTGCAATTGTACCAGCCTCCACCACTTCCTCTGGCAGCTCATTCCATACACGTACCACCCTCTGTGTGAAAAAGTTGCCCCTTAGGTCTCTTTCACATCTTTCCCCTCTCACTCTAAACCTATGCCCTCTTGTTCTGGACTCCTTGACCCCAGGGAGAAGACTTTGTCTATTTACCCTATCCATGCCCCTCATGACTTTATAAACCTCTATAAGGTCACCCCTCAGCCTCTGACACTCCAGGGAAAACAACCCCAGCCTGTTCAGCCTCTCCCTGTAGCTCAAATCCTCCAACCCTGGCAACATCCTTGTAAATCTTTTCTGAACCCTTTCAGGTTTGACAACATCTTTCCGATAGGAAGGAGACCAGAATTGCATGCAATATTCCAACAGTGGCATAACCAATGTCCTGTACAGCTGGAACATGACCTCCCAACTCCTGTACTCAATACTCTGACCAATAGAGGAAAGCATACCAAACGCCACCTTCACTATCCTATCTATGTGCGACTCCATTCAGTCCTGAACATGCAGGAAGTTTACTATTGTCCTCGTGTGCTATGCCAATCAAATGACTCTTCTGTACAGTTGTTTGTGTTTTCCAACAATAAAATAAAATCAGCTTTGCAACAATATATATGAGGCTATGTGATTTGAGAAGCTGACTGTCAAATTGTTCACAGCAAATAATGACAGTTATATTCAAGGTTAATGTAATATTGGCCCTTCTGTCTGGAGAATTTGCATTATATGAGGATATAAATCCCACATCAGCCACACAAAACCCTGGTTGGATCTAGATTACAGTGATACCTTTTGTTAATTCTGGTATTTTGTACCTAAGATGTTACCACGAATGGCAATTTTTCACTTCACTCTTGCATTCCTGTACCTGAGTACACATGACCATAAGACCTAATTGTAATTTCCCATTAGCTTATTGGGAATTTTAAAAATGAATGTTATATAAATATCTGTTGAAGGGTAACAAACTCTACCATTTATTTCAGGGTAATGGGAATAGAACTTGATGGTCAGATCAGCAAAACCATAACACGTTCCTGGACTTTTACAAAAATTGTAATTGCAAAAGCATTAAATTAATTGAATTGATTATAGAATCGTACAGTTCAGTAGAGCCCTTTAGCTCATCGAACCCATACCACCAAAAGTACACTGCCATCTACGCAAGTCCTTTTTTCTCACTATACCTGTAGCCTTGAATATTATAACATTTCAAGTGTCCATCCAAGTAGTTTTTATTTAAAAAGGTTGTTAGGTTACCTTACAGGCAACTAACTAGGTTACCTAACTAACCTAGCAGGCAATGCATTCCAGATCCCCATCACCCACTGGGTGAAAAGAAATTGGTATTGTAACATGATTTGGAGCAATGATATACATATCCAATAATATGATTTAGTTGGTTCAAATGAAAACTATTGACATTGTGCGAAATTTAATAAATTTGCATACGTCTACATGGTAGCTTGTTTGGTATTATCTGGAGAACTGGTTCAAGAGTATTGTAAAACACATCATGAAGTGATTGGATAAAATTTCAGATTGGCTTGATCTGTATCAGCTAAACCTTCTTTTACACAAAGTATTTAGGTGAAATTTAAAACTCTGGAAGTCCTTTTTATACCAAGAATGATAGTTGATCAAATCTTCAGTCTCTGTTTCTACACTTGATTGAAGATGAACATTCACCAATAATTGCACTAGTGCTTAATTTTTAATTACTTTTCTAGATAAATCTAATAGCTCCTCCAAGGTACGTTATGACCACCACAACACTTGAGCGTACAGAAGGCCTTTCCATTTTAAACCAAGCCATGTCTGCAATTAAAGAACGGATTGAGGAGAAAAGGGGCGTGTTCAACATCCAGATGGAGGTCAGTACTGTATTTCCTTAAGCTGTTTCTACACACATTCCTTCCATTCTCTTTATACCAATTTCTTAAAGTCCAGGAAGATTTGGATGTTGCTTTAAAATCAAGTCTGTGCCTTGCCATTATGTATTTTGTTCGTGAATAACATCACTATGCTACAGAGGTTGAGATTTGAACATACTTTTTGAAGAAGCATGTGAGCTTTACAAACTAATTTAAATTAGTTCAGACAAGCAATAGGGTGATGAAGATAGGCATGAGCATTTTGTGCAAATCACTTGCGGTTCTAATCATTCATTTGGAAGAAGTATTAAACGTAATCTGGAATCTTTCCTAAAGCTATTAAGAGAAAATGACCTGATCCTATCTCTCATTCTGGTTTGAATCAAATCAGCTACAGCACCAGGTAACTGAAAAAAGAGGTCTGTTTGGCTTGAGTTCTCTTCCTCTCCCATGTATTTAGCTTTAGTTGCAGGATTGAAGTGCAACTCTTTTCAAAATTTTATATCTTTTAGCTATTTTATTGAAAAGGTAGTGTGATAAGCAGATGGGAATCTTTTGCATTTAACTTGTTGCATTTCATAATTGTTAATAAGAGTGACAAGTTTATTTAAGGGAAGATGGTAGCAGTGTGATGTTGTCATTGTGTCAGTGGTCCAGAAACCCAGACTGATGCTCTGATAATCTGGGTTCAAATCCCATTTGGGGAAATTTGAATTGAGAGCATCTAAATACAGTGTAAGGGCACTATGGGGGCCAGTGCTAAATGCTGTTCACTAATGTCCTTTTTTTTTTGGAAGAAGGAAATCTGTTATCCCTACCCAGTCTAGCCTACATGTAACTCCAAACCCACAGCAATGTGGTAACTCTTAACTTCTCATTTGGTTGAGCAGTTAAAAACAGCTGAGAGATGCAAAAGCCTTAATTTTCTATTAACATTGCTTTCCAAACTTGTAATCTGTATCAAGTGCTTTCACAATTTTCACACATTGTTCATTTTTCTCTGATCTTCGTAGCCTAAGGTGGTTACAGATACTGATGAGACTGAACTGGCAAGACAACTTGAGCGACTGGAGCGGGAAAATGCCGAGGTTGATGGAGATGATGATGCCGATGAAATGGAAGCAAAAACTGAGGAGTAATTAACTGCTAGCCACGAGGCGTTTGATGAGGGAAAAACAAAACTCCATTCATAACACAGACCCCAAAGTTATCAGTATTGGACGTATCCAAAAGACTTCATGCAAAAGTATTTGATTTTTTTCATTTACATAGCTTGTAATTGGTAATTGTTCTGATACTTTTATTTTTCTTCAGTTTCAAATAGAAAATATTTCACGCAGTTTCCATAGTTTGTGATTTGGAAATTTTCCTGCTATCTTTATTTCACAACTGGAACAGAGAATGTCGCAAACGTAGTCAACATTTTTGGACTATAAGCTATAACAACCACTAACACCACCAACATCATCCCCACCCCTCCTCCACACCCAGAAAAACACTTGGAAATTGCTAAATAATCATCCTGGAGTTCTGCAAGAATTGGTTCTGTGGGAATGAGAAAAAAGCTTTTTGAGCAAGATTGTATTCAAAACATTTAACAAAAAAAAATAAACATTGGTAAAATGAAGTGATCTTCGAGACTCTCAACATTTTTTTTCTCATGTACCATCAGATGCATTATATTTGCACACTGCAAGGCAAGTCATGGTAGGTATCATCGCAAGTTTACAGCTTGTTGCACTTTTAAAGTTTGAAGCTCAAGTAGATGCAAAAAATTAAATAGTTTTAATCTATTTCCTGCTGCTTCTGCAGTTGAACCTGCTTTTTATTTGACAGTTATTGATTGATTGAAATTTTGATTGCAAGTCCAAATCACTCATTTATAAATATTTTTCATTTTGAGAGGGAGCTTGTGTAGAATTGCTAATTGGCATTGCTTCCTGAATTTTAGGAAGGTTGTTCTCATTGGTTGGGATTTAGTTAATTCTGTCCTTGGTCAGAAGATGGTCACACAGTTGCAGGTGAAGTTGTCATTGTGCACAGCACCAATTTGTCCTCATTCTACAAAACATCAGCCAAATTTATTACCTGTTGTACTTGAGGAATCCCAAATGTTTGAAGTGTAACTCACAACCGAAAGTGAAGTTGCAAGATATTGAGCAATAACATATCACAATGTTATATATTACGCATATTTGCTTACGGGATATGGGCAACACCAGCCAAGCCAGCATTTATTTGCCATCCCTAATTATCCTGGAGAAGATGACAATGAGCTACTGCCTTGAATTGCTGCTGCCTGTGGAATATAGTGGCACTCGTGCTGTTAGGAAGGGAGTTCAGGGTGTTGACACTGCAACAGTGAAGGAATGCATCTGTTGCCCTTGTCCTTCAAGGTAATAGAAGTTGGAAGTTTGGAAGATGCTTTCAGAGGTATCTTTGTGAGTTACTGTCATGCATCTTGTGCACACTACCACTGTGGTGGTAATAACGAGGGAGCCAAATAAGTTAACTACTTTGTCATAGATGGTGTTGAGCTTCCTGTGTGTTGGAACTACCAGGCAAGTGGACAGGATTACATTATATTCCTGAAATGTGCCTTATACAGGATGGACAGACTTGCAGCATTTGTAGCCTCTGATCTGCTCTTGTGCCTGCCATATTTCTACAGCTGATCTAGTTCAGTTTTCGTCAATGGTAAACCCAAGAATGTTGGTCGAGGAGGATTCTTTAGTGATGATGCCATCAAATATCCACAGGCAATTGTTACAGAAAAACTATTTTCTAATCAGCCTGTTCAGAGTTTATTGCTCTCATCTGGAACAGGTGGGACTCAAATCTAGGCCTCCTGGCTCAAAGATAGGAATACTACCACTACACCAAAAGAGTCTTACATTCTGTTGTTGGGGATCGTCATTGACTGGCATTTCATAACCATTTCATATATTTGAGGCTTGACCGTACTGGCTGGATTAGAGATCTCCAGCCTGCTACATTTGTCCACTCTTGTGATTGGCCAACTTGTGACAGGTGAGGCTGTAATGTCTCTCCATGTCCAAAATACTGGGGGTGAATTCAGCTGCTAAACCACCTATTCACAAAACAAAATTTTACTGTCACTATTCATTTCCAAATGTCTACAGTTACAGTAGTGCATTTGTTAAACACCAAGTATTAAATAGATATAAAATTCCAACTGCCAACCTGACTCCCTAACTATGGGAATTGCATTCATTGATATCTTTGCTAGCAGTGGTTTTCTGAACTGAACCAGGGTGAAAATAGTTTCAATTGAGCTTTTATATATTTTGGTGTTAACAATGGTTACTGAAAAATGTTTAACACATTGTGGGAGGTGATGTCAAACTTAAGTACACCGTTATTTGTGTTGGCTTTGATTTGAACTATATAATGTTATAAGAATTATGATATAGTTTAAATTTACACCAGGAATGGGCAATGCTTTAGGCTACAGAACAACCTCTGCATACAGAAGTTATATGAGGATCATAAATGCTCATGCTTAAAAAAAAAAGTTAAATATCAATTTAGGTGCAAATAACTTTTTATTGTAATACCATGATAATATTGTATTGCAACAACTAACCAAATCAGCAAGAATAGCACCACTGAATTGCAGCTGTCAGAGTCACGTAAACTGCTGTTTAAAATGCAGAGCTTGCGTGACTCATCTGTTCAGATAGAAAGATTTGTTGGAAGATTGAGATTGCTTGACACGTGCATATCTTGAGACTTATTGAAGGTACTGCACCCTCTCTACTTTGCTGGTCAATGAGGGGTTGAAATGAAGAGTTTAGGAGGTGAAAGTGAAGTGATTGTTGCACTGGACATGAGTTTGAATCATGATATGGTGAAAGTTGACTTCCATGAAATCTGTTTTTTTTTAGAAATGCTAGGCTATCATAACCACTATCCATTGTCCTAAAATGCTAAATGGGATAGCCTTGGAACAGATATAGCTATTCAAGACTGGGCATCCATGAGATACTGTGGGTCATCAACAGCAGAATTATACACCATCACAATCTACACTCTCGTGGCTTGGCGTAACCCTCACTCATCCGTTGCCGTAAAGCCAGGGAATCCAACTGAATTCAAGGCAGAGTGTAGGAGGGCATGCTAGGAGTAGCCCCTGGCATACATAAAAATGAGGTGACAAGATGGTGAAGCTACCAAAATGGAAAAGTAGCAAGTGTAGAGCTAAAGTGATTCCTAAAACCTGATCCAACAGATCAGATTTAAGTTCTGCGGTCCTGCTACAGCTAGTCATGAATGCTGGATGAGGAAGCTCCAAAAATAACCCCATCCTCAATCATGGAAGAGCCCAGCACGTCTGTGCAAAAGATCAGACTGAAGCAGTTGCAACAATCATTAGCCAGCAGTGCTAAGTGGATGATCCAACTCTGCTGCCTCTCCTTATCCTCGAGTAAAAAGTGAGGTCTGCAGATGCTGGAGATCAGAGCTGAAAATGTGTTGCTGGTTAAAGCACAGCTGGTTAGGCAGCATCCAAGGAACAGGAAATCCGACGTTTCGGGCATAAGCCCTTCATCAGGACAGAGGAGAGGGTGCCAGGCAGGCTAAGATAAAAGGTAGGGAGGAGGGACTTGGGGGAGGGGCGATGGAGCTGTGATAGGTGGAAGGAGGTCAAGGTGAGGGTGATAGGCCGGGAGTGGGGTGGGGGCGGAGAGGTCAGGAAGAAGATTACAGGTTAGGAGGGCGGTGCTGAGTTCGAGACATTAGACTGAGACAAGGTGGGGGGAGGGGAAATGAGGAAATTGGAGAAATCTGAGTTCATCCCTTGTGGTTGGAGGATTCCCAGGCGGAAGATGAGGCGCTCTTCCTCCAACCGTCGTGTTGTTATGTTCTGCCGATGGAGGAGTCCAAGGACCTGCATGTCCTCGTTGGAGTGGGAGGGAGAGTTAAAGTGTTGAGCCACGGGATGGTTGGGTTGGTTGGTCCGGGCGTCCCAGAGGTGTTCCCTGAAGCGTTCCGCAAGTAGGCGGCCCGTCTCCCCAATATGGAGGAGGCCACATCGGGTGCAGCGGATGAAATAGATGATGTGTGTGGAGGTGCAGGTGAATTTGTGGCGGATATGGAAGGATCCCTTGGGGCCTTGAGAGAAGTAAGGGAGGAGGTTTGGGTGCAAGTTTTGCATTTCCTGCGGTTGCAGGGGAAGGTGCCGGGAGTGGAGGTTGGGTTGGTGGGGGGTGTGGACCTGACGAGGGAGTCGCGAAGGGAATGGTCTTTGTGGAACGCTGATAGGGGAGGGGAGGGAAATATATCCCTGGTGGTGGGGTCCGTTTGGAGGTGGCGGAAATGACGGTGGATGATACGCTGTATACGGAGGTTGGTGGGGTGGTAGGTGAGAACCAGTGGGGTTCTGTCTTGGTGGCGGTTGGAGGGGCGGGGCTCAAGGGCAGAGGAGCGGGAAGTGGAGGAGATGCGGTGGAGGGCATCGTCGATCACGTCTGGGGGGAATCTGCGGTTGTTGAAGAAGGAGGCCATCTCGGCTGTACGGTATTGGAACTGGTCCTCCTGGGAGCAGATGCGGCGGAGACCAAGGAATTGGGAATATGGGATGGCGTTTTTACAGGGGGCAGGGTGGGAGGAGGTGTAGTCCAGGTAGCTGTGGGAATCAGTCGGTTTATAGTAGATGTCTGTGTTGAGTCGGTCGCCCAAGATAGAAATGGAAAGGTCTAGGAAGGGGAGGGAGGAGTCTGAGACAGTCCAAGTGAATTTGAGGTCGGGATGGAAGGTGTTGGTAAAGTTGATGAACTGTTCAACCTCCTCGTGGGAGCACGAGGCAGCGCCGAAACAGTTATCGATGTAGTGGAGGAAAAGGTGGGGGGTGGTGCCAGTGTAGTTGCGGAAGATGGACTGTTCCACATATCCTACGAAGAAACAGGCATAGCTGGGGCCCATGGCAACTCCTTTAGTTTGGAGGAAGTGGGAGGATTGGAAAGAGAAGTTATTCAGGGTGAGGACCAGTTCAGTCAGTCGAAGGAGGGTGTCAGTGGAAGGGTACTGGTTGGTGCGGCGGGAAAGGAAGAAGCGGAGGGCTTTGAGTCCTTCGTGATGGGGGATGGAGGCATTGGGGAGACGGGCCGCCTACTTGCAGAACGCTTCAGGGAACACCTCTGGGACACCCGGACCAACCAGCCCAACCACCCCGTGGCTCAACACTTTAACTCTCCCTCCCACTCCACCGAGGACATGCAGGTCCTTGGACTCCTCCATCGCCAGAACATAACAACACGACGGTTGGAGGAAGAGCGCCTCATCTTCCGCCTGGGAAGCACAGCCTAACCTGCTGTGCTTTAACCAGTAACACATTTTTAGCTGCCACTCGTTATCCGCAGCATGACATATCACCATTGGCAAAAGGCAAAATTCAGGAAAACAGATTTGTCTCATTTGCAATTCTCTAGTCCAAGAAAGAAAAAATTGAGAAAACTCAGAGGGAGACAGAGTAACAGGGAAAAATGTGCTGCTACTGAAAAGTAAAGCTAGAAATCATGGTTCTGTGGGAGCTTGATCCCACCCAGTCAGCCTGCTTCCATTGTTGCAACTTTAAAAAAAAATCAAACAAACCCAACACTTCTCAAGTTGTTTATGGGCTTTGAAGCAGATTTATCAGTGCCTCTGAGCAATCCTTTTTCCATAAAAAGGACAAATTACCCCTCTTAAAGCCATAGTATTGCGACACGTGGAGTGAATCAAATTGGCTTAGTATTGGTATATTATGGGATGTTACTATATGGAACAGTTTAATTAGTAGTAGTTAATAGCTTTTTTTTTGATAGAAACAAAAGTTCTGACTTAACTGCAAGTCTATCTATTTTGTCTGTATTTTTAACTAGTGTAAAAATAGTGTGTTTTGCTTACCATTGAATAATTTGACAAATTGAATTGTCTCTGGAACACAGAACCTTTACACTTACTTTCAAAATAAGGAAAGGTTGGTGTCTAGACTATCATCTGAATATATTTTGAGGGGGTTTGGTCTGATCCATATCCTGGAACTGTTGGAGGCACTATTACTGCAAAAGCTATGGACCCTGACAATATTCTGGTGATAGTACTGAAGACTTGTGCTCCAGAACTTGCCGCTCCCCTAGCTAAGATCTCCCTGTACAGTCACAATTCTGGCACTTACCCAACAATGTGGATAATTGCCCAGGTATGTCCTATACGCAAAAGCAGGATAAATCCAACCTGTCCAATTACTTCTCCATCAGCCTATCACAATCATTGGTCCAATGATGGAAGGTGTTCTTCACAGTGCTCTACTCAACAATAACCTGCTCAAATGGCACCCAGTTTGGGCTCTGCCAAGGCGACCCATCTTCTGACCTCCCTACAGCCTTGGGTAAAACATGGACAAAAGAGCTGAATTCTAGAGGTTTGATGATAGTGACAGCCCTTGACATCAAGGCCCTATTCAAACAAGTGATGCATCAAAGAGCCTGAGCAAAGCTGAAATCAATGGGTATTAGGGGTTAAACTGCTGGTTGAAGTCATACCTGTCACATGGGAAGATGATCACGTTTGGCAGGTAGTCATCTCAGCTCCAGAATATCTCAGCAGGAGTTCCTCAGGCTAGTGTCCAGGCCTAATTCTCTTCAGTTACTTCATCAATGACCATCCCTCCAACAAAAGATCAGATGAGGGAATGTTTGCTGATGATTGCTCAATATTCAGCACCATTTGTGACTCCTCAGCTACTGAAGCATGCAATATTCAAATGCAAATGATATGGAAAATATTCAAGCTTGGGCTGACAAATAGCAAGCCACATTTGCACCACACAAATGCCACCCATTTACCTTTCTAATAGGAGACAATCTAACCATGGTCTCTTGATATTCAATAATGTTACCTTCACTCAATCAACTATCCCCATTATCAACAAGCTAGGGTTACCATTGATCAGAAACTCAACTGGACTCATCACAAAGTGGGTACAAAGCAGATCAGAGATTAGAAGCACTGCAGTGACTAACTCACCTTCTGACTCTCCAGAGCCTGTCCATCTACAAAGTACAAATGAGAAATGTGATGAAATACTCCTCACCTGCTTGGATTAGTGCAACTCCAAGAACACTCAAGCTGGACAACATTCAGGAAAAAGCAGCTTCCTTGATTGGCACCCCGTCAACAAGCATCCACTCCTTCCACCACCAATGCTCAGTAGCATTAGTGTGTACTCTCTACAAGATCCACTGAAGAAGTTCACAGAAAATCCTGAGCACCTTCCACCTAGAAGGACAAGGGTAGTAGATCAAAGGGAGCGCCATCATTTGCAAGTTTACCTCCAATCCACTCAGCATCCTGACTTGGAATCTACCACTGTTCCTTCACTGTCGCTGGGTCAAAGTCCTGGAACTCCTGCCCTGAGGGCACCGTGAGTCACGGAGTGCAACGGTGAAAGAAGGAAGCTGATCACATCTTCTCAAAGGGAGCTAGTGCTGAGCAATAAATGCTGGCCACTCAGCAATGTCCATGTCCCATGAAGGAAGAAAAAGAAATAGCCATCTGCTTCAATCATCCTTTGGGGCAAAGAAAATCTCCTTCACCTGGTCTGATTACGTCTGACACTCCGCCTGCAGGAACGTGATTCATTAGCCAATTAGTTCAAAGGGTATTAGAGATTGACACAAATGCCAGCCTTGCCATGATACTCCACTGTACATGGAAAAAAAAGTCTACAGTTTGTGTGATCTATTAATCTCTTAACTCTGCAGCTCTTTTGTCATTGTGTCCCCTGGTTACCAATCCATCTGCCACCAAAAACAATTTCCCCTCGTTTACCTAATCATTACCCTTCATGATTCTGATTACCTCTATTAAATCTACCTTTAACCATCGCCGCTGCAAGGGCAGATCATCTCCCAGCCTGTTTGCTCCACAAGCAGAGATTGAGGAGGCTGTGTCTATACTCTCCAGCGTTCAAAGATAAGTGCAGATTATCTTATCAAAACATGCCGAATTCTTAGAGGTGTCAGCAAATGCTGAAAACATATTACCTGGGCTGGGATGGGGAGTGTCTAGTGGAATCTGGCTTGATTATGTTTGAGAATGAGAATCATTATATGAAATCCTACATTCCTGCAATCTCATGATGAAAGAGCCACATGCCTCTGCCCTTTCTGTACCATTTTTTAAAAAATTGCTCCATTACTTACTTTGTGAATTCTCCTTCCTTCATTTTCTTTTTGAGCAGTTCATTATATAGTAACTCACAATGTTGCTCGTGATCAATTTTATTCCTTTTCACTGCTGTCTCATTGACCAATGGAAAAATAATTTTGTCTCTTAACTTGTCAAAACCCTTCAATTTTAACACGTTCATTAGATCTTCAGAATTACGAGAAGATTAATTGTTCTAAACAAGGAAAAAAATTGCTTCTGCTCCTCCTTTTGGCAAATAGAGAGCAACTCCCACTTCTCTATTGTTTAAGCCCTTTAATTTTCATATCTTTGCCTCCCTTTTTACAATTATATTTAGTAATGTCCACCGGACTGGTGCTCCAAAACCTCCAGTTAATGTTCTGGGGACATGGGTTTGAATCCCATCGTGGCAAATATCAAAATTTGAATTCAATAAGTTTCTGGATGTAAAAGCTTGCCTACCGGTGACCAGTTAAGCCCTGTCGCTTGTTGTAAAAACCTATCTGGTTCACTAATGTCCTAAGGAAATCTGCTCCTTCCACATGACTCCAGACCCCCAGCAATTTGGTTGATTCTTAACACCCCATGAAGATTTAGGGATGGACAATAAATGCTGACCGAGACAGTGATTATCTCCAAAGTATTTCCTAAGTAGACAAGTAGGAGGCTGGAAGAACAGAGCAAGACAAACTCATCAGGAAGTGGAAAAGTCGATGTTTCAGGTGCGACCTTGCTTCAGGACTGGGGGTGGGTGTAAGGGGAGCGTCATGTGGCTGTACTCCTGAGTTTGTTTCATCATATGGACAAAGGGCTGGGGAGGTCACAGCACTGTGGCAGTGAGAAAGGGACTCAGTGATGCACATCTGAGGGAAGTTGAGAACTTCTTCAAAATGGGAATTCTGAGGAAATTAATATTTCCTGAAGCAAACTATCTAAAACTGAATGTGATCTTCCAAACATTCTCTTCTGTAATTTTAACATTTACTCCTTAGCCTTTAAAATCAGTTTTATAAATTCCCTTCTTTATTTGACAACCTGGTTAGCTCAGTTGCTGGAAGGGTGGTTTGTGATTCAGAGTGATACTAACAGCATGGGTTCAATTCCCACGTCAGCTGAACTTACAATGAAGGACTCTCCTTCTTAACCTCTTTCCTATCAGATGACCCTCAGGTTAATTCAGCATGGCCAATCTACCTGACCTGTACATCTTTGGACTGTGGGAGGAAACTGGAGCACCCGGAGGAAGCCCACACAGACACGGGGAGAATGTACAAACTCCACACAGCCAGTCGCCAGGGTCCCTGCCGCTATGAGGCAGCAGAGCTAACCACTGTGCCATCCCTCATGCCATATACATTTTTCTGTCCTCTGAATCGATGTTTAATCATTCTGCCATAATTGTTTTTTAATTGTGTGACTTAATTGTCAAGCCATTTTCAAATGCCTTTTGAACACATCAACAGCATTCCCTTTAGCAATACATTCCACTGTGTCCTCAAATGATTTGTAAATTTGTCACCACTGCCTTTTACAAATCTATTCTGTCATTTGTGACCTTTTAAAGTGAGTATTGATTTTATCTTGAATTATGAATTCAAGAATCCTATCTGCCACTGACAAAAATGCTGACTGGCCTGTGGTTATCCGATTTAGCCCTTTTGTTTCCAGAGCAGAGGTCCTTTATTCAGAGCTCTCTTGTGGCATACCTTCCACATTCAAGCATGTTTGAAATATTGTGGACAGAACTCTGCTATTTCCTTTCTGAGCAATGCCAGGCCGAAATGGTCCATTACAGTTTTTGGTTTGAGTTCCACCCATTTTGTTGTAGTGTTCATTTTTGATCTGTGTTTGTTAAAATTGCCCTAACTTCTTTCATTCATTTGGTTTCAACTCTTCTGTGAAGACAAGGCAAAACACTCAACGATATCTCTTCCACTCCGTTGTCTCCATAACATTTCCTCAAACAATTTGCTGACTCCTTTTCTAACAAATTAATTTACTTCTTAATTGATCAATCATTTATTATCTGTCTGTATGTCTTCATATCTCCCTTCTAGTTATTCTAATCTTGCTTCCCTTATAAACTTAGTTTTCTTTTATATATTAAGCTCTGAATTGTTTATTTAAGTCATTTTAATTTTTCTAATTATTCAAGGGCCTCTGGAGCTCAATGGTATAAGTATCGTGGGGAGAGTTTTCACCTGTGCAGTATCTTAATGTCCAGTCTAATGTTTGCAAATGCCTAGAAGCTGATCACTATGTTCAGGTAATGTACAGCATGAAGAATCCCAAGAAGGGGACACAGAGGGAGTCTTGATCTTAATGTAAACTTTCAATATTTTTGTAAGTTAACCTTTAAACCACACACAACTACTAATAAACACTAGAATCAATATGACAGTAAGCGCAGCACATTTTTTTTCATTCTTGATGCAAGGTATTGTGCAAGGCATTTTTTTCTACTAAATAACTTCAATCAATGTCATGGTATTTCAGGCATATAATTATAAACCATAATTAGTGAGTGCTGTTTTAATGATTGGATTCAGTATACTTTTCTCCTGATGGAAATCTGATTTTTATCTGTCAGAAAATTCAAGTGCAATTTATTAATTAAAAATCTATGGAATTGCTTTTTTTAAATTTCTGCAATAATTCTGTAAATGGGCACTCTGAGCTTATTAGATGATATTAGATTTTAATATTGAGGAATTTTACTATGCAGTCAACTTGTTCTTGTTAAAAGGAGTTGAACATCAGTTGCAGCCTGAAGCAGTTCAGTCAGAAGTTGGTGAGCTCAATTTCTGTCTCAAGACCTGAGCACAAGTGGTAGGTAAATTGTTGGTGGGGATTCTGAAAGATAGGATTAATATGCATTTGGAGAGGCAAGGACTGATTAGGAATAGCCAGCATGGCTTTTTGCATGGGAAATCATGTCTCACAAACTTGATTGATTTTCTTTTTGAAGACATGACCAAAAATATCAACATAGACTTTAGTAAAGCCTTCTTTGACAAGGTCTACATGGTAGACTGATTAGTAAAGTTAGATTACATGGGATTCAGGGAGAACTTGCCAATTAGATACAAAATTGACTTGATAGTGAGAGATAGTAAGCTGTTGACAGATGGTTTTTTTCTTGCTGAAGGCCTGTGATTAATATTGTGCTGCAGGGATTGATGTTGGGTCCTCTGCTGTTTGTCATTTAAATAAATGATGTGGATGAGAATTAAGAAGGTATGATTAGTACGTTTGCAGATGACACCAAAATTGGTGGTTTAGTGGACAGTGAAGGAGGTTATCCAAGGTTACAATGGAATCTTGATCGATTAGGCCAATGGACTGACGAGTGGCAGATGGAATTTAGTTTGGATAAAGGTGAGGTGTTACATTTTGGTAAGATGAACAATTGCAGGATTGTTATGGTTAATAATAGGGTCCTGGGCAGTGTTGTAGAACAGAGAGAGACATAGGGGTTCAGGTACATACGTCTTTGAAAGTTACTTCACAGGTAGACAGGATGGTTAAGAAGGCATTGAGCATGTTTACCTTCATTGTTCAGACCTTTGGGTTGGGACATCATGTTGTGGTTATACAGATTGTTGATGAGACCTTGGTTTCTTTCCAAAAATAAGAAAAGTTTAGAGTGTAGCTTCTTTTACATGGTTATCTCCATATCTATAGATTCAAACATCCTGTGTTAATTTGTAATATGAATTCCGTACAGTTATATAATGTTATGCATGGTTTATATGCTCAGGTTACAGCTTATAGGAATGGACAGAGGCAATTCTGTAGAAGTTTCAATTAAGAACAAAAGGCATCATTCTGTAAATGCATGCTGATGTTTAATCTCTACAGAGGCAATTATCCTAATCCTCTTGCCTGCTTTTAATCTGCTTTTTCTTCAACTGTCTATCCAGCATGTTCTTAAAAATATTGATGTAGCCTCTGCTTAATTCACTGACTATAGTCTTTCAATTTTTTGTGAAACCAAATTGCCCTAAATATTATCTATTAATTACTGAAGTACACTTTTCATCAATTTAAGCTCTTTCATGAAATGATTGCTCCATTCTTAATGAACACTGCCCCAATTCTTCATATCTTCACAGTAATATTCATATGAGACAGCTTCCTATTGAATCCATCTTATTACCTTTCCTGTTTTCTCAGCATTCTTCCAATATTCTGGACCACAAAACTGCATACAGCCCTCTAATTGTGCTCCTATTAAATTCATCATTGCACATTGACTTTTACATCTCTTGTTGTACAATGCAATATTCCATAAAATAGAAAGAGAAAATGCTGGAAATTAGATCTCACCCTTAACTTGCTCAGGTTTAAGGGAAAACCCTAGTTACTTTAATCTGCCCACATAACTAAAGTCAATCACTATAGGTATAATTGCAGTAAACATCCTCCATACCCTCAGCAAAGTTTTGTGTCTTTTCTGAATAAAATGTGATGCCCAAAATTGTTCAAGTGGGAATTCAGTGCACAGGAGAAAAAAGGTGCATCCAGTAAGGTTTATTGTGAGGAGTTATGTATAGTCATAGTTATCAGTAGTTGTAGGTTTACTAAGTTGAGTCAAAGTAAAATAACATTAATATAAGAAAAGCAAGTGAAACAAAAGTTAACACCAGTGAAGTAGAGTTAAGGCACCACCCAGAAATTGGTCACATAGAATGCATGTCATGTATTATGTGGGAAGTCATAGAGATGTACAGCATGGAAACAGACCCTTCGGTCCAACCCGTCCATGCCAACCAGATATCCCAACCAATCTAGTCCCACCTGCCAGCACCCGGCCCATATCCCTCCAAACCCTTTCTATTCATATACTCACCTAAATGCCTCTTAAATGTTGCAATTGTACCAGCCTCCACCACTTCCTCTGGCAACTCATTCCATACACGTACCACCCTCTGTGTGAAAACGTTGCCCCGTAGGTTTCTTTCATGTCTTTCCCCTCTCACCCTAAACCTATGCCCTCTAGTTCTGGACTCCCCCACCCAGGGAAAAGACTTTGCCTATTTACCCTATCCATGTCCCTCATAATTTTGTAAACCTCTATAAGGTCACCCCTCAGCCTCCGACGCTCCAGGGAAAACAGCCCCAGCCTGTTCAGCCTCTCCCTGTAGTTCAAATCCTCCAACTTGGCAACATCCTTGTAAATCTTTTCTGAACCTTTCAAGTTTCACAACATCTTTCCGATAGGCAGGAGACCAGAATTGCCTGCAATATTCCAACAGTGGCCGAACTAATGTCCTGTACAGCCGCAACATGACCTCCTAACTCCTGTACTTCATACTCTGAACAATAAAGGAAAGCATACCAAACGCCTTCTTCACAATCCTATCTACCTGCGACTCCATTTTCAAGGAGCTATGAACCCGCATTCCAAGATCTCTTTGTTCAGCAACACTCCCTAGGACCTTACCATTAAGTGTATAAGTCCTGCTAAGATTTACTTTCCCAAAATGCAGCACCTCACATTTATCTGAATTAAACTCCATCTGCCACTTCTTAGCCCATTGGCCCATCTGGTCCAGATCCTGTTGTAATCTGAGGTAACCCTCTTCGCCGTCCACTACACCTTCAATTTTGGTGTCATCTGCAAACTTACTAACTGTGCCTCTTATGCTCACATCCAAATCATTTATGTAAATGACAAAAAAAATAGAGAACCCAGCACCGATCTTTGTGGCACTCCACTGGTCACAGGCCTCCAGTCTGAAAAACAAACCTCCGCCACCACCCTCTGTCTTCTACCTTGGAGCCAGTTCTGTATTCAAATGGCTACTTCTCCCTGTATTCCGTGAGATCTAACCTTGCTAATCAGTCTCCCGTATCATGGTGACCTACATGATCACATGTGCAGGAGTCCTCGCCAGACACAGAATTGTGAGCTCTGAGTTTGAGTTTGAGGAGCCACTGTAATGACCATAGTGCATCTGTGGGGATGAGAGCTATGTGAATAGTATATTCAGTGAAGTAGGAGCATTGGGTCAGAATGAAAATGGGTAAGCACCAGGCAGTCCAAGAGAAGCAAGCAGGACGAGAAGCCATAATCCATGTTGGTACAAATGACAGATATGAAGGGGGATGAGGTGCTGAAAGTAGATTTCAGAGAGCTAAGAAGGAGATTAAAAAACAGGACAACTTAAAGCAATAATTCAGGATTCCTTCCAGTTCCACATAGTAGTGAGCATGGAAATAGAAGAATTGAGAAATTGAATACATGGCTGGAGAGCTGGTGTTGGAAGGAGAGAATCTCATTTCTAAGGTATTGAGAATTCTCCCAGGACAGGTGGAAGCAGTACACAATGAGCTGGCTGCATCTTATCTGGACTGGAATGAACATCCTCGCATGACGATTCATTCATGCTGTTGGGGAGGCTTCGAACTAGATTGCCATGGGGATGGGAACCTGGGAGGGAGCTCAGATTCAAGGAAACAAAACAGGTTTCAAAAAGTTGAGAAGTAGAGAGCCAAAGCAGAAAACAGAAGAAGCATCAGACAGAATTAGAATAGAGATTAATGTTTTTTTTTTATGAATGTGCATAGCATTCACAAAATAATAGATTATTTGAGTTAAGATAAATGAGTATTTTTAATTGGCATTATGGACACATGCCTCCCGAACAGTACTGTGGGTGTACCTACACCTCAAGGTTTGCTTAGGGGCAGTTAGGCATAAGCAAATTGTCCTGCATTTTGTGGACAGGTCATACATAAGAACATCAGAGTAGCAGAAGGAAATTCAGCCTGCTCCATCATTTGACATGATCATGGCTGATCTCATTGCAGTCTCTACTCTACCTTCCGGCCTGCTGTTCATAACCCTTCAACCTGTTACAAGTTTAAAACAAATCTATCTCCTCCTTAAATTTACGCAATGTCCCCACATCCACCGTACTCTGGGGTAGTGAACTCCACAGAGTTTTGACCTTTGAGAGAAATACAGACGAACATCGATTATCCGGCATTCGATTAACTGACTTTCAGATTATCCAAACAAGATTGCAAAGTCCCGACGCATGGCTAACTATGTTATCCGGCATTCGATTAACCGAATGAAATACTCCCTGCCCACGTCCTTCGGATAAGCAAGGTTCATCTGTATATGTGGGCAATTTTCCAAATTATCGCCTGAGTGTCTATTTTGTAGCTGCACAGCAACAGTGCAGGGCACTTGTGGGACATTCTTTTTGGAAGGGTGAAGAGTCAGAGGTTATGACCAACATTGGCATCAACAACATTGATAGAAAGAGGGATAAGATTCAGAAAAAAAAGATTTAGGCAGCTAAGTGAGAGATTGAAATGAAGCACGTCTCAGACTGTTATCCTAGGATTGCCACTGGCACCACATGCTATTATGCCGCATGCTCACCTGTAGCTCATTGAACCTGGACTAATGGAAATATGCTGGGTTGTGAGGTTGGAGATTATTTGCATATAACTCGATTGACAGTCTTCACTCACAACACCTCATGGATAGAACAGAAGCATACAGAATAGAAACCGGTCCTTTGAGCTTGCTCATTATGACCATGGTTGATCATCCAACTCAATACCCTGTTCCCACTCTTTCCCCAGGCCCTTTGGTTCCTTTAGCCTGAAGAATTATATCTGAATCCTTCTTTAAAGCATTCAATTGGTTTTGGCCTCAACTGCTTCCTGTGAGAGATTTCCACAGGTTCACATGCCCTGAGTAAAGAAATTTCTCCTCATCTGAGTCCTACCCTATTATTCTTAGACTGTAACCACTGGTTCTAGACTACCTGGTCATCCTTCCTGTGTTTACCTTGTCTAGCCCTGTTAGAGTTTTATCGGCTTCTGTGAGATTTTCCACTCCATTCTTCTAAATCGCAATGAATATAATCCTAATTGAACCAATCACTCTTCACACATCAGTCCTGCAGCGCCAGGAATCAATCTGTTAAATCTGGCTGTAGTCACACACACCCCTCCCAAATACCTTACTTAATTTGACCTTTGTGCTTTACCACTGTCTGTTCTCAGATAGATGACTCCCATCTTGAACTCTAGCCCCAAAAATCACTCTCCTTCATGCGCCAACTCCCCAGCAAAAATGTATTGCATTCAGAAAGGCACTTTGAACAAATTCAGTTGCCAGTCATTGCAAGGTATTAGTTTAGGTAAAATTTGGATTAATTTGGAATATCTCAAACACATTACAAGCACAAAATCAAACAGGGTAAGTAATGAGTGCCTCACCTATGTGATCATTTCTTCATTTATCTAGAAGAAAAGAAAGGCAGGCAATCATTTGGATTCATGACACCAAATTCCCTCTCCACTTCCATTCAGACGTAATAGAGCATGTACATCATTGAACTTACTACTCACTCAGAGATGTAAATATAGCTAAGGTTAACTTTGGAATACCTTATGAAAATTTCTCTCTGATCTCTAAGCTAATTCTACATGATTGTAAGTGGACCATGAATATCTGTATTTTCAATAACATTGCATGTTTTCTGTGTCCCTATAGAATGATTGTTTGCTGCCCACAGACACTGCATGGTTTAATAATCCGGTCCAGAGGACATAATGAAATGAAAGACAGAACAGCTAACTTTTCTTTTGGTGTACAGATTTTACCTGCATGACCCTCAAATGCTGTCATTTCTTGTTCTCTGTACTAACATCCACCAAAACAAAATATAATTCCATTATCATTTTACAAACATTAATACCATCTTGACTAATCCTATATTACTGGAATAAAAGTAACTTATTCATTGCCTCTTGTATCAGAATGGTGAATAAAACCCAATTTTTACGTATTAGATCTGTTAAAATAGACCCCATTTGACACGGTGGCAGTGGCACACAACACAATGGAGGATATCTACAAAATTAAAGCCTGGACCTCATCTCGCCGAGGACTGTGTGGTTGCTGCTCTTAAAAGTACAACCATTGCCAGATGTATCTGCAACAGGTTTCATTCTTGAACTCAGCCCTGAGGCAGGGTCTTATTCAGTTCACCCTCTTTTATATCTTCTCTAGTGTGTTTGTGTGACACTTGACTCAATAATAAAAGCAACAGGATGTCACCTTTTGTTCTATATGTGCAACTACAGCAAACTGGTAATTAGGAGTTGTAAGAAGTAGTTGGTTATTTTGTACCTTATTTACCTAAGGTTACTCAGATCATTTATATTGCCTTAACTTCTATTTGGTCGTGAACTTGAGATAGGCGAATTTGTCAAGTATAAGTTGATGAGATACAAATATTGACAATTGTCAGTCTGGTTTATTTGGTTTATTACTCCTCTTGGAAGCACAGACACGGTGGCACCCTTGTGTTTTTGGTGTGTAGGCATTCAAAGGTAAATTTTGCAATATGTTTTTCTCTGCACCAGAAGGGTGCAATAATGTATTGAAGGGACTACAAAACACTTTGTTCATGCACTGAGAGAAATTTATTTGTTTCCAAGAATGCACCAAAAGTTCAATCCAAGCAGACATTATTAATAAGTGACTTTTTACACTTTCAGCTAAGCAATAATGGATTATCTAGAAAGTGAGCAGTATAGAAAAATGAGTGGATCAGTCTAAAATAGAAACTTGCTACACGTTGTCCATTTACATCTATTATCAAGTAGGATCATACAAGGTCTACAGCACATAAGCAGATTATTCAACCTGACGTGTCTGTATGAGTATTTATATTTAGGGTGGTTTGCTTTGTCATCAAAGACTGATCAAGTCTTGCAAGAATAGGAAATCCAAATTCATTAAGTTCAACTTTCAGTGTAGGTGGGTTAAATCATTGCTTGATGAAATTACTAATCTTGTATTTTTAGTCCTTGAGACTACTTTATGACTAATTGTGATATAGCTAAAAATCACACAACACCAGGTTATAATTCAATAGGTTTAATTGGAACCAAAAGGTGATAGAGCAGTTATCTGCAGGAAAGTTGAACTATCCTGTGTCAAATTAAGAACATTTTATCCAGTGCGTATAAAGTCTGTTTTTTTAAGTTGTGAGTTAAGAGGGAAACTCCTCATTAAATTACATGATGGAGGCCCGCTCTAAGCACGACTGCTTATAACTTACAAATAAATAATTTGCTTTGCAGGTCAAATCAGACCGAATCTCCAGGAACCTAGCCAGCAACCCCGTTCAGTGAGTGCAGTATGAACATCATTCAGAAGCAAGCTCAGACTACATTGTGACATTCCACAGATCATCACTGGAGCTCTTACGTGAATAGTAGATAGTTGTATAAGGTGAAGGAGAACAACATATGTTCGTGGAACCACGCGTAACAAGGTATGAATTTCTTTGGGAAAGAAGAGGAGGGGAATTGAGGAAAACCATCAGTGGGGCTGATGTTTTTCTGTTCTTTTAATTCAAGAAAGTGGTAAGATTCTGCATATCTGTATATAGTGAGAAGGAAAGATCTGTCAATGTCCTAAAAACAAAATAAAAGATGCTGAAAATACTCAGCAAGTTCGGCAGATTCTCTGAGGAAATTAACAATGGGTTGGTCTTACATTTTTTAGCTAAGTGTCAGTTTTGTCATGTTTTATGGAGAGGCCTTGTGAGCTTCCTTCGCTGCATCTTATCAAAATCATAGAATCCCTACAGTGTGAAGCAGGCCATTTGACCCGTCATATCCATACGTTCTCTCTGAAGAGCATCCCACCCCGACCCACTGCCTCCTATTCTATTACAATATTTTATTGTAATCCTGCATTTCTCATGGTTAATCCACCTAATCTGCACATGCCTGAACACTATGGGCAATTTATTTTGGCTAATCTAGCTAACCTTCTCACGCAATTCTGCCACATTTCCCACCTGACGTTCAGGTTCTTAAATGATTCTGTCCCAACTTTCTGGCCAAATGATCTGAAACATTAACTCTCTTCCTTTCTCCAAAAATGCTGAGTATGTCCCACAACTTTGTTTTCTTATTCCAGATTTCCAGCAACCACAGGCATTTTGCTTTTGTCTCGTTGCATTCTTTCATGTTCACTTCATGTCCAGTCCAGGTGGTATGAGTGTACTGATTCTTTTAAAAAGCGCTGACATCTCTCAATTGAAAGCATAATCAGGTTTGCTGAACTCATGAGCTCATACTGATATTCTATTTTGTCTTGCCACAACTGACTGCAATCCGCCCACTTTAACAAATAACCCTCAGGAATTTAGCAGTCTTGAGGCAGTTGCCTTTACCTGTCTGCAGTAATGGTTATTACTTAAGCGTCCTACCACGTGACTGTCTGAGTTTCGAAATCAGAGTGTGTTGTCTTCTTGTTGTGACTAGCCAGAAGATAAGGCTGTCATTTAACTCTGGCTCTTTTCAATGTGCTTTTCCAAAAATGGTCATGTTTTATTTCCAGTCTGGTACAATGCTGAAATGATTATCTGAAGTGGGATTGATTACATGATTAGCTATGGTTTGTGCTAATGCCAGGGTATGCTTTGGATGAATTGTAAGCACAGTTTTGTTTTGAACAAGAGCGTCTGTGAAAACTAATTGTACCAAATGGTGATGCCATGTTTCTCTTGATAATATTTGGTTGACTGCAGGACCAAAAAGACAGTGTGTCTTCATTTTGTATAAATTTTAAACCAGACCCAGCAGGATGAGAGTGGGATTCTAATCCAGTGTGTCGCCAGTTCACATATTTCTTTCATGTCTTTATTTAAAGCAAATTAATAAATAATTAGTAACAGATTGATGTCAGTTTGATCAGGCAGAAGATACAGAAGCTTGAAAACATGCACCGACAGTGTCTTCCCTCTTGTTATTAGACTGATGAATGGACTCTCTAACTTCAAATAATGTTGATCTTGTTCATATTGATCATGCTTCATGCACCTGCTGTGCTTTGTAAACTGTATGCCGCACTCTCCATCTAAGCACCCAATGATCTCTATGTCCTTGCTTACTATGATCTGCCTGTACTGCTTGCCAAACAAAGCTTTTCACTGTACTTAGTTGCACGTGACTCCAATAAATCAAGTCAAAAAAGGGAGCCTTAAACCATCTATAAAGCACCAGCACCATAATCAGAGAAACAATCACACAGGACTGTTTTACTTATAACAGGTGACCCCTAAAGTCTAGATTGTTTCAGTGCAGTAACTGCAGAAGTCCCACATCGTCAGAGGGGGCAACCTTACATGGAGACATTAAACTGTGATCATTTCTGTCCTTTAGCTGGACTGGAAAGACACCATAGTGCTCTAGTTTGGTTGACCTGGATCAACAAGGGGTGGTGTGGTGGCTCAGTGTCTCACAGCACCAGGGGCCTGGATTTGCTTTCAGCCTCGGGTGATTGTGTGGAATTTGCATGTTCTCCCTGTGTCTGCAGTGGGTTTCCTCCGGGTGCTCTGGTTTACTCCCACTGTCCAAAGATATGCAGGTTAGGTGAAGTGGCCATACTAAAATTGTCCATATGATGTGTAGGTTAGGAGTAAAAGTAGAGGAATAGGTCGGTGTGGACTTGTTGGGCCAAAGGGCCTGTTTCCACATTGTAGGAATTCTAAAATTTTGTTGGTTATATAGCTCTCTGGGACATCTGAGGTGTGAAAGCTGCTTTAGAAATGCAAGTTTGTTGTTTTGTTCATGTGAAGTGTAAATGCAAAAGTTCAAAGTTGGTACTTTCTCACCAAAGGCTAATTCAGAAACAATGCTGCAGTTGCTGTATACATTACATTCCACACGTGATCCCCCATGGCATTATTCAGGAAGTTCAGCAGAGATTCAGGGCTAATAATTATCCTTCAGCCAAAACCCCAAGAATAATTGAACAACTGTGTATTTCATATTTTCAGAAACCTGACATCTTGTCTAGGTTCCTGGAGAGTGACTGTAGGATATTCACGAACATCATCTGTTTCAATAGTCTGGTCTTGTCGACACAGCGGCAAAGCAATAACAACAGCTCGTCCACAGAATGAAAACATAAATGATAATCTTAATATTGAGGCATTCCCTGACTGGGAACCAATGTAAGTCACAAACACGGGAGGCCTAGTTAGCAACTTATGGTGTAAGAGGTCACAAGCTGAGTTATGAATGAGTTCCAGGGATGAAGTTGGAAGAATGGCCAGGAGAGCATTGGAATAGTCAAGTCTAAAGGGGCAAAAAGCATGCATGAAGGTTTCAGCAGCTGATGAGCTGGGAGACAGTGGAGTGGGACAATATCACTAAGATGGAAATGAGTTGGATGGAAATGGTATGTGTTTAGAAATCCACTAAAGGGCAGATATGACACCAAGGATGCAGTCTGGTTCAACCTCAGACAGTTGGATGGATGGAGTCAGCAGCTCTGAATGGAATATGCGATGGAGACTGAAGATAATAGCTTCAGTCTTGTTAATAGGAAATTTCTGCTCATTCAATACTGCATGCCCAACAAGCAGTCTGGTAAAG
Organism: Hemiscyllium ocellatum; assembly: GCF_020745735.1. Taxonomy (NCBI): domain Eukaryota; kingdom Metazoa; phylum Chordata; class Chondrichthyes; order Orectolobiformes; family Hemiscylliidae; genus Hemiscyllium; species Hemiscyllium ocellatum. The sequence goes on from NC_083408.1 coordinate 44,665,762, forward strand.
CAGTGTTTACAGAGGCAACACAGGACAATGTACCCTCAATTTTTTTCACAGAGTGTGAGTGATTTGTTTATGCTTGTGGCCTTTAAATATTTAGTTTTGCACAGCTGCACACTACTTTTTATTGACATGGGTCAATTTGTATGTGGACTGCTGCAGGAACCTTTAGCTTAGAAGATCTTGGTGGAACTGTTCAAGAGAGGCTGTGGTGATGTGAAAACTGACTGTGTCTCTGGATATTATCACTGAGGGGCAGCATGATCAATAGGAGGGACACATCAGAGGTAACCATTTAGGAGTGGGCAGAGAAGCCATATTGCAAGTGATAGGTAAGAATGGAGTCAAGGGAAGCCACAGTTGGATGAAGATGGAGTGATGTTGGAGGTGTGTCAAAAAGGATGATCTTTGTGATTTTGCTCAGCGCCATGCATGGTAAAGGTAGCTCTCCAATCTTCACCAACACCCCATGCTTGACCCATCCAATCTGACACTACTCCATCTTTCCACTCTTTACTGACCTCAGGTTCAATCTTGTGGGAGTATGAATCAGTGATTCTGGGCCAGAATACTGTTATGCCATCTCTAATTTGTTCTCTGTGAGTTGGGCCAATACACTTGCTTTTTAAAATTCCAAACTGTACCATTGGATAGGACAGGAGTAGTGGCACAGGATAAAAGGAGCTATGAATTTCAACAAGGCATCGACTGGTTAATTATCTCATTGCCATAGGTTAGACCATAAATGCCAAACTTCTCTTTGAATGAATAGTGAGAAGACATCAGGAAACAATTTATTCTGTGCCTTATGAAAGGTGCTATGAATGCAAGTACAGTCTCAAACCTTGTGTTGTTTCTTTTCAAGTGTAGAAATTTGCATTGAAACGTATCACCTTGTCACTTGCATGTGCTGCTGGAAATGACCAAATCGTCTTGTCCTTGCCTGCGCAAGTAACAACAGAAGTCCACCTAAATTTCCTGATGAAGCCTCTGTGTTGGATGCCTTTACAAAATCCCTCAAATCCAAGACACTTCACTGTTTCCTGTGAAAGGTTGTTGTGTCCTTCTGATTTTCTTACCAGCCATAAAGGGAATGTTTTATTCACAACACCTGCTGGTCAAATCCTGTTTCTGAAGTAACCTGCTTACTCAGAATTAGTCATACAGACTGCAAGCAAGGTGTGGAGAGGACGGCTGACTCATCAGCGTGTCTCTATGAGGCATTTCCTGCAATATTTAAAGCTTGGCAATTTGATGCTGAGCACAGAGGCAACCTGGATATTTGGCAGTTAACATGCAACGAGAAACAGCTGTATCAAGAGAGGGATTCTTGGTCAAAAGGGTAAGAGAATCTGATTTATTATCTCTCATTTGACCTGGTAAAATAATTCCTGTGCCAATAATGCTTGAAATTTACAGTGATGACTTTAAAACTGAATCATGCTTGCTTTGAATCTGTAGTTAGTGCTGGGAGGAGTTTGAAAATGTTTTCAACGTACTGTAAAAATTCTGCCATGTAAAATTAAAGCCTAAACTTCACACAGAAATACTTTCTGCTACTTCTGTTCTTTTTTTTCTATATTTTTCACTTTATTAGCTGCTCCTTTGGTTTTTTTAAGTTTGTTTCTCCCCAAATTCTTTCATCCCTTGGACTCCAGTGCACATAATACTTGAGTATTTGCAAGTTGGGAATTGAAACACTCCCTAATTCTTTTTCTTCCCACTCTCATTAATCACCACTGGTATATGTTGCCTTTCTTGGAGGTGGGATATGATTGTATCTTGTTGCTCTTTCCATGATGTGGCACTGAGGGGACGGAGATTATTTCTTCTTGAACAGTCATGATACTAAATCACTGAGGCTGAGGTTTGTAAAGCCTCTCTTTATCGCCATATTTGTCTGGAGAGCTGTTTAGTCTCCTTTGTTCAGGAGGCAGAGACTGCAGTCTTTTATGTGGTTACTGGCACCATTCTGAAAAGCAGAATTGAAGCAAGGTGATACAGGCAGTGTTAGGACATTTTCTTGTGTTATCTCATGTAGGCACAATGGGCTGAATGGCCTCCCTTTGTGCTTTTCTATTCTATAATTCCATCATTCTCCCGACTGTGTGACCTGGAGGTAAAAGAAAGTACAGTCCCAGGAATGTGAGAAGATATATTGCTCCATTGGTCTTTACCCACAAGACAGTGTGAGGGGAATATTTGATTGCAGAAGGAGTCATAGCTAAAAGAGCTAATATCCAAAGATGTCCAACTGGAGACAATGGATCCAAACTGGAAGTACACTTGACCAGTTTTGTTTCATAGGCAGATGTGGGTACTGCAGATGTTGGAGATCAGAGTCAAGATTAGAGTGGTGCTGGAAAAGCACAGCAGGTCAGGCAACATCCAGTGAGCAGGAAAATCGACATTTCAGGCAAAAACCCTTCATTCAGGAATGAGTTTTGTTTCTTTTTTCTCTGATCCCTAGTGCTGATGAGCAGATCTATTATAATCTAAGCTGCTGAAATGAATTAACCATCATTTGGAATCTTATGAATGATTCAATACCATATCACCAGAGGAAAGAAAAGTCTGTTTTCTCCCCACAACGTGTCTATTCGGTGTACCAATTCAGCCTGTTGTCTTAAAAATAATAGTTCATTGCAACATAGGATTGTGTTAATGCAAAAGGAAAATAGCAACCAAAGAACACTTGGAAAAATACATTGAGAATGTTATTTTCTTGTTCATTGTTTATTGGTTGTTTTTTTTCTGCAGCTTGTAGGTTCTTGTTGATATTTCTTCTCTGTCATATCATAATTTGATGCAATGGGTTCCAACTGCGATTTTTGCAATTAACATTTAAGCATGATATGAATTAGTCAGGATTTCTAGTTTGTTGTGATAACTTAAATGTACAGGCTAGCTACAGTAAAAGGCAGAATGACTCCAACTGCCAAAGTCAATCCTCTTACGCCTTATGGATCATGGACTCTGCCTCCTCACCTTGTCCCACATTCACAGAGTGGTGCCCCTCCAGCTAAAAATAATAATTACATCGAGAGAGAGATGCTAAACGTCCTTTGTGGATTATAGCTAATTAAATGCTCACATACCTTCATAGGTATGCACTCAAAGCAAGTCATTTAATTATATAGATGCATTGTGAAAAATGGTTGTCATCCTGTTTAATTGTCATAATTTGGTTTGAATGTGAATTCTCTACTAAGCTAGTCAAAAAGCTAAACATTATTTCTTTTTCTTTTAAATTATCAGATTATGAATAAGGTATTTCTTACAGCACAGGATTTAAGAATTGACATCATTCAAGCAGTGCTACCTGGTTTGTTTTCCACTGGTTTGTTTCATAGAATAATAAACATTACACTATAAAGAATGCTCTTGTCCCTGATTTATTAAAGTTCAGTGCTGATGTGGATAAATACATTTTCTTGTGAAAAAAACATTTCAATGTGTATTGGCCCAGTGTGAAGTTTCTGTATTTTAGGGTTTGCTTGCAAGATTTTTAAGATAAACTTTTCTTTTCAGGGTCACATTGTTCACAACTGGAAAGTGAGATGGTTTGTATTGTCCAAGGACCAGCTTCTCTACTACAAAATAGAAGGAGGAAAGAAGGAGTCTCGTCCCAGACGCATTATTTCTCTGGAAGGATGTACTCTCCACTGTCCCTGTATGGATTATGAAAACAGGCCGGTAAGAACTACAAAACATGCTGTTGTCTAAATCCTTGTTTCTTTTAACTGTGCAATTTTACAATTGATTATAAAATCTCAATTGGATATTCCTTTCTGACAGTTCCTTCATTGTTCTGCAAATTTACAATCCCTGGTTGGTTTTCTTTGCCCCATTCCTCCCAGGACCACTTAGCCATGGTTGCATCTTCATTATCACTTCAACTGAGTTGTCATCCTATTTATAGAGTCATAGAGTCATAGAGATGTACAGCATGGAAACAGACCCTTCAGTCCAACCCGTCCATGCCGACCAGATATCCCAACCCAATCTAGTCCCACCTGCCAGCACCCGGCCCATATCCCTCCAAACCCTTCCTATTCATATACCTATCCAAATGCCTCTTAAATGTTGCAATTGTACCAGCCTCCACCACATCCTCTGGCAGCTCATTCCATACACGTACCACCCTCTGTGTAAAAATGTTGCCCCTTCGGTCACTTTTATATCTTTCCCCTCTCACCCTAAACCTATGCCCTCTAGTTCTGGACTCCCCCACCCCAGGGAAAAAACTTTGTCTATTTATCCTAACCATGTCCCTCATAATTTTGTAAACCACTATAAGGTCACCCCTCAGCCTCCGACGCTCCAGGGAAAACATCCCCAGCCTGTTCAGCCTCTCCCTGTAGTTCAGATCCTCCAACCCTGGCAACATCCTTGTAAATCTTTTCTGAACCCTTTCAAGTTTCACAACATCTTTCCAATAGAAAGGAGACCAGAATTGCATGCAATATTCCAACAATGGCCTAACCAATGCCCTTTACAGCCGCAACATGACCTCCCATCTCCTGTACTCAATACTCTGACCTATAAAGGAAAGCATACCAAACACCTTTTTCACCATCCTATCTACCTGCGACTCCATTTTCAAGGAGCTATGAACCCGCATTCCAAGATCTCTTTGTTCAGCAACACTCCCTAGGACCTTACCATTAAGTGTATAAGTCCTGCTAAGATTTACTTTCCCAAAATGCAGCACCTCACATTTATCTGAATTAAACTCCATCTGCCACTTCTCAGCCCATTAGCCCATCTGGTCCAGATCCTGCTGTAATCTGAGGTAACCTTCTTCACTGTCCACTATACCTCCAATTTTGGTGTCATCTGCAAAGTTACTAACTGTACCTCTTATGCTCGCATCCAAATCATTTATGTAAATGACAAAAAGTAGAGGACCTAGCACCGATCCTTGTGGCACTCCACTGATCAGAAGCTTCCCGTCTGAAAAACAACCCTCCACCACCACCCTCTGTCTTCTACCTTTGAGCCAGTTTTATATCCAAATGGCTAGTTCTCCCTGTATTTCATGAGATCTAACCTTGCTAATCGGTCTCCCATGGGGAACTTTGTTGAACGCCTTACTGAAGTCCATATAGATCACATCGACTGCTCTGCCCTCATCAATCCTCTTTGTTACTTCTTCAAAAAACTCAATCAAGTTTGTGAGACATGATTTCCCATGCACAAAGCCATGTTGACTATCCCTAATCAGTCCTTGCTTTCCAAATACATGTACATCCTGCCCCTCAGGATTCCCTCCAACAACTTGCCCACCACTGAGGTCAGGCTCACCGGTCTATAGTTTCCTGGCTTGTCTTTACCACCCTTCTTAAACAGTGGCACCACGTTTGCCAACCTCCAGTCTTCATAATTATCATAATTCCGTATGGATGTGAATTCTCGATTAAGCTAGTCAAAGAGCTCAAATATTATTTGTTTTTTCTTTTACGTTGAACAAATTGTGAGCCCAGATAGTTCTTACAGCAGAGGGACTAAGAATTGACACATTTCATGCGGTGCACCCTGAGATCATTTAACAGCATAGACAAGAACTGCTTGATTCCAAAAGCATTGTTTTACAATGATACAGTGCATTTAGACCTTTGACAGATCTGTGTTCCCTCAGCAATGTTTGAAGGAATGCAAATTGCACATTTGCGTTACATCATCAGTATTATTTAATCATAAGATGTGGCAGTCTTTTGCAAGGCATTGAATAGACAGTGGTGAACTGCCTTCTTTAACTGTTGCAATCTCTGCAGTGTAGGCGTATACACACAATATGATGAGAGAGGGAGTTCCAAGAATTGGTGAAGGTGAAGGAACAGTAAATACTTTCAATTCAGAATAGTGTGTGACTTGAGATATTAGAGCTGATGGTGTTTCCATGTTCCTAATATCTTCGAAAAGCTAAAAATCATGGGTTTGGGAAAATTTGTTGAAGAGGTTCCAGCAATTTGCTGCAGTGTATCTCATGCATAATGCTTGCTGCTCCTCACTGTACTGGTGGCAGATGTTACTGCTTTGAGGGGGCTGCTTTGTCCTTGATGAGTGCTGGATCTGCACTCGTCCATGCAAGTGGAGAGTATCCCATTACACTGCAGACTTGTGTTTTGTCGAAAGGCACTGGGAGGTCAGAAAGTGAGTCACTCACTACAGAACACTTGCCTCTGACCGACTGTTGTAGCTGCAGCATTTATATTCCTGGTCCAGTGTGATTTCTGCTTACTGGGAAGTCTCCGGGATGTTGATGGTGGAGAATTCAGTGATAGTATTGCTGTTGAATGTCAAAGAGAGGTGCCGAGAGTCTATTGCTGGAAAGTTTTGTCACTGAGCACAAGACTTTTGAAATCAAGTCTGAAAGAAATATTCACCTATATTCCAGCTGGTGATTAAATTGAAGGCAAAGAATTCTGTTGAGCATTTCCTCGAAGCTTCTTCCCGCGAGCAGCGAGATTCATGGGCTGCAGACATTCAAAAAATGATCAGAGCATCAAATCCAGAAGGTCAAGAGCAATCAAATGGTTCAAACATGGCCTTTGAACTACCGGCAAATATTTGCCTCAGGTAAGCATCACTCCTCTGTTTCATAGCTTTCAGTATATCTTGTTTTCCTCACCTCAATATTTTTTCCTTCTGGTTCACAAATTGCTGTCTTATTTCAGAGGATAGTTCTCCATGGGCTGAGAGACAATGAAGTCCTACCAAACTGCCATTCTATTTGTGCAATTCATCTTTACACTTTGATAGGATATGGGCATCACAGGCAAGGCCAATACTTGTTGCCCATCTTTAATTTAACTTCAATTTCACCAGTTTCCTCATCTCCCCTCGCCCCCACCTCATCCCAGATCCAATCCTCCAACTGGGCACCATCCTACTGAATTCTCACACCCGTCCAGCTTGCTTCCCACCTATCTGCTCCACCCTCCGCTCTGTCCTATCACCATCACCCCCCACCTGCATCTACCTATCACCTTCCAAGCCACCTTCCCTCAGCCCTACCCATTCCCCCCCCCATTTATCTCTCAGCCCCCTTCCTGCATCCCCACCCCCAACATTCCTGGTGAAGGGCTTATGTCCAAAATGTCGACTCACCTGCTCCTCAGATGCCACTTGACCTGTGCTTTTCCAGCACCACACTTTTTGATGCCCGTACTTAATTGCTGAGTGACTATTTCTGAGGGTAATTAGGAATCAACCACATAGCTGTTAATGCACAGACTTATAAAGACCAAATGCAGATCTCCTTGCCATGGTGAGATTTGGTGATTATTATGGATGTTGTGGTTCTGTTCGCCAAGCTGGGAAATTGTGTTGCAAACGTTTCGTCCCCTGTCTAGGTGACATCCTCAGTGCTTGGGAGCCTCCTGTGAAGTGTTTCTGTGATTTTTTCCTCCGGCTTTGTAGTGGTTTGAATCTGCCGCTTCCGGTTGTCAATCCCAGATGTCCGCTGCAGTGACCGGTATATTGGGTCCAGGTCGATGTGCTTATTGATCGAATCTGTGGATGAGTGCCATGCCTCGAGGAATTCCCTGGCTGTTCTCTGTTTGGCTTGACCTATAATAGTAGTGTTGTCCCAGCCAAACTCATGTTGCTTGTCATCTACCTGTGTGGCTACTAAGGATAGCTGGTCGTGTCGTTTCGTGGCTAGTTGGTGTTCATGGATGCGGATCGTTAGCTGTCTTCCTGTTTGTCCTATGTAGTGTTTTGTGCAGTCCTTGCATGGGATTTTGCAAAACCAATGTAGTGTACAAAATCCCACACACGCAGATGACAAGCAACATGAATTCGACTGGGACAACACTACTATTATAGGACAAGCCAAATAGAGAACAGCCAGGGAATTCCTAGAGGCATGGCACTCATCCACAGATTCAATCAATAAACACATCGACCTGGACCCAATATACCGACCACTGCAGCAGACAGGTAGATGAGACCACTGAACTGACAACCGGAAGCGGCAGATTCAAAACACTACAAATGCCCGAGGAAAGATCACAGAAGCGCTTCACAGGAGGCTCCCAAGCACTGAGGATGTCACCTAGACAGGAGACGAAACGTCTGCAACACAAATTCCCAGCTCGGCGCACAGAACCACAACAACGAGCACCCGAGCTACAAACCTTCTCCCAAACTTTGATCATTATGGATATTGTCAGGGTCACCATTACTGTGATTATCTTTATATTCTTGTTTAAAACATACACGATACTTAGGGATCTTGACAGGATTGATTTGGAGAGCACATTTCCTCTTTTGGGAGAATCTAGAACTATTTGTAGCAAAACTAAGAGGTTGTCAGAGATGAGGTAATTTTTTTTCTCTCCAACAGTTGTGAGTCTATTGAAACTATTCTGTTATGTTTACTTTAGTGATAGAGAGGGATAGGTGTATACACTGGGCAAGACTTACAGCTGGGGGATAGGCAATTATGATGCGATTAGGCAAGATTTAGGAAGCATAGGATGGAGAAGAAAACTGCAGGGAATAGGCACATTAGAAATGTGGAGCTTATTCAAGGAAAAGCTACTGTGTGTCCTAGATAAGTGTGTACCTGTCAGGCAGGGAGGAAGCTGTAGAGTGCGGGAGCCGTGGTTTACGAAGGAAGTGGAATCTCTGGTCAAGAGGAAAAAGCAGGCTTATATTAGGATGAGATGTGAAGGCTCAGTTAGGGCGCTTGAGGGTTACAAGGTAGCCAGGAAAACCTAAAGAGAGAGCTCAGAAGTGCCAGGAGGAGGCATGAGAAATTGTTGGCAGATAGTATCAGGGTAACCCCTAAGGCTTTCTATACGTATTTAAGGAATAAAACAATGACGCGAGTAAGATTAGGGCCAGTCAAGGATAGTAGTGGGAAGTTGTGTGTGGAGTCAGAGGAGATAGGGGAAGCACTAAATTAATATTTTTCAACAGTATTCACTCTAGAAAACAACAATGTTGTCGAGGAGAATACTGAGATACAGGCTACTAAACTAGGTGTGATTGAGGTTCACAAGGAAGAGGTATTAGAAATCCTGCAGAGTGTGAAAATAGATAAGTCCCTTGGGCCGGATGGGATTTATCCTAGGATCCTTTGGGAAGCCAGGGAGGAGATTGCCGAGCCTTTGGCATTGATCTTTAAATTGTCATTATCCACAGGAATAGTGCCAGAAGACTGGAGGATAGCAAATGTGGTTCCCCTGTTCTGGAAGGGGAGTAGAGACAATCCTGGTAATTATAGACCAGTGAGCCTTACTTCAGTTGTTGGTAAAGTGTTGGAAAAGGTTATGAGATAGGATTTATAATTATCTAGAAAAGAATAATTTGATTAGGGATAGTCAGCACGGTTTTGTGAAGGGTAGGTCGTGCCTCACAAACCTTATTGAGTTCTTTGAGAATGTGACAAAACAGGTAGATTAGAGTAAACCGGTTGATGTGGTGTATATGGATTTCAGCAAGGCGTTCGATAAGGTTCCCCACAGTAGGCTATTGTACAAAATGCGGAGGAATGGGATTGTGGGAGATATAGTAGTTTGGATCAGTAATTGGCTTGCTGAAAGAAGACAGAGGGTGGTGGTTGATGGGAAATGTTCATCCTGGAGTCCAGTTACCAGTGGTGTACCGCAGGGTTCGGTGTTGGGTCCACTGCTGTTCGTCATTTTTATAAATGACTTGGATGAGGGTGTAGAAGGGTGGGTGAGTAAATTTGCAGATGACACTGCGGTCGGTGGAGTTGTGGATAGTAGGATGTAGTAGGTTCCAGAGAGACATAGATAAGCTGTAGAGCGGGGCTGAGAGGTGGCAAATGGAGTTTAATGTGGACAAGTGTGAGGTGATTCACTTTGGTCGGAGTAACTGGAATGCAAAGTACTGGGCTAATGGTAAGATTCTTGGTAGTGCAGATGAGCAGAGAGATCTCGGTGTCCAGGACATCTGAGAATTTTGAATTTAGATCTGAAAAACCATCAAGAAATCTGAAGCTGGTAACAATAATTTGTCCGTGGTCCTTAAAACTCAACTGCTTACTAATTTCTTTCAGGGAAGGAAATCTGCCAAACTATTTAATCTGGTCTATTTGTGACACCAAACCCACATTAATGTTGACTCCTAATTGGTCTCTGAAGTGACCCACAAAGGTGTCATTTGTACTAAAGCTAGTTCCAGCAATTCAAGGAGAAGTCTCTCACCAAATTCTCAGCACATTTAGGACTGGGCAATAAATATGTTTCTAGCAGCATTCCACATCTGAGAATGGATAAATATATAAAATAAATAATACCATCTTCTTAATTTGTAGTCATTTAATCATTGACATGCAAGAGTCCAACAGTGGGATCAAAGAGATGACAAATGGCGAATATGGGAATACCTACAAACTGTGTTTCACAGGTAAGCAAGGCAATGAGAAAACTTGGAGAAGGTTCAAATTTAATTGTACAATTTCTCTGTCTAATTTTCTTCCCTCTGCATCTGAAAATGTAGCTCCACACATCTTCCCTCTTGTTCCATGTCCAAATGACCATTCACATGTGTACTTTGAACAATGAGCACTAACAAGCTGTTTGACTTTGTTTGGGATCTCAGTAAGCTTTTATACTTTCCTCGTCTGACTCCATCCCACCCCCCACACACTGTACAATGTACATCTCCCACTCACAGTGACTTGGTCAGCTATGAAGGATGGGTGCCTTGGTTAATTCTCCTCCACCTCTTTTGCTTTCACTTCCCAATCGTTCCGTTTCATCCAGAAGGTGATAAGACCTACAGCTATTTCCATGACCATTTGCATTGGTTTGCAGACCCATCAAATGTCATTCAGTTTTAGTGGTACTTATTCACTTTAGTTTAATAATGATAAAGGATTTATTTTGATTCAAGCACTTAAAGCATTTTTGAATAACATCATGATTAAATAGAGTCACATTGACTTAATCCCATGTATCCATTGTGGTTCCTATTCATTTATTGCCCCTTCAGTCATCTGCTAAAATTATTCTTAAATGGTGACTTGTTCTTTCCTTTGGTTACTAACTGATTCTTACAGACTGACACATTGTGTCCAAAAGGTGATGCTGCTTTCAGGATGCTATTTTATTCCAGACCCCTGAATTGCTGGAAACAATCTCAATTATCTTTGTATCAATTTTGAACACCTTCATCAAGTTGCACTATTCTGATAAAAGCAGTCCCAATTCTTCATGTCATTCTTTGTGTTGCGTATCTTTCATGTTTAGTTTTCTTCAGAACAATGCAGAGATGTCATTAGTTTCTGAATGAGTTGCAACTTTTCCAACATTTTATATAATGTTTAAAATATCGATTTAAATGTTTAAAAGTGTAACTTGCTTATTTTGTTCTGAGTTATTACTCAAGGTTTAACTAATCAAACAGAGTGCGCATAGACTATTTACTAGACTCTCACCATGAAACACAGAAGAATTGAACACACTATTTGCATTTATATTTCCTCATGTCAGGTGGCATACTAACTTAGAGGAGAAAGTGAGGTCTGCAGATGCTGGAGATCAGAGCTGAAAATGTGTTGCTGGAAAAGCGCAGCAGGTCAGGCAGCATCCAAGGAACAGGAGTTTCGATGTTTCGGGCATAAGCCCTTCTTCAGGAAGCCCTCTTTCCTGAAGAAGGGCTTATGCCCGAAACGTCGAGTCTCCTGTTCCTTGGATGCTGCCTGACTTGCTGCACTTTTCCAGCAACACATTTTCAGCTCACGGCATTCTAACTTAGCATATTTCCTATACTATAGAACTCAAAACTGCACACTATCCTCCACTAATGCTTCATTCAGAAGTCTCTATACACTATGAGTTCTTTTATAGCTGCAAAAGGACAAACAATTATTTAGAAATCTTGATTTGTATACAATTGAAAGTTAGCTTATTTTCTCTACCAGTTCATTCACAGTGTATGCCAATTAATATTAATTAAACAAACAATTTCTTAATATTGACACAAGGTGGCTGTTTAGGGAGCTATAATCTCCCCATGTAAATTTATTTAAAGGGTGGAACTATGTTAAGGAAAGCACAAGAAGTCACCTTTATAGTAATTATTCTGTGAATTCAGATTTTACTTCTGGAAAAAAATTACGGAAGTATTTGGATCTTGTTTTGAATCTTTTCACAGTGACAAATGGAGACAGTAAGTCAAGTCATGGATCACTCACAACATTATTGAATGACAAACACTTTGGATCGCTAAGTGCTCTTGTCCTTTTTCCTAAAAAGAGCACATTTTGTCAGAAGTCAGAATAAAAGTAACATTAACAGTTGAAAAAGTTGTGCACGTCAACGGTATTCACTGTCAGTGTAGTCTCTGGAAAATGCAGTGTTGTTACCCAGAGTACAAAAATACTGCACAGAACTTGGGAAACAAAAATATTTGCGGGTGAAATCTTGGTTAAACACATATAAAATATAGGTTTGATAAAGGAAGAAAAGCTGTCAAACTTCAGTGAAATTCAGAAAAATTGAATGGCTGAGCAATGGTGGATGGTTGGCAATGACGGGAATACAAGATCAAAAGTAAGTTATTCAGCCCATTCACCTTCTCTGACATTTGATATGATCAATAGGGGGTACCTTTTACCCCATATTATCCCCATAACCCTTTTTGCTTTTAGCAGAAAAAAATAAATCAGGAACTTTGAAAATGTAGGGCTCTATTTGGTGAACTTTTTTTTTCTCATTAACCTTTGATGCAAGACTTCTGACCGGCTGCTGTTGTTTCTGGATTTGAGCTTCACTGCTGAATACTAGAGTTTCCGTGTCCTTTGACTGTCAGGGTCTCTGTAATTCTCTTGTTGTGTTCATGGGTGTGACTAGGCAACACATTTGAACTCCCAATTTGTGTCAACATCTGATACTCTAAATTGTTCATGTTTGTTTTCATTTGGTAACGAATTCTTGAAAAGATTGGTTTTTGAACATGGCATGAGAAAAGCCAAAGACTATTGTCCCTTTTGGAAGAGAAGGTCTTTTCTTAAAAAAAAGAGAGTAAAAGGAAACAAAATGAAATTAATGTATAGGTTTTGCAGTGTGATTCTTTCAATAAGACCTTAGTTTTAAAGATATCATTTTAGATCATAGGCCCATAGTTTTTTTCAACCTGACAGCTTGGAGAGCTATGACTCTTGATATTCTCCTTGAGTCAGGCTAATTATCTCAAACAAACACCAAAAACCCTGGAAAAGCACAGCAAGTCTGGCAGCACCGATGAAGAGAGAGGCAGAAGTAACATTTCGAGTCCATCTATGACTCTTATGCTCATGTCTTAATATCTTCATTCTTCTCTCCATAGGCTCGACAGTGATTGACTGGCTGATATCCAGGAACGTTGTCAATTCTCGTTCAGATGGTGTCACTTTAGCATCCCTGCTAATTGAAGATGACCTCATTAAACCAGTCGGAAATAAAAGTACAAAAGCTGTTTGGAATATTGCTGGCACAGAGCAGTTTCTCGATGATTCAACTGCACTTTACTGTTTTGTAAGTTTCCTCTAGTGTATAGTGCTATATTTTTTTTCCTTTTGTTCCTGTGCATTTCCTCCTCTTCTAAAGATATTTTGGAAATATAGTTCCAATAGTGCCAGTGTACATCCAGCATGCCACCCAAGTTAGGGATGTTAATCCTGGTATGGAATGTGAATTTCCAGACACTGCTCATAACAACATGATAGAATTTTTTTTTTCTCCTTTACATTTCCTACTGCATGAATGGGGCTGGATGCTGTGTAGGGGGTTTAGCTATGTTTTATTCTGCCCAACTCTCAAGAGGGTAGCATTGCAGTAATGTTACTGACCGAGTAATGCACGGTGGCACAGTGGTTAGGTGGCACTACTGCCTCACAGCACCAGGGACCTGGGTTCAATTCCCAACTCAGGCGACTGACTGTGTGGAGTTTGCACGTTCTCCCTGTGTCTGCGTGGGTTTCCTCCGGATGCTCCGGTTTCCTCCCACAGTCCAAAGATGTGCGGGTCAGGTGAATTGGCCATGCTAAATTGCCCGTAGTGTTAGGTAAGGGGTATATGTAAGGGTATGGGTGGGTTGCGCTTCGGCGGGTCGGTGTGGACTTGTTGGGCCGAAGGGCCTGTTTCCACACTGTAAGTAATCTAATCTCGAGGTCCAAGCAAATGCTTTTGGGATGAATTCAAGCCTCGCTATGATACATGTGGAAATTTAAACTTAATAAATTTGAAATAAAATATTAGTCTCATTATTGTTGATAATCATTAAATTACCAGATTGCCAGAAAAAAAACCCATTTGGTTCACTAATGTTCTTTAGGAGAAACAACCTCAAATCCTTACTGAATTTGTTCTATGTCCACAGAAATATGGTTAACTTGCTAATCCATTTCAGAGGATAGTTCAGAGTCAATCAGTTCAAGGATAACTCGGGATGGGCATTAAAACTGGCCTTACCTGTGATGGTGATAGCCCGAGAATGGTTTATGATTAAATTATTACCAGTACAGATGTGGTAAGAATTGTGCTGGTGTTGATCTGGGGTGGAAGGTGGATTCTGGATTGGAAGCTACAAAACCTTAACTTTTGCATTTTGTATTTTGTAGGCAAAAAATGAGAGGAAGACCGATAGTTCAAATGATAAGATTGAAATACCTCACATGGAGCTTAGTGGCAAGATTGTGAAACAGGGGTTTTTGATGAAACAGGTAACTTGAATCCTGATCTATGTCTCATTTGGCTTTAAATGCAAATGTTTTGCAATTAACTGAGTTAAATTGTATCTGTGATTAAAAAAAAACACTGTCTTCTCTCAGAAAATCTGCATGACCATTATTTAATTATGACTCTAAATGCCATCTATGACAATGTTTCCCAGAGTTGATACAATAATTGCTACAGTTTTAAATTGAATTTGTTAATGAAGTATTACACACCAGAAAGGATAGAGGTCAATTCCTGGTCACTACCAAGTTCCTGATAAAGGGAAAACTTGCTGAACAGCTAATTATTCAAAGGTCAACGTTGGAAAGCATTACTGTGTCGATGTCTGTTAAAGGGTCAAGTCTGGTTGTACATCTCACTCAGGATGATTCGTCTCACACATGAGGAATGGCCACTTAGATACTGTTCAGAGACAAATTGATGTCCCTTGTGCTTGCTTATTTCCCTCTTCACTGACCTATTGAGGGTGATAGACAGAGCTCACTGAAGGAGGTTAGTACTGGTTCAGGGATTGTGAGGGTGCTTTAACATGGAGTATTACTTTGGGTCTTAGTTACAGCCTTTTGTGCTGTTGGCATTAATTTTAATGCATGGAGCATCCAGCTCTGATGGTCTGCTACAGAGGCACTTCCTGATTGAGTTGGCAATTTGGTTGGGAGTGGAGGATGAGGTGGGGAGCAATGTTGCTGCTCTCTTTGCAAAATGCTACATTGCTCCACAAATGGGATTCCAGTCGGCTGCCTGACTATGGCACAGCAAATTGATCCAGTTCCTCAACCAGGAAATCTCCCTGGCAATGGGAATGCATCAGCAAGCCACCTTTCTCCAGTCTCTGATATTATCCCAATCTGCTTGCCTCCTATCTCATCTCCATAGGGATCAGGAAAATCAAACTTTCTAAATAGTGGAAACAAAAACAGAAAATGCTGGAAAAGCAATTCAGATCTGAGGAAGGGTGACTTGACCTGAAACGTTAGCTCTGATTTCTCTGCACAGATGTTGTCAGACCTGTTGAAGCTTTTCCAGCAATTTCTGTTTTTGTTTCTAATTTACAGCATCTGCAGTTCTTTTGGGGTTGTTTTTCTAAGTAATGGATTTGGCCTTTTGTGTATTTGCCAAATAAAGTTAAAATCAGCCACTTTGAAACTTTAGAATGGATTGTTCTTTTTTTTAAGACCTTGTTTTAATTAGATGTGACCTAACAGGAATGATTAAAACGTGTTTACATTTTCACTTATTACACTAGTTGGTTTGCAAATTGAGTGTATGTACTTGCTCAGACATTAATTCTATTGCGGAATAGCTAGTACGATTAAATATCCGTAAATCTGCTTCAAATGTGCTCAAGATTTGAATTTGAATATGGATCTTATCCATTGTGTAAACCGAAGTTTTGTGGGGAGCCAGTGAAGTTAAGTATGTTATTTTAACGATGGAAAGGCTAATAATACTGCCAGACCAAATTGTGTACTATCTCAGTACATTCCAGGAGCTGTTATACAACCTGACTCTACCTGTTAGAATGTTATGGAAAATTATATTATCTCTAAAACATTAATATTTCTCACTTCCAGATGCCTGAACATTATGAATTTCTCTTCTCATTTAGGGACACAAAAGGAAGAATTGGAAAGTGAGAAGATTTGTTTTGAGGGCAGACCCTTCACATCTGCATTATTACGATCCCTGCAAGGTTACTGTCATGTTTTTATTAACTTGTAATTTCTCTGCAGCTCTAGCTGCCTCTGTCCCACCACTTGAGGAGTGATAAGACTGGTTCTCATATTGGAGTGGGGTATCCACTTTGAATATCAGCCCATAATTTGGACTTATGTTCCCCTCCCTACATTCCCCCACCCCCCCCCCTCCCCCCCACCTTGCATCGAAACCCTGCTAAGTGTTAATGCTCTGATACAACAGCAAAATAATGTAGAAATCTGGAATAAAACAAACTTATGCTGGAAATATCGAGCAGCACAGATAGCATCTGTGGAGAAAGATACAAAATTGATTTAACATGTCAGATCAAATATTTTTCATCAGAACTTTCATCATTGGGTTTCTGATGAAAAGTCATCAAACATATTAGCTCTACTTCGGTCTCTACAGATGCTGCCAATCAGACCTGCTGAATATTTTCAGCATGTTTTGTTAAATGCTATCATTCTTTTATTACAAAGTTAGATATTATATGACAGCAAGCACAGGACATAGGTCATTAGTTGTTCAGAAAGACAAACAGTGGTACTTCATGCTAGCTCTTTAAGTTGATCTAGCCACATTCACATTTTTTAGAAGCCCTACAGTTTGTGGAAACAGGCAATTCAGCCCAACATTAGTCCACACTGACTCTCCAAAGAGCATCCCACTACTTAAGAACAGTGGTAAAGAAAAGTCAGGGAACTATAGACTGGTGAGCCTGACATTGGTGGTGGGCAAATTGTTGGAGGGGATCCTGAGGGACAGGATTTACATGCATTTGGAAAAACAAGGACTTATTAGGGATAGTCAACATGGCTTTGTGTGTGGGAAATCATGTCTCACAAACTTTATTGAGTTTTTTGAAGAAGTAACAAAGAGAATTGATGAGGGCAGTGCAGTGGGCGTGATCAATATGGACTTCAGTAAGGTGTTTGACAAGGTTCATCATGGTAGATTGGTTAGCAAGGTTAGGTCTCATGGAATACAGGGAAAACTATCATTTGAACAAACAAAGAACAAAGAAAGTTTACAGTCCTTCAGCCCTCAAAACCTGAGCCGATCCAAATCTACTGTCTAAATCTGTCACCCAATTCCTAAGCATCTGTATCTCTCTGCTCCCCGCCTACTCATGCATCTGTCCACATATATCTTAAATGAATCTACTGTGCCTGCCTCTACCACCTCTGCTGGCAACGTGTTTCAGACACCCACCATCCTCTGTGTAAAGTACATTTGGATACAGAAATTGCTTGAAGGTAGAAGACAGAGGGTGGTGGTGGAGGGTTGCCTTTTAAACTGGAAGCCTGTGATCAGTGGTGTGCCACAAGGATCAGTGTGAGGTCCACCGCTTTTCATCATTTATATAAATGATTTGGATGTGAACATTGGAGGTATAGTTAATAAGTTTGCAGATGACACCAAGATTGGAGGTGGAGTGGACAGTGAAGAAGGTTACCTCAGAGTAAAACGGATCATGATCAGATGGGCCAATGGGCTGAGAAGTGGCAGATGGGTATTTAGGTAAATGTGAGGTGCTGCATTTTGGAAATGCAAATCAGGGCAGGACTTATACACTTACTGGTAGGTTCCTAGGGAGAGTTACTGAACAAAGAGACCTTGGAATGCAGGTTCATAGGACTTTGAAAGTAGAGTCGCAGGTCGATAGGATAGTGAAGAAGGCATTTGGTATGCTTTCCTTTATTGGTCAGAGTATTGAGTACAGGAGTTGGGAGGTCATGTTGCAGCTGTACAGGACATTGGTTAGGCCACTTTTGGAATATTGCATGCAGCTCTGATCTCCCTCTTATCAGAAAGATGTTGTGAAACTTGAAAGGGTCCAGAAAAGATTTACAAGGATGTTGCAAGAGTCAGAGGATTTGAACGATAAGGAGAGGCTGAATAGGCTGGGGCTGTTTTCCCTGCAATGTCAGAGGCTGAGGGGTGACATTATAGAGGTTTATAAAATTATAAGGGGCATGGATAGGATATACAGACAAGGTCTTTTCCCTGGGGCAGGGGAGTCCAGAACTAGAGGGCATAGGTTTATGGTGAGAGGGGAAAAGATTTAAAAAGGCCCTAAGAGACAACATTTTCATGTATGGAACATGCTGCCAGACAAAGTGGTGGAGGCTGGTACAATGAACAGGATGGGTGTATGAACAGGAAGGATTTAGAGGGATAGGGGCTAAGTGCCAGCAAATGGGACTAGATTAGGATAGGATATCTGGTTGCATGTATGAGTTGGACTGAAGAGTCTGTTTCCATGTTGTATGTCTCTATGATACCCAGAGTCACTCCCCTACCCTATCCCTGGAACTCTGCATTTCCCACAGCTAATCCATCTAAACTGCACATCTTTGGAGTGTGGGAGAAAGCCAGAGCACCCAGAGGAAATCCACACAGACAGTCACCTGAGGTAGGAATTGAACCTGGATCCCTTGCATTGTGAGGCAGCAGTGCTAAGCCACCTGTGCTGCCTGAACACCTACATTATTCAAAACTATCTGTCAGTTGTTGCTCATTGTGTAACAATCTTCCCTGTGTGTCAGATGGTTGTACGTTTGAAACCCACTGCAGTCTCAGGATAAAGGTGTGCAAATTTATGACTGAGATGTGGAGGAATTTCTCCCCTGCGAGGGTTGAGATTGTTTGGAGCTCCTTGCCACAGGGAGAGCTGTGGAGGCAGAGTCCTTATGTATATTTAAGGCTGAGATATACAGTTTCTTGGTCAGTAGGGGAATTAAGGATTACAGAGAAAGGGCAGGAAACTGGATGTGAAGAATGTTGTTCAGCCATAACCCTATTGCAGAGTGGAGCAAGCTCAAGGGGCCAAATAGCCTACTCCTATTCTTATTTCTTATGATCTTAAGCAGTAACTTAAACACAGTCTCAGCTGACACTCCTGTTTAGTGCCCAAGGACATCACTATTGGAGTTGCTGCCTTTTGGGGTTTCAAAGCTGAATTTTAACCTTTTTACCAGCTAATGCTTAATTAGCAAAAAAGGATGCAGATCTCCAAACAAAAGTCCTCTGAAATCAATCAAATCTCATCCACCCTTCTCCTGATGTAATCTTGTAACCTCTGCCTCACTGGAGGAACAGAGGTTGGAAGGATGAAACAGAGTCTATGGTGGCTTGAAGGAACAACCTACAAACTTTTCATACTCCTGGTAGATACAGCACAATGAAAGTGCAGTATGGCCTGCCACAAAGATGAGAAACTTCATAAACAGTCGAGTAAATAGTGAGGTCTGCAGATGCTGGAGATCAGAGCTGAAAATGTGTTGCTGGTTAAAGCGCAGCAGGTCAGGCAGCATGCAAGGAACAGGAAATTCGACGTTTCAGGCTGATTCCTGATGAAGGGCTTTAGCCCGAAATGTCGAATTTCCTGTTCCTTGGATGCTGCCTGACCTGCTGTGCTTTAACCAGCAACACATTTTCAGCAAACTTCATAAACCGGCTATCTGCTGTGTCTGCCAGGCTACCTATGTTCTGGATGTTGCTTGACTCTGTGATTATGTCAAACAGCCAGAGAGACAGGGTGGGGGGGGGGGTGGGGGGGGGGTGGGGGGTGGGGGGTGCAGCACTGTAGCCTTACTTCACTGTAATCCAGTAAAAAATGAGGTCTGCAGATGCTGGAGATCACAGCTGCAAATGTGTTGCTGGTCAAAGCACAGCAGGCCAGGCAGCATCTCAGGAATAGAGAATTCGACGTTTCGAGCATAAGCCTGATGAAGGGCTTATGCTCGAAACGTCGAATTCTCTATTCCTGAGATGCTGCCTGGCCTGCTGTGCTTTCACTGTAATCCAGTTTCTCTCTGTAGAATTTGTTGAGACTGTGTCCTACAGAACGACAAAAGTCTGGAACATTGGAATTAGAAATTTGGCTGTAACTTGCATTTAATGTTTGTTTCTGATACTTTTAACACTCCATAAAGTAACTTTGAGTAAATGGTGGAAGATTTTTCTCAATTGACCTGAAGTAACTGTCTTACATCATTAGGAAAAAAATGATCAGCCGGTTGGTGGATTTTCACTACGTGGCTGCTTCGTGTCTGCTTTGGAAGACAATGGAATCCCACCAGGTGAGACTTGTTTTTTCATTATTAAAAACAGGTCAAGATAGATGAATCAGTTCAGCAAAATTTCATCGTAAAATTAAATTGTGTGAAAAATTACAGTAACTTTATGGTCAGTCATTCTTGAGTTAGCAACAAAAGATAATATCCAAACCAACTACCTGGTAATTTGCAAGCTGCCGTCAAAAATAAAGAAAACTCTTGGATTATCATGAAAAACAATAGGTTTTTCAGGGAAGAGATCCTGTAATTCCTGCAGAACCTGGCTCAGCCTCCCACAACCTGGTTGACTCTTAATTGCCTCTGCAATATCCCAGCAAGCTGCTCAATTATCAATGCCGTTACTAATGAAGAACAATGACTATTATCTTTTTAGGAGGACAATAAATTGGGACTTGCTCATATCACCCACATTTTGAGAACAATTTGTAAATCAAATACTTACGAAAAGTTTAGTTCTAAGACAAGCATGGCAACAATCATTGACCAGAAATTAAGCTGGTTTTCCACTGTTTAAGATACTTAATGAGGAGTATGTCTGCAAAGTGCACAACCTTTGGGTTTCATTTGACTATATTAAGGAATAAAGCAGCGCTTCCCAAATTTTCTACCCCTTGATGAAAACTTAGAGCTGGAAGAGTTAGGAGAAGCAACCTGTGAGAGCAAAAGGGAAGAGGATGCCTTCACATGGAGTCCCAGCCCCCAGTTTGAGAAGCCCAGATTTAAAGACTGCACCATGATTCTCTTACCTGTTGGAGAGGTAGCTCTCCACTAAGTTAGTGTTAAGTGAGATGTCAACTTTGACAACATAAGTAAGATGTAGCAATGTGCAGCATATACAGTGAGCTTGAAAATAGGAGGTTATCTGATATCTGAGAATTTATATAACTCTGGTTAGGCCCCATTTAGAATACTGTGTCCAGTTTTGGGCCCCACACCTCAGAAAGGACATACTAGCACTGGAGCATGTCCAGCGCAGATTCACACAGATGATCCCTGGAATAGTAGGCCTAACATACAATGAACAGCTGAGGATCCTGGGATTATGTTCATTAGAGTTCAGAAGATTGAGGGGCGATCTAATAGAAACTTACAAGACAATGCATGGCTTAGAAAGGGAATTTGTTTCCGTCAGGTAGGGATACTAGGACCTGTGAGCACAGCCTTGGAATTAGAGGGGGTCAATTTAAAACAGAAATAAGGAGACATTTATTCAGCCAGAGAGTGGTGGGCCTGTGGAATTCATTGCCATGGAGCACAGTGGAGGCCGAGACGTTAAATGTCTTCAAGCAGAGATTGATAAATTCTTAATCTCGCAAGGAATTAAGGGCTATGGGAGAGTGTGGGTAAGTGGCTTGGAAATGCCCTTCAGCCATGATTGAACGGCTGAGTGGACTCGATGGGCCGAATAGCCTTACTTCCACTCCTTTGTCTCATGATCTTATGGTCTTACAGTCTTATTTTGTCTTTTATTAACAACTGGTAGAACTGCATTAAAGGCAATAAAAAAGGAATTACAATTGTGTTGGTCCTTTCCAAGTTATGATGTTCCTTGTTTTAGAGATTTCTAGATCTCTTCAAAGCTATGGCTTGTATTAGGGAGCTACAAAGATTGGCTCACCCAATCAGTTTTTACTATCTTGAGGAAGAAAAACTGTCTTTGTTTTGATATAGCAAGCATAAATGTTTATTTTTCTGATTATTCAATCTTTCAGGAATAAAAGGAAATGTTCAGGGTAATCTCTTCAAGATCATAACTACAGATGATGTGCATTATTACGTTCAAGCTGGTTCCCGTGCTGAAAGGTCAGAGTGGATCCAGGCAATCAAACAAGTGACATAGATCTTGTACAAAGGTGCTTGCAGTTGGAGTTAGGAAGAATAACAAAGAAAATGAATTGAAGCAAAATTTCAATAAGGAATTCCAATTCATGATGATTGGATTTGCTTTTTGTGACATATTACAGAGAATGCAGTCATGAAAATGAAAACATTTTGTTAAATATTATTTCTTTCTCATTCACTCTTTCACCCCCACACCTATACATATATATATTTGCCAAAAAGGATAACCTTTTGTGGACAATATGCTCTCTCTTTCTGGCGGAGTCGAGTGAACTTAATAGACTTTGGACATAAAGCAAAAAAAACATAGGAGGATAATCTAAACATTGGATTAATATTTGCTAATTATCCATATGTTAATATTTTATGAATAGAGTTACCAAATTGAGATTGTACAACTTTTGTGTACAGAAACAATAAGTTTCAGACAGGTGAGGTCTTGTAATTGTATTTAATTTTCCAAATTGTTATTTATGCACTTTATTTTTTTAGATGTAATTTTTCGTTCCTTTTTTGTCATGTTGTTGTTTTAATGTGTACCCAGATATAAATACTTTGTGAAAATAACTGACATATTTAAATTTTTGCTTATCTCTTTTACATGGTGCTGAGTAATACTCTTTTTTTTAATTCACTTGTGGGAGATGGACTGATCTGTGGCTTTTGAATGTAATTAAGAGGATAAAACTCTAATAATTAAAAGAGAAAGCTGAATGTTTAGAAGTCATTTATCTCATCTCTGGTCAATCTCGAGTCAATTGATTCCCACCAGTGAACAGAGACAAGTTTGCTACAAATGATTGTTTTCCTGATCTAGCAATTGATGGTGAGGGTGAGAATGAACCAGGTTTTCCACTCCTGGCTGCTGTCCAGTGCCAACTGGTGGAAGGTGATATCTTTTAGAGGAAAGTAGCCTGATAAAGCTCTTTTCCTTGGTGCATAAAGATTCCAATCAGATGGCTGATTCCACATCATCCCACTGCTGTCAATTTGGGCTGAGTTAGAGCAGAAATCAAAAACAAAGGCTGAAGGAAACCTCAGCGGATTTGTTTTTTTTAATCTCCTTCTAAATGAACTTAGCCAATGAGCAAGTGATGCTGTCCAGAGAATTAAGGTTACAAGCTGAATCCTTGCTGTGCTCTTTGAGTTAAACTCAGCATGAGCAGTAGGAAGGGTTTTGGCTAGGGTTGGGAGATTCAATGAAGGTTCTTACACCTTATTGCTTTCCAAATACCCCCGTTCAGAGTGAATGTGAAGTTAAAAGAATTCTAACTTTTATTCTGATGTCTTCCCCTACAAACCTTGCCACGCGGATAGTGTGCGATGGACATGCTTGTTAATGAGTGGGTAGCTTTGGGTAATATTTGGACAGAGGGAGAGGGAGAGTGTTCTTCACCTGAAGGGTAAGTAGGAAAATTGGCTCAGACAAGTGTTTAGTTTGATAGGGGTGGAGATAAGGAAAGGAACTATATTTTTCCCACCCCTTTAATGGGTGACCTCCTTGCTAGGTAGTATGGTAACATAGAAACAAACAACTCTCTGGAGACTTACTATTAACGTGGGAGACCAGCAAAAAGATTGAACTCCATCTTTTTCTGAACCAATCTTTGCATATCTGTCCTGTCTCATAAAGGGAGGATCTTGGCAATGCTCAAAAAGGTTCATCTGAAACAAATCTATTTTTGTCCTTGCCCATATTTAGATCCAGCAGATTGGTGAATAGTAAACAGAAAGCCTGATTGATATTCCCCTGTACTGCCTGGAAAGAAAGATTACTGAAAATGAACAAGTTCATTGATATTGGTGATTTGCAAACGTGCGCTTCTGATGGCTGTTTTAAAAGTGCACTGTCTCGCACTGTTATTTTGTGAGATTTGTTGAAAGTACCAATAAAACAGACTTACACAAATTAAAACTCCAGAATATGAACAATACAATTAATATTCCAATCACCAACCCATGTTTGGTGCATTCTTGGTGCAGAAGGCTTCTGTTGACTCAGTGTCTTCAAGGCTTCACGTAGCGTACCAAATATGGACAAGCACTGTCTGGCATGGTGACTCAGTCGTTAGCACTGCTGCCTCATTGTGCAAGGGATTTGGGTTCAATTCCAGCCTTGGATGACTGCCTGTGTGGAATTTGCACATTCTCCCTATGTCTACTTGAGTTTCCTCCGGGTTCCTCCCAAAATCCAAAGATGTGCAGGTTAGGTGGATGGACCATGCTAAGTTGCCCATGGTGTCCTGCATTGTGCAGCTTATGTGGATTAGCTAGGGGGAATGCAGGATTACAGGGATAGGGTGGGGGGTTTGCCTGGGTGAGATGCTCTTCAGAGGGTCTGGGGCTGAATGGCCTGCTCCCCCATTGTAGGGATTCTATGAAGACACCCTGTCCGCTGATCTTCTGGATTTTGCATTTGAAAGGGGTTGATTTAGCCAACTCCAGTAGCAGACCAAGAAGACAATTTCTCAACTGCCTTATAACTTTAAATAAGAAATACAGCGAAGAATTAACATCAAAAGATGAGGGACAGGGATGAAGTCAGAAGAGCTGCAAACTTTAGACTCACAGAAAGATATATAAATATTTCAGTGTTATCATTACAAACAAAAACAAATATCAACTGTGGCTCCAATGGTAGCACTGCGCACCTGAATCAAAGATCTTGCTTTAAATCAATTCCAAGAGTTGAGCACATCAGGTTTTGTACTCCAATGCAGTGCTAAAGGAGTGGTGCTAACGTTCGGATGAAATAATCTCCTTTACAGGTGGATGTAAAAATTCCCAAAGAGGACTTAGGGTCATAGACTCAGAGATGTACAGCATGGAAGCAGATCCTTCGGTCCAACCCGTCCGCGCCAACCAGATATCCCAACGCAATCTAGTCCCACCCACCAGCACCCGGCCCATCTCCCTCCAAACCCTTCCTATTCATATACCCATCCAAATGCCTTTTAAATGTTAAAATCGTACTAGCCTCCAACACTTCCTCTGGCAGCTCATTCCACACATGTGCCACCCTCTGTGTGAAAAAGTTGCCCTTTATGTCTCCTTTATATCTTTCCCCTCTCACCCTAAACCTATGTCCCCTAGTTCTGGACTCCCCAACCCCAGGGAAAAGACTTTGTCCATTTATCCTATCCGTGCCCCTCATGATTTTATAAACTTCTATAAGGTCACCCCTCAGCCTCCGACGTTCCAAGGAAAACAGCCCCAGCCTATTCAACCTCTCCCTATAGATCAAATCCTCTAATTGTGGCAATATCCTTGTAAATCTTTTCTGAACCCTTTCACGTTTTACAACATCCTTCCCATAGGACTCTGGAAGAAGACAGAGGGTAGTAGTTGATGGTAAAGGTTCATCTTGGTGTGCTGTTACTAGCGGTGTTCCGCAAGGATCTGTTTTGGGACCATTGCTGTTTGTCATTTTTATAAATAACCTGGAGGAGGAGCTAGAAGGTTGGGTGAGCAAGTTTGCGGATTATACAAAAGTCGGTGGAGTTGTTGACAGTGAGGAAGGATGTGGCAGGTTACAGCGGGATATAGATAAGCTGCAGAGCTGGGCAGAAGGGTGGCAAATGGAGTTCAATGTAGCTAAGTGTGAAGTGATTCACTTTGGTAAGAGTAACAAGAAGATGGGGTACTGGGCTAATGGTCGGATACTTGGTAGTGTGGATGAGCAGAGGGATCTTGGTGTCCATGTACACAGATCTCTGAAAGTTGCCACCCAGGTAAATAGTGCTGTGAAGAAGGCGTATGGCGTACTGGCTTTTATTGGTAGAGGAATTGAGTTCCGGAGTCCTGAGGTCATGTTGCAGTTGTATAAGACTCTGGTGCGACCGCATCTGGAATATTGTGTGCAGTTTTGGTCGCCATACTACACACGGGTGCAGAGGAGGTTTACCAGGATGTTGCCTGGTATGGTAGGAAGATCATATGAGGAAAGGCTGAGGCACTTGGGGCTGTTTTCATTGGAGAAAAGAAGGTTTAGGGGTGACTTGATAGAGGTGTACAAGATGATTAGGGGTTTAGATAGGGTTGACCATGAGAACCTTTTTCCACACATGGAGTCAGCTATTACGAGGGGGCATAGCTTTAAATTAAGAGGTGGTAGGTATAGGACAGATGTTAGGGGTGGATTCTTTATTCAGCGAGTCGTGAGTTCATGGAATGCCCTGCCAGTAGCAGTGGTGGACTCTCCCTCTTTATGGGCATTTAAACGGGCATTGGATAGGCATATGGAGGATAGTGGGCTAGTGTAGGTTAGGTGGGCTTGGATCGGCGCAACATCGAGGGCCAAAGGGCCTGTACTGCGCTGTATTTTTCTATGTTCTATGTTCTAATATTCCAACAGTGACCTAACCAATGTCATGTATAGCTGCAACATGACCTCCCAACTCCTGTACTCAATACTCTGACCAATAAATGAAACATATCAAACGCCTTTTTCACCATCCTATCTACTTGCAACTCTACTTTCAAGGAGCTATGAAACTGCACTCCAAGGTCTCTTTGTTCAGCAACACTCCCCAGGAGTGTATACATCCCTGCTAAGATTTGCTTTCCCAAAATGCAGCACCTCACATTTATCTAAATTAAACTCTATCTGCCACTCCTCAGCCCATTAACCCATCTGATCAAGATCCCATTGTTATCTGAGGCAACCTTCTTCGCTGTCCACTACAACTCCAATTTTGATATCATCTGCAAACTTACGAACTATACCTCTTATGTTCACATCCAAATCATTTATATAAATGATGAAAAGTAGAGGACCCAGCATTGATCCTTGTGGCAATCCATTGGTCACAGGCCTCCAATCTGAAAAACAATCTTTCACCACCAACCTCTGTCTTCTACCTTTGAATCAGTTCTGTATCCAAATGGCTAGTTCTTCCTGTATTCCATGAGATCTAACCTTGTTAACCAGTCTCCCATGGGGAACCTTGTCAAATGCCTTACTGAAGTCCATATAGATCACATCTACTGCTCTGCCCTCATCAATCCTCTTTGATGCTTCTTCAAAAAATTCAGTCAAGTTTCCCATGCACAAAGCCTTTTACCCTTGCTGTATTGGTCAATGCTTCACCCTCAGTTGACTGAAAGAGTGTATCTGGTTGTTTTTACATTGCTACCTGTTGGAGTTTGCTGTGTGCAAGTTGCTTTCTTGGTTCATAAATTACAATAGTGAATGCACTTCAGAGGTGTTTTGTCGACTTGTAAAGTGCTGTGGAATGTCCACTAGTTGGGAAAGGAGCTACCTAAATGAAACATATTTCTAAAAATATCAGCAAAGTCGATGCAGTAGTGCTGCAATGCTGGATTCATTTTTTTCAAAATATGACAGTTTTAAGGCATGTTCGGGGATGGGAGTGAACTTGGAAGAAGAGGGAAGAGTGAAAGGAACAAGGGGAAAGAGAAAGGAAATTGAGAGGCATGACAAATGATAGGGGTGAGGGAGGGGAAGAGCAGCTCCTGACAGGCTGAAGAGATGGAAATGGAAGGATAAGGGGCGGCATGGTGGCTCAGAGGTTAGAGTTGCTGCCTCACAGTGCCAGGGACCGAGGGTTGAGTTCCACCTCGGGTGACTGTCTATGTGGAGTTTGCTCATTCTCCCCGTTTCTGCGTGGGTTTCCTTCCACAATCCAAAGATGTGCAGGTCAGGTGAGTCGGCCATGCTAAATTGCCCATAGTGTTAGGTGCGTTCATTAGAGGTAAATATCAGGTAGGGGAATGGGTTTGGGTGGATTACTCTTCAGAGGGTTGGTGTGGACTTGGGCTAAAGGGCCTGTTTCCATACTGTAGTGAATCTAATCTAAAGATAATAACAAAAAGGGAAGAAGAAATATAACTCCTAAAGATCAAAGGTACTTCCAGTTTATCTTGTGCCTTCAGTCTTGACCATTGGTGCTTTTTCACGTCAATATGTGCTGACGTTTTTCATGGCTGTCTTTGATGAGAAAAGAAGCCTGATCCCTGTTGTTGTGCTCTATGACCCAAGGTGCAATGGTTTGGCCTCTGCCATAAAATGGTTTATATTTACATCCCATGCTTCTTTTTCTAGTCAACAGAAGAGTGACTTTGGAAGGAACTAAGGCCATAGCTCCAAGCTGGAGCTCTGTCAACCTAGGTACTACTGCAGTTTAGGACTTGCAACTTTTAGACTTTGTTGAACCCTGAACTGAACTTTAAACACCATGTCTGCTCCAACACCAAGGTCATTGATTTTCACCCAGATATCATAGCCCATTCATAGCTGTCGTTTGCAGGCATGATTTTCTTGCACACTATCTCAGTGTTCAAAGCAGTGAGGTATATCCAGAGCAAAATGCAGCTTCTTATAGATTCTTCCATCCCATGTTACATCTTTCTTATCCATTGTGGCCAGTCTCTTTGACATCCTCCATTGCAAAATCCTTACCTATAAACTCCTCCTTAGCCTTGTTCCATCCACTTTTTAACTCCTTTGAATCCCATACTCCAGTTAATGGTAACTGATGAGGCTGGTGATGCTGGCAGAGTGGCTGAGTGATTAGCACTGCTGCCTCACAGTGCCAGGGACCCAGGTTCGATTCCAGCTTCAGGCGACTGTTTGTGTGGAGTTTGCACATTCTCCCTGTGTCTGTATGGGTTTCCTCTGGGTACTCCAGTTTCCTCCCACAATCCAAAGATGTGCAGGTTAGGTGAATTGCCCATGCTAAATTACTCATAGTTTTCAGGGAAATGTAGGTTAGGTGCATTAGTCAGGGGTAAATGTAGAGTGGTAAGGGTAGGTTACTCTTTGGAGGGTCATGTGGACTTGTTGGGGCAAAGGGCCTGTTTTTTTTTTGTTTTTTTTATTACTCCCACACTACCGCCTAACTGCAGTAGTGCTTATTTTTCCCCAGCACCCATATTGTGTGTGTGCAGGTGTGAGACACAGTGAAAGACACAAGGTGTACGAATCTTTATTCAGTTTCCACCACCAGGAAGAAAAGAAACACCCAAGTGGCCAGTCACATCAAAGGGGAAATTCCACTTTCTGTGGTGTCCACCTCTCCCTGAGCAACTCAAGGGTGTTGGTGGACACCGCATGCTCCTTCTCCAGAGACACCTTGGCTCTAACATAACCGCGGAAGAGGGGCAGGCAGTTGGCCCAAACAATGAAGGGCCTGTTTCCATTTTTGTAGGGATTCTATGATTGGTTATGAAAATCAGACAATAGCCAATCAGCACTCTCTTTTACACATAAGTCAACAGAAAGGAAAATTGATCAAGGTGCAAAATCGGCCGCAGATTCCATTTTATTTGGTTTTGCATTACCAAGAAAGACCAAAATCACCTCCTGCATCTTTGTGTCACTCCTTCAGCCTCTGTTCCGCAGCTGGTAGCATAGCATTCAATCACTCACTTTGCAATTGCTATCCAGACCATTTCACATTCATTCCTTTCCCCACACTTTCAGAAGTGTTCTCAAAACTTCTTTCAAACTTCTTTTGTTTTCTTCCCTTATTTGTTTTCTCAATTTGTGCTTTCTCATTCTTCATGCCCACTGGCTTTCATGTAAATATCCTTTCCCCCATTAAAGGCAATCAGAAACAAAAAAGGAACATTTGAATGGCTCTTTGAGAGACAGCTTTTTCAGCCTTTGAAAAATGATGAAAATTCTAAGAATTTCGTGGGCTCCAGGCATATTTTTAGCACTGCTGGGATGATTTGAACAGCATAAGTTCATAGAAATGTTGGAAGAAGGGTCATTGGTTACTTCACTAATAACCCTTAATAAAAAGGCAATAGGAAATCCAGTGGAAGCAAAGAATTAAAAGCCTTTCATGTTTCTAAATGTTGGGCCAAATAAGAGATAATACTTTTTTCTCAAATGAAGGAATTAATCCAATTGATCATAGAATAAGATATATTCACCCAAACTGGTATGAGAATATTTAACATGTAGTTGTTAAATTTCTCAATCTGTCTCAACGTGCAAAGGTTCACTTTTTGTATTACTACCAACTTGCACTCAAGTTGAACTTACTGAAGAGCATGTGGCATGCTAGCAGCTTCATTAAAGGTTGGTGCAATACACAATAAGTTTACTAGTCTGGACCCAGGCTTTGTTTCATTCCTGCAACACAAAATAAAGTGTTTACTTTCACTGCATCAGGGTGCATCGAGCCCTTTATTAATGCACGCCTAACCTCCACACACCTGAACATTTTTAAGAGTTATTTCAATACATTGTTAGTTAAATGGCAACTCTTCAATTTCCTTGTTAGTTCTGGAAAATG
This sequence comes from Hemiscyllium ocellatum, assembly GCF_020745735.1. Lineage (NCBI taxonomy): Eukaryota > Metazoa > Chordata > Chondrichthyes > Orectolobiformes > Hemiscylliidae > Hemiscyllium > Hemiscyllium ocellatum. Next base: position 44,696,350 of record NC_083408.1, read on the forward strand.
ATTTAATATATAAAGAATCATCATAAAAACTTGCAGACGACAGCAAAATTGAAAGTGCAGTGAACAACGAAGAAGTTTACCTTAGATTACAGCAGGCTCTTGTGATAAATAAACAAAGTCTTTTCCCTCTAGTCCAGAACTAGAGGGCATAGGTTTAGGGTGAGAGGGGAAAGATATAAAAAAGACCTAAGGGACAACTTTTTTCACGCAGAGGGTGGTATGTGTATGGAATGAGCTGTCAGAGGAAGTGGTGGAGGCTGGTACAATTGCAACATTTAAGAGGTATTTGGATGGGTATATGAATAGGAAGGGTTTGGAGGGATATGGGCCGGGTGCTGGCAGGTGGGACTAGATTGGGTTGGGATATCTGGTCAGCATGGACGGGTTGGACCGAAGGGTCTGTTTCATGCTGTACATCTCTATGAATCTATAAACTGTGGCGGCTAATGTGTGCACAACAAGATCCTGCAAATAATTATATGATAATGACCAGAGAATCTGCTTTCTCCAAAGTGTTGGAGATTGAGGGATAAATATTGACAAAGGCAGCGTCATGCAGAGGATGGTGCGTGTATGGGATGTGCTGCCAGAGGAAGTGGTGGTGGCTGGTACAATTGCAGTATTTAAAAGGCATCTGGATGGGTATATGAATAGGAAGGGTTTAGAGGGACATGGGTCAAGTGCTGGCAAATGGGACTAGATTAGGTTAGGATATCTGGTCAGCGTGGACGTGTTGGACCAAAGTGTTGGGTTCCATGCTATACTTCTCTATAACTCTGCTCTTCAGTGCCATTGGATCATTTACATTAACTTGCAGGAAATGAAGGAAGCTTCTCTGAAAGATGGATTGTGACACAAGGTACAAGAATTTTCATTTATTTATTGTTCCAATATACATATATAAGTTAGCTCACTGAGCTTGAAGGTTTGTTTTCAGATGTTTCGTCACCATGCTAGGTAACATCATCAGTGAGAGTCTCCAGTGAAGTGCTGATGGTGTGTCCTGCCTCTCTATTTGTAGGTCTTGGTTTCTTAAGGTGGGTGATGTCATTTTTTTTAAGGGAAGATAAGTAGATCTAAGTCGATGTGTTTATTGGTGGAGTTCTGGTTAGGATGCCGTAACTCTATGAATTCTCATGCTTGTCTTTGCTTTGTCTGTCCTTGGATGTGTGTGTTGTCCCAGTCAAAGTATTCTTCTTTGTCTGTATGCAGAGAAACTAGTGCTGGTGGGTCGTGTCATTTGGTAGCCGGTTGTTGTTCATGTATCCTGGTGGCAAGTTTCCTGCTAGTTTGTCCGATGTAGTATTTTTTACAGTTCTTGCATGGTATCTTGTAAATGACATTAGTTTTGCTGGTGATATCTATCCTTTAGGTTCATTAGTTACTGTTTAAGTGTGTTGGTATGTTTGTGGGCTACCATGATGCCAAGGGGTCTGAGTAGTCTGGAAGTCATTTCTGATATGTCTTTGATGTAAGGTAATGTGGCTATAGTTTGTTGCGTTGTGTCTGCTTGTTTGGGTTTGTTTCTGATTGTGTTTATTGGGTACCCATTTTTCTTGAAAACATTGTATAGATATTTGTCTTCTGCTTTTTGTAGTTCTTGGGTGCTGCAGTGTGATGTAGCTCATTGAAATAATGTCATGATGCAGCTCCATTTGTGGGTGTTGGGATGATTGCTTCTGAAGTTAAATATTTGGTCTGTGAGTGTTATTTTTCTGTTGATGTTCTGCTGGTTTGAAGCTCTCTGTTAAATGTATGTTCAACTGTCATGTCTGGGAATGGGAGTCTGTTGTCAATCTCCTCCTCTTTTGTGAATTTTATGCCTGTCAGGATATTGTTAATGGTGTTGTATGTTTCCTCTAATTTGTTCCATTTTGTGATGACAAAGGTGTCATCTACATAGCAGACCCAAAGTTTGGGTTGGATAGATGGGAGGGCAGCTTTTTTACTGCTTCCGCTCTGAGCCCTGATATTGGTGATCCCATAGGTGTTCCGTTGACTTGTTTGTAGGTTTTATTATTGAATGTGAAGTGGGTGGTGAGACACAAGTCCAGTAACTTGAGGATGCCATCTTTGCTGATGAAGTTGGTGCTGTCTGGTGTTTGTAGTCCTGGTTTTCCTAGCAGTGATGCCAGTGTTTCTTTGGCCAGACATATCAGAAATGACTTCAAGACCACTCAGACTCTTTGGCATCATGTAGCCCACAAACTTACCAACAAACTTAAACAGCAACTAATGAACCTAAAGGATCCAATAGACACCACCAGCAAAACTAACGTCATTTACAAGATACCATGCAAGAACTGTAAAAAACACTACATCAGACAAACTAGACACTAGGATACATGAACACCAACTGGCCACCAAAAGACACGACCCACTATCACTGGTTTCTGTACATACAGACAAAGAAGAACACCACTTTGACTGGGACAACACACACACATCCTAGGGCAGACAAAACAAAGACACGCACGAGAATTCTTGGAGACATGGCATTCTAACCAGAACTCCAAGAAAGAGAACACATCAATTTGGACCCTATCTACCTTCTCTTGAAAAAAGAACCAGAAATGACATCACCCACTTAATAAACCAAGACCTATAAATAGAGAGGCAGGACATACCACCAGCACTTCAACAGAGAAGCTCACGGATGATGTTACCTGCTCAAGGTGACGAAATGTCTGAAAACAAACCTTCAAGCTCAGCGAGCTAACTTACATACTTATCATCAACCTGAGCTACAAATCTTCTCAAAAATTGTTCCAATATTTTGTGTGTAACTTTTTTTCTATATATTATTTTAACTTGTTTACTGGGTGACTCAAGTTTGGGATGGAACTGGTAACTAATTGGTTTTATGGGTTTGGAATTGGTTTCCGGTATTGGAAATTAAGATAGCGAGGTCCTGATGTGGAATGGGAAGTTGGCTTTACATCTGGGTTTTAGGAAGTCTCTTGGCATTATTGGTAGAGCCTCTATCTTAGCCAGAAGCTGAAGCTGAGTAATAGGAAATAAAGCAAAGGTTAATGTGTACTTTTCAGATCACAGAAAGGTTTGCAGTGCAGTTCCTTGAGGTGAGTATTGGAACTCTTGCTTTTCCTGAATTTGTAAATAATGTGGGTCTTGGTGCACTGAGGACAATTTCAAAATTTGGGATGACACAAAACTTGGAAGACTTGTAAAACTTGAGAATGACAGTGTAGAAGTACAAAAAAGCATTAACAAATTGGTGCAGTGGACAGGGAGGTGGGAGGTGAGGTTCAATGTGGAGGTGATGTACTTTTGTACAAAGAACATAGTGAAAGTATAAGATCTAGTTGTAAATGTGCAAAGATTCTTATAGATACAACAGGTAGAGAGAGCTGTTTTAAAAACAATAATATACTCAGCTTCATTAACAGGGGCAACACAGGGAAACATTAGACCTCAGCTGGAGTGGTTATGTACAGTTCCGTATGCTACACTTTGGAAAGAATGTAAATTCATTGGAGGGAGTGCAAAAAGTCTTACAAGAATGGCTTCAGGGATGAGATACTTCAGTTATAAGGATACATTGGAAAAGTTAGGACTGTTTTCTTTGAGAGAAGGTTTGGGAGAAATTTGCTAACATTTTTGAAATCATTTTAGTGATCTGGACAGAATACATAGAAGAAACTGGACCTGCTAGCAAAAGGACCAAGAACCAAATGATTTGAAGTGTAGCAAATGTGATGTGAAAGAAAGTATTTTCACAGAGTGGTCTGGAGTTGGAAAGCACTGTCTGGAAGGGTAGTGGAGGCAGGTTCATTTGAGGTATTAGTGAGTGCATTAGATTATTATTTTAATAGAAAAACATATGCAGGGTTATGAGGATAAGGTGGGAGTATGGCATTGTCGTAATACTCCGAGCTGGTACAGATTCGATGAGCAGAATGATCTCCTTCTACACCATAACAACTCCATGATTTGAGGTTTAAATTCTAACCAAGGACTTGTTTGCCAAGTAGTTGTGCTCATAATACAACCAAACAGGTCTTTCCAAAGTTTGCTAATGGCAGATGATAAAAGGAGAGATTTCTTGTCAGCTATGTAATGGAAAGAAAAAGTCAATGTTCATAGGTCTGGTCGACAAACGTGTGTATACTGTACATTAGCACACCAACTTGAACTCTTTAGCAATTGGATTAGAGGCATACTATGGATCAGACTGGTTCCAACAGCACTTGCTAGTGAGACTTTTTAAAAATTCTCAATGGACAGGTCTAACACCGACATGATGGATTAAGTGCTTTGCTCCTTTATGATGAACCTTTCATATGAAACCATATAAGTACATCAGGGTGTTAGTTTGCTGAATCCATTTTTAACACTCAGCTGGTGCTGATGGACATGCTTGTATTTAATAATTTCCATGGATGAGTAGTGAAGGAGCAAATGGAGTCGAGTACAAGCAGAATTGTAGCTCTTAAACTGACTGTCAAATGCTTGATTACATAGGCCTTGGACCAGTGCAATAAGCCTACCCAAAATAAAATTGTCAAGAGCAAACTTCTGTGGATTCTGGAAGCTGAAATGAAAAAAGAAAATGCTGGATATACTGAGCAGATTTGTCAGCAATCTGAAGAGAACAGACATCAAAAGGTCAACAATTTGAAATGTTACTTGTCCACAGATGCTTCCAGATAGACGTGTTGAATATGTCAGTATTTTCTGTTTTTATTTTGGAAATTATCAATCATGGTCCACTGAGCAGAAATTAACAGTTTGAAAATCAGATGTAGTAACCCTGACAATAACAATTTTGGAATTGTGTCTAGACTCTGACATTTAATATTTGGATTCTGAAATTATTATACACGGGTCTTGCTGATTTTGCATTGTTTTAGGAACAGCAGTAAAGGCTGTTCCTAAAACAATAGAGTCATACAGCACAGAAACAAACCCTTTGGTCCAACTCATCCTCAACTGATTTGCCAGCATTTGGCTCATAACATTCTAAACCCTTCCCATTCATGTACCCATCCAGATGCTTTTTAAATGATGCCTCACCCACTTCCTCAAGCAGCTCTTTCAATACACCCACCACCCTCTTTGTGAAAAAAATACCCCCTCAAGTGCCTTTTAAATCTTTCCCCTCTCACTCCATTACTTCAGCAAAGCATGTTACTTGTTACAATTTTGACTATTGGTATACCTAGAAGGGTGATATTTTAACCTTCACAAGTCCCTCACAAATGCCTTTCAGGCCCTGCAGGAAAGGAAGATGGTGTATCCTGTCAGATGGTTCCCTGAGCAGACTTTTAGAATCTTTTGACAGATGTCCTTGTCAGAACTTTCAACCAAACACGAAGCCTTAGCTTGGATGATATTGAGAAGGGCCTCCAGAAGAAAGAAGTCTTGCATGTTATGAGTCTAAAGGCCTTTATATATTGCCTTTGAGGCAACTGAGGTGGGCAAGAGACATTTGTCCACCTCCATCTTGAATGGGTCTTTGCAAATAAAAATTGGAAAGAGATGCAGTGGATTCCAATTAGATTTATTCCTTAACACAGTCTCTATGTGCTGTTCTTTGGAATAAGAAGGCAATCAATACCAACCGCTGCTGGATTACCATCAACTTGGTGAAAGATGCTCTTTGGTCTGTCCAAATCTTGCTAGTCTTCCAATGAAAAATGCTGTTAACAATCAAGCCGCTCAGACTGGCACATAACTATGTCCAGTAGTAGAAAGTGAGGACAGCAGATTAGATTAGACTTACAGTGTGGCCAACAAGTCCACACCGACCCGCCAAAGCGCAACCCACCCATACCCCTACATTTACCCCTTACCTAACACTACGGGCAATTTAGCTTGGCCAATTCACCTGACCCGCACATCTTTGTGACTGTGGGAGGAAACCGGAGCACCCGGAGGAAACCCACGCAGACACGGGGAGAACGTGCAAACTCCACACAGTCAGTCGCCTGAGTCGGGAATTGAACCCAGGTCTACAGGCGCTGTGAGGCAGCAGTGCTAACCACTGTGCCACCGTGGCACAGTGGTTAGCACTGCTGCCTCACAGCACCAGGGACCTGGGTTCAATTCCCGCCTCAGGCGACTGTCTGTGTGGAGTTTGCACGTTCTCCCCGTGTCTGCGTGGGTTTCCTCCGGGTGCTCCGGTTTCCTCCCACAGTCCAAAGATGTGCAGGTCAGGTGAATTGGCAGTAGTAAGGGGTAAATGTAGGGGTATGGGTGGGTTGCGCTTCGGCGGGTCGGTGTGGACTTGTTGGGCTGAAGGGCCTGTTTCCACACTGTAAGTAATCTAATCTAAGTCAGATGCTGGAGATCAGAGGTGAGAGTGTGGTGCTGGAAAAGCACAGCAGGTCAGGCAGCATCTGTGGAGCAGGAGAATCCATGTTCTGGGCGTAAGCCCTTCAGGCATTCCTGATGAAGGGCTTATGCCCAAAATGTCAATTCTCCTGCTCCTCGGATGCTGCCTGGTCCACTGTGCTTTTCTAGCACCATACTCTCGACATAACCAGGTCTATGTTGAGGATATCCGAAATCTTGGTACAGCTGCTGAAAGGTTGCAGTGGTGAAAAGCCATTGTCTATGGCATTCCTGCTATGGTATACTGAGTGGCTGTAAGCTTTTTGTAAAAAAAAATTCCCAGGTTATATGCACCAGAAAATGTCTGAGGTGAAATGTAAATATTGTTTGTAAATATGACCTGTAAGTGTAATGAGGCACTTCATGTATTGCATTGAAAGAAACTGGTATTTCACATGAACTGCACTGTAATGAACTTGTACAAATAAAGTATAATTTTGGACAAAATGAAGTGCAGAAGAACTCAGCACAGAAAGGGTAATTCAGCAGTTTGTGTTGAAAACTGATGAATCTAATGACTCTATTGAGATGAAAACTCTGAAACCATCTGGTTTCTGTGGGAGGATACGCTAAATCAGTTGGAAGTACACTCTCTCATCTAAAAAAGTTGCTCGAAAGTGACAACTCAATTTGTTGCTTTTAGGTTGGATCATATTTAAACTCAATGAGAAAGAAAGCATTTCCTAAAGTTTAAAGCCATATCCAGCTCAGCAAGAAGTTCCTTAGTAGCAGGAGTTCAAGAAGCACCTGGTGGGGGACAGGGTTTGGATTTCAAGGCACTAACATGTGCTTAAACCTCCAAGCTAGCCAGCCCACTTAAAGTCTAAGCAGGACCTACAACAATAACATTTAGCGGCATTGCCCAATTTATTGGCAGCTGTCTGAGATGTCCAGTATAATAAAGGATATATGTAAGAGTTATCTGATATACTCCAAATAATTGGACACTGAAAAGCATCATTAAACCAATGGGAAAACTGATTGTTCACATGGAGATTGTAAACAAAGGCAAATGCAGGCGAACCTCAAAACATCAGGAATATTTAATTACAGAAAGAAGGTGGTCTAACTAGGGCTAGTTGGCTGGTACACTGTAATGCATGGTGCTGGAGATGCATAGGTCAGGCAACACTCGAGCAGCAGGAGAATCAATGTTTTAGGCATAAGCCCTTCATCAGTGCCAAACGTTTTGACTCTGATCTCCAGCATCTGCAGTCTTCATTTTTTCCTGGCACACTGGAAAAGTCAAATTTAATTTTTGAAAAACTTGAGAGCACTGGACAGTCCTGAACGAATGTTGTTGATTTTTATTGTTTTTTTGAAAGTACACTTTTCCCATGTTTGCAAAAAGAAATTGTTCTGCTGCTTAGAAAGCCAGTTGGTGCAGGATCAGTCTGCAGACTTTAACTTGAAATATAGCAGCTGGGGGAACCACACATTTTTGATTGTCTTCTCTTGAGAACTTTTATTACTAAGATTAAACTACTTTTGTCAGTCGAACATCGCCTGTAATTTTTAAAGCAGTTAGTTTTTGTAGTTGTTGGATGCGATGCGTAAAATCAAACAGCCTTTGTCCATCCACTTGAACCCGGAATTGCTGGTGTTCACATAGGATTTCCATCTAAAGTTAAATAAATTGAAATGTCACAAATTGTGCAAATTATGGAACATGTGAAACAGAAGGTGGTCATTTCAAACATGAAACCTGTGCTCATGATAGTTTTCCAATCAGCTTCACTCGCTTCCTCTTTCCCTTTAGTTTTACAATTATTTTTCCCAAATATCACATTCATTTTAAAGAGTTACTTGTGAATCTGCTTTTATTACTTCTCAGTTAGTATACTCCAGATCACCATAATTTAATGTGCTTTAGGAAATAAAAAAGTCCCTTTTTATCAAAAGGTACTTCTGATGAAGAACTTAAATCTAGAGTACAGTTTCCAGTCAGTGAAAACATTTTCTCCTCGCTCAAAGCACTTCATGGTCTTGAATACCTCTGTTAAATCTTAACCTTATGTATTCTAAGAATAATGTCAGCTTCAGTCTTCTCTCCAGATATCTGAATGTCTTGATCACTGTATCCTAGTAAATCTCCTCTATACCCTAAGGCCTTGACATCCCACTTGAACAGTGAAGCCCAGAATAGGCCATGAAACTCCAGCTAGGTTTAACAAATGTATAAAGTTTTGTATAAATTTCTCACTTTTGTACTCACCAATATTAATAAATTCTGCTTATTTTAAAAACAGCTTTCTGAATTTGTCCTGCAACTTCAGCTGTTTGTGTAAATGAACCCCGCCCCCAGGTCACTTTGTTCCTGCACCCCATTTAAAATTATATGACTTTATTCATGTCGCCACTCTTTCCAAAATGTACTTCAATAGATTTTGGTTTAAAGCTTGAATGCTCATGAAAAGGTGTCTTGGTTCAAGGAACAAAATCAAAGCACTAACATAGTCTGCTATCAATAATGTGTGCTATATAGGATTATTGCTATTTGGCATCATCACAAAGTGAAACATTCACTCTTGTTTATCAAAGCATAGGAAACCAAAGCTGGATTTACAGTTTTAATTGCATTGCCAGTTATTTACAATCATACACAGAACAATCATTCAAATGTATGCATCTCTCTTACTGGAAATGGTTTCACTATGATATGCAGATGGAGGATAACGAAGTGGACTGTGGCATTCATTTTAATGCTATTGGCAAACTCAGAGAATGACTTATCATTGCAAAGGTACCACATATGAGCAGAAATTGAACTGAATTCAAGATAATGAACTTACTTATATATGGCTGCAGATTGTTTAGGCATGGCTAAAGAATTGAAGAATGTGTAAAATTATTTTGAATTGAAAGAATGGAGAGATATGGATCAAGGGCATGTAGAAGGGATTAGTTTAATTTAACATCATGTTCAGCATATCGTGGGCTGAGAGACCTGTTCCTGTGCTGCACAGTTCCATGTTCTATGAACCTTTTCGCTTAGAGGCTATGGGCATTGTGTCAAGGTTAGCAACCTTATTTGATTTTGAGGTAGCACCATTTTAAACTGCAGCAGTTCTTCTGGTGTAAGTGCAGCCATTGTGTTGCAAGGGACAGACGTAGGGTTTTACCATATGGTTGGATGATCTCACACCAACCACAATATTAGCAGGTTAGCATGAGCTCATTTAACTAAGGTGAAGATCAAGCAGTCATATTTGATCTCTCATTTCTGCTATATCATCCTGATGTTTATATTCACCTATAATCCAAGTATCTCAAGCTTCTATAGTTACAATGATGTATATACTTAAGTGCAAATAGTACACTATTGTGATTGATTCATGTCAGCCTCACCCATCCTTTACTTTCACATTTACTTTATACAGTTCTACAATACAGAAAGGGGCCACTCAGTCCATTGTGCCTGTCCTGGCTGTTAGAAAGAATTCTCCAATTAATCCCACACTCCTGCACTTTCCACAAACAAACTTTCAACTCCATCAGTCTGGAATCCAGGTGGCAGAGTTCAAATGATAAGTGTCTAATCTATAGCATTAATGAACAGCCTGCAAAGATCGAATTAACAATCCTGTGTGGCTATTTGTTTTTAGCCCCTTTATGGACCAATGGACAGAGATGCCAGTTGTGCTCTTACTGCTATTCTGACCCATTAAAACTACCCAATCAAAGGATTAGGTCTGAATGTGGCATGAACTTGTTAAACATCCCAAAACTCAGGGATCATTGTAATTGTGTCTTTTTTAAAAAAAATTATTCGCTGCTGTTTTTGGTAGAAATGAACTGTAGGAGTTGACATGTTGTTATATTTGGCCTAGATATAATTTAAATTACTATTAAAAAGATTCTATTAAGCTCACTAGGTTGATTTTATAGCTATTCACTTTTACACAAACGGCTTTTTTTGACATTTCCTTCAGAAACTACACAAAGATGGCACCATCTTTATATAGTTTGACATCACAACTTACCTTGAAGTGCTGCATTGCCGTGAAAGGGAAGTATGGTATGTTTTTCTCTTCTTTCCCCCATTTGCCTGAAACTTTGGCATTCCGTATAACTGAGCGATCCCTGAAGTTAACAGTCACTTCAAGGCCCACGTCTGTATCTGGTTCTGAAGGGTTGCCAATGAGACTTAGTACAAAGCTGTTAGATAATCACAAGTGCAAACATTGAGTCCATGTGATCAGGGATAAAAATGTCACATTTGTAAAGTTTATCTTGTTTTATGACTCACTTTCTCCTTGTGCTCCTGATTGAAGCAGCAAGTTACGTCAGATTATTAAGCCAAAATTGCAAACAATTCTTTGGTACCTCACCTAAGCAATACGTATGCAATTCTTGATAGAGATGTCAGCAGGTGTTTAACTGTGATATACTTCAACCATAATGATCTAGATCGCACATGCCAGGTATCCTTTTAACTGCTCTTGGAGATGGTGAAAATCCTGACAAAATGTTTCTTTTCCATCATGTCAGTTATAGCTCATATATATTCTTTAGTATCTAAGTTATGGCTGTAAGGTGTAAAACTGAAAATGACCTGTTTCCATGATACCAGAAAATCATCAGCGAGGTATTCAGCATTCTAATGGTGTGACTCCAGAATCAAAATGGAAGAAACTTTCTATTTGAAAGTAACCATAGAATGATGCAGCAGGGAAGGAAGTCATTCAGTCCATCATGCTGAACTCAGGTCTAAACTTATTTTCTTCATTTATCAATTTCCTTTCAAAAGATTTTTATTGTATCCAGCCATTGAGGCAGCACATTCCAAACATCTCATCTCACTGCATGAATTTCTCTGTCACCTTATGAATTGTTTTCCAATCACCTTTAAGTCTGTGTTACCAGATCACCTGGGAAGGTGTATGATTTTAACCACATTCATCAGTAAAAATGACCAAAATACCATTATAGGCACCTTCATCACCCCCACTTGAAAATAATGAACATAAGACAACAAAGAAAGGTAGATGGAATTTCAATAGTGGTTTGAGCATCTGAAACAAGCTTGAGACATGATTTGGAGATGCCAGTGTTGGACTGGGGTGTACAAAGTTAAAAATCACACAAACACCAGATTATAGTCCAACAGGTTTAATTGGAAGCACACTAGCTTTCGGAGCGATGCTCCTTCACCTGATGAAGGAGCATCGCTCCAAAAGCTAGTGTGCTTCCAATTAAACCTGTTGGACTATAACCTGGTGTCTTGATTTTTAAGCTTGAGACACACGTTTTGAGAAAATGTTTCTCATGGAAAAAGAAGCAACACTTCTAAAAGTTTATGTTGAATACTAAAACTTAATTCATGCGTACTAAAAAGAAACACTTGTCTTCACATGTTCATTAATGTGCTTTGTAACCAATAGAATGACTTTTAAATTGCACCTAGCCAATATGCATATTGCAAGATCATACAAGCAAAAATTGGAGATATGACTGAATATCTTCTTTGGTAACATTAGCTAATAAATATGGTCTAGAAAATGGGAGATGGGCCTTGCTCTTCTACCAGTAATGCTGTGGCATCTTTTATATTCACCTCATATTAGGCAGAGGTCTAAGTTATCCTAAGATACTATTGCTGTAGAGGTAGAAAGTAAATGCCTAAATTTTATAATTCTTTCTTTGAATGGTTAAACTGAACATTTTAAAACCTTCTAATTATTCTAACTGGGTTGTCCAGGTCACTTCCAAAGGATGTAGCTTCAGCTGAAAAAATAGGAAATTAATAGGTCACAGGTTTCCTAATTTGTAAAAATGTATGTAGAAGCAGGAGATGAATAGAAAGAAAACTTTGTGGGTGGTGCATAAGGGAGTTAGTAGGAGTTTCCATTATAACAAAGTTCAGTGCTCTCATTGGAAAAGGATTTTTACATGCCGGAATAATTAGCACCACACTGCCACAAGATAGAATCAATAAGTGAAAGTATCAGAATATAATTTTTAGATGAGGAGCAACTTATCTATCTCCTTGCTACTTTTCTTTTCCAGAAGTTGCAGCATTTTGAGACCGAGTCATTGAAGTTCTAATTTCAGGATACCTCAACCATAAATTCACCATTATGTTGAAGGCACATCGCCTGCTACCACTAAATGTTTCACCTAATCGCATTCAGAAAGGCTTTATGGCCTGAATTCTGTTGCAAAATTGCAACTGCATGGAGGGAAGTGCAATGCCATAGGATCCTTAGTTATAAATAAATCATGTGGAAGCAGGAGCTGAACATAAAAGAAAGTTTGGAGTTTTGCATAAGGGAATTGCAGATGACACCATTTGACTAATAGTGCTCCACATGTAGTTAGGAATATGATGGAATACTCTCCACTTGCCTGGATGAGGGCAGCTCTAGTTCAACAGGGCCAACAACATCCAGAGCAAAGCAGAGCACATGATTGGTGCTCTATTCACAATCTTAAACATTCACTCCCTCTACCACCCACACACAATGACAGTAGTGTGGTATGTAGCAGCAAAACTGCCAAGGATACTTAAACAGCAACTTATAGAACCTCTACCACCTGGAGATATAAGGACAGCAGACAAGACCACCTAGAAGTTCCCCTCCATGTCACATAACACCCTGACTTGAAACTATATTGCTATTTTTTTCACTGTTGCTAAGTCAAAATTTGGAACATTCAAATATTGCAATAGCTGCATCTGCACCATATGGAGTTCAGGAAGGCAGTTCATCAATACCCGCTCAAGGGCAAATAGGAATAGGTGATCAGCGCTGGTCTGGCAACAACATCTATACCTGAAGAATGGATTAATAAAGTGGATGTTTAGGAAAATATTGCAGTACTGAAAAATCCTCCAGCAGAGCAACAGATGTGAGCTGGTCTCATGCTAATGTTTGCTTTCCATTCTGTTGAATTTTTAAAGTACATTACTTGCAACATTTACCATATTTGGCCTCTCAGCTGCAGATTTAAATCCTGTTAATAATAAGTGATTACTTAACAACTTTCTGCATTTAGGTATTTTAATAAAAATGCAACACGCAATTCCTTAAATTAAACAAGGGATGCCTGACAGACTTCCTCTGCTCTTTTTAAAGATCATTAAGATGTTTGATTTTGTGGCAATGTAGATTGGTCAAAACAATCACTTGAGCCAATTGTTCACTGTCATTGCTTGTTGGTATCCTGGGATATGATGTGATAGCTTGCATGTGATCCTTGATAATAAGATCCTCAAAATGGCAAGATGTCCAGACTTTTATGTGAAATGAAAGCACTTTAAATTGTGTTTAATACTTTAAACAACATGCCATTATTGATGGAACATGCCAGGGTCCCTTGTTCTGTCCATCCTGTACTGAGAGGTGACACGAGACTGAAATAAACACAGAAAGAGTTGGCAAATCTGTCCTTATGCAAATAAAGTTCATTGTGTGAAAGAAGAGGTTAGTTTGAAAAATATTATATTTGGAACGTTAAAACAAAACTGTGTTTGTCTCTGGGATGTGAAAGAATTGATTACTGAATAGATTAAATCTGAGGAAGAATGTTTAGATTTGAATGTAATTGAGGATTGAGACTGAAACATTGAGACATTTCACTTTCATCTCAACAGTGTCATATTTAATTTCTACTTCTGGTCTAATTATCTTGATCTAGGGGAGAATACAGTGGCTTCCAGTTGACATCAACTGCCTTGCAAAACCAGAACAAAATTTCTAAAACGTATTTAATGTTCATACTGAAGTTGATAGAAACCATACCTGTACTGTTTCAAGTAATGTTTAATTCAGTGACCCGAAGAAAAGAAGACATCCTTAACTAGACTGAGTTAGTTGAACTCAGGCAAGGGGGTGTTAATGCTGCTAAAATAAACCTCAGTAATAATAAGAAAAAAAACCCAGAGCTCCCACTACTGAGCATTATTAAGCCACTGCCAGATGGAAAATCATGTATTGGGTGTCAGCTGGGAATAGAATCCATTTCAGTTTTGTTAACTATTTATATCATCTAAACAATACCTAATTTAACAAGCTACCAAAACCATAACTATGGAATTATGTCACAGTGAAAGTTTGAACTTTGAAAATTAAAGTTGAGAAATGTGATAACTGCATTAACTTAACATTTCATACCTTTATTTTATCCCAAAGTGCCAGGTTTCTTTACTGCTAAGGTCTCATGTTGTTGTTTTGAAATGCTTGAACAACCAAATAGCACTATAAAAGGTATTACTCTTTCCTGTTGACCAACAGGATCTCCACTGTACTCCACTGCCTTCATTTTTATTTTAATGTAAACAATTTTAACCTTAGCCACTACAATATATAAGACAAATAAGAGAAAGTGCCTGTGCTTGTTATGTGCATGTGAGCTCAAAGATGAATGCAACCTTTTTCTGTAAAATGTTGGTACAAGTACATAACCTGTGAGAATTTGGGCTACTGACCATTGTTGTCGATGAGAAATAAAGGATTCATATGTTTTTGACTAAAGATGAACCACCAGTATATAAATAGTTCATGATTAAGTCTTGGGAATGTTTGCTTTCTTGTGCTGAACTATCCTTTTCCCCAGAGTCATGAGAAAGTAAACTGTGACATGTTTACTAAAGAATCAGGAATGCTAATTCTTCCTGTGCCAAGAACTCCAATCTCACATGTAAATACTGCCTCCTCTTAAGATTTTTTCAATTTATTATTGCTTATTTTTTTTACAATTTATTACTTCTTTGTAAACTCCATACTTTTTTTTACTACCTTAGTTTCTCCTTTTCTACTGGACTGATTTACTCTCTCACTCTGTTAGCGAATGCTATATTTTTAACATCATGCATTCCCAGGTCTTTCCTTCAGTGACCACCCGACTTTCTCATTTCTATCAACAACTGCTTTTCCCATCAGTCATGCTCCTCTGGAGTTAATATCATAAGGTGCATTTAACAAACTATCAACCACCTTCCCTTTCTATCTCACCCAGTGAGATCTTGCTGAGGAGGCTTTTCTCACCCATGGTCCAGTCTGGGGATCATATGAACTGAAGTAGCTGAGTTGTCTTCAAGCTGTCTTGTCATTCAATGAGACCACAATGTGACCTAACTCCATATACTCACCATTGCCCCATCATTGCTCAGACGATTGACTATCGGAGTTGTCATCATGTTGAGGTTGTACAGGATGTTGGTGAGGCCATTTTTGGAGTACTATGTGCAGTTCTGGTCTGCCCTGCTATTGGAAGGATATTATTAGATTGGAGAGGGTGCAGAAAAGATCTACAAGGATGTTAATGGGATTGGAGCACTTAAGTTATAAAGAGAGGCTAGATAGGCTGGGATGTTTTCTTTACTCGAGTGTAGGAGGTTGCAAGGTGACATTAGAGGTTTATAAAATCATGAGATGAATAGCAACGGTCTTTTCACTAGGGTGGGCAAGTTCAAAGTTAGGGGGAATATTCTTTAAGGTGAGAAAAAGATTTTAAAAGGCACCTGAGGGGCAACTTTTTCACACAGGGAGTGTTTCATATGTGAAATGAACTCCCAGAGGAAGTGGTAGATGTAGGTATGGTCACAACATTTAAAAGACTTTTGGTCAGGTACATGAATAGGAAATGTTTAGAGGGATATGACCCAATTCGGGCAAGTGGGGCTAGTTTAATTCGGGAAACTTGGTCGGAATGGACGAGTTGGACCGAAGGGTCTGTTTTCATGCTCAATGACTTTTTTAAAATTAAAGATTGATTGATTGAGAATAAAATGCTGTTTTAAAGACAAATTCAAAACTTTTACTTTTCTGTGTATATGTTTTCCTAAAATCATTCCAGTTAAAGTTGACTCCGATTTGTAGAATATGACTGCTAGTCTCAGAGTCAGAGCCAGCCTATCAGTTACTTAATGTCTTGATTTAAAATTGCTTCTTAGCTGTAAATTCCAAGCAATATACTGTTTGTGTAAACTTGGAGCTCAGGTGTTGTTTGGTAAACTTATGCTACACTCTCTCCAAGGCCACATGTCCTTACTCCTAGTATGCTCTAAGAAGAGTTTTTTTTAGTGGCTGAGTCTAGACTTCTATCCCTTGTATTCAAACCCTTGAGATATACAGGCCAACATTCTTTTACTATTTTTGTTTTTTATTTGTAGCTATTCAGAGCATTTTATAAATCTTTGTTCATGGGAAGCATAAGTCTCTCTGGACTTCATATATTTTGAGATTTTCACCATTTGGAAGATATCTATCCTTTTTAGATACAAAGAAGATCAGCACACACTTACCCATTATGGAATCCCTTTGCCACAGTTTTATCCATTTATTAAAATTTTCAATATCTCAATAATGATATGCTTCCATCACATTGTTTACAATAGCATCTATTTTTGCCAATGAAAAAGTTGAGTATGTGGCTCTATCTTCATCATGTAAGAGATAAATCAATATGGTGAACAATTGAGGCCTCATCTTTGTGAACACCATTACTCACATTCTTTGAATCATTCCTGCTCTGTTTCCAGCTAATAATTATTAGCTTCAAGTTTTAATCAGATCTCTTCCGAGTGACTTTATCACACAACTTATATAAGTACATTTAGCTGACATAACATGCACAAACATTCCCCTTTACTCTAATTTAGTCACAGTTATGAAAAAAGTTTAATGAACTTCATCAAGCATGATCTATTCCTGACAAGTACATGCAGTTTTCTGATTAGTTTAAAATGTCCTAGCTACTCAGTTATTCTATCCTTAATTATATCCTGACAACATTTAACTGGGATTAATTACCTGGTTTCCCATTACCTTCCTCAAATAGCAGAATGATGTTAAATTTCCCAAACTTAAGAAACAGCTGCTGAATCAAATAAACATCAGAAGATTACAACGTATCTTCCTAAAAAAAACCCTAGGATGGAAACCATCTGTTCCTGGGATGGGACATTCCTTTTCTTTATTTCTGTAATTTTGCTTGCATCAATTATATTGAGTTCCTTTTCTTTTTATTCTTCCAAATTTTCTTCCTCTACTGTAGAAGTTGATGCAAAATGATTCAAAATAATTTAACATGTCCAGCACTTCTTTTTGTACTTTTAAAAATGTAGTGGCAATATTATGAGGCCCATAAAGCTCCTGTGCATAGATACTGAATAGTCTGGACAGAGTAGATGTTCAAAAGATGATTTCATTGGTATGAGAGACTAGGACCTGAAGGCATAGCCTTAGAGTAAAGGAATAGAGATAAGGAGAAATGTCTTCAGCCAGAGGGTGGTGAATCTACGGAATTCATTGCCACAGAAGGCTGTGGAGGCCAGGTCATTGAGTATATTTAAGACTGAGATGGATAGGTTCTTGAGTATCAAGGGTTACATGGAGAAAGCAGAAGAATGGGATTGAGAAACTTATCAGCCATGGCAGAGCAGACTTGATGGGCTCAATGGCCTAACTTCTGCTCCTATGTCTTACAGTCTAACACCAACATTTTTCTGAAAAGAAACATTGATTGATACCCCTTGCAAGTTTCTTTTTTTTTGTAATTGTTACAGTGTGTATACAATTCCAGGATGTTGTACTGTATTGTGATATACCACGGACTGGCAATGAACACTAATGAAAGCTTTTTTGAAATAAGGAGTTGATAACAAGTGGATTCTGATAGTTTAAGCTCTGTTCCAAACTGTTCCTGAGTGTAAAGGGCTGCTCAAAACATGGTCTGCCTGTTACTCACATCGGCTACTGTCTACTTCTGCTTTAATTTATCAAGGAGCATGTGCTGAAGACCTTGCCAGGTACTAACAGCAATGCTATGCCCCTCCAGTGATTTCAATTGTTGAGGTTCCCTTTAGTGGACAGGTTGACAATTTCCGTTTGTCTCCAGTCATCCAGGACATCCTCCAAAGTCCAGATTTAGTGAACATGTTGGTGCATTGCGTTAATGCAGTGTTCTTGCCTTGGTTCTGAAACTCTGTTGGTATCTTATTGATACCAGTGTTTTGCTACTCTTCAGGCTCTTGATGGTTCTGTGTACCTCTGATTCGCCAACTTCTCCAAGGTTGACATCTAGATGATCATACAGGAACTGACTGATAGAAGAAGCAGGTCAATGTTCAACTGCTAACATTGTGGTAAGATGTGGTATGGTCATCCAATTCAAATGTGAAGTTAGGGGTGAGATGGTTTAGGATATCCGTAACTGTTCTATTCATCTTGCTGTTGCTTCTAAATCATCGATAGTGTCTTACTACCTTAGCCCAATCATATTAAGCTGCTTCATCAATGGCCTTCTCTCCATCATAAGGTCAAAATGGAGATGTTCGCTGATGCCTGCACAATATTCAGCAGTCTCTAACCTAGGAAGCAACATCTCCAAGAGTTGGAGGGATACGGGCCGGGTGCTGGCAGGTGGGACTAGATTGGGTTGGGATATCTGGTCAGCATGGACGGGTTGGACCGAAGGGTCTGTTTCCATGCTGTACATCTCTATGACTCTATTTGTACATGAGTCATCAATGCAGCATCTGATCGATGTGGGAATCCCAACCATCAACATGCCCATGAGGCTGTGACTCTATATGTCTGCTGTCATATGAACAATAACCTATGCCAATAAGACAGAGAAGAGAACAGTAAAAGGTGTCACATGACTTGGATATCTAACACTAGTATTGCCTACTGAAGTTTTCCATTACATGGAAAAACAATATATTAACAATATGTTAGAGAAGTGAT
Organism: Hemiscyllium ocellatum; assembly: GCF_020745735.1. NCBI lineage: Eukaryota > Metazoa > Chordata > Chondrichthyes > Orectolobiformes > Hemiscylliidae > Hemiscyllium > Hemiscyllium ocellatum. The sequence goes on from NC_083408.1 coordinate 44,715,399, forward strand.
TGAAACGAGCAGGACACATATTTATTCTCCTGAACATTATGGCTTGCTGGAATAGCAGTTGAGTGGACATCACCAGATGTGACAACAAGACTGGGCCAGCCAAAGAAGACCTGACAAAGTACATTTAGAAAGAACTTTAAAGAGCAGAACATCAAAGAGATTTCTATGGACTCAGGTTGGAGGTGGAGACTTGCCATCCATTGTCCTGTTGGGACAGAGGACGTAAGTTTAAATAAGAGCATCTATCTTGTCACCTGCTGCTGTTCTCTGGAATGTTATTAGAAAATTCATCTATATTCCTTAATACAATAGCAACAATAATAACAGGTGATATTTTCTCAGAAGATAAGTAGCCCTTGTGAATGGGTAATGGGACCATGTAACATTTTACTGATATTGAGCATGGCACTGCAACCTCAGCTGCATCTCCACTTAAGCGGTGGCCACTGCTTAGGCTGGAGTAAGAGGAGGAACCCCTCTGTGATGAGATGTCTTCAAAGTCCGAGCAGGCTGGAGGAAGTGAGGACTGCAGATGCTGGAGATCAGAGTTGAATCAACGTTTCAGGCATAAGCCCTTCATCAGGCATTCCTCATGAAAGACTTATGACCAAAACATCGATTATCCTGCTCCTCAGATGCTGCCTGATCTGCTGTGCTTTTCTAAAACCAAACTCTCATTTCTTATTACAGTGCTAGAGCCCAACAAGCAGGCCTTTGTAATTCGAGAAGAGGGTGGTAGGTGTGTGCATTTTCTATCGAGTATCTGTGGAGGGATGAAGGGAGCGCCAGTGAGGAGAGCCTTCTCTTGGCCGCGTGTCCACAAAAGAGGCTCGACTGCTGACAGGCTGCCAGATTTTTACACTACTAACTTCCTATAAGACAGCAGTGCTGGTTAACAAGCTGGGAAAATGTATGCAGATGGAGAAGAGGTCGCCTATAACTGGCAATTCGGCATTTGACCGCATCACTATCATTCTCAATATGAGAAGGTACTGATTCCCTCCAAATGTGTTCTGCTACCATTTTATCAGCCCTTCTACCTCCCAGCCAATTTCCCAAGACACGACAAAACCCAGCCCAATGTGTGCATCAAATGATAAACTGTTAGAAGTAAAATGCTCATTTTTGCTTCTTAAATGATGACCTCTGTCATGCCTCAAAGTTTGTTGCCCTCAAAACATTCCTGCTTAGTTCCATTGGGACTGGTGCGGAATTGCAATTGTATGTGCTTGGGTCTCAAATTTAACTTTTGCAGCCAAAGATAAAACCCATTAAGGAGCAACTAAAATTATTCACAAGACAGTGAGCAAAGGCTGTGTGTGTAGTGTGTAATGTATTAATGTTCACGTCATTTGCATTCCTACTCTCTAACTATGACAGACTTCATTCATTATTTACAACACTGTTGTTTTCAGTGCCTTTACTATTCTGTTCCATCAAAAAAGTTTAATATTTAACTGGTTAAACGTTTGTTGCATAAACCAACTACTATCCACTCCTTTGTATGGAACTGTGTGATAAGAGAGCACTGCGTCTGGGACTGTAATGATAAACAACCAATGTGTGAGGTGCATACAATACTGTTTGTGTTGCAATGCTGAGTTGCAGGGCACCACTAAACAAGAAAATTACCCCGAGTCCAGAGTCGCGTGTGAAAGGTGTCCCAGCTCACTCTACCTGTTGGGATGTGAATGAACCATTCCTGTGATACTCATCTTCATGGATGGTTTCAACCCACTTTTGATCTCTCCCACAAAGGGCTTTGTCTGTAAAATTAAAACAATGGGGTAAATGAAAGAAACAAGATTAAGCTTCAGTGATATTAAAATACATTTAACCACTTTAGAGGTTATTTAAGATCTATAAAATGGGAAAAGCGAATGAAAGCTAAATAAAATAGTAATTTGAAGGGACAATTCTATAGTTATGAATGAACCCACAACAGATGCAAAATTGTACCCATATATGCCTTTTCATCCCTCAAAATACACTTCATTCATAACACTTGTAAAAGTACATTCTAAACATTTTAAATTGAATATTACAGAAAGCTGAACAGAATTAAACTTTTCTGCACATTCCACTTTGAGATGCTGGTTCAGATCTCAAACTCAACACCGACTGTGCTGACTTGACACAACTTCTTTTCAAATGACCGTGTCTAGGTTATCTACACAGTTTCCAAACTGGCACAGACGCGTGTTTGTTTTTAACATCGCGTCCTTGATGATGCTTCTTCTAAAACAAATAGAACATTTGTACAAGTGGGAATTTAGATTCAGCAGCACAAACTGCGATCGCTGATCCGACTGCACATGTAGCAAAAGGTTAGTCTAAATGGCTTTTCCATGCTGACCTTAACAACAGTAAAAGGCAACAATTTAAAACAGCACGATGATCTACAGGGAAATATACAATCGTGTCAAAATGATCACATTTTCCGGTCTAAATGTGTACTTTTTCAAATAAAAGCTGTCCAGACTTACAGATGGTGAGTTGTCATTGTCCGCCATGCTTTGTGCAGTTTTTTTTGGGTTAGTAGATAACGGTTTGAGGTCAGGGTGAGTCGCACTCGCTGTAGTGGAGGTGACTGGGTCTTACAGGGTTATCTCCATTTGAAAGCCGCTCCGCTCCGAGCCGCGCCTGACTTCGCCATCCTCTCTCACTCAGGACAGCCACTGCTGCCATGGTAACCCGGCGGGGCGGGGCCTACTTCTCGACCCACCCCCAAGCCCCCACCGGCCTGTTACCACGGTAACGCGGACGGCCCACTTGACTTGGCACCCCTTCTTGAGACACCTGCCCCGTCGCCGTGCGCCTGCCCCGCCCCCTCGCCCGCGCCGTTACCACGGTAACACCGCCCTTTCGCCCTCGGTTCGGTCACAATTGTCACCACGCAGGGCGGTCTAAGTCAGCGGTCCCGCCCTCACGCGCATGGTTACCATAGTAACATCGCGCGGCCTGTGCTCCATTCTTTGATTTCCCTGCTCCAGGACCAGATCAAAATAATCCTGCTGTAACACATCTGTTGCAAACTTCCAAGAAAAAAATTAAATACAAGCATTGCATTTATATTGTACCGTTGGCATAATCACAGAGAGCGATTTTTAAGTCTAGTCAACATATCGTACTGTAAAAAATGGGGTAGGTCATTTGCTCTCAACAAAATCCGTGTAATGTGATAATTACTAGATAATCTATTTATGATAATGTTGATTGAGGAATTAATATTACTTGAAATAACTATTGTTTCTCAAAGTAGTGAATTGGGATCGGCTGAGCAGTGAAATAACACAGCTAAAGTTCAAAAATATGCATAGCTTTTCATCAAGCGTCTTGTAAGCTTAAAGCATGATTTATAATACACCTGTATATTGGCAGTAATGTACTACACTCAGGAAACCAATAAAGCAGATGCTTTAAGGGGACACTAGGCAAGCTTATGAAGATTTTATTTTGTGGCCATTATTTGATTGATTTAAATATTAATTGGGATTTTGTTTATGCAGGAGGAAGTGAGGACTGCAGATGCTGGAGATCAGAGCTGAAAAATGTGTTGCTGGAAAAGCGCAGCAAGTCAGGCAGTATCCAAGGAACAGGAGAATCGACATTTCGGGCATAAGCCCTTCTTCAGGAACTTATGCCCGAAACGTCGATTCTCCTGCTCCTTGGATGCTGCCTGACCTGCTGCGCTTTTCCAGCAACACGCTTTTTAGCTCTGATCTCCAGCATCTGCAGTCCTCACTTTCTCCTAGTTGATTTTAACCTACTGCGAATCCTCTTGCAAGGATGCCTTCCTTGAAGAAGCTGTCTTCCTCCATTCCTGAAGAAGGGCTTATGCCCGAAACGTCGATTCTCCTGCTCCTTGGATGCTGCCTGACCTGCTGCGCTTTTCCAGTAACACATTTTTCAGTTTTGTTTATGCAGCCATCTGTGGGTATTGCTGGCAAGGCCAACATTTGTTGCCCATTTCCTAATTGCCCCTGAACTGAATGGCTAACCAATCCATTTCAGAGGACGTCACTGTGAGTCTGGGGTTACATATAGATCAGACTGAGTAAGGGTGGCAGATTTCCTTCTTTAAACAGGTATGAGTGAACCAGATTTTTTTATGCTCACAGTTACTGACACTAGCTTCATATCCCAGATTTATGAATTAAATTTAAATTCCAACAGCTATGATAGGATTTAAACCTAGTCCAGAAAATTACCACGACATCACTGTCTACACTACACACAAAATTGTTTTATATGTGCTGGATGATTAATGCTCTGTCAATGTGGTACCCCTGACAGAAGCTGATTTTGGTACAATTTACGGTCACGTTGCAGTACAACTGTGGTGCAGTGCAAAGCCACTTTTTAAAAATACTTAGGTTACCCATTGTACCACCTTGGATCCTTTAAAATCATAATCAGTAACCAAGGAAACAGAACTCTGCTCTTGTTGAACTACACAGACTTCGTCATGAAACATGGCCCTGACTTTGTAGGCATCAGCAAAGTTTCCTGCCTTAGTGAAAGCTCCCCACACAAACTGAATAATCTTGAACCTGTATTTCATCTTACATGATGTTAATCTAGCATGAGGTCCAGATTTCCCTGAGTTCAATCACAGTAATCCAGCAGGGTGACGCAATTTCACAGACAACAAAACCAGCAAATAAAATGTATTTATTATTCTTAGATATTTATAGATTTTACAGAATGCAGATGGCGACATACACATTCAAAGTTGAAATATCACAATATAACAAAGTATTTTTTTTAATTTAAGAAACCATGGATTTTTTCTATATCACAAAAGAATTCATTCCAAGGATTGACAGGATGTTTGGCAAGTGCTATCAAAAATCCAGGTACATGTCATGAACAAGGGATAACATTTTCAGGTGATTTTAGCCATGATGTGCAGGTTAATTTAGTTTCCTAAATAGTGAACATGTAGTTCATAATGATGACAACAGCGTGTAGTTCAATTCCTGTTTTAGCTGAGATAGACTTGGGGCATGCATACACACTTTGCCCTGCTCATAATAAAATTGAAACATCAGTTGTGTTTCCACTATTCTTGTATAATTGAAGACAGAACCTGGAAAATAAAATTATAGCATAAAATATAAAAATCTCATGCGTTCTGATCGCTGAATGATTTTCAACTTCGAAAATTTCAAACGCAGGTACTATGGACAAGCATAGAATCATTGTTTAGTTTCTTTGCTTGGCAGAATCAATATTTAATTATATATGTGTAAACTCCAAAAATTGCTGTAATTCTCAAAGGAGTACTGATGGCAAAAGCTTGCAGTTTTGCCATTATTATTAGAATATCTGGCCAGAATGATCTAGATGGATGCATGTGAACAGTATTACAGCATTGACTATCTTAAATTGGCAACTGTATTATAACTTCAGCATTAAAGACCTGTGTAATTGACAGCCCATTGAAAATTGATTAACTACATGTCTGATTGTACAATACCTACAATCTGGATTGGTGATTGCATTTAATAGTAGTCATGTACAACAGACTGCAATACATCTTGTGTCATTATTGTACTTAATAATTTGTACTGTAACATTTAAGTTACTGAACATTTTTAAAGTCAAAGCAATGCTGTTCCACTCATTTCCCCAAATAAATTATCTCTTCATTATTTTATATTTCCCTCTTTTATTCCTATACTCCAACATAAGCAATGATGTAATTAGAATAGGTCTCACTATGAAATTTGCCTTGGGCATACTGCCACGCAGCATTCTTAGAATGGAATAGTGCAGTGTTTGAACATAAATAATATTGTAAAAACCTCATTGTGGATTTGTTTGTTGGTTTCAGCCTACTGTTTTGAAAGAAAGCACAAAATCTATATTGGTCACAGAGATCGGGACCACAAAGATGGAATAATCATGAGCTGAGACCAGTTGTGAACCATCAATCCCTTGGTCTCTAAACCACATTAGTTGTGGACATTGGATCTTAACTTCAGCTGATGCACATTTCTTCGGTATCCTGTGTAGCAAATCTGGTTGTAAAATAAATTCTGGATGGAACACTGGGAAACCAAGTACAAAGCCAACAAAGCTTTTGAGGAAGAGTATTAGAAAATAAAGTATTAAAGATTAATTGCATCTATGAATTAGCTAATGTGTGAAACAATATAGGTCTTTAACAATAATTTGGAGAGAACGGTTTGTTTCCGTGCTGTACTTCTCTATGGCTCTATGACTCTAAATGTGTGGGTCAGGGCATGTGGAGGCAATTAATTACACACACAAAACTATAGGTCCAGTCAATCTGTCTTGGGGACTGTTACAAATGTAGAGGTCAATGAAGCATGTGCAAGAAGAAACTTGAAAGTATTAAATATTCATAGGTCACCAGAAGCAGATACACATGAGATTCCTGAAGGAAACAAGTGAAAAAATAGGAGGCTCTTTTTAATATTTTTGGTTTCAGCCTATTGTTTTGAAAGAAAGCACAAAATTTATATTGGTCGCAGAGATCGGGACCACAAAGATGGAATAATCATGAGCTGAGACCAGTTGTGAACCATCAATCCCTTGGTCTCTATACCACATTAGTTGTGGATATTGGATCTTAACTTTAGCTGATGCACATTTCTTCTGTATCCTGTGTAGCAAATCTGGTTGTAAAAAAAATTCTGGATGGAAATGCCTAGGTTTGTTGCATGACAGCTTGTGTAATCCCTATATTCCAAAGGAACATCATAAATTAAGGAATTCTGAATCTGTTAAACGATTACTCAGAGGTATGTATCTTGGTGAGTTGTTCTAACAGAGTCATAGAGATGTACAGCATGGAATGAGACCCTTCACGCCGACCAAATATCCCAACCCAATTTAGTCCCACCTGCCAGGACCAGGCCCATATCCCTCCAAACCCTTCCTATTCATATACCCATCCAAATGCCTCTTAAATGTTGCAATTGTACCAGCTTCCACCACATCCTCTGGCAGCTCTTCCATACACTTTTTCTGCGTGACAAAGTTGCACTATAGGTCACTTTTATATCTTTCCCCTCTCACTCTAAACCTATGCTGTCTAGTTCTGGACTCCCCGATCCCAGGGAAAAGACTTTGTCTATTTATCCTATCTATGCCCCTCATAGTCTTGTAAATCTCCATAAGGTCACCCCTCAGCCTCTGACGCTCCAGGGAAAACAGCCCTAGCCTGTTCAGCCTCTCTCTAGAGCTCAAATCCTCCAACCCTGGCAACATCCTTGTAAATCTTTTCTGAACCCTTTCAAGTTTCACAACACCTTTCCAATAGGAAGGAGACCAGAATTGCATGCAATATTCCAACAGTGGCCTAATCAATATTCTGTACAGCTGCAACATGACCTCCCAACTCCTATACTCAATACTCTGACCAATAAAGGAAAGCATACCAAACGCCTTCTTCACTATCCTATCTACCTGTGACTCACTTTCAAGGAGCTATGAATCTGCACTCCAAGGTCTCTTTGTTCAGCAACACTCCCTAGGATCTTACCATTAAGTGTATAAGTCCTGCTAAGATTTGCTTTCCCATAATGCAGCACCTCTTATTTATCTGAATTGAACTCCATCTGCTACTTCTCAGCCCATTGGCCCATCTGGTCCAGATCCTGTTGTAATCTGAGGTAACCCTCTTCGCTGTCCATGACACCTCCAATTTTGATGTCATCTGCAAATTGACTAACTGTACCTCTTATGCTCGCATCCAAATCATTTATATAAATGACAAAAAGTAGAGGACCCAGCACCGATCCTTGTGGCACTTCACTGGTCACAGACCTCCAGTCTGAAAAGCAACCCTCCACCACCACCCCCTGCCTTCTACCTTTATGGACAATAGACAATAGGTGCAGGAGTAGGCCATTCTGCCATTCGAGCCTGCATCACCATTCAATATGATCATGGCTGATCATCCTTAATCAGTATCCTGTACCTGCCTTATCTCCATAACCCTTGATCCCACTATCCTTGAGAACTCTATCCAACTCTTTCTTAAATGAATCCAGAGATTTGGCCTCCACTGCCCTATGGGGCAGAGCATTCCACAGAGCCACCACTCTCTGGGTGAAGAAGTTTCTCCTCATCTTTGTCCTAAATGGTCTACCCCGTATTTGTAAGCTGTGTCCTCTGGTTCGGCACTCACCCATCAGCGGATACATGCTTCCTGTCTCCAGAGTGTCCAATCCTTTAATAATCTTATACGTCTCAATCAGATCCCCTCTCAGTCTTCTAAACTCAAGGCTATACAAGCCCAGTCGCTCCAGTCTTTCAGCATAAGGTAGTCCTGCCATTCCAGGAATTGACCTCGTGAACCTACGCTGCACTCCCTCAATAGTCAGAATGTCTTTCCTCAAATTTGGAGACCAGAACTGCACACAATACTCCAGGTATGGTCTCACCAGGGCCCTGTACAGCTGCAGAAGAACCTCTTTGCTTTATACTCAATCCCTCTTGTTATGAAGGCCAACATGCTATTAGCCTTCTTCACTACCTGCTGTATCTGCATGTTTACCTTCATTGACTGGTGTACAAGAACACCCAGATCTCTTTGTACTGCCCCTTTACCTAAATTGATTCCATTTAGGTAGTAATCTGCCTTCCTGTTCTTGCCACCAAAGTGGATAACCATACATTTATCCACATTAAACTGCATCTGCCATGCATCTGCCCACTCACCTGACCTGTCCAGGTCACCCTGTAATCTCCTAACATCCTCCTCACATTTCACCCTGCCACCCAGCTTAGTAACATCAGCAAATTTGCTAATGTTATTACTAATACTATCTTCTATATCATTAATATATATTGTAAAAAGCTGCGGACCCAGCACTGATCCCTGTGGTACCCCATTGGTCACTGCCTGCCATTCCGAAATGGAGCCGTTTATTACTACTCTTTGTTTCCTGTCAGCCAACCAACTTTCAATCCAAGTTAATACTTTGCCTCCAATACCATGCGCCCTAATTTTGCTCACTAACCTCCTATGTGGGACTTTATCAAAAGCTTTCTGAAAGTCCTGGTACACTACGCCTACTGGATCTCCCTCATCCATCTTCAGAGTTACGTCCTCAAAGAATTCCAGAAGATTAGTCAAGCATGATATTTCCCCTTCATAAATCCATGCTGACTCTGACTTATCCTGTTACTACTATCCAGATGTGTCATAATTTCATCCTTTATAATAGCATCTTTCCCACCACTGAAGTCAGACTAACTGGTCCATATTTTCGTGCTTTCTCTCTCCCACCTTTCTTAAAAAGTGGTACAACATTAGCCACCCTCCAATCTGCAGGAACTGATCCCAAATCTATTGAACTCTGGAAAATAATCGCCAACACATCCACGATTTCTCGAGCCACCTCCTTCAATACCCTGGGATGTAGACCATCAGGCCCCGGGGACTTATCAACCTTCAGACCTAACAGTCCCTCCAACACCAATTCCTGGCAAATATAAATTCCCTTAAGTTCAGGTCCCTCAGCCACTGTTAGCTCAGGGAGATTGCTTGTGTCTTCCCCAATGAACACAGATCTGAAGTACCAATTCAATTCTTCTGCCATTTCTTTGTTCCCCGTAATATATTCCCCTGTTTCTGTCTTCAAGCGCCCAGTTTTAGTCTTAACCATTTTTTTTGCCTTTCAAATACCTAAAAAAGCTTTTACTATCCTCCTTTATATTTTTGGCCAGTTTACCTTTGTACCTCATTTTTTCTCTGCGTATTTCCTTCTTAGTAATCCTCTGTTGTTCTTTAAAAACTTCCCAGTCCTCCGTTTACCCACTTATCTTTGCTATGTTATACTTTTTCTCTTTTAACTTTATATGTTTCTTAATTTCCCTCGTCAGCCACGGCCACCCATGCCTCCTCCTAGGATCTTTCTTCCTTTTTGGAATGAACTGATCCTGCATCTTCTGCATCATACACAGAAATATCTGCCATTGTTCCTCCACTGTCTTCCCTGCTAAGGTATTGCACCATTGTACTTTGGCCAGCTCCTCCCTCATAGCTTCATAGTTCCCTTTACTCAACAGAAATATTGTCACTTCCGATTGTACTCTCTCCCTCTCAAATTGCAGATTGAAGCTTATTGTATTATGGTCACTACTTCCCAATGGCGCCTTCACTTCGAGGTCCCTGAACAATTCTGGTTGGTTGCACAATACCAGATTCAGAATTGCCTTCTCCCTGGTAGGCTCCAACACCAGCTGTTCTAAGAATCCATCTCGGAGGCACTCCTCAAAGTCTCTTTCTTGAGGTCCAATACCATCCTGATTCTTCCAGTCTACCTGCTTGTTGAAATCCCCCATAACAACTTTAGTAACATCTTTGCAACAGGCCAATTTCAGCTTCTGATTTAACTTACATCCGACATCCAGACTCTGTTTGGGGGCCTATAGACAACTCCCAAGAGGGTCTTTTTACCCTTAGAATTTCTCAGCTCTATCCATGCTGACTCTCTACATCCTCTGATTCTAGGTTCCCCCCCGCGCAAGGGACTGAATATCATCCCTTACCAACATGGCCACCCCACCCCCTCTGCCTGTCAGTCTGTCCTTACGATAGCATGTGTAGCCTTGAATATTCATTTCCCAGGCCCTGTCCACTTGAAGCCACGTCTCAGTTATCCCCACAATATCGTATCTGCCAATTTCCAAAAGAGGAGCCTCAAGCTCATCCATCTTATTTCTAATGCTTCGTACATTCATATATAGTATTTTTAATTTGTTATTGCCCTCACCCTTCCCATCAATTCCTATTTCATTCAACCTTACAGCATGATCCCTTTTTGAGTTTTCTGCTTCATTGATACAGTTGTCTTTCTTGACTTCCTGTGTTCTAACTTTCCCTTCGATTTCCTTCTGAAACATCCAGTTTGGCCCCTCCCCCCGCTACTTAGTTTAAACGTAGCTGTGTAGCAGTAGCAAACCTGCCTGCCAGAATGCTGGTCCCTAACCTATTAAGGTGCAAACCGTCTTTCTTGTATAATTTATGCTTACCACAAAATATATCCCAGTGATCCAAGAATTTAAATCCTTGCTTCCTGCACCAGTTCCCCAGCCACACGCTCAAGTCCATTATCTCCCTGTTTCTGGCTTCACCAGCCCGAGGAACTGGAAGCAAACCGGAGATAACCACCCTGGACATCCTGCTTTTCAGCCTTCTTCCTAGTGCTCCGAAGTCCTGCTGTAGTATGTTCCTCCTCTTCTTCCCGACATCATTTGTGCAGGCATATACAACCATCTCTGGCTCTTCACCTTCATCCTCGAGGACTTCCTGCACTCTGTCTGTGATGTCTTTAACCCTGGCACCAGGAAGGCAACACACCATCCTTAAGTCACACCTGCTGCCACAAAAACCCCGGTCAGTTCCTCTCACTATGGAGTCCCCTATTACCACAGCTCTGTGCGATGTCCGACTCTTCAAGTTCTGCCTCCACGTCAGCTTTTGATTGACAGACCTGGCCGCCTCGCAGATTGGCAGTGTCATCTGTCTCTACTGCTTCCAAAAGATTCAACTTATTCCTGACAGGTACTTCCCCCGGGGTCTCTTGCACCTGTCTCCTCTCTGCCTTCCTCATTGTCTGCTCTCTTCTGATATGGTCGGTGTAATAACCTCACTGAAGGTCTTGTCCAGAAAGATCTCATTCTCTCGGATGAGCCTAAGGTCCTTGAGTTCTTTCATCAGTGCTGCAATATGCTCTGTCAGTAGCTGAACGTGCACACACTTTCCACACTTATATGAGCCAGATACACCAGAGTCGTTGACCTCCCACATCAAGCACATAGCACACTGAACCAGCTTGGCAGTCATGTCTTCACCCTCTTCAACTGTGGCATAATCACTTCACTCAACCACCTTATCAAAGACTCCTGAGCTAAAGCCTCACTCTACAATCCACAGGAACTTCCTTGGACCCTCTATTTGGGGCAAGTCTGTGAACTTTTAATTTATGTTAGAGGAGGAGGGTGGAAGGGAGGCCCTACTTTGTAGGGCCTGGGATCTAGAACACATCCCCTCAAATTACAATCACTTACCTTCCCGACCAGCTTTGCACTCCGACTTCACTTCCGCCCAGCTCCCGCCGCTCTCTGCTGCAAAAAGCCAGTTCTGTCTCCAAATGGCTAGTTCTCTTTTATTCCATGTGATCTAACCTTGCTAATCAGTCTTCCATGGGGAACCTTGTCGAACGCTTTACTGAAGTCCATATAGATCACATCTACTGCTCTGCCCTCATCAATCTTCTTTGTTACTTCTTCAAAAAACTCAATCAAGTTTGTGAGACATGATTTCCCATGCACAAAGCCATGTTGACTATCCCTAATCAGTCCTTGCCTTTCAAAATACGTATGCATCCTGTCCCTCAGGATTTTCTCCAACAACTTGCCCACCACTGAGGTCAGGCTCACTGGTCTATAGTTCCCTGGCTTGTCTTTACTGCCCTTCTTAAACTGTGGCACCACGTTTGCCAACCTCCAGTCTTCTGGCACCTCACCTATGACTAGCGATGATACAAATATCTCAGCAAGAGCCCAGCAATCATTTCATAGCTTCCCACAGAGATCCCGGATACACCTGATCAGGTCCTGTGAAAAAAACTTGTCAGGAGATTTCAGCTATCTGTAAGAATAATAGGGTAGTTATGGTCAGGGATTTTAACTTTCCAAACATCGACTGGGACTGCCATAGTGTTAAAGGTTAGATGGAGAGGAATTTCTTAAGTGTGTACAAGACAATTTTCTGATTTAGTATGTGGATGTACCTACTAGAGAAGGTACAAAACTTGACCTACTCTTGGGAAATTAGGCAGGGCAGGTGACTGAGGTGTCAGTGGGGGAGCACTTTGGGGCCTGCGACCATAATTCTATTCGTTTTAATATTGTGATGGAAAAGGATAGACCAGATCTAAAAGTTGAAGTTCTAAATTGGAGAAAGGCCAATTTTGACGGGATTAGGCAAGAACTTTCGAAAGCTGATTGGAGGCAGATGTTCGCAGGTAATGGGACAGCTGGAAAATGGGAAGCCTTCAGAAATGAGATAACAAGAATCCAGAGAAAGTATATTCCTGTCAGGGTGAAAGGGAAGGCTGGTAGGTATTGGGAATGCTGGATGACTAAAGAAATTGAGGGTTTGGTTAAGAAAAAGAAGGAAGCATATGTCAGGTACAGACAGGATAGATTGAGTGAGTCCTTAGAAGAGTATAAAGGAAGTAGGAGTATACTTAAGAGGGAAATCAGGAAGGCAAAAAGGAACATGAGATAGCTTTGGCAAATAGAATTAAAGAGAATCAAAGGGTTTTTACAAATATATTAAGGAAAACAGGGTAACTAGGGAGAGATTAGGGCCCCTCAAAGATCAGCAAGGCAGCCTTTGTGTGGAGCCACAAAAAATGGGGGAGATACTAAATGAATATTTTGCAACAGTATTTACTGTGGAAAAGGATATGAAAGATATAGACTATAGAGAAATAGATGGTGACATCTTGCAAAATGTCCAGATTACAGAGGAGGAAGTGCTGGATGTCTTGAAACGGTTAAAGGTGAATAAATTCCCAGAATGTCTCCTTATGTGGCTCAAAAATCAAATATTCTTTGATAACTGTCTTGTGAAGCACTCTGATACTTTCTCCAGTAAACCTGCTCTATAAATTAAAGTTTATTTTGCAGTTGGAGTCAAAATACCAGTATGTTTTAATTTCTGGCTAACTCATTGCGAGGGTTTTTGAATGTAAAAGTAGAGACTTTCTTATTGCAGCTGTACAAGGCCTTGGTAAGATCACATATGGAGCACTTTGCGGTTCTGCAGGGTTCTCTGCTGGTTCCCTCACTATTGTGGTGCACATTAATGATGTGAAGTTAAATGTAGGGATATGTTCAAGAAGTTCATTAGATTAGATTACTTACAGTGTGGAAACAGACCCTTCGGCCCAACAAGTCCACACCGACCCACCCAGACCTATTCCCCTACATTTACCCCTACCCCTAACACTACAGGCAATTTATCATGGCCAATTCACCTAACCTGCACATTTTGTACTGTGGGAGGAAACCGGAGCACCCAGAGGAAACCCACGCAGACACAAGGAGAATGTGTAAACTCCACATAGTCAGTTGCCTGAGTCGCGAGATGAACTCGGGTCGCTGGCGCTGTGAGGCAGCAATGCTAACCACTGTGCCACTGTGCCACCCACATGGATTTTTTTTTAAGATTAGATTCCCTGCAGTCAGGGCCCTTCGACCCAATCAGTCCATATCGACCCTCCGAAGAGTAACCCACCCAGACCCCATCTCCCTCTGACTAATGCACCATAAAATTATTTGGATGATAAATAGTGAGGAAGATGGCTGTAAACTGCAGAAGGATTAATATGGGCTAGGCAGGGGGATCCAAGATGGCGGCGACTCAGCAAGTCTGAGTTTACAGTGCTCTTCCCAAAACCTGGGTAAAGTGAGTTACTCACCCCCACCACACTTACCAAACCACCCAAAAAAATTTTCTAACCTTAATTAGCTGCTTACTATTATATTTAAGCAGTTTAATATTAAGTGGATAATGAGTAAACCAAGGGGACCCCGCAGTTCTCAGAAAACAAAGACCCCTCCCCCACCCTCCTCTCCTCCTCCGGCTGCAGCTGATGTAAAAACAGGCCTTGAAGAGATGATTGCCAGGCTGGAAACGACACTCGTCAATTTCATCGCAGAATCCAGACAGAGATGGAACTCATTCGAAGAAAAGTTACAAAAGCACAGCCAGGCTATTGAGGAACTGCAGGGCCGAGTGGAGGGGGCGGAGCTAAAGGCCACGACCTCCGAGGCTGCAGCTCAAACAGCTGCAGAACAGGTGCGAGCTCTGGAGCAGAGAGTCCGGGCCTTTGAAATCTACATGGATGACCTGGATAATAGAAATCGGAGAAAGAATATCTGTCTTCTGGGCCTCCCTGAACAAGAAGAGAAGGGACAGTTAGCAGTATTTCTGGAGCGATGGCTGCCCCAGCTTTTAAACCTGGGGGCTGAAACTGACCGGGTAAGGGTGGAGTGGGCCTACCGGGTCGCAGCACGCGGATCTGGCCCAAACCAGCGCCCACGCCCGGTCCTGTTCCGGCTGCAGAGTTATAGGGAGAGGCAGATACTCCTGGATGCCTCCAGAAATCTTGGAAAGGATCCTAAAGCCATGATCCATGAAGGATCCAAGATTATGTTATTTCAGGAATTTTCCCCGGCTTTGGCACGAAGGAGGAAGGCGTTTGATGAGGTGAAGAAATGTCTAAGGAACTTAAATATTCAATACACCTTACGCTACCCAGCGACGTTATGCTTTAACCACGAAGGATCCGAGTATAATTTTAGATCACCAGAAGAGGCTAAGGAACTTTTAGACTCGTTTAAATAAATCGTAAGAGACAATTTATGTTGGCTTGCCTCTTCCACACTCCGTGGGGAGAAGTGGATACTTTACTCTACTTTACTTTTGCTTCTGGGAGCAGGGTTGTCTTCCCTTGCTATTTTATGTTATTATACTTAACTGTAATTTGTTGGAGTTGTAATTTTATAGTTATGTGTGTTTGTACGTGGCATTGATGCTATCAGATATACTCAGGTATGGGTGGGGAGGGGTGGGGGTGGGGCGCTCACTGTTAACTCTAGCTCGGTATTATATCTAAATCCTATTAAGGAGCGCCCGGGTCAAGGGTGGGACACTGTTTGGGAGAGGATATGGTGGACCTTTAGAAAGGAAGTAAGGCCCCCTGAGAACAAGGGGGAGGATCTCCATTCAAACATGTTTTATTTTTTTTGTTCTTATTGTTTGGAAATAGTTTCCTTTTTATTATACTGTTATGAGTGTATTAGAGAACATTTTCTCTTGTTTGAAGGATGTAAGTGACTCAACTATACACTCTGGATAATTGTGGATTAGATTAGTAGTTAACTGAGTTTCATTGTTTTTCTTTCTTCTTTAGTATCATTCCTTTGAATTTTGATGATTATATATTTAAGATCTATTTTTATATTAATGTTTGTGCTTGAAAGTTCTGTTTATTTTTGTAAATCCGTCAAAATATTAAATTTCTAATAAAAATATCTTTAAAAAAAAAATGGGCTAGGCAGAGCACTGGCAAATGGACTTCAAATGGAAAAATGTGAGATATAACTTGTGGAGGATGAACAAGGAAAGGGATTGCACTATATAAATGGTTAGATGCTGGAAAGTACTCAAGGTCAGGATGTCTTGGTATGCATATCTACAGATCCATAAAAGGAGCAGAACAGGTAGATAATGTGGTTAAAAAAGCATATGTGATCTTGGCTTTATTAAACAAGGCACAGAATACAAGTGCACCTAGGTGTGCATGAACTATATTAACCATTGATTAGGCCACAACTGAAGAACTACGTACAATTCTGGGCACCCACATTATGGGAAGGAAAAGATTGCTCCAGAGAGGATGCAGAGGAAATTTACTACAATACTGCCTGGGCTGCAAGGTCTGAACTATGAAGAAAGATTGGATAGGCTGGAGTTTTTTTTTCCTTACAGCAGCAAAAGTTTATGGGCGGCACGGTGGCACAGTGGTTAGCACTGCTGCCTCACAGCGCCTGTAGACCCGGGTTCAATTCCCGACTCAGGCGACTGACTGTGTGGAGTTTGCACGTTCTCCCCGTGTCTGCGTGGGTTTCCTCCGGGTGCTCCGGTTTCCTCCCACAGTCACAAAGATGTGCGGGTCAGGTGAATTGGCCAAGCTAAATTGCCCGTAGTGTTAGGTAAGGGGTAAATGTAGGGGTATGGGTGGGTTGCGCTTCGGCGGGTTGGTGTGGACTTGTTGGGCCGAAGGGCCTGTTTCCACACTGTAAGTCTAACCTAATCTAAAGTTGAGAGGGAACCTAACTAGGTATGTTGAGTATAGGAACAGGGATATGTGTTGCAGTAATACAGAGCCTTGGTGACACTTAGACGATTATGTGCAGTTTTGGTTTCCTTTCCTGAGGAAAGATGCTCTTGCTCTTGAGAGAGTTCAATGGTTTACCAGGCTGGTTCCAGGGATGGTGGGACTGATGTATGAGAGAATGAATGCATTCAAGAGGTGGCTGGATATAGCACTTAGGGAGAATGGGATCAATGTTTATGGGGAGAAAGCAGGATTAGGCTATTGAGTTGGACGATCAGCCATGATTGTGATGAATGGCGGAGCAGGCTCAAAGGGCCGAATGGCCTCCTCCTGCTCCTATGTTTCTATGTAGGTATGTAAGGTTATGAATAAAAATAAAATACTGTGGATCCTGGCGATCTGAAAGAAACACAGAGAATGCTGCAGAAACCTGGCGTTCACTGTATTTGTTGTGTAAGATTGGTGGATAGAAAGGGACTCTTTGATTAGTAGAGGGGTCAATAACAAGGGGTTAGAGATGGTAAGAGGTAGAACACTAAGAGGGGAGTTGAGAAACTTGTTCAACTAGAGTGTGATGTGAATCTGAATTCACTACCTGATAATGGAGTAGAGTGGTGCTGGAAAAGCACAGCAGTTCAGGCAGCATCCGAGGAGCAGGAAAATGGATGCTGCTTGAACAGCTGTGCTTTTCCAGTACCCTTCTACTCCAGAATCTGGTTTCCAGCATCTGCAGTCATTGTTTTTACCTCATTACCTGATAGGTCTAATCCCAGGCAACCTCATGCAAATTTCTAAGATGTGGTGCTGATGATCACAGTTGACTTGTATGCCAATGGAATGAAACACTTTTCATTTGAGATCAGCTGTGTTATGATATGTCTCCCTCAACAATTGTTTTGAATTGAGAATGGATGTGTTCCAAGTACTCAAAATACCAAAAGATAACAAGGGGGCCTGACTGCTGAAGAATTGAAAAAAGTATGAATTGTATAAAATGTAGTTCAGGTTGCTCAATTAAATTACCATCCTGACTTGGAAATATCTCACCGTTCCTTCAGTGTCACTGGATCGAAATCCTGGAACTCTCTTTCTAACAGCATTTTGTTTCTACTTACAGCAAATGGACTGCAATGTTCACCACCACCTTCTCAAGAGTACCTGGGGATGGACAATAAATGTTGACTTAGTCTGCGAAGCCCATAGCCCATGAATGATTTTTAAAGAAATATTTAATGCGTTTTACTGCAGTTCATGTTGCTATGAAATTCTGAATGAAAGTATTCTTAAAAATGCTCTATAGTTGATGGTAGCTGACAAATGAGAGCTAAAAGATTGGAGATAGGCCTTTGTGTATCAGGACCCAGAAAGAGAAAGTTACATTTTCAGATCATTCACATGAAGTGACCAAATAATTCATCATATCTCGTGCTGTAACTGTCTTATAATTGGGCTCTTCTGATCATTAGGTCAAAGCTACAGCTTGGAGAATATTATATTTCTTAAGCTAATTCCCCCCACACTCCTTCAGCAGTATCATTCAGTTAACTATGATGCTCTCTGAATTTGTTTATTTCTTTTTGCAAATACTATTTTTAGTGTTCTGCTAGTTAGCCAGTATTCCTTACCTGTATGGCAAGTTTTTTCAGTTCAATTTTGCCTATCATTCTGATTTACACAGAACAGTGATTCACCAATTTTATCTTAAACTGTATGTTCACTATTAGTATATTTTAAAGAAAATATCAACTATTCCCCCTTCTGATCCTCCAGTAGTTAGTCATTCCTACTTAGTCTCTTGTAACTTCTACAAATCCATCTTCCATTTTCTATCTTGATGGCACACCAACTAGCTATGCTAAGAAAAATGTTCATTTTCTCTTGTAATTGTTTTGGATGGTAAAATGGTTACAACACAGAAGGAGACTATTTGTCCCATTGTCTCTTGTCCAAGAGCAACTCAACTCATCTCACTTCTTCCCTTTTCCAAGTAGCCATGTTTTATCTTCAGGTAACTGTCCAATTTTCTTTTGAAAGCCACAAGTGAATCTGCCTACTCCATTCTGTAAGACAGTGCATAGTCAAGTACTAACCCAAGGTATATTTTTTAAAAAGTATTTTCCCCATGTCACTGGCTTCTTTTGCCAATCACCTTAAATTGGTACCTTCTAATTATGGATCCCCTGCCAACAAGAACAGTTTCTCCTTGTCTCTTCTGTGCAAATCCCTCATTATTTTGATGACCAGAATCAAACTTCGTCAATGTTCTTGTTTCCATGGCCAACATTCACTGTTTTTTTTCCAAATCTATCCATGACACTGAAGTTCCTTATCCCTATAATAATTTTCATTAATCTTTTCTACATTCTTTGTAATGTCTTCCCATACTTCCAAAAGTGTGGTGTTTGCAGCTGCAGTCCAAATCATTGTTTTATATAAGTTTATCATGATTTCCTTGATTTTGAACGCTGTGCCCTGACGCCTATGATTCCCTATGTTTAATTAACTGTTTTCTCAATCTGCCTTGTCACCTTCAATGATTTATTCACATAAAAAGATTGTGGACCAATGGGACTGATGGGTCATCTGTGAATTGGGCAGATCTTCTTATGGCTACTTGCAGTTGTATGTATGTGTCTGCAGTTGCAACATTATATCTGGTCATTCACTGTACAAAATTGGCTTAGATTCGTTCATGGGATGTTGGTGTCATTATGTATTACCCACCCCTAACTGACCAGTGAACATATAAGATTCAACCACCTTGCTGTGGATCTGTAGTTACATATACATCAGAACAGGTAAGGATGCCAGATTTCTTTCCAAAAGGACATTAGTGAACCAAAGGAGTTGTTATGATAATTGGCAATGGTTACATGGTCGCTATTAGGTTAGTTTTAATACCAATTTCTTCTAAATTTGAATTTCACCATTTGCCATAGAGGAATGTGAACCCATGAGTCCAGAACCAAAGGCTGAAATGCTAGATTATTATTCCATTCAAGGTTTGCCTTTTAATTTGCTCAGTTTCTTTATCATTCTTTTGATGATTTTCACTGCTACCACAACCTTTCCACTAGACTGGGATAGTGTGGAGATGGTGTATCCAATCCTGTATGAAGCAGCTAATTTTTTTCACTCATGAAGTGAAGGCCATCATCAGCATATTGCCTAAAATGCAGTAACAGCCAAAATGTACTTTCCACAATCTCACTGGTAGTTATTGGTGTCAGCAGGTCTACCTTCAAATGCCAGAGTTTTATTCCGGTGACAAGGTCATCAGTTCCTGAGAAAGTGAAGATTCTACCTTCAGCTTCATCCATGTTCAAATGATTCTGCTTTTTGTAGTGAGAACACATTTTCTCAATGCTGAACATGCCTTATTTTCATTTACGTGATTTCCTTTGCAGCATTTAAATCATGCTCTTTGCCTATAAGCTTTGCTTTTCTCACCTGAAATGTCTGTCAGCATAATGCCAGGCCTGGTCTGTTCTGCCACAAATATGTTCTAGCTGCTGACTTAGAACCGAAGTGTTTTTGCACAAGCTGATTGATTTCCTAGGAATAAGTTTCTCCTCTCTCAGCCTGCCTAATGCAATCTTGTCTTTAATTAGATCATCTCCTAGTTGTGTAAATTAATAGGATTCTCTAAGCTGTGTTAAAACAACTGAAGTAGTAATAGAGGGGATGATGGTGATGGGGTTAGTCTTAGCTGTGGTTATGATATATATCAGTTGTAACAATTATCCATTCCTACACAGACCAATGAGACAAAGGGAAGCTGAAATTGCATTGCCATAGCAATTAGCAGACCCAAGACTAAGTTTGGGATAAGAGGGTGGAGTTTGACGCAGGGGGCTGGTAAGGGGAGTCCTTATAAATTAAGATTTATAAACTTTGCTGAAATGTCTGCATTTCTTAAAGTCGTCCTGGGTAACCAGGAGAGAGTTGTCCCTAGGTTATGCTTGAATAAATCTTTGCTTGCTGAATCCAAGACTTGGCATGGCTGTTTATACCACAACACACTTTTTTATTCATCTTGATACCATTCATAAATTACATTCAGTTGAGGTTCAAAGCGTGCCTTCAGGCTTTAAAAATTTCTGCAGTCTACATCTTTGTTCTTTGTGGAGATTTAGGGTGAATGACTCTCTGTAACAGTATTTCTCTAACAGTATTAAAGTGTAATTACTCACTTGAGCTGGAATTAACTAGATTTCCAATTTTGGGAATAAATGAGTCACTTTGATAGAAGAAAATCGACAGAACTGATCCAGTAGAAATTAGTGACTACAGTTGAGTACACTTGGAGATTGCATTTTCGTGGGTCTGATTTACTTGTTCTGGTGAAAGGGCACACGATGAAGGAAACAAAGTTTACTGGCAGAGAGTTACAAACAGTAGAGTAGTCGTTGAATGACCCCAGTAATTATAGCCAATAACATTAACCGATTTTCCAAACACTATGCAGAAGATTGTGCAAAATGGTATGGTGACTTGAAACAAATAAAGAATTTAGTGTCACCCATATTAAAGCAAAATACGTCATTCAAAAACTTGGTGACTGAGGCTAATTCTAATGCACCAATCACCTCTGTGATCAGTTAACACAACCCAAGAACTAATTCCCAGACCCCCCCCCCACCTTGAATTGTATGGATTAATGATCATATGATTTGCTATGTCTATTCAGAGTCACCAGAGAAACACATTGTTATTTACATTTATAAAATCATTAACTGTTTGCTTGAACTTATGTTTTGTTATGAAATTTCATGTATTTTAATAGGCAGTAGTTGGGTGAAAATGTATACTTTGCTCCGATCACAAGCATGATTGACCCCTCACTTTAAAATATACTTCGAATAAAACATTAGACAACATAATTTTATTGAACTTATTGAACCAAAAATTGATGTTTCATGTATTATTTAGCAATCTGATGCGAACATTTTCAAAAGTGAGTGAACCTGCCTCCTCCACCCCAACTTTCTACCAGCTCCAATCCTCAAATCTTAGCTGCTAACCTCTACCTCACACATTCTGGAGCATAATTTTCTCAGGTTTTAGATCATAAGACCATAAGATATTCAACTCATAGGATCTGTGCCACCCATTTTCCAATCTGCTCCCTGTAACTCTGGTTCCCTTATTAATCAGGAACCTACTTTTGACTTAAATACAGAGCCACTCACGAGTTGTATAACATGAATCCAAACCTCACTCCAAATGGCCAAATATTGCATTCCCGATTTTTGAGGATATATTTCTCAAACACTTTTTAATTTGCCAGCTACCCTATCTCCGCTAAACCTCAGTTAACACAGAACACAATCGCCCAAACCTTGCACAAGGTCTTGTATACTCAGCACGCTGCTCTCATACAATTGCTCTGCACATGTATGTTTATATCATTGCTCTTGCATCCATTGGGTTTAATGTGACAATAATAGGCACCCGCATATTAAACAGGTGCAGGACATTGACACCTTCAATCCAGATAATATTGCAGGGTCCAGCCCAATGGTAAGAGCCAGGGTAAATGGCATTGAGCACAAATCATGTGCAAGATTTATGGGAGCAATGAAAGTTACTCGAATTATTGTCAGTAGTCTTGTGAAAATGTGACTGGAGCACCCAAGCAGAGGTGAAGTTGCATGATGCCCACTGGAAGTGTGAAGCCCGAGCAAATACATTTCCATTGCATTAATTGATTATCACATTGTGTTTGACTGTACACACTTAGTGGGTAGGAATGGGGGACTCATGATCCAATAGCTAGGAAAACTTGAAATCGTGATTGATGGTTTAGGAAGTGTATGTTTGCAATATATATCTCCATAAATGCAAAAATTAATTTTAATTTAATCTTTCACTGCTTGGCTTTATGTTGTTGAACACTGGCTAATCTATCTCACTGTTTTTCTTCTTCTCCTCACCTCATTTATTGCCTTTCCCTGAGTCATCAACATCCTTGATGTTCAACACACAGTCCTTCCTGCTAACTAAATTAAAACCCCTTCCCCTAGGGGTTGAAGTAGCTCATGAATGATGTGTCAAGAATGCTGGAAAGATATTTAAAGGAAATCACCTTGTGTTATTCAGCAAGGCCAAGTCATTTACAGATGTGCATGAACTACACCTGCAGTACTATATAGGCAAGCACATTATATGATCAGAAGCCACATGCTGAAGCCTCTAGGAATACATCCAACTAAAGTTAATGACGCTGCTGTGGAATATTGTCATAGCACTGTTTGAGTACTTACAGAAATGAAGGAACAAGAAAGAGAAAAGAACTCTCACATATGATTTTATCATACACAAATAGCATGATTCTCCTATTGATATTTTGACAGCTGTCAGTTTGTAAGTTAACTACTTAGCGTGGTGCATATTTTTAACTTTTGAGAAGATCAGGGACAGTGTACTAATAAATATTTAAAGATAAATGGGAAAAGCAAACACTACATTGAGAAAAAGCCTCCAAACACTGAAAATACAAAAATCAATTAAAGCCTTCTTGAAAACAGGCGATCAGGATTTGTTAACAAAACGGGCATGCTAATATTCAAACGTGTTCTTCATTATAATATGCTAAGTCTGAAATAAAACAAATGCTGGAAAACTTGAGTTACTCAACATCAAAATAAGTTTAATTTAAAATGTGTATATGCATTTTAAAGCACTGAGGCTCCACAATGACATGTTAATGGAAGTTGAATCTGGAACTTAATGCCCCATGAAAGTCTAATCCCTTCACACAGAGAAAACAACAAGGGAGTCCTATGGAAATACAATGAATGTGACACAACTTTGAGAAACTATTTGCTCTATCTGTGGTCATATGGAGCTCTCCTGCTTCCCAGGTGTTTTTCCAGGAAGTTTTCTTGATCATCCTAGGTTCCTGATTACATTATAGTATTGGTGAGGATCTGACTTCTTAGCTGGTAGCTTGGAGGGTAAAAGCATCAAATGAGCATTGTTTGCTGCCTGGGGTTCTCAGGATGTTTCCATGGGCACTGGCCAAGTACTGACATTAATCCAATGGTATGTGTCATTTTCACTCAACTTACATTTTTGTTATTTCCATTTTTAAATATTCGAACTTTTTACACTGTGTTGCATTCTGAAATATTTCTGTTCTAAAATGGTAATTTGTTACCAAGTTAATTCCAAGTATAGTATTCTTGTTGCCATTATGCTGTTTGGCAAAGTATCAAGTATGGCTGGAGTGAAATTTCATAGATAAAAATAGCTAATAATCACTTCCACTGTGGATTTTCCCAAAGAATACAAATTGCCTGTCTTATGATGTCATTTTTCTACAACAACTTAGAACTCTTTTTAACTGGTAAAAGTTCCTTGGGATATTTTGTTCAGTGTATTATTCAACAAAAGTTGACATCGAACCACTTTAGATGTCCAAACTATTCATCAAAAGAGTTAGATTTAAAGGAGTATGTTAAAGTGGGAAAAATGTCTCATGTATTGTATGTCAGGACCACTTGCGTCATCTGTCACACACTCTTTCACTTCACTCGTGTTTTCAGACACTAACTGTCTATCGTAGAAAAGGTATTGCTTAAAGTTTAGTTGCTGGGAAGGCTTAAATATAAATTCTGATGAGGACTTAGTTCTATGGGCAGGAGGAACCTTTAAATGTCAGGTTTTGATTGGTGAACTTTGAGAGTGATATGAGCTATCATACTTTTTGACTTTTGAAGGAGATGTTAGCCATTCCTAATCCTACATTTTTCCAGTTTTCTTTTTTATTTCAAAAATATAATTTATTCATAAAGTCTGTTTGTGTATATACATTGACACAAAAGCAGTTTGATTCCGCACAGTTACATATCAAGCAAATAAACAAAATATTGAACTTTGACTCTTTCCCAAAAAAAAGACCTTTCTTACACAATGTTAATATTTACCTATATCTGAGGCACTAGGTGGGACCGACTACTGAATGGACACCCTTTACCTTCAGCAGAGAAACATCAGACAGGGCTCTTTCTCCATTACACCCAGATAGCAGCTGACCCAAGCTTTAGTGCATCCCTCAGCACATCATTCTGGATCTTGGAATGTGTCACTCTGCAACACTCGATTGGGGTCAACCCCTTGTTCTGGAAGACCAACAAGGTTCAGCTAGACCAAAGAGTGTCTTTCAGCAAGCTGATGGTCTTCCAGGCGCAGTTCTTGATGTTTGTCGCAATGAGCAAGACCAAAGAGCACAGAGTCCCAGATCACAGAGTTGCTCAAGATGACCCTCAACAAAAGCTTTCTGATTCCCACCCACTGATTGAGACTATACTAATGATGTTGGTGTAGAGCGGTCAGATCCAATTGCAGGCCCCACCCCCCTTAAAGCCCAGTTTAGGGAGCATTTCCCACATATATATGTGCGATATCCTGTCAAAGGCTTTCTCCTTGTCCAGGCTGATGAGGAAGGTGCCCAACCTCCTATCCAGCACATAGGCAATCGTATTCCTGAGGACTGCGAGGATCTCTGAAATTGTCCTACCTAGTACAGCACAGATTTGGTCAGGATGAATCACTGATCCCAGAGCAAACCTGACCTGGTTGGTGATGACCGTAGACAGGATTCTGCATTCAGTAATGATATTGGCCACCAATTTCTAATTTCCTCCTTCTCCCATTCCACTTGTAGATGGTGGTGATGATACCTATCCTCATGGATTCATTCATGGTACCTGCATACTGTCGCACACCTCCAGCAGGTCCTGGCCAATCAAGTCCCACAGACCAAATACAACTCTGCCAGTAAGCCAGTTTCTGTGAGCTTTATTCTTTACTAAGGATTAGAGGGCCTTGGTCAGCTCATTCAGAGGCCACACTGTCTTTGAGCTTCATATCATACAGACTGGCATAAAAGGATTTGCTGATCCTCAGGATGTCAGACGGGGATGATGTTATTGAGCCATCATCTTCCTTCAGGCTGCTAAGCATGGAGCTCTTCTGTGCACCTTCTGGAAGAAGAAACGTGAGCACGTCTCAATCTGCTCCATGATGGAAACCCTGGACCGCCAGATAATCTTGGAGGCCTCTGAGGCAAAGAGCGAATCTTGCTGGCTCTTCACTACCTGGAGATCCTTCATGACAATGACCCCCATTGTGTGCAGCAGGACTAGGTTCTGCATGGTTTTCTGTAGTTTAGACAGTTTGCCTGCCTCTCTTCCTTTCTGAACACCCTTTTTGTACAACCTTTGTAATCCCTTCTGAGCTTCGTAATGTTTTCTAGGGTCAACAATTTAACATTTAGCTTCCACATTCCTTTACTGGCCCACTGGTCATCCTGTATATGACAGTCAACCAGCAGGAGGCTGTGGTCAGAGAAAAGCACCAGCTTGACATCTGTGGATCTGACCCGAGAATGTGCAGGATGCAAACAGCAAATCTATCCTTGAGGGAATAGATCCAGGTGTATCTAATCTGTCCTCCATCTGTAAGGGTACTGAGGGCATCTTGCAGCTTCATGACTTTAACTGTTTCCATCAGGAATCTGGAAATGGAGTCCAGTTCGCTGTCAGCCCCTTCGGATTGGCCATCTGCAGTGATGATGTAGTTGAAGTCTCCAGCTGGATGTCGCTGGCAGCAGTGGAGGCTGGTGAAGCAGAGCCAGTCGCTCACTCTGTACCACTGGGGCATAAACATTAATCAATCTTGGGAGTATTTGTGAATGTAACATCTCCACAAGGAGGTGCCCAGCCGCCACCTCCTTAACTTGGTAATGGTGAGGTTGCCCCCTTGCACCAGAATACGCAGGCAGGGGGTACGACTATCGTTTCCCTCTGACCAAATCAAAGGCCCATGAGTTCATAAGCTTGACCATCTCCTGTACCTGCTGAGGGATGGTACCCTACACTTTTGCAAAAACAGGAGGTCTGCTTTGATGTTAGCCAGATAAGCCAATGTGGAAACACATTGTGTTATAAGGTTAACACTGCGCACGTTAACACACTTGCAATTTTAATACCCATTTTAAAAGTTTGTAGAATTACCGAATCTCCATTCACCTGCATCCCCATGATGTGAGCAAACTGTTGGACAATTTCCACACTGAGGTAGTAGCCCTGTTCCTCCCTGGAGGGATTGTCCTGCTCTGGTGAGGTTGGGGTGGGAACAAAGCCAGCAGGGTCCAGTTCTGGGTCTGACAGAGGGATTGTCAGAGTGTTGTGGCCTCCATGTGCCTGGATCTGTGGTGCAGTGGGTACCTCCTGCTTCTCACCAGCGGGAGGTTGGCTTCACCAGACCCTTCGGGGAGTCCGGTATTTCCAGGTTGGGGGTGTTCTCCTCTCTTTTCCCCCATGGTGCTCTGCCTGTTTTATTTTTGTTGATGGCCATCCCTCCACACATCTTCATCCATCAGGGAAGCTGCTGGTGTAGCCAACATGCAGCTACCTCTTTCCATTTTGATGTAGGACTTTGGGGGCCTGACGTGTTTTCCTTTTCCAGTTGTTTCTCACTGGTATCCATTCCCCTGCCTCCTTGGTCTCCTGCTCCTCCATTGACTCAGTTTGTTCAGGCAGAGGTTATGTTAGTGGCTGTACTTCCACACTGGTTACCTTTTCCTCCTCTCTGGCCTGTCCTTCCTTCTGGGTTCCCCCGTATCAGTTTTTTTTGCTGGGAGGTGGCACCTTAGTGACCTTTGGGGGTCCATGGCTCACATTGCCACTTCTGGCCACCTGAACGTCTGACTGCAAGTGTATCTTTGCTTGAATGCATGTCAGTAATCAAAACATGGAACATTTGAGGTCATGTAATAACAAACGTTTTGCACTGAATGCATGTTAGCTACTGTAAAGTCACCTATTAATGTATTGTGTTCCGCTCCTGCTGCCTTCTTCAAAACATATGAACTCTGAACTTCTGTTTGTGAATCTCGTAGTAAAATTATGTAATTTTAGCAATTTATTCTAACTCAGCAACCCATAACTCAGAGATAAATGTTTCTGCTGATAGCTAAGAGCAACAATTTTAACCCAACAAAAATAATACAAAACCTTTGAGTATTAAACTATTCAGACAAGATTTGGTCCACAGATAATTTGCTTTCATATGAAAACATTCTTCAATTCAAACAGACAAAATGAGTTGGGTATGGGGTAACTCTTCCATTTAAATTACAACATTGCAGTTTTTTTGACCAAGTAAATAAAAAAGTAAGTAGGATTGTTTTGTTATGTCTCATATTCAGTATGTCAGTATACCTTTAAGAGACATGCTCATGATTTCATCACAGTATCATATGTGACCTGAAGATATAAAGGTCTCTGATGTCAGCTTAACTGGGGCCACTTGAAGCATAACACACAACTGGAAGTGTGACCTTCGTTTGTGACTGAATGGCCTAATACTAGCCCAGACACAGATGTCTGTGAATGTAATAATTGTATATAATAGTGTTATGAAGATGTGGGTGTACTGTACCTATAAGAGAATTAAAAGCTAGCAAAACTACCTGACAGCACCAAGTGTTCTGAATAAGTTACAATGTAATATGTGGTCCAGCTACTAGGGTAGCTGGTTGCTTGGAGACAAAAACAGATTCAAATTAGGCCAATCAGTTTAAATTATACCCCTCAAAAAAGCCAAACTCCAATCAAGCTTGAATTTAGTATATTGGCAATCTTAAAAGCCAATGACATAATCTGATGTTTTGGAGGTATAAGACCATGGAAAATTGAACAGTTGGAAGGAAAACTGCCAAGCCACCAGCATGTAGAGACTGCCCGAAAAATGGCTCTCTGAAAGGTACCTGTGAAGCAGAAATCCCTAAGAAGAAGAAAAGTAAGATTCAACATCTGGCTGTATTTGGTAAATCTTAATCGGGGGTCTTATTGGACTAATATTATAGAAGTGAAAGTAAAATATAGGTTAGAGGAAGGAGTTGTAAATAGTTATTAGTTAATTATTCTCTGTTATACTTTAAGAAATAAAGTTGGTAATTTTCGCTTTAAATAGTTTTTCGCCTCTCAAATTTTCTCAGATTAGTGCACAGGATAAATCTTTTCTGTATTGATTAGATTAGATTACTTACAGTGTGGAAACAGGCCCTTCGGCCCAACAAGTCCACACCGACCCGCCGAAGCGCAACCCACCCATTCCCCTACATTTACTCCTTTTACCTAACACTACAGGCAATTTAGAATGGCCAATTCACCTGACCTGCACATCTTTGTGACTGTGGGAGGAAACCAGAGCACCCGGAGGAAACCCACACAGACACGGTGAGAATGTGCAAACTCCACACAGTCAGTCACCTAAGTCGGGATTTGAACCCAAGTCTCTAGCACTGTGAGGCAGCAGTGCTAACCACTGTGCCACCATGCCGCCAAATTAAGCAGGAGGGTTTACCCCATGTCATAACAGTTTGGGGGCTTATCCAGGATTTGAATGGTTTGGGGGTGGGGGGAGGGGAGCTTTTGTCTGCAATTTGAACATTTTGGGGCTTGGATTTAGAATTTGAACTGGTTTAGACAGATTTGAATAGATTTGGGATACGAAAGATCCCAGCAAATTTAAACACTTGCAGTTTAGTGTCCTAGATTTTTAAATAAAATGTAGTTGAGACAATTTATTTAATTTTGGTGACTTGTGGTTGACTAAATTAAAAGTATGAGAAATGGCTCTTAAAATTGCTAAAGAGGTTCTGGGATTTGAAGATCTTTCTCAAATTTTCTAAGAAAGTTTAGAAGAAAAGAAAAAGGTCATACTTTTAGAATCAGCAAAGAAATTAGATTTGGGTTTAACCAAGGATAAAAGTAAAGCTGAAATTGTAAAGGAATTACTCAAACACTTAGGTATGTCAGAGAAACAAACAACTGCAGCAGAGGTAGAAAAACTTAAAATTATAATTGAGGAAAATGGAGTTAGAAAATAAACAAAGAGAGAGAGAGGACAAAGAGAGAGAGAGAGAGTAGGTTCTTCACTGAGCAAAAAGAGAGAGAAAGAGAGAGAGAATTTGAACTTGAGAAGTTGTGACTTAGTCAGGAAAGTCAAGTTAGCAGGATGGAAATTAAAAGAGAAGGTAGTGATGGATATAAATATGTCAAAACTCTGCCACATTTTGATGAGAAAGATCTTGAAGCCTTCTTTATTTCATTTGAAAAATTGGCTAGACAGATGGAGTGGTCTGAGGATTTATGGGTAATGCTAGTTCAGACTAAACTGGTAGGCAGAACTAGTGAGGTATTTGCTGCACTGTCAGATGATGGAGGTCAAGAGATTATGAAGAGGTTAAACAGGCTATTTTAAGTGCTTATGAATTGATACCAGAAGCATATAGACAGTGGTTCAGACACACAAAGAAGGAACCAGGTCAGACTTATGTTGAGTTTGAAAGAATTTAACATAGTCAGTTTGATTGGTGGGTGCGTGCTTTGAAAATACATAGGACCTTTGAGGCTCAAAGAGAGATTATTCTGCTGGAGGAGTTTATAAACTTACTTCCAGAGATGGTAAGATTTCATGTGGAGGAACAGAATGTTTGGGAAGTGAGAAGAGTGGCAGAATTAGCAGATGAGTACAAGTTAGTGCGTAAGACAAGCTTCTGGCCAGAATTTCATCCTGTGTGGGATAGAGTTTGGGAGAAGGGGAGATCCTACACTACAAAACCAAGAGTCAAGCGCACTGGTAAGAATTTACCACATGTTAAGGAAACTTAAGAGGATGATAAGGAGGTGAAAGGCCTCAGGTTTTTTTACTGTATAGACTGGGACACAGAAAATTACAATGCTGGTAGTTTCAAGGGCACTGGGAAAAGGTGTTTTCACTGCTAGAAGGTGGGATACATAAAGTCACAGTGCTGGTCATTAAGGAAAGGCACTGTGGGAAAAGATGTGGTAAAAGAAGCTAAGCCAGTGGCATTAGTGAAAGTAGTAAAGGAGACTCCAAGAAGAGCCAAGGAGCTGCAGGAGAGCACACAGCCAGGCAGGGGCTGGGGATGGAGTTAGTACCTGATGCCTACAAAGAATTTGCCTCTGTGGGTAAGGTTTATTCAGAAAGAACAGGGGGAGAAGGACAAGAAGTTATAATTTTGATAGATAAAGGACCTAACCAGTCGCTGATAGTAAGGGACGAGCGAGTATGCACTCTTTCTGATATGTTACCCGAGAGTATGGTAATTTGTGGGTTTGGTGGAAATTTGGTGTAAGCTCAGGTTGGAGTGGCAACTCAAGACTGGGGAAGTTTCAGTGGGAGTGATTAATAGAGTGTCAGTTCCAGGAATTCAGTTTGTTCTTGGGAATGATTTGGCAGGATCCAAGGTGGGAGTGACATCTCTTGTTGTGGAGAAGCCCAAAAAAAGACCAAGAAACTGAGGAGTTAAAACAGAAGTATCCCAGAATTTTGCCAGACTATGTGGTAACCAGATCCCACTATCATAAGTCACAGCACGAAGTGAAAAGTAAAGAGAAAGATGAAGAAGTTAAGGTTCAGTTAGTGGATACCCTGTTTGACATAATAGTGCAGGAAAAACCTGCACGGGCAGAGGGTCAGACAGACGTGTTTAGTCCTGAAAAGCTAAGAGACTTGCAACTGCAAGACAAGAGGATAAAAGATATGTATGTGGATGTGTACTCCGAAAAGGAGGCAGAGAATGTTCTGGAGGGTTATTATCTGAAAGATAGAATCCTAAGATGGAAATGGAGATGACGGCAGGTTTGTGCAGAGGAGAAATGGGCCAAAGTGCACCAGATTGTGTTGCCAGTAGCATACAGACAGATGTTATGTGTAGTACATGAACTACCTGTATGAGATCACCTAGGGATATGAAAGACTCAGGCTAAAGTACAAAAACATTTTTATTAGCCTGGAATACCCAAAAATATGGTTAACTTTTGCCATATGTGTAATACATGCCAAATGGTAGGTAAGCCACAGGCGGTAATAAAACCAGCACTTTTGTTGCCAATTTCTACATTTAAAGGATCTTTCCCGTGGGTTATAATTGATTGTGTAGGTCCCCTCCCAAGAACTAAAAGTGGGAACCAGTACTTGTTAACCATAATGGATGTGTCTACCAGATTTCCGGAAGCAATTCCATTACGGAATATCAAGGCAACTCCTCTACCGTTAGTAGCTTACCTCAGCCTGTATGGGCTACCCAGAGAGATTCAGTCAGACCTTGAAGACTATGTTGAGAGCCTACAGTCAGGATTACTTGCATGATTGGGATAAAGGTATCCCACTCGTATTGTTTGCCATTAGAGATGCTCCAAATGAATCTAGTCAGTTCACTCCTTTTGAGTTAATATTCGGTCATGAAGTGAGAGGCCCTTTGAAATTAATTAAAGAAAAATTGACAGGACCAAAGTTGGAGATCTCACACTTAGATTATGTATCAGAGGTGAAGGCAAGACTAAATCGAGTAGGTGAGTTAGTTAAACAGCACCTAAAGAGGGCACAGTACAGAATGAAGCAGGTGTCAGATAAAAGCTCTGAGACTTGGACTTTTTCCCGAGGGGATGACGTGTTTGTGCTGTTACCAGTGATAGGAGATCTCTTCAAAGCCAGGTTTAGTGGTCCCTATCAAATTGAGAAAAAGTTGAGTCAGGTGAACTATCTAGTAAAGGTACCAGTCAGAAAAAAAAAGGGCTTGGGTATGTCATGTGAACATGTTGAAACCGTATTATACTAGAGAGAAAGAACTGGTGAAACAGGTGTTAGTTACTGCCCTGCAAAGTGAGGAATCAAATCCTGATGATGTGGATTTTGATGTGTCTCAAAAGAGATTTAAAAATGAAGAAGTCCTTGAGGAGTGGGATAGGTTAGAAAGCTATCTGTCTCAGGTGCATAGAATGCTTTTGAAAGATTTGTTACTGCAGTATAAGGACATGTGTAAGAATCAGTTGAGGAGGACTAATGCTATTGTACATGAAGTGGACATAGGGAATACTGCTTCGATAAAACAACTCCCCTATTGGCTTAATCCTTTCAAAGCCAGACAGGTCCAGATGGAGATGGAGGCCAGGCCCAATGAGGACATCATCGAACCAAGCCAGAGCAAATGGAGTTCGCTGATCATCTTAGTTCCCAAACCAGATGGGACTCAACAGTTCTGCATGGATCATCAGAAGGTCAATGCCATTACAACATCGGACCCATATCCAATTCCTAGATTGGAGGACTGTATTGAGAGAGTTGGACAAGCCAGCGGCATCACCAAATTGGACTTAATGCGTGGTTACTGGCAGGTACCTGTGTCAGAGATGGCGAAAGAAATTTCTGCATTTGTAACTCCAAATGGGCTATACCATTTTAAAGTGTTACCCTTTGGAATGAAGAACGTACCTGCCACATCCAAAGACTCATGAACAGAGTTGTGGTTGGGTTAACAAACTGTGCAGTCTATTTAGACGATGTAGTGATCTTTAGTTGGTCCTGGAAAGATCACTTGGTACAGTTGGCAAAGCTCTTTGAACGACTACAAGAAGCAAAACTGATGGTAAATAAAACGGAATTTGCAAAAGCAGAGGTGACATTCTTGGAACATAACATTGGTCATGGAAGTTGGCCCCACAGAATGCGAAGATGAAGACCATTGAGGAATTTCTATGACCAACCTCGAAGAAAGAGGTGCTTCGATTCTTAGGTCTCAGCGGATTCTATCGGACGTTTGTTCCAAACTTTAGTTGTGTAGTGACATTGTTGACCAATTTGCTGAAGAAGAACACAACGTTTTGGTGGGCAGAAAAATGCCAGGAAGCATTCGACCATTTGAAATCAATATTAACCAGTTTTAGCTGCACCAAACGTTTCAAAACGTTTTAAAGTCGCCATCGATGCTAGCGACATTGGAGTTGGAGCTGTAGTCCTACAGGACAATGAGGATGGGATTGAACTGCCAGTTGTTACTTTTTGAAGAAGATCAACATCCACCAGAGGAAATACTCCACAATTGATAAAGAACTATTGAGTTTGGTACTGGCCTGATAACATTTTAATGTGTACGTCACGAATGATGTGTCAGAGACGGTTGTGTACATAGATCACAATCTGTTTTTATTCTTAGAATGCTTTAAAGACAACAGCAGGCGACAATTTTGTTGGAGTCTTATGTTACAGACTTTTAATTTAAAAATCATTCATGTTGCGGGTCGTAAGAATGTAATTCCAGATGCGTTACTACAGATTTAACTGATAACATTTAGATGAGATTTGTATTTATTTAACATTATATATATCCAGGTATATGGGAAGAAGTTAAGGTGAACTTATATTAAAATTATCTGTATGTTAGAGTAAAGTGTTTAAAAAATAGAGAAAAAGTAGAGAACCATTTTGATGGTGCATTTTTTTTGTAAGGGGGAGGTGTTATGAAG
This sequence comes from Hemiscyllium ocellatum, assembly GCF_020745735.1. Lineage (NCBI taxonomy): Eukaryota > Metazoa > Chordata > Chondrichthyes > Orectolobiformes > Hemiscylliidae > Hemiscyllium > Hemiscyllium ocellatum. Next base: position 44,749,645 of record NC_083408.1, read on the forward strand.
ATGTGGGTATACTGTACCTTTAAGAGACCTGAAAGCCAGCAGAACCACCTGACAGCACCATGTTCTGAATGAGATACATTGTAACATGTGGTCCAGCTTCTGGGGTAGCTAGGGTAGTTGGTTGCCCGAAGATAAAAACAGATTTGAATTAGGCCAATCAGTTTAAATTATACCACCCAAAAGTCAAACTCCAGTCAAGTTTGAATTTAGTATATTGACAATCTTAAAGGCCAATGACACAATCCAACGCTTTGAGGATATCACGCTGGGGAAAATTGAACAGTTGGGAGGAGAACAGCCAAGCCACCAGCATGTAGAGACTGCCCGAAAAATGGCTCTCTTAAAAGTACCTTGATCAGTCAGTGACCTGAGAAGCAGAAATTGGTAAGAAGAAGAAAAGTAAGATTCGAAATCTGGCTGGTTTTTAAAAAGTTGAATTTTGGTAAATCTAAATCGGGGATTTTATATGACTAGTATTATAGAAGGGAAAGTGAAAAATAGGTGAGAGGAAGGAGTTGTAAATTGTTGTTAGTTAATTATTCTCTGTTATAGTTTAAGAAATAAAGTTGTTAATTTCTACTTTAAATAGTTCTTGGCTCGAATTTTCAGATTACTGTACAAGATACATGTTTTCTGTGTTGCTCGTTTAAATTAAGCAGGAGGGCTTACCCCGTGCCGTAACATTGGCCAGTTTTAATAAACATCTGTTGGATCTCTAAATATCATGTAATCCATGCCTAGTTTCTTATGTATCAATGAATAATATAAGCATTGCTGCGTCAGGTGAAGAAGACACCCTACTGGATGCAAAACCCAAAATATCATGAACACCGAATTATCTGAAGGCTACTTTTTACGATGAGAAGCCTAAAGATGGCTTTAACAAATGAGATCATCAGCTAATTAAGAAAGTTTTTCTCTTGGAAAGACAAGGCTGAGGTATGATTTGAAATAAAGCTTAAAGGTGTGATAGGATGGATATTGAGAAGGTGTTTCCACTCGTGATTAACCCAAAACTCAAGGCCATAGATGTAAGATTGTGGTGTATTGCAGTTCACTTAGCAAGTGAACACATTTACAAGTAGTTGCAGTGTAGAGCTTTGGAAAGTAACGGAAGACCCTCCAGTTTTTAATGCATCACACCTGTCTCACTTTTACCATCTGTCATTGGTCTGTTTTGGCAGGATATGCAGATTGACAATCAATCTGTTTAGCTGTGTAATGAATGCACCATCCTGACATGGGACATGAACACTGAGTTTCTCAGTCCGAGGCAGGGACAAACCTGATGCACCACAAAGCGTCCTAAATATAAAGTAATCATAATAAATCCAATAGGAATTCAGGAAAACTTCTTTGATTGGACAGTATTGAAAATGTGGAATTTGCTACCGTGGAGAATAGTTGAGGTGACTACCATAAATGCTTCTAAAATAATTTTAGCCAAACACTTGAAGGTGAAAGGAACAGAATGTTATGCTAAAAATGTTTGCTGATCAGGAGAGGTGGGTTCGTTAGAGTCAATTGGTTGGACAGAATGACCTGTTTCTGTGCTGTATATTATAAGTAACCTCTGCTCCTTGCAGTACTGAAAATGTGTTCCTCATTAAACAATGTACCTGTGCTGAGGTGTGGCAGATGAATTCCAAGAGGGATAAGTCTTAAAATTTAGATTTGCATTGCATTGCATTTGCAGTGGGCGGGAGGCATTCAAGTGATTTCATGTAAACACTGGATTGCAGGTACACTGAGTGTTTCATTTAAAGATTTTAATATACACCAATGCTATTCTTCACTCTCTAAACAAGTAATGCAGTAATGGAAAATGGGGTAAAAAGGAATGCCCTACAAGTCAACTGTGCAGCAATTGTGGTCAGTAGAGGTGTTACAGCAATAGTAGTTGTGAAGAAGTGTCACTAGACTCAAAATGTTAACGCTGTTTTCTCTCCATGTATACTGCCAGACCCGATGAATTACTCCAGCAATTTCTGATTCAGATTTACAGCTTCTGCAGTTCTTTGTTTTATTTCAGCAGTAATAGAAATGGTTTGTACCCATTTTTCTTTTGGAAATTGTTGCTTAATTAAGTAAGGGGGTGGAATTGTAATAATCTGATGCAGCTTGCTCACTGGAGAATCAGAACTCATCTATATATATTTCACAAAGTATATATAAACCTGTGGTCTGTGTGCGGAAATGTCTGAAGAAATGCAGTTCCAGAGATAACAAATTAAAGATTTTTTTTCAACCTTCTCAAAAAAAACTTTATTCTACTGCACATATTTGGCCAATGATGTGTCAATTAATTATGATTAACACTTTCCCCTCCACCTCAATATTAAGTATGATTTTTCCAAATTGTGTCGAATTTGATCATCTTTCCTGTCCAAACATAAATTGGGTGATAAGTTTCAGAAAGTTGTCCACCAGTAATCAGACTGCAACTGAGTCTAGTGAACTTTCAGGTTCAGCTCAGTTGTGTGGTGTAGTTTGCTGCATGTTTGGATATCCATCAATTTTATGGCATGCATTGAATAGTGCGAAGGAATTCTAGTGCTTCAACAGTTTTTAGCTGTGCACAAGAATTTACAGAAAAAATTAAGTTTTGTCATGGGTATAACAATAAGTAACAGATTGTGGGGCAGAACTGTAGGAAGCTTTTTTGATACTTTGCAGATTAGGCAGTCAAAACATTGCCATGGCAGAACAGCTGAAGCAAAATCGGCTGTTTTCCAGAAATGGTTATGCTGTCAAAAAGTTGAATGACCAGACAAGATAGTGAACCGCAATGACAGGCACCAATTACACATTGCAACAATTGTTTACTGACCTGAGTTCTTCCTGTGGCCCATGTGTTTCCTTGTCATAAGAATTGCATGACTACATTTCACAATATCTGTCCTTTCTGGGATCTATGCTTCAGAGAGGCCCAAGAAAACACATACCAGCCGAGTTAACTTCTCTCATACTCAGCACCTGCCCAGTGCATAATATTCTAGGGGAAAGTGAGGACTGCAGATGCTGGAGAACAGAGCTGAAAATGTGTTGCTGGAAAAGCGCAGCATGTCAGGCAGCATCCAAGGAGCAGGAGAATCGACGTTTTGGGCATGAGCCTTCCTGAAGAAGGGCTCATGCTCGAAACGTCGATTCTCCTGCTCCTTGGATGCTGCCTGATCTGCTGTGCTTTTCCAGCAACACATTTTCAGCCTTGCATAATATTGTCTTATTGGCCTTCATGGGTAACACTGATTCAAGGCTTACTGGTTGCACTCCAGTTATGAATCTCAACTACATAATATGCATTTTTGTTTGGAGAACATGCGCATGTTCTTAAGGAACATTCAATGGAAGGCCAAGAGCCAGAGAGAACAAGAGGCACAGACCATATGGCATCATCTGTCTTTCACTCTCTTTCTTAGAATTGTTCTATTTATAAATATGAAAGTTTGATTAAGCCAGTATTTTGTTGAAAGTTGCTCCGCAATAAGGTGAAATGAGGACTGGATAACACTATTCCTTTTTTCTATTTTTTTTGTCTCTCCAGGTACAGCAGAAGAAACTGCAAAGGGGCCAATGAACTGCAGGCACCATCCAACTGTCCTTTTTTTCTAAAAGCTGTTCCTTCTCTCAAGGATATTGTGTCCTTGAAATTTTTCCAGAGGGGTCGTAAAACAGTCTGGGTTCCGAATCACCTGGGTTGGTGCAGAGATGAAATGGGTATTGGGAAGCCTTTTTGTTTATAGATGAGACTTTAGGTCACAGCTTTCATGGTTTAGGAGTAACCTGTATAATGAACGGAGAGTTGTCAGTCCTGGAAGCTGAAGTCTTGTTTGAGTCAGTTCAGCAGTGGGCAGTGTGGAAACAGGCTGCTAGACCCTCTTTCCTTCTGCCCTTCTAACAGGACCTGGAAGCCTCTGTTTCATTTTTACTGTGTTTAAGGGGTTTGTTTATTGGGACTGTTGCATGTATTTTTTGGAACAGCATAATTAAGTCTCGGTTGGATAGACTAACTTCTGTGAGTATTCTGTATTCTGTTCTTTGTGTTTCATTCTGTAATTCTGTGAATAAATTTTTGTCTGTTTTAAAACCTGGTAGTCAACCCTAGCTAACTTACACCGGGTAATTTTCACTGTACACTTACCAAAACAAATAGCAAAGGTACAGGCTGGGCTGCCTGCTTAAGAATGTTTTGAGTGGCCTGGCCTAGTCCATAACACTTTACATAAAATGTCAATCATTCCACGTGACTCAGTGTGTCAATTCGATGAGCCAGTCAACATGAGTGGCCCAAGAAAAGGAGCCATCGTCTGGGAAATATTCTTTTCACTTTGATTCACAGCTGATGAAAGTGGGGATCCTAGACAGTCTAGCCTAGCTTTCAAAATAAGGATGCTTTTGAAAATTGAAATGATGTAACGTGTGGAGGATTTTAAATGCCATCTAGGAGATATTCATATTCATCAGATGAAAGCTTTGAAGTTTATCATAGTGATGGAATCAGACACACACCAGGAGATATTTCACAGGCAGTTGGTCTTCTCCTAGAACTTGAATACAAGACTGCTGGAACCCCTTGGAAAATTATGGCTGTCCTTTGAGCTATGGCCTTCCTGTCTCTTTGAAAAGCAATAACATCTAAAGGATGAGCAAAGAGTTACAGTTAAGAAAAAACGCGAGTATCTTGTGCATCCTGGTGGTGAGATTCAGGTCAAGATGTTTGGTGGATCCTCAAAACAAACCCCTCAGAATTTAATTATTTGTCCTCCAATGGAGAAGAGAATGTGGTTGTCATAAGGAAGATGATAGGGTGGGAGCTGGGAGGGGAGGTGTGGAAATGGTGGCAGGGAGCTGAATTTTACTTAACGCATAGGATTAAGAAGGTTTAGTCCCTGGGAGCATGTGAAGAAAGCATTCTACTTCAAGATCTGAAATGGCTGTTGTAGCTGCAAAAAATTCATGAGGGTTTTTTTTAGACATTCTCTGGCTGACTTGCACTGAAGGGCAGTCTCTGATTTGTCTACACATTTAAGTTGCTGCAGGAGTCCCCCTATAATGTTCTTAATTATGGATTTGATTAGGTATGCACCTCTGTAGTCCACTGGTCTCTAGTGATGTTAAAGAGGGATCATAAATTAAGGCAGTAGTTAGGATCCTTCATAACTCAGGAATGATGGTGTTGAGTAGTAGAGTAATATGAATGCATCATGACTGCTGTTGATACGTTTATGTGGAGCAAATTGTGCAGATTATCACACATGAATTGAACATTGAAACAAAACCTGTTAGTGAGTTCAGGAAAGGAAAACTGGCACATCCACTGAGATATTTAGCAGGTGTTTGAAAACAGTGATGGGGAGTGACAGGATAGAAGTATTGATTAAGAGAGTTCCAGCAGTGGAAGCAGTAACTAAGGAGCATCAAATTTGATTTTTGGAACACTTAAGAGCTCACTTTAGTTTATTTGATTAAATTAACATGATTTAAATTGAGTTGTTTGGCTGCAATGTGGAGGACATTACTTCGCTCATTGCAATGCATCGTAACAAACATCAGAATGGTAAATGAAACAAAAATTGGCAATGAATACAGCAGGTATGGTTGAACACAAATGCTGACAAATTCCGATAAAAGAACTGTGAATGTGAAACTGTAAGTGTGAACTTGTTCATAATTGAATTAATACAGATTTCTAAAGTGTGATGGATAATCTTTTAACTATTTATCCAGTGTTCAAATTTCTTGAAGTCAAAATTGCAGATTTATTCAAACTCCTGAATGGATAGATATTAGAAGAAAAAATGCTACACTATAAAGAGATTTTACTATATGCTTTCACTTAAACCTTTTTTTAAACAGATGAAAGTTCAGAAAATCTGATCAACTATAATCTGCTGTTTTTATGATATCTGGCTGGAAAAGCAAAATCCTGTTTGACACAATGATGAGATCATTTCACACAAGAAACAGAAACACTGTAAAGTGTAATACTTACATTACTTCACCGTACATTGTAGTCATGGAATTCCTTGGAAATGCCACTGATCACTCATTTGAACTCCAACACAATCAGTAAGGACATGACAGCGACTGTCTATCGTCTAAATTTTCCAGAGATTAGTATTTCCAAGATTTTCTTTATTGCCTTGTAAAAGATAGAACTTTTTATTTTCCCACAAAATGAATGGCAGGCTTAGTTGTGCCAAGGGTTTTCTCTTCTCGGATTAGAAGGGGACCAGGAGTGCAATGGTGACCAGTACCAACGAGATGAAAAATACTAGTGCCCCAAGGATAAATAACAGCCTCACTAGTGGCCTGTTTTCCTGAAGAACTGAAAGCGACTTTTAGCCAGGATGTAACTTGATTGACCTTAATGCTTGGGGTTGATTTGGATCATCGCTGAGCACGTGGATGATTGTGCTGGGAACATGATTTGGAGAACTGCATGAAGACCGAAGTTTTTGATAGAGTCAGGCAAGTGGATGACAGAAATGCTCTTTAGGTCATGCTTTACTAAACACCATCCTTTCCATGTTAGTAAAATGGCCTTTCCTAATCCCACAGGCTCTGCTTTGTAGGTTACCATTCAAAACGCAACACTCAGCATACTCATCATGATCATAGCGTGAGGACAGTCTGTGTATTTTTATAAAGCTTTTACTCATGCACACAATTCCTAACTGTCACACTTGAAACAATTAAAGCAACTCAGAAAATAAACAAGGTGCTGCCCTTTATTTCAAGAGGACCATAACTATAATTGCAATGTAAAGAAGTCTTGCTACAAGGCTCTGGTGAGACCACACCTGGAGATCTGTGTGCTGTTTTAAGGAAGAACACATTTTTAATGGAAGATTTTTAATGCAGTGAAGTATCACTATATTGGCCCCTAGGATAAGAGGGCAGTCATGACGTGAGGCTTAAGTGTATATTCTCAGAAATTTAGAAAACTGAGAGATGATGTTATGGAAACATATAAGATTCTAAAGGGGCTTAATACAGTAGAGATTGTTGCCCCTGTCTGGGGAATCTTGACTATAGGACCACAGTTTCAGGAAAACAAGTCAATCATTTGAAACTGAGATGAAGCCATTACAGGAACTTGGTTGCGAGAAGAACAGGACCAGCAGCTCAAAATTCCAGGGTTTTGATGTTTCAGGCAAGATAGAGGAGGATGTAAAATTGGTGGGGTAGTTTGCATTACTGATTAAGTAGAATGAATAGCTGCACTAAGAGAGGACATCTTTCAGGGCTCATCCAGGAAGCTCAAATGGGGAATTCAGGAATAGAAAAGGTGCAATCACTGTAATGGAGTTATACTATAGGCTTTCCAATAGAAAATGGGAGATAGAGGAACAGATATGGAGGCAAATCATGGAAAGATCTAAAAACAACAGGATGGTTATAGTGGGTGATTTTTACTTTCCCAATATTGACCAAGACTCCATTAGTGCATGGCCTTAGATGGGGCATCATTCATTAGGTGCATCCAAGAGGATTTATTGAAACAGTACATAGATTGTACAACTGGGGAAGGAGCTGTGTTAGACATTGGACTGTGGCTGACCAGGTGATCAAAGTTTTCGTGGGGGAGCATTTTGGGAACAGATCATAATTCTGTAACTTTTAATATAGTTATGGATAAGATTATGACTTGTCTAATGGTCAAAGTGCTAAACTGGGAGAAGACTAATTACAACAGTATTAGGCAGGAACTGGATAAATTAGATTGGGGCGGCTATTTGAGGGTGAATCCACATCTGACATATGGGAATCTTTTAAGGTCAGTTGATCAGAAGTCCAGACCATATTGTTCCTGAGACTGAAAGATGAGGATCAGAAGATCGGCAACTGTGGGTGACAAGTGATATTGAAAATTTAGTCAAAAATGAAAAAGGTAAGTAAAGCTTAGAAAACTAAAATAAGACCATGTCCTTGAGGAATATAAAAGTTGCAGGAAATGCAAGGAATTGGAAGCACTAAAACGAGCTTTAAAATGTTTTTTGGCTAGTTGGATTAAGGAAAGTCCCAAGGCATTTTAGATGTATATTAGGAACAAGAAGGTAGCTAGGGGAAGGGTAGATCCACACAAGAAAAAAGGACGGAATTTATGCATGGAGCCAGAAGAAATGGGTGAGGTCCTTAATGAGTATTTCGCATTGGTATTCCACAAGGAGAAGACATGGATGATGGTAAGATTAGAGAAAGGTATGTTGATATTCTGGGGCATGTTGATGTTAAGAAGGATGAAGTGTTGGGTCCTTGAAAAACATTAAGAAGGATAAATTTCCAGGCCTGATAGGATTTATCCCAGAATACTGAGGGTGGTAAGGGAGGAGATTGTCTTGACAGAGATCTTTGTATCCTCTTTTGCCACAGGAGTCTTCACAGAACACTGGAGAACAGTTGATGCTGTTCCTTTGTTTAAGGAGGGCAACATGGATAGTCCAGGAAATTATTAGCTGGTGAGCCTTACATCAGTGTATTGGAGAAGATTATAAAGGACAAGATTTACTCACATTTGGAAAAGAATGGGCTTATTAGGGATAGTCAGAGAAGATCTTAGCTCACACATTTTATTGAGTTTTTTGAGGAAGTCATGAAGGTGATTGATGAGGAGAGGGCAATGGATGTTCTACTAAAGCATTTGACAATGTCCCTCATGGTAGGCTGGTCCAGAAGATTAAGTCACATAGGATCCATGGTGAGTTTATAAATTTCATACAAAATTGGCTTGGTCATAGAAGACAGATGTTAGATTAGATTACTTACTTACAGTATGGAAACAGGCCCTTCGGCCCAACAAGTCCACACCGACCCGCCGAAGCCAATACCACCTAGACCCATACTCCTACATTTACCCCTTCACCTAACACTACGGGCAATTTAGCATGGCCAATTCACCTAACCTGCACGTTTTTGGATTGTGGGAGGAAACCGGAGCACCTGGAGGAAACCCACGCAGACACAGGGAGAATGTGCAAATTCCACACAGAGAGTCGCCTGAGGCGGGAAATGAACCCAGGTCTCAGGCGCTGTGAGGCAGTGCTAACCACTGTGCCACCCTGCCGCCCTTAGTGGTGGAGGGGTGTTTTTCTGATTAGAGACCTGTGACCAGTTGGTTCTGCAAGGATCAGTGCTGGGATCTCTGTTTGTAATATATTTATATGTATATATATATATATATATAAATGATTTGGATGAAAATGTTTGTGGTCTGATGATAAATTTGCAGTTGACACAAAACTTGGTGGAGCAGTGGATAGAGAAGAAGGTTATCAAAGGATACAGCAGGAAATAGATCAGTTGGAAAATTGGGCAGAGAAATGGCAGATGAAGTTTAATTCAGACAAATGTGACATCATAGAGTCATAGAGATGCACAGCATGGAAACAGACCCTTTGGTCCAACTTGTCCATGCCGACCAGATATCTCAGAGTAAAAAATGAGGTCTGCAGATGCTGGAGATCACAGCTGCAAATGTGTTGCTGGTCAAAGCACAGCAGGTTAGGCAGCATCTCAGGAATAGAGAATTCGACGTTTCGAGCATAAGCCCTTCATCAGGAATAAGAGAGAGAGAGCCAAGCAGGCTGAGATAAAAGGTAGGGAGGAGGGACTAGGGGGAGGGGTGATGGAGGTGGGATAGGTGGAAGGAGGTCAAGGTGAGGGTGATAGGCCGGAGTGGGGTGGGGGCGGAGAGGTCAGGAAGAGGATTGCAGGTTAGGAGGGCGGTGCTGAGTTGAGGGAACCAACTGAGACAAGGTGGGGGGGGGGAAATGAGGAAGCTGGAGAAATCTGAATTCATACCTTGTGGTTGGAGGGTTCCCAGGCGGAAGATGAGGCGCTCCTCCTCCAGCCGTCGTGTAGTTGTGTTCTGCCGGTGGAGGAGTCCGAGGACCTGCATGTCCTCGGTGGAGTGGGAGGGGGAGTTAAAGTGTTGAGCCACGGGGTGATTGGGTTGGTTGGTTCGGGCGGCCCAGAGGTGTTCTCTGAAGCGTTCCGCAAGTAAGCGGCCTGTCTCACCAATATAGAGGAGGCCACATCGGGTGCAGCGGATGCAATAGATGATGTGTGTGGTCACGAAGGACTCAAAGCCCTCCGCTTCTTCCTTTCCCGCCGCACCAACCAGTACCCTTCCACTGACACCCTGCTAAGATTTGTTTTCCCATAATGCAGCACCTTGCACCTTGCATTTTGGGAGGTCAAATGCAAAAGGAAATTATACAGGATCCTTAGGAACATTGATATAATGAGAAATCTTGGGGTGCAACTCCATCGCTCCCTGAAAGCACCAATAATAGTGGATAAGGTGGTAAAGAAGGCAGGCTTGCCTTCATCAGTTAGGCCATTAAGTATAAAAGTTGGCAAGTCATGTTGCAGCTGTATAAAACTTTAGTTAGATCACACTTGGAATATTACACGCTGAACTGGTCACCACACCAGAAGGATGTGGAGGCCTTGGAGAGGGTAGAAAAGAGATTTACCAGATTGTTGCCTGGAATGGAGTGTATTAGCTATAAGGAAAGGTTGGACAAACTTGGATTGTTTTTGCCAGAGTATTAGAAGCTGAAGGGCAACCTGATAGAACTATATATGAAGATGTGAGAGATATGGAAAGGATGGTCAGAGATGTTTTGAGGGTGTAAATGTCAAGTACTAAGGGACAGAGGTTTAAGGTGAGGGGGAAAAGTTTAGAGGAGTGTGTGAGGCAAGTTTTCCATTCAGAGGTTAGTAGATGTCCACAACATACTGTCAGAAAAAGTGGCAAAAGCAGCTATAATAGCAACGTTTGAGAGGTATTTAGACAGACACATGAACAAGCAAGAAATAATGGGAAATTGGACCATGTGAAGGCAGATTTGATTTATGTGGAATGGCATCAAGGTTGACGCAGACGTGATGGGCCTCTTCCTGTGCTGTACTGTGCTGTACTGTTCTATGATCTGAAAGAAAGGTTTTTGCGCAATGGGTTGTGAATCTTTTGAATTCTATTTAGATGTATTGGCCATGCTATATTGCTCTGTGGTTTGCAGGAATGTACAAGCTAGGTGAGTTAGCCATGGTAAGTGTGGGGTTACGGGGTTAGGGTGGGGAATTGAATCTGGGCTAGATGATCTTTGATGGTCAGTGCAGACTCGATGTGCCAAATGGCTTCTTTTTGCATGTAGGGATTCTGTATGCTCATGGCTATGGTTAACATTGTCTTCAGAAAGTCAACTGATTTCCTGGGACACAATCCTTTGGAACAGCTTGCTCTAGGTGGGAAACCAACTGAGTCTGTTTAATAAGGCTTTGGTGTTGTTTTAGAAATTAAGGCCTGGATCACCACCAAAGTAATCAACCAAATGTTAGGCTTTGCAGGCTATATATTGGGCTCATGCCATCAGGCTTTATAAAGTATGTATGTTTATGCTTCATGTATTGCATTTCTTCTTCTGCAGAATGTCATTTACTATTGTAGTATATGAACTTCCAGCAATCTTTAGCAAGCTTAGGTAAACAAAATGTACTTGCTGTCTTAAATATAGCTTGCAAATCACCATGACTGCAAGTACTCATGTGGGAGACTCCATTAATTGCATTGTTTTGTCTTCTCTTTTCATTAATTAATGTTAAATTTTACACAATTGTAGTTTTGAATAACAATGCGTCCTACTGACTGCTAACTGTATACTTTATGTCTTCATGTGGGGAAGGTGAGTCAAATAGAATCAATGTATAAGCTGACTGTTGTGTTCATGTGACTACCTGTAATTAAAATCTAATCATGTAAAGTTTGTTTATCTGGTACATTGAGTTGTTGAGATGTCAAGGTATGTGCGTTTGTCACTGTAGAGGGAGGCTGAACTTGCTGATTGTGATTGATGCTACCATTGCAACACTGCCAGTTGAAACAAAAAAATCCATAGGATTTGTTCTATGTCTGGCCCAGCAACCAAATCTTCAGAAAATAATATTTATAATTTATTTACTTGACTTATAGAAATAATTTGTGTTATAACTACCTGTTTATTTAGAAACAAGCTATAATCCTAAAAAAAAGCCATAAAAAAAGCACTGCTTTTCATCAGTGTTAAATGTTGACTTAACAATATAATAAATCTTTCCCAATGTTGCAGTTCACTTGTTCCAATAGTTTCTTTGACGTGTTGAAATAGGACTCCAAGCACAAAATCATGCCCATATTACAATCTTCAAAGACTCACGAAAGGACTTGAAAATGTTTCCGTGGTTACGGGGGCTTAGAAAGAGTTCAAATTAGTATGCAGTGCAAACATTGCATGGTAAATTATTTACTGAATAATCTTTCTTTCTTTTGTACAATTGAATATTTTATAAATGAGTTCAAAATTATGAGGACAACTTCATCAAATTCCAATAAGCCCAATAATATCCCTTACAGAAACTTACAAGTCTTTATGAACTGATGCTGAATCCAATTCCAGGTATTAGCGCTATATATAAACAAATCTAAATTGCCACTTCTGAGTCAAATTGTTAGATATCCAAGATCCATTCCTGGACTTGAGCAAAAGACTGACATGGCATAAAGAACTCAACTGAGAGTAATCAGATCTTACTGAATGATATAAAAGGATTAACGATCCTTACTCCTCCACCTAATTTGTGTGTTCAAATGTTAATGTTGCGTTGTTGGACATGTTATCTTTCAGATGAGATGAGATGTTAAATTTACTGTTCAGAAAGAAGGAAAAACTATAGCACTAGGGAGTTTATGAGTGAAGAACAATATTCCACGTGTAAAATTGTGTCTATTGCAGGTGTATAATAAGTTGTGTAATTTATACATTTATTGAGATAATTTTATTTTGTATTTTAAATCAGTGGAATATTGGTTTTGGTCTGCGTATATGAAGCAATTTAATGATTAACATGTCAATATTTCTGGAGTCATAATTTTAAAAACCATATGTGTGAGAGGGCAGACCCTGGAATGATAATGAAAATTTGTTTGCATTCTCTGCCCAAGATCTGAAATGGATTATTGTGCTACTTTTGCCTTTATACCAAAATTATACTTTATTCATAAAATTTGTAATGATTAGAATCCCTACAGAATGGAAACAGGCCCTTCGGCCCAACAAGTCCACACCAACCCTCCGAAGAGTAACCCACCCAGACCTATTCCCTTACCCTAAATTTACCCTTGACTAATGCACCTAACACTATTGGCAATTTCGCATGACCAATTCACCTAACCTGCACCCATAGGAAACCCACGCAGACACGGTGAGAATGTGCAAACTCCACACAGACAGTCGTCCAAGATGGGACTCGAACCTGGGTCCCTGGCACTGTGAGGAAGCAGTGTTAACTACTGAGTTGCCATGCTGTGCCCAAGTGATAAATTATGACATGAGAAGTATGCAAATAAGAGGTCAATTTATTTCAGTAAATTATTTAGTTCTCTGAGGTATCCTACTAGATTTCCCCTTACAGAATATGTTTACAATGCACATTTATATTTTATGTCAAACATTCTCTGGTTTACGGCCTCTTGAAACAGAGGAGGTGGGCCTGATACTGCAGCCTTTCCTCATTGATTACTCATGCTGGCTATCCTAAACTTTAGCCTGTCCCTCAGCCTTCAGCATATAATCCTGGAGCTTGAAATATATTTGCCTGGGTCAAGTGGTCAACAGAGCTTTGCACAATGAACCCAGTGTGGTGTCTTGTTGTCCTCAAAGTTTAAATAATCAGACTGATCTTAGGAGCTGACATTAACTGTGTTTCTTAAATCTAACCATGTACTCCAGAACAAATCAGTTCCGTGGAGTAATAAAAACAAAAATTGCAGATGCTGGAGAATGAAAATCAAAGCAGAAAGTGTGAGAGAAATTTGGCAGATCTGGCAGCATCTAAAGAGAGACAAATATTTTAAATCAAATAACTCTTCTTTGGAATTGAATGGGGCAGGAAAATTAAAGCTTTTACGCTGTTGACACAGCAAAGGAGGAGCAAATGGAACAGATGGTGAAAGTACCCAAAGCAAAAGAAAAAAGGTATTATTAATGATAGTAGAGAGATCTAAATACAAATTAGCTGTAAATAGTTGAAAATAGTTTAGCTTTTCTGAAAACAAAATGTCAGCATGAGAGCACATGCCTGTTCTACGTTTCACTGAGAAACAGCACTTCATTTTCCACTTGCCTTCAGAACTCAACACTGGGTTCATCAACTGTCCTCAATCTTATTACAATCCCCAGCCCCCAGTGTCTTGTTTGCAATCAGTAAAGCTGAACCTTGTTTTTACTGTTTACACCTACCATTAACACCTATTTTACATCGAGATCTCTCTCCTCTCGCTACTACCATTAGCACTATTTGTCTTTTGCTCTGGGCACGTTCACCACCCACCTGTACCTCCTGCCCCTTTATCAACAGCATAAAAGAGTTGAAAAGTGTGGTGCTGGAAAAGTACAGCAGGGAAGGCAGCATCCAATGAGTAGAAGAGTTGACATTTTGGGCATAAGCCCTTCATCAGGAAAGTGAAGGGAGAAAGGGGCCTGGGGAGAAGGTAGGTGGGGAAGGCCATAGGTGGATGCAGGTGGGGGTGTAATTGTGATAGGTTGCTGGGGAAGGTGGAGTGGATAGGTGGGAAGGAAAATGGACAGGTGGAACAGGTCAAGAGAGTGTTGCTGAATTGGAGGGTTGCATCTGTAATGAGGTGGTGGGAGGGAGACTAGAGAAGTCAATGTTGATGCCGCGTGGTTGAAGGGTTCCAAGATGGAAGATGACGTATTCTTCCTCCAGTTGTCAGGTGGCTTGGATTTGGTGGTGGAGGAGGCCTAGCACTTGCATAGGCAAAAGTGAAGACTGCAGATGCTGGAAATCGAAGTCTAGATTAGAGTGGTGCTGGAAAAGCACAGCAGGTCAAGCAGCAACTGAGGAGCAGGAAAATCGATGTTTCGGGCAAAAGCCCTCCATCAGGAACGAAGGCAGGAAAACTCTGGTGTAGAGAGATAAATGGAAGGGGGGTGGGGCTGGGGAGAAGGTAGCAGAGAGTGGGCTTGGGATGAAGGTGATAGGTCAGAGAGGAGGGTGGAGCGGATAGGTGGGAAGAAAGACTGGCAGGTAAGGCAGATCATGAGGATGATGCTGAGCTGAAAGGTTGGAACTGGAGTAAGGTGGGGGGGGAGGGGAAATGAGGAAACTGGTGATGTCCACCCTTCTCTCTGACTATCACCTTCATCCCCTATCACCTACCCTAAACATAACCTATCTGGCACCCCTTTCACCTTGCCCAGTTGGCATCCTACTTACATAGCAACCTATACCTTAACCTGCTGGCACTCTACTTACTTGGCATATTAGCCTGTACTCATCTGGCATCCTACGCCCTAGCACCTACTTTATCCAACTGTCACCCTATCTTTCTAGCAGTTATCAAAGTAGCCATCAGGACCTTTAAATTTTAGAATACAACAACTAACTGCTGTTAATAGGGGGTAACTTGCTGATCCTAACAGTTTTGTACTTGGAAAGAACTGTTAAACTGGAACTATGACTAGCATTTCTGAAATAGCTCCGAGGGGTTTAATTGTCAGCTCTCTCGGTTGAGATGTGACCTTGTAGAGGTTTATAAAATCATGAGGGGCATAGAATAGGTGAACAGCAAAGATTTTTTCCCTATAGTGGGGAGGTTCCAAACGAGGGGGCATAGTTTTAAGGTGAGAGGAGAAGGATTAAAAAAGAACCAGGGAGTCAACATTTTTACACAGAGTGTAGTTACTGTGTTGAAAGAACTGCCACAGGAAGCAGTGGATGCAGGAACAGTTACATTTAACAGGAAAGGTTTGGAGGGATAGGGGCCAAACTCAGGCAGGCGGGACTAGTTTAGTTTGAGAACATGGTCAGCATGGACTGGTTGGAGCGAAGGTTGTGTTTCCATGCTGTAAGACTCTCATTTCATATTGAAAAAAGGTCTAATTGTCATTGTCCTGAAACTTTGGTCCAAATGTTGGTAACCGCTTTCCAATAATATAACCACCAAGAGCAGTAATATCACTGTCATGAAGTGGGACCTTGCTGTGCCATGTTATCAAAATGATGAAAGGGCCAAACACGGCAGTAATAAAGTACTCCACTGCCTGTGGAAAAAGTTCACGACTTCCTGATGTGGGGGGTGGGGGTGGGAAAGGTGTCACAGAAATACAAGTTCCCTAGTGCGTTCCTAAGCGGGTTGTGTGTGTCGGTCGGACAGGATTTGTCCTGGAAAGACCGTGTGTTGCGTATGAAACCGGCGGTGGCTGGACGTGGGTAGAAGGGATCAACTGCCCGTTGGGCGGCATGGTGGCTCAATGGCTAGCACTGCTGCCTCACAGTGCCAGGGACCCGGGTTCGATTCCAGCCTTGTGGAGTTTTCACATTCTCCAAGTATCTGCTGTGGGTTTCCTCTGGGTGCTCAGGCTTCCTCCCACAGTCCAAAGCTGAGCAGGGTTAGGGGGGTTGGCCATGAGAGAAGTTGCCCATGGAGTTCTGAATTAGCCATGGGAAACGCAGGATTACACGGATAGGATAGGATAGGGTAGGGGACAGGGTTTGGCTGGGTTCCTCTAATGGAGGGGTCAGTGTGGACTTGTTGGGCCGAATGGCCTGTTTCCATGACAGTGGGGATTCCACAGTTGCCGTGGAGACGCGACCGGAAGTGGTGACCTGTGACCCGGAGGGGCTGGGCGGGCCGGAGGCGCGGGTCAGCTGACCGGCCCAGGCTCGGCTGAAGCTGAAGGAGCTGCAGAGTTTGGCCATTCCTCTCTGCCCGGTTTAAACCGGCCGTCCTCAGGTAGTCGGCGGAATATCAGTGTCCTGGGAGCGATATATAAAGTAAGGCTTTTCGGAGAGCAGTGTTTTGAGTGGAACGGAGCTTCTCGAAAGAGGCGCTGGGTGGTGGGCTGAAGGGAAATGTGGAACTGTGTCAGTGCAAAATGGAGCTTCCTACCAGTTCCTGCTGCCCTGGACCCACTCCCCCTTCTATCTGGAAACACAACCTTCCCCCGACTTCTGAACAAAACAACAGAAAAGTGAACAGCATGCGGCATATATCACTGCTCAGTCACAGAAGTGAGTTGTTGCAAAATAAAGATGTGTATGCAACTCCTGGTTCACCTTTGATGCGTCACCCTTGCCAGAAGTTGTTCCCCAATAAAGCTAAATCTTTGCAGCAAATCTGATCCTGTTGTCACTGTTACACTTAGGGATATTAGGGGGAGCTCACAAGAACGTCCGTACTCTCTGCATATTGGCTGTTGGCTTCGCTGTGTAGGGACAACTGATTGTATTCTCTTTATTCATCACCAATGCATTTTTTTTTACACGAATAACTAGAGTGATCCCCGATTCCTCCACATCTAGATAGATAAGAGGCCAATTGTAATGATATGGTATCCCAGTTGAAATTAGACTTCTCACTTTTTTTAAGCAAAACTATGGTCTTTGTTAGCTATCTGACTTAAAATCTTGTGCTGACAGCTAAATGAAGAATCTGTAGTTTTGTGTTGAGATTTCATACTGCATACAGTGCACGGGTGTTATGTGGACAGATCACTGCAGTGACTTTGGTGGCTGTGTCAAATTTAAGTTGATCATTCTGTAAAAATTTCTTTACGTGGTCCTATTGTTCAAGAAACAATTCTCAGAAATTATTGAGAGTATTTGCTGGTGTTTGGCTTATCTGAAAAGGGTGGGAGATTCTGCATTCAGTCATACAATGAGTTTGTGTTAACATTGTGGAAATTGACTGCAGTATTTGCTTTGATTTTTTTAAATCTGTTAAAATTAAATCTGTAGTCTGATATTTTCTGTTGTGATTGAGGCCATTCTTAATGTATATGATGTGATACTGTAGAGCGTTTGACTTTAATACTTTACTGTTAGGGTATGAAATTGTAGAACTAAGTTTAAACAGATGATGTGTGCAAATTTGAGAGAAATGAGCAACACATGGAATGGCAACAGTCTGACATTTGGTTTGATCAATTCAACACAGGACAATCTGTCCTAACATTTGCTTTCCTAATAGTTTGCTTGGAAATAAAGGAATGTTTATGATCTATGGTACATTTTTGTATTTTTAGTACATCATTGTACAATTGTGTGTTGTTATTAAGTGATTCTGAAATGCAATGACAAAAGCAGCGTAATAAAGTGATTCTCATCTATGTTAAGCAAAGAACTGTAATATATTTGAGCTTTGACTTGGACCAACTAGGTTAAATATTAGTTGTAATATGTCTCGAGTTTGATGCAAAGTCTTGAACTTTCAGCCAAATCTTCAATGTTTTTAATCAGAAAAATCC
This sequence comes from Hemiscyllium ocellatum, assembly GCF_020745735.1. Lineage (NCBI taxonomy): Eukaryota > Metazoa > Chordata > Chondrichthyes > Orectolobiformes > Hemiscylliidae > Hemiscyllium > Hemiscyllium ocellatum. Next base: position 44,767,959 of record NC_083408.1, read on the forward strand.
TTAAATAAGCAAAGTTTGTACATAAATTCTGATTGAAGAGAGAGCAACTTGCATATTACTGATCTGTCTGCAAGCCATGCATCATAGAATCAGTATGAAATCAAGACCTGATACATAGAAATGATTTAATTGTTTTGGCAGAAAATTATTTATTTCCTGTTTTAGTTCAGTGCAAACATAAGTGGTTCAATATGAGGATATATATTGATGATACCAACAGTGCGGAACGTTGATATTCTTTTCTGCAATGACAAGTTAGGCAAATTGAGTTTGCAAAAGTGCTGAATCGTCACCTCCTGTCTGTTAAACTCTGAGCCTGTAGTAAATCCAAGTGCAATTCTGAAACTCTGGTACATCTTTTTTCTTCGGTTGTCAGATTTTGAGTTGGTTTATCAACAACAGCAATGACTTGCACTAACATTGCATTCACCTTCAACATAGTAAGTTGTCCTATAATGCTTCATAGATTTTCCAACATTTAGCACTGAACAACACAGGATTCTGAACTGAAAGAGTGAGATTTTAAGGCAGAGGATTTTAAAGGAGAGAGAGGAGGTACAGTAGCTCAGTGGTTAGCACTGCTGCCTCACAGTGCCAGGGAGCCGGGTTCAATTGCACCCATGGCCGACTGTGTGGAGTTTACACAATTTCCCTGTTTCTGCATGGGTTTCCTTCTACAACCCAATGATGAGCAGGCTTGGTGGATTGGCTTATGACAAATTGCCCATAGTCTCCTGGGATGTACGGATTAGCCAAGAAAAAAGCAGGGTGCAGGGATTGTGTGGAATGTTCTTCAGAGGGTTTGTGTTATTAAAGAGTTAATTTGCTCTGCTGACCTGCAAGAAATTGAATGCTCCTGGGGTAGGGTGGTGTGCCTTTATCTTGTAGGTGAAATGTGGGAGATTTACATTGCCATCCCTTACCATTCAGGGATGATTTACCTTTTCATCCACTATTCAGAAATCAATAAGAATATTACGGTTGGAATTTGACTATTCCCCTTATAGTTATATAAATAAAATACAATTCACACCAGATCTGGCCATGTTCTTTGAAATTAGAATCCTGCAGCATGGAAACATACCCTTTGGCCCAAAAAGTCCACACTGACCCTCCGAAGAGTACTCACCCAGACCCAATCCCCTACCCTATTATCCTATATTTAATGCAGCAAACCTACACATCCCCAAACACTGGGCAATATAGCACAGCCAATTCACCTAACCTGCACATCTTTGGACTGTGGGAAGAAACCAATGCAGACACAGGGCAATATGCAAACTCTACATAGACAGTCGCCTGAGGCTGGAATCAAACCCAGGTTCCTGGCGCTGTGAGGCAGCAGTGCTAACCACTGAGCCATTGTGCTGCCCCATTAAGGGATGATTTGTATTACATTGTTTCTGAAGGTGAGGTGGTCACTGCATTGTGTCTTGAGTAGCATGTGACTGTGAGGGGGATGGCTGGCAGTTGTCTTGTGGGCATTACTAACTGTGATGTAAAGACTTTATATTAAGGAAGGACTGTTTCCTTTGTTCAGGGAGAGCTTTTGCCACAACCCTGTGAGGTGAGTTAAAGGTTTCTCCAAAAGCTTGTACTGTAATGTGCTTAATAAATTTAGTTGCTTGTTCACAGAAAGTGGTGTATTGCAGTTGCATCAAATGTGTAAGAACCTCAGGAAAAAGAACTTAACAGGTTAGTATGGACTTGATGGGTCAAATGACCTACTTCCACACTATAGGGGTTCTTAAAAAAAGAATGCTGAGAGGTGGAGAGCTTTAAGGAGACAACTCTACAACTTAGATTCTAGATGGCAAGTAACATGGTTGCCTGTGGTGGAGAAGTAAAACGAAGGATACACAAGAGGTCAGAATTCGAGGAGTGTAGATGCCAGTGAGACCTGTAGGGCAAGTGGAGGCGAAAGAAATAGAAAGTAGAGAGTCTATGAAGGGATTTGAAAGCAAGGGCAAGAGCTTTAAAATTGAAGTGTCACTGATTAGAGCAGAGAGGTGATGCGTGAATATAACTTGGTATGGAGATTGGGACTTGGGATATTTGCTCTGGAATTTTCATCCACTTCAGTTTACAGATGATGGAGTGTAGTAGGAGAGTACAAAATAGTCAACTCTGGAGGTACTAAAACCATGAATGAGAACTTCAGAGCTTATAGTGTAAATATTATTACAATGATGGAAGTAGGTGCTTTTTAAAAATGTACTTTGATTTCGATTCCATTTTCATAAAGCCATTTGAGATACTCATGGTTTATAAGTGCATGGAAAGGTGAATTGTTCCTGTAGCTTGAGCTTATCTTATTGCTCAGTGTTGTGTTTGTGGTGTATGATGCTGGTAGAATACTGAAAAGTAGAATGCGCAGGATAGTCATTTCTTTGAGCCTGACACTAATGCAAAATAATACATTTCTGGTCCAAATTAGTGTTGGTCATTGCTAGGACAGTTGAAAATTCAAACAATGGGTGGTTGAAATGACTGCAAATGCAAATTTTAATTAATTTTAAAATTAATGCTAATGCAATTACATTAAAAATCAGATCTCAAAGCTGTACTTTCTCCTAATTCCATTAATGATGATCAATTTTGGACAAAATAGCTAGTTCCTATTTCAGATTTTGGAAATTTCAGTCCAAAGTTTTCTGGTGAGCACTTGTTACTGCATGCATTTTCACATCAATGACCATTGAGCTTATGATTTATCTACCCTTTCAGGCAGTGGATAGACTATTATGTGTATTGAAATGTGAGCATTTTGGCAATAGCTACTTTTGTATTTAAACAGTAACTTATTACTTTAATATTCCACACTAATGCAAGTGTAACTAAATTTTTAATGGTTTAAAATAATTTCCTTCTTTGCAGGCAATGTATATAAAGTGGTTTATTGGCCTATAATGTAAAATATCTTCACCATGGAAGAATCTTCATCTGGGAGGAACACTGCAAATATCCATCCATTTGGGAAGGAGGAAGATGACTCGTTAGAAAGACTGTTTGTATTCTTTTGTGATCAGTTGCGGCAGGGGAACTGGGCCTTGGCACAAGCATGTATGCCCCAATTAAGGCAATGGCAAGCTGGTGCAGAACAAGTGAAGGAAATCCTTCAGGCAATTGTTGTCTGTCCATATAAGCTAAGGTGAGTACCCTGCAGAAACTTGGAGTTTGCAGCACAGATATAGTTTATTTGGAAAAAGAAGGATCTATGGATAATTGAACCTAAAATTGTTTTGTTAATCATATTTGTTTCTCAATTTTAATGCTATTAGTTAACATTCCGAAGTAATGAGTTCAGGTAATTACTTTCACATTATAGCATTTGTCTTTGCTCATGATTTTTATGTTTTGTAGATACTTTCAGGCAATGTTTGAACTTTTTATACATTAAGCTTAGAATGGAAAATTGAAAAGGATTTATTTTCAGATTTTCAATTAATAACATATGAGACCAGGGCCCTGCCACTATTACATTTGGTGTTTGAAAGACACTGGTGAATAGTGTTTGTGTGACAAATTTGAAAGTAAAATGCAGGTATTTGTGGTAGCATTTATTATTTATACATCTGATCCATTTTAAAAAAGAATATTGTTGTTCACAAACAGAACATATAGTGGACAGCATGTCCCAAAATTCATAGGGAGTTTATTAAAACTGTTTTAAAGCCATTGGTTCCTTTGGCAAAGTGCATTGTTATTTTGTTTAAATAATTGTACTTTTAATATCAGTAATAAATGCCAATATATTAGCAAGTTCTGAAGGCATTGACCAGTAGTTTCTGGATTTCCACAATAACTTTGAAAAATGTTTGCAAATATTGTTAAATCTTACTGTATTGCTAAAATATATGTTAACTGGACAAACATGAGTTGAGGAGAGAAATCCCTTTTTTGTGAGGGATCTTGCTGTGTGTATTCATAGATCCTTGAAAGTGGAGTCGCAGGTAGATAGGATAGTGAAGAAGGCTTCGGTATGCTTTCCTTTATTGGTCAGAGCATTGAGTATAGGAGTTGGAGTAAAAAATGAGGTCTGCAGATGCTGGAGATCACAGCTGAAAATATGTTGCTGGTCAATAGGAGTTGGAGGTCATGTTGTAGCTGTACAGGACATGGGTTAGGCCACTTTTGGGATATTGCATGCAGTTCTGGTCTCCTTCCTGTTGTAAAACTTGAAAGGGTTCAGAAAAGATTTACAAGGATGTTACCAGGATTGGAGGATTTGAGCCATAGGGAGAGAATGAATATGCTGGGGCTGTTTTCCCTGGAGTGTCGGAGGTTGAGGGGTGACCTTATAGAGGTTTATAAAATCATGAGGGGCATAGATAGGATAAGTAGACAAGGTCTTTTCCCTGTGGTGGGGGAGTCCAGAATTAGAGGGCATAGATTTAGGATGAGAGGGGAAAGATATAAAAGGGATCTAAGAGACAACTTTTTTGCACAGAAGATGGTGCTTGTATGGAATGAGCTGCCAGAGGAACTGTTGGAAGTTGGTACAAATATAGCATTTAACAGGCATTTGAATGGGTATATGAATAGGAAAGGTTTGGGGGAATATGGACCAAGTGCTGGCAAACGGGACTAGATTGGGTTGGGATATCTGGTCAGCACGGACGAGTTGGACTGAAGGGTCTGTTTCCGTGCTGTGCATCTCTATGACTCCATGACTCGATAAGGCTGTGGAGCTCTTTATATCTGGGCTGCCTGATAGTTAGAACAATCCAAAATGGATCCCTCTGTCTGATCATTTCTCATAGGCTAAGATTTGTCTCTGTTGTAAATCTTTATCTGTTTTGAAGCAGATTTTGGTATACTGATAACATCTGTGGACTAGTGATCCCGAACACTTGGCTCATGTTCTGAGGACAGGGGTTCGAATCCGACCACGGCATGTGTGAGGTTTGAATTCAGTACAATAATGTAGAAGATAAAGCTAGCATAAATGTGACTGCTTAACTGCTGTTGATCATTGTAAAAACCCAACTTGTTCACTATTGCCCTTTGGGGAAAGATATTTACCATCCATGGCTGACAAGTGACTCCAGATTCAGTTATTGTAAGTCTGGGTAATTAGAGATGGGTAGAAAAGTCTGCTACAGCTAGTGACACACATGCCACGTGCCTAGAAAGAAAATAAACCTTTTTGCCTTCCAGTACGAGTTGTTTGATTCAAGCTGTCTGTGCTGGTCTTTGTGCTCTGCTTGATCCTGCCCTCACCTGATTTCATCTCAAAGCATCAATATATTTTCTGTTCCTTCTTCCTCATCAGTTTATCTTATTTCCACTTAAGTGTAATTCTTTTATTCGGTGCAACCATTTGCAAGTTCTACATTTTCATTACTCATTCAGTAGAAGCAAAGGTATTTGCCTCAACTGTGAAAATACAGTCTAAGTTTTAACACTTGTTTTGTGCAAGTAAATTTCAAGCTTTCTCCTCACTCTTGGATTTAATCTTAAATTGATAATGCTGATCATTGACTCTCCAAGCAGAATTTTATTTATAGAATTCTTACCCAATAGTAAAGTATCCCAAATATCCCTTTATGAATTTAGTTTCCCATTTGGTATAATTCTGGGCATATACATTGTATATTTTCTATGTCCTTTCCATAATGGGTTGCTCAAAATTGTACATGATCCTAATCTTAACTGTTTTGCTTTTGTATTTTCTGGCCTTTTGAAATGTAGTCAGAAGTCTCACGACATCAGGTTATAGTCCACCAGGTTTATTTGAAGTCACAAGCTTTCGGAGTTTGTGATTTCAAATAAACCTGTTGGGCTATAACCTGGTATCATGTGACTTCGGACTTTATCCATCCTAGTCTAACACAGGCACCTCAACATCATGACTACAATCGACACTTTTAAAGTATAGATTTCTGCTCTCCTTTATTTCCGGGCTTTGTGCACTTGAAGTGTCAGTTTCAAGAACTTTATTTTTGAATCCTTATGGTCTCTGTTCATCCACATCCAATGTCTTTCCATTAAGTGTATGTATCTGTTGCTTGAATGAAAGCGGCAGATGCAAGAAATGTAGAACTGAAACAAACCACTGGAAGAACTCAGCATTGACAGAAAAAAAATCGGTAAATTTAAGATTTGGGTGTGTGCCTAAATCCAAAATGTCAACGACCATTTCTTATTTTGTGTTTCTCCTAAAATCTATCACCTCACAGCTTCTAAGTTACATCAGCTGTCTACCCGTTTCTATTACCACTCGGTCACTTTTCGAAATCTTTTACAGCGCTTCATGAATGAACTCTATTACTTTCATAGCCATCACATCTAAAATTTTTTTTGTGTTATTCCTATTAACAACTTCCTTTGCAGTCACACCAAGAACTAAAGTCTGTGCTTTCACTTCCTTCTGACATTGTGGCTTTGGATTCACTGAATTGACATCATTTGTCCATTGGTGTTCCATAGCTGTATTTTGCTTTGTTAGATTGTTGAGAAAGAGCAAACCACATATCTTAATCTACATGCAGGCACATGATCCCAATTCAGTAAGACCTAAACCATCAATCCAAAAAGAACTGAAAGTATGATTAACAGATGCAGGCCTTCCCTCCAGTCATAATGCTTCAACAGCTTTTTGATTACAGATTAGTACATTGGTATCAAGGATTTGGAATTTGGGCTTCTGTCCTGAAGCTTCTGTGTATTAATCTATATGTTTTGTTCTTTCAATGATTTATTTTCTACTTTCCCAAAAATTATTGGTTTCTTGCTCTTGTACATAAATACTGATCAATCTTAGTACTTTCCTCAGGGTGCACATTTGATAGTAGATCTTGATAGACTTTTGGCTCCAAAGATCAACATAACAAAGGGGTAGCCAGGGCACCTCTCTCTTTGTCGGAGACGTGGAACAGTCCATCTTCCGCAGCTACACCGGTACCAATACCCAACTTTTCCTCCGCTACATCGATGACTGTATTGGCACCACCTTGTGCTCCCATGAGGAGATTGAACAGTTCATCAAATTCACTAACATATTCCACCCCGACCTTAAGTTTACCTGGACCATCTCAGACACCTCCCTCCCCGTCCTGGTCCTCTCCACCTCCATTAACAGTGATCGACTCAACACAGACATGTACTACACCGACTCCCACAGCTACCTGGACAACACTACCTCTCACCATGCCTCCTATAAAAATGCTATCCCTTATTCCCAGTTCCTCTGCCTCTGCCACATCTGCTCCAAGGAGGACCAATTCCATCACTGAACATACCAGATGGCCTACTTCTTCAAAGCCTGCAATTCCTCCCCCACCCCCCCCAACCCCAACATGGTTGAAGATGTCCTCCAGCGCATCTCATCAATTTCTGCCCTCGAGCCCCACTCCTCCAACCGCAACAAGGACAGAGAACCCCCCCGGTCTTTACCTTCCACCCCATCAACCTCGGGATACGTTGCATTATCCTCCACCATTTCTGTCACCTAGAAATAAACTCCACCACCAGGGATATATTTCCCTCCCCACCCCTATCTGCTTTCCATAAATACCACTCCCTTGTTAGGTCCACACCCTCCTCTCCCCTCCCAGCAGCTTCCCCCACCACCGCAAGAATGACAAAACCTGCGACCATACCTCACCCCTTACCTCTGTCCAAGGCTGTCCAAAGGAGCCTTCAACATTTGTCAGAGATTTACCTGCACTTCCACGCACATCATTTACTGTATCCATTGCTCTCAATGTGGCCCCCTCTGTACTGGGGGGACAGGACCCCTATTTGTGGATCGTTTCAGAGAACATCTCTGGGGACACACGAAATAAGCCCACTGTCCTGTCGCCGAACACTTTAAATCCTCTTCCTACTCTGCCAAAGTCCTGGGCTTCCTCCTCCGTCAAACCCTTACCAGCCGACGCCTGGAGGAAGAACGCCTCATTTTCTGCCTTGGAATCCTCCAGTCACATGGGATCAATGTGGATTTCACCAATTTCCTCATTTCCCCTCCTTATTCCTTATTCCAGATCCAATCTTCCAATTTGGCACCACTCTTTTGACCTGTCCTACCTGTCCATCTTTCTTTCCATCTATCTGCCCCACCCTCCTCTCCAACCTATCACCTTCGCCCCTAACTTTATCCACCTATCATATTCCCAGCTACCTTCACCCCCAGCCTCAGCCCCCTCTTCTTTATCGGTCAGCCCCTCATTCCTGATGAAGGGCTTATGCTGAAAAAGTTGATTCTCCTGCTCCTCAGATGCTGCCTGACTGCTTTTCCAGTACCACACTTTTTGACCCATAATCCTGTCCTTGGCAGACGTTTATTAATGCACACTTCCCATGGGAGGGAATGTCACTAACCAACTATCAGAATTCTGATTAATGTTTTCTTCCCTAAGCTGGAGGTTCAGAGGCTGATATGATTGGCTAATTTAGCGCAGCCTTGGGTTTTTTGTGATCCATTTAGCTTAACAATCCATTGATTAAACTTCCATAAGAGGAGCTTAAATATATTTTTAATAAGATGTGCAATTTTTTTTTGCTTTTGCATTCTGTACGATGCTAAAATCACTCTAATCTTACTAGTATGAAATGGTTAGGACCTGAATCCTTTTCGTATTTGGAAATTCTCTGGTTTGTTGTATGAAAGTAAAAATAAAGGCTCCCGAAAGTTCGCCTTCAAATCCTATCTACCTTTGACATGGTTATAATGCACCTGAACAGGTCGGTTAAAATATTTACAGACCAGAAAACCCTGTAGAAACAAATATTTACTTGTAGCATAAAACAGGTGCAAAATGTTGTAATATGGGAACAGTGAGTGTTTTTTTCATCCAAATACTGTATCTTCCATGTTTCTGCTCATTGACAGTGTTTCTTGGGTCTCCTCAAGATATTCCTGAACAGTAGATTTCTGAACTGGTGTATTGCAGAACTGATCCAGGAAAAAACAAACAGCTTTCACTGACCATTGACTTTTTAAAATTTTCATCTCTGACTAGTTATTTGTGTGCAGGTGGGAGACGATATCTAGCCCTCATCGACTTGCCTGGCTGTGGCTACTGGAGCTAGAGCGTTGGTGGTCACATGATCAGGTAAATGAACAAAGCACACTCTCATTCTGTAGATAATGTCATTATATTTTCTGTTCATTTCCTCCCATCTGATTCTTTAAATCTGAAATAGCCATTATTTTTTGCACCAGATATCACTTCCGTCAAATGTCAGAAGAGAGATTGAATTCTTTTTGCTTCTGGAACAGCTACAGCCACAGCTCTCACAAGATGTCCTAAAGGTAATGTCTTTATATTTTGATGGCATTATGTTTTATTTTAAGTTGAGTTGTTAATTGAGACAGTTATCAACTATTATGGAATGTGTAATAAATTTAATTCTATATGGTGTTGTGCAATTTTAAAAATTTGATGCAGTGTTATGTTTTATAGTACTTCTCAGTTTATGGATGGTTTGATTAATAATGGCAGAACTGCTTATTCTGTGATACTAATTAATTTCGTTCTGTGTGCAGGAACTAAACAGTATATTTTTTAAATGTCATAATCCTGGTATGGCGATTGAGAAACAAGAGGACTTCAGCACCTATACACTAAGTCCTGAGGCATTTTCTTCTTTGTGGAAACTTTTATCCAGTAACCCTCAACTTGTGAAGGCCTTGGTTTCTTATTTGATGGTTGAAAGCACTGAAAATTCTGCTGTGGAACACAACCATAGGCTACAGAAACTATTCATTGACTTTCTGCAGAATGCTCTATGTACACTAAAGGAAGCACACAAAGGAAATGCCAAAAATGAATCTGTCATGGATGTGTACGAGTCAACAAAAAAACAAATCTATTCAGTTGTTTCTGTGCTTATGTTTGATGCGGAAAGGGAGGCCTATGAAATCCAGCAGTTATGTGAGGAGCTATATGATGCTTGCTGTGCCACAGAATATGGACTGAGTGAGGAGCAATTACTTGGTTTCATGCTTAGAAAATCAAACCAAACTCTGATCAATTTGTACAGTACTGTATCCATCAAGAAGAGTAAAGAGAAGCTGATAGCACAAATCTCATCTGATAGAGGTAATCAGTAATTTCCTTTTCTGATTCCCACTCCCATTCTTGCAGTAGAAAAAGCTGCAGTATTGTATCTGCTATAACGCTGTAGTTCAGTTCATGTGCGATCCCATGTCATAAGAAAATTGTGTAATAGCAGCATCATTAAAACTAATAGAAACAATAGCCCCAGTTTGTCAATCATGTTACAGCGAATTCTCATTAACGAAACAACATGTTAGAGTAGAACGACCTGTATGTGATTTCCTTTTCGATTTTCTTCTCAAGCTAATAATTTACAAATGCTTATTTTCTAGTTATTCCACACTGTACGCTCACCTTAGCTCATTTTGTATTTCTTTCCTGAACTGAGAAACATGCACAGGAATGCAGGTTCTTCTGTAACTTGTACAGGTCACTGTTCTTTGTGATTGAACTGTTAGGTGATTGAAATATGATGAACAAGCCCAATGCTGGCGTTTAACCATATCTACATGCACACTCTTCTGATAGCAGATATTTATTATTAACAGCTACTTCAAACATTGCTCCCTGTTATTACCATTATTAACCAGCCCACAGTGTATTTCCATCATTCATTTGTTCAGTTGCGTGACCCAAACTTGGCGGCCTGAGTCAAAGTCACATATAACCTCAATTTCTCTGTTGTGCTTGTGCTGTATTTCCAACAATGGCTCCAGTAAGTTTAAAACTAAAATAACAATTTGCAGTAGTAATATGGACTATCTTTGAGACAATGAGAACCTCCACACAGTGAGGAAAAATAGATGCTTTTGACACTTGGATTAAAGCTTTAGTTACCAGGATCCTGTTTATTATGGCCTTGAACTATCTGATCATCAGGGATTTTGACCCACTCCATCCATATGCTTCATCGTATATAGGGCTATAGAATATTAACATCTAATGTATAGCATTATGTAAAATATAGCTTGATTCCAGGAACCACTCTAAGGTATTTGAAGAATTGGTTATCCAGGGTCACTATTTGAAAAAAAATTGGTTTAAACATTCTCCCTGCCAGACATATTCTTACTGGGAAGGAGGCTTGTCTGAGGTTGTTGATCATCTGTACCATACCTCATCATTTCTGACACTTCAGATGCTGATGTCAAGGTTATTACCAATATGTAGGTCAAAGTGAGAGCGAGTTGAATTGCATTATTTGACCTTTAAAGTTTGTTTCCATTTTCTTTTTTTTTCAGTTTCTCTTGGATTATCAGAGGCTGAAAAAGTTATGTTAGCATCATTTGCAGATGCTGAGGAACCTCCTTCTTGGAAGGCAGCCTACTTCTACAGCATGAGCACCAATAAGCACTTTGTGGAACAGGTTCTGGTATGTATTGGGACCAAGAGAACAGGATATGTTGATTTTGATTTTTGAATCAAATATTCAATAATAAATCTAGAATCATGTTTAGAGAAATGTCACCATGCACCCTATTGTTGCATGTTTCATGAAGGAGCCTTCTTAAACTCTGCAATCTACAATGTTGTATGTTTGGAACAAGTCCAGAACCCTGATCTTGATGCTGAATTAACAAGCTTAATCAGATGACCACAAGCAATGTTGTAAAGGCAGTGAGCTTGGGAAGGAAATGGTGACTTTAGTTTGATGATTCACAGAATTGTTACGGTACAGAAGGAGGCCCATCACGTCGTCTCAAACTGACTTCTAAGATGGTCCACCATTTTTCCACTTAGCATTTCAGTCTTCTATTACCTGTCTCAGATGTTGGTATCCTTGTTTTTCATTTTATGTGCTTAGGTCATGAAAGTATCTCATGATATGCAAAATGTGAAACAACTACTTGGTGTGGTTGGGTGATAAAGACAAGCTGTGGCCAGAGTGGTGGTGTTCTCTGACACTACAGTAAATTGTGTAGAAAGCCGTGTTTTTGCAGATCAACATTTATCTATAAAATTTCAGTAATATCAGAAGGAATCCTATAACTTTCTATTCTGAATCACTTGTCTTCATTATTAATGATGCATGTACTTTATTTCAAAAACCATAAAAACTTATTTTTAATTCATAAGCAAAGTCTGAAGCGAGCTGATTTTTTTAACTCTCTTATGCAAACCTTAAATCTATTTTGTCATTTATTAAACTGTAAGCTCCGATAGCAATCCTCTGTTATATTTTCAGATTGTATCATTTCCTTGCTTTACATGCAGGTGCTTCCTCAGATTCATGTCAGGGTAGTTACTGTAATATTGAATCATTTATAGCATTTTTATTATATATTTTTAATCGGTCTGTTCAGATGTTTAAGACACATCTCTGACACAGGTAGACCTTGATCCCAGGCATCCTGACTCCAAGGTCTCTTGACACCACCATGTAACTTAAATTGCCTGATGATGGTTTAGTAAATTAACGTCAAAAATGCCCTGATCATATGATACAGTTACCATTGGCTTTTCTGAGTAAAAGTTTATCCAGAGTGCATCCATCATTGAACTTGCATGTAAAATAAGAAAATAATTTGATTAAATCAAGGTGCTTTTTGCCTATTTGTTTATTTACAAATACTTTAATTTTCATGCTATTGTTGTTGACCTGATATATTTGTGGTAAGTGCATGAAGCGAATATTTCTTTTTTCACTTACTCCCTTGAAAGGTACACTGCTATTAATTTTGATATGTGCGCAGTTCTTGCATTATCATCTCGCTGCCCTTCCTTAACGCCAAATGTCTAGTGTAAAGGCTACTATAATTTCTTGGACTGTGTCCTTAAAATGAGAAAATATACTGCTACACATACTGAATAGGTGCTGAATGGGTTCTCATTATTCAAGGCACAGTAGAAGAAGATTTGGTAACTTTTTATAAAAAGGTTACTGAAACTTTAAATGTTGCATCTACAAGGTAGCCTTATTCAAGCAGTGGGGAAAGCATCTGACATACCTTGGCTTCATGGGCATTTGTCCAATGCCAGATGTTTGAACATTTTTTCAACCACAGCCAGTTGTGTATGCTCAAGTGTACTCAGCATAGTTCCTGGGCAAGTGGCTACAACTTTACGTTTGGATAATACAGCAGAAACATGTAGCTTGTAAAGGTGAGTGGAGTACTAAAAGAAACGAGTTACTCTGTCGCAATCTCTGAAAATCCCTTTCTTGAATGGAAAAGGGGGAAAAAAACAACTTTGGATACACTAAGGCAAATCCTCAACTAGGGAATGGAAGATTGAGAATTGCTTTGACTATAACCTCATGTCCTCCTCAAAGAGGCAAAAGGAACTGAAAGGAAACAACTCATCACATGTTGTCTAGAATAGTGCCACAAGTATGCTTCACTGACTTTTACTTTATTCCTTCCTCACCCCATGGTATTTCTATTTTGTCTTGTATCTTTGACTGTTTGTATACAAGTAGGAATCTTTCAAAAGTGGGAGGATTTAAAATATAGAGAGTCGTAAGTTAGTAATTCATGTTTCTTTTCTACAGAGGTTTAAAAACAACAAGCACTAAATACCTGTTTCTGTTATGTTTAGATACCCTGATATGTGTATTCTTTATACTTAGGTTCATCAGCCAGATAAACTGGGGACTTTGAATATTTGAAGTAAATCTTTTTCACATTTGTGATGACTCTGGAAATAGTGGGACTTGATTTCCAGTGCATTACCCCAGTGAGTCTGACTATCTTGGAGAGATAACAGAGCAGCCTGGGATTTTAGTAGATACATCACTTGGTGAACAGTCGTCTTGGCAATCCAATTAAACTTACTTTCTAGATTTAACTTTGGCATTTATGAAAATGAGTGATTGATTTATGATTAATAATGAATGTCTGCTGCAGTGTTCTCATTATTCTTTTTTTTACTTTGTTAGGCTACTGCTTTACAATTAATAAAGCGGGAGGATTACAGCACTTTAAGCAAATTAACGAAGAAAACATTCAAGCCCCTTTCACGACTCATGGTGTTGCTGGGGTGGACTCACTGCCAAAGTCTAGAATCAGCTCAGAATCTACTACGTACGCTCCATCAAAACAAGGTATGGACGCTATTGATGGTGAAAGCTCGTGAAATACTTCAATTAAGCAGTCAATGTGAATGTAACATTATTTGTCACTGGTGATTGCATGAATGATTTTTTAAAAATTACTTTGCGAGTTATAAGTGGTCACTTTAAATGCAAAGCAAAGGTAAGTAAATTAGGGACCTATAAATGGCCCATGCTAAATTCTCAGCAACAATCAACCAACTTTATTTCTTCATCACCTACAATAACAGATCTAGCAAATTATTCACTTGTGTTCTGATGCACTTTGTTTGCTGACTTTAACTTTCAGATTTGGGAGTCTGAAAGTCATAAATAGTGCTACATCTTAGTAGAGACATTTTTAAAAATATTTTGCTGTATGTCGATCATCACAAAAGCAAAGCCAGAAATCAAACATGGAGAAGGGATTACGTGGATGCAATAGTTTTAACATCTATAGTACCTGAGCTCACTCTATTGGCTCCAAAAACAAAATGTTATTTGGGCAATTTCTGTATATTAGTAATATAGATTTGGAGACTAATTTGGTTCTAATTACTAATGTACCATGCTGTATCATGTCCAATGATGGTCCACCAAACTGATTCCTGGTTGGCAGAACAGACATATGACTAAATACTGAATCAATTGGGTTTGTATTCATTGGAATTTTGAAAAATGAGAGGGGAATCTCATAGAAACATATAAAATCCTGATGGGACTGAGCAGGCTAGATGAGGGACAAATGTTCCCAATGTTGGGGAAATCCCGAACGAGGGATCTCAGCCTAAGAATAAAGGGTAAGCCATTCAGATGAGGAAGAATTTCTTCACTCAAAGTTATGAACCTGGGGAATTCTTATCACAGAAAGCTGTTGGGGCCAGTTCGTTAAATACTTTTAAGCGGGTGCTGGAGGTGTGGCCCTTGCAGCTAAAGGGACCAGGAGATATGGTGACTAAGCAAGAGTGGGATGCATGATCAACCATGATGGCTGGAAGGGCCGGATGGCTTACTCGTGCCACTATTTTCTAAGTTTCAATGACTAGTGTTGGAGTTAAACTAAATTTGATCTGATGCATATTGTGCCGAGATTAGGAACCTTTTAGTTTGGCAACAGCGCTTCTATTTCTGATCGATAAAGTCTTGGGCTTTACCTCACTCCAGAAATCTGAAGGGTTCATACTCTAGTGTGGTACTAAGGAAGTGTTTGAGGTGTCATCTTTTGGCTGAGATTTAAAATTGATGGTCTTTCTCTCTCATGGATAGTTGCAAAGGATCCCACAGGCCCTGTTTGATGCTGGGGCCGTTCTTTCAGTGTCCTGGTTAATGTTTCTTCTTCAATCAGTGTCACTTAACAGCCCAGATCATTTAATTTATTTGTGCATTACTGTATATGGGACCTTGCTGTTTGTAAATCAGGTGCTGTTTCCTTGTGTTATAACAGTGACTACACATCATTAGCTGTAATGTGCATTGGGAAGACTTGAGTCATGAAAAGTGAGTTATTTCTTTTTCTTTCCACTGCATCTAGCTCTAGTGGATTTCATCATATTCTTTGAACTGACAAGCAACATAGGAAGTTTAATAACTAAGTTTACTTTGAAAGCTTGGCCAAAAATTTTTTGCAACTTTATTCTCAAAATCTTGACTCCTCTGTGGTTTAAATTATCAAGATGTTGCAGCCCTTGCATTTCCTATAATTTGCTCGCAAGAAGTATTTTAGAACAGCTTTGTAAGTAAGTCACACTGTTAATATTAATTTTGATTTTCCTCTCAGGAACAATGTTGTGATGCGGTGCTCCAAGACTTCTGTGGTGGGTTGTCTTCTCATATTGAGGTTCTTGAGTGGTGTTTGAAATGGAACAGGTAATCGCATTGATGTAATTTTTTTTTCATTTTTGCTTATTGCCATCATTGGCTGTTATAATCTCTAGATTTGCATCATTGAAGTAATTCTTCCCATGTTTCAGGAAAGTGAAAAAAACCAAATATTTACTAACAAGTAAGTTTGATTATGTTTGATTAATAGTTTATGTTGCATTAGTAAGAACAACACTCTCAGTTTTGGTGTCTCAAGATGCCATAGGGAAGGGTAATCAATTAGTATCCAAATGATCAAATGTATATTTGTATTGGAAACTGCAGCTAATAGTATTGTTGATGTGGATGTGGACTTGGATTTTCATAGGTTTACCTACTTCCACCAATAAACTATACTTCCTTGGCATTGTTTTTCTCCTGTGTCCTTTTGGACCCCAGAATTGCAATTGCACGTCTATGTCCATCATATGCTCATTGCTTGATTATGTGGGATATAGGAAATTTATGTTTCTTCTGCAATTCGAAATTCATTATATAAAAAGTAACTGAACTCCATCAGTGTGTAATTGTTTCAGCCAGGAGCTGAGTCAACAAGAATGTGAACTCTGTGGAGGAAATGCTAATTGGTTTGCTAAGGATGTAACAAATAGTAAACCCATTTAGAAGGGCTTCATGATAAGATGCTTTGAAAACAGACAGTTAAACTCAATATGCCTATATAAACATCTGTTTCCCACTTTTACAGAAAGAGGAACAAAACCACAATTAAATGAGTCTTAATAATAAGATGCTGAGAGGAGCAGCACCGATGGAAGGAGTAAATCATGGTTAGGGAAGCAGGCAAAGGGCAAACAGCCCTGAGAATAGGAATGAGCATGTTTTTCACAGACAAGACCGGATAAGACACGAGATAAGCAGGAGGGTCTCAGGGAAGTGGAGGATGTAAACGGGGGGGAAACAATGAAATAAGAAAAAAAACATATAGGAACCAAATTGTATAAATATTGAGTGCTTGTTGAATTAAGTGTGTTTTGTTCCTGCCTTGTGGACATCACACCCACTTGCAAGTGTGAAATAAAGAGCTCTGCTGATTCAGATCTTGTCTCGGACTGAAATTACTGCAGTGTGTGAGCTTTGTTTCTCACAATTACTTTACTGAGGCTCCCAGCACTAGTAGTGGCCCTCAGCATGACAGCTGTGGGTGATTGGAGCAGGAGTAGGATGATTAAAAATGGGCATATTCACGAACATTAGATATCTCAATGTGATTTATAGACAGCAAAGTACTACTGAAGTGTGGCCACTCTTCGTATACAGGAAAGATGGGGGTTAAATATTGGTCAGGACATGTGGAAAACTCCCTGTTCTTCAAAGTAGTAGTTTGTGATCTTTAATAGTCACTCAAGTGGGCAGATGAAGCATCTGTTTTACATCTCACTTGAAAGGTGATGCTTTTGACAGTTTCGTGCTCTGCTGGAGTGTCAGTTTTGATCTTTGTGCTCATGTCCTTGAGTGGAATTTGAATGCAGAGTCTTCTGATTCTGGTCACAGCATTACTAACTAACCTAGGGCTTGCACCAAAGTGCAACAATCTAATTTTAGGGCTCATGTGGCAGAGCTAAAATTAGTCCCATTATCTTGACCAAAGTTATATGTTCTGACTTGTGTTCCTGTCCTTTTTTAAACTAAATCTCATAGGAACAGCATTCCTGAAAAGGATTTCATTCGCCATTTGCACAGTCTGGACTGCCACTCTGCTTTGTATAGTTTGCATCACCTTACAAACCTGCCTGCACTGAAAGTGGACGATGTCATTGACCTCCTTCAGAAACAATCTGCTAATGGAAATGGTGATGACAATTCTTAGTTTCTTTTAGTTGTTTTGAGCTCTTGGAAGACATTTTTATAATACTAATGTAGTAAGCTGTGTTCAATGCAAATCTGAAATTACAGGGATAAAGTGAGAGATTTCTGAAGGTAATATAGTACTCATATTATTTGCATGAACTAATAGCGTATTACCATGTTTTCAGAAAACTGAGTTGAATTTAACATTCAGTACAGGCTAATTTCTCATAACTCGATATGGTCAGCACTTCTATTTTTAAACTTTGTTTTATGCATACTCATTTGCTCAGGAGTAATGTAATATCTCACTGTATTGATTGCTAGGAGGTGTACAAATGTGGCTACATAAACTACTTTATCGTTGTAAAAATATTTTAAAATCAGGAACTCTGGAATTGGAGGTGACAAGTTTCAATCCACCTGATATGGAGCACAAGTACACAGCTCAAAATTGGCAAATATAATTGATGGAGCTGTGACCTTGAGGTATATTATGCACAGGAGCCCATGTCTTCAAGAAATAAGACATGAGCTTTTGGTAGAGAAGTGTGTTAAGTATTTGATTTGAGCATTCTTAATTAGTCAATATGATTGTTTCAAGTTTTCATTAAGTGATATGTGTAGGGCAAATTTGTTTGTTTGCATTAATTGTTTCTATTCTTTAGGTGCAAGATCTCAAAACGTGACTCAGCGTCGAAATGTGACATTGTACCAAGCGTTGTGTGTCCTTAAATATGCCATATATGCAATCTGCATAAATGCACATCAGCCATCTTTGTGTAAGGACTGCCCATATTCGTCATTGGATGCAGCTGTTAAAGATGTTGCGCTTGAAACTGAGCATGCATGTAGTCAAGGTAAACAAAAAGTGCTTTAATAAACAATTATATAGTCTTTGTTATATTATTTATCTTCAGTCTAGATGTTCTACCCTTTCTGCACCCCTGTTAACCTTTTAGTTGAAGCTGCTGTAGTCTGTTGCATCACTCATGCTGTGACCCACAATGAAATTAGTCAACTCAGATGAGAATGAGCTTCAAATGTGGGACCACCACCTGTCTCTGACTGAGTTCTGTAGAACATCTCATAGGAACTATCTGAGCAATCGAGAAAAGCCCAGAATTGGGTGCCTTCTATATTATAAAATGTTTATCAGTATTTGTGAGAAAATACAGTTTTCAGGAAAAATAAATTATCTTATTTACTCAACAGGTTGTTCTTCAGTTTTCAAGTTTTATTTATCCAGGTGTCAGGAGTTTCTACATGTGATCCCTGCTCCTTTGCGATTAGAGGTGTTGGAGAATATCTTCTCTTTATTGTTTTTGTCCTACAATGATCTCTATGGGGATAAAGCAGGACATGAAGGACAATTTTGCCTTGATGAAGAAGGAGACACTGAACAAATACAAGCAGGAGTGGGCTTTGAAACAATTGTAGATAATTTGGAATCCACAATGGAAGTTGTGGATAATATTGTTGTGCATTGTGAGCACTCAAGCACTGGGCTGGATGAAAAGATCACACAGAAGACCGCAAGAGTTCTTCATAATGGTTGCATGCAGAAGCTGAAGGTCACAAACTTTACATACGCACCTGCGGAAAATGATCCAAGAGAACAGCTGGAATATCTGAATCTGAAGCATTTTACAATGAGTGTAAATCGTGGGAATGACTTTTTAGTGAATGCAGTGACGATGAACATATTTCTGGATATGATAAAGGATCATTTGGAGGCACTAAAATGCCAAATTCCTTGGACACCTGGGAATGTACCTAAAGAAGATGTGCAGTTAATGGAGTGCCTGAACTGTTCAATTAGTGCAGAATCTTTTGACAATCGATTAGCACAACTTTCCAGGTATATCTCTGAAGCCCAATGGAGGTACAAAGTAGTGACAAGTAATAAAACAACTGGTAAGACTTTTGTCAACGTTGACCATATTGTAGAAATACCCAAGCTTGGCCTGAACTGAGCAATAGTACTTTGAAAAATTCAAAATTAACTTATGTTTAAAATAAAATTAAGATTTAGATTAATTTTGATAAGTTGTTTGATGTAGAATCTGTGGTGGAACTAAGCAGCAGCAAGGGGCTTTTGATAAATGTCCTTTCTGAGATTGGCGGGAAAGAAACATTAAACCATGGGTGGGTCTAATATACTGGCATGGATTGAGAATTGTCTCAGGAAGGAAGGAACAGAATCAAAGGAATAAATGAATCCTTCTCAAGTTGGTAAGCTGTGACTAATGGAGTGATGCAATGATCAGTACTTGAGGCCAAGCTATTCACAAACTGTATATATGGACTATATATCCAAATGAATATTTTCAAGTTAGAAGATGACCCAAACTAGATGGAAATGTGAGTGATGAGGAGGGCACCAAGAGGCTTGAAAAGGATTTAGGTTACTAGGGTGAGCAAGGACTTAGCAGATGGAATATAATGTCAAAAAAATGTGAAGTTAATCATTTTGATGGGAAAAATATAAATGCAGTGTAGTTTTTTAATGGAAAGACTACGACTACACAGGAACAGACCATTCAACCCTCCAAACCTGTGCTGACACATTTTGCCCTTCCATACTAAAACTGTCTTCACTTAAAGTTCATATCCCTCTATTCCCTTCCTATTCATGTATTTGAGCATGTTCTTCTTGAATGCTGCTATCATGTCTACTTCCACCACCACCTCTGGCACTCACCACCTTTTGAGTGAAAGCTTGCCTTCCACATCTCTTTTAAACTTCCCCTATCCATAACTTGAATCTGTGTCCCCAGTAATTGACCCCTTTGCTCTCGGGAAATAGCCCCATAATTTCCACCCTGTCCATGCCATTCATAATCATTTAAACTTCTATCAGGTCGCCACTCAACCTTCTGCATTCTAGTGAAAACAAGCCCAATCTATCCAACCTTTCTTGATAGCTAAAACTTCCCCTCCCCCATACCAGGCAACATCCTGGTAAACCTTTTGTGTACCCTCTCCAAAGAATCCACGTCCTTCAGGTAGTGTGTTGACCAGCACTGTAAACAATATTCCAAACAGTGAGAGATTGGGGAATGTTTATATGCAAAGGGTTGTGAATATTCTTGTTGAAAAGTCACTGCAAGCTATCATGCAGGTAAATCAATTAGGAAGGCAGATGGTGTGATTGCATTTATTGAAAGGGTGAGTACAAGAGTAAAGAGTTCTTAATGCTGTTGTTTTGAGTTTTGATAAGACTGCACCTGAAAGATTATGTACGGTTTTGATTTCCTTTCCTAATGAAAGATTTTCTTGCTGTACAAAGGTTAAAAAAAATCACACAACACCAGGTTATAGTCCAATAGGTTTATTGGGAAGCACTAGCTTTCTGAGCGCTGCTCCTCCATTAGGTGGATGTGGAGTATAAGATCATAAGACACAGAATTTATAGAATATATGTGTCTTATGATCTTATACTCCACATCCACCTGATGAAGGAGTGGCCCTCCGAAAGCTAGTGTGCTTCCAAATAAACCTGTTGGACTATAACCTGGTGTTGTGTGATTTTTAATTTCGTACACCCCAGTCCAACCCTGCCACCTGCAAATCATTTCTTGCTATGTAGGAAGTGCATCAAAGGTTCACCAGACTGGTAAGATTGTCCTAAGAGGCAAGATTGAGGAAACTGGGCCTTTATTCTCGAGAATTTAGAAGAGTGAGAGAGACCCAATTGAAGCATTCAAAAATTTTCAAGGCTTGACAGGATAGATGGAGGAAGGATGTTTCCTCTGACTGGGTTGTGTGGGGGAAAGGTGTGTTGGTAGAACTGGGAGACGTAGCCTCAGAATAAAAGAGGAGGAATTTCTTCACTCAGAAGGTTGTGAGTAATGTATTTGGAATTCTCTGCCTGCAGGGCTGTGGAAGCTCAGTCATTCATGACAGAGGTCGATAAATATCAGAGTTTAAATATGTCAAGGGAAATGCAATTGTACAGGAAAATCAAGATAAGCCATGATCAGAATGGCAGAGCAGGCTAGGTGGCCCAAATTGCTTATTCCTATTTCCCATGTACCATTAATTTAATTAATGTACAATAATTATAGTCTTTTTTTCATATGTTTCCCTTTTGGATTGTTGTTTGGAAGTCAAATGCTTTGAAAATTTTATATTCGTGTGGTCTACTTGAGTTACGTTGAAACCAATTCTTCCTTTAAAGCTATAAAATCTAATTGTTGTAAGTAAACATTTCTAGATATCAGTCAGCTTAATGGCTCTTTGTTAGGGAAATTTTTAGATGAGATGAGTAGACCCTGCCATTAAATCTGAGCTAAAGAATACTGCAAATTCTAGCTTTCATATGTGTACAGCAAAATGCAAAAATATGGATATCCTCATTCAACCGCATGCTGTTGGATTTAGCAACAAAATCAATGCAATGTTGTGAAGATAGGTAACTTGCCTGAATTCTCCATTAAAAATACCAGAGAAAGCCAAGTCTCTCATATGCTGTTTTGAATGGCTTGCTTACTTTCAAAGATTTGTATACAGACACTCAACTCTGCTCTGTTCCTTCTCTAATAAAGGTGCCATTTAGTTCATGTTGCCTTTCATCTCTGTGACCTTAGATCTGATGATGTAGGATCCATATTGTTGAATCTCTACAGGGTGGAAGTAGACCATTTGGCCCATTGAGTCCATATTGACCTTCTGAAGATATCTCCCCCCAGTCCCTGTAACCCTGCATTTCCCATGGTTAATCCACCTAGCTTGCACATCCCTGGACACTATGGACAAATTAGCATGGTCGATCTGCCTAATCCTGCACATCTTTGGGCTGTAGGAAGAAAACAGAGCAGTCGCGAGAATCCCACACAGGCAGTGTGAGAATGTGCAAATCCGACACAGATAGTTGCCTGAGACTGGAATCAAACCTAGGTTCCTGGCACCATGAGGTAGCAGTGCTAACTGCTGAGCTGCCCCAAAATTAAGAAATAACAAGGGGAAGAAAATGCTGGTGGGACTAGTTAGAGGCCACAATCGCAGTTATGCTAGAGAGCAGAGAATAACTTAGGAGACGATGAGGGTACATAAAAAAGGCAATACATTAATAGTGATGAGTTTAATCTTCATGTAGATTGAGATAATCAGATTGGCAGAGGTAACCCTGAGGAAGAATAGTGTGTACTCTGGGCAGTTTCTAGAACAATGTTATGGATGCAGTCAGGATCAGTTTACTTTGGATCAGGTAATATGTGATGAGGCAGGTTTAATAAATGATGTCAGATCCCCCTAGAAAACAGTGACCATAACGTGATATAATTTGGTATTCAGTTTGAATGCAAAACTTGTGTGGGAAACTATGTGCGGAACTTGGGTAATTATAAAGGAATGAAGACAGAGATGGCTGGAGTGAATTGGAAAAGGAGTTTAGCAGCTGAGATGATTGAGGAAGAATGGCACATGTTTAAGAAAGTCATTCATGGCTCACAACAAAGTATATCCGAGTGAGAAAGAAGGATTCTAGGAACCGGATAAGCCAACCTTGGTTAACCAGTGAAGTTAAAAATGAAATCAAATTGAAAAAAAATACATACATATAATGTGGCAAAGTTTAGTGATAAGCCAGAGAATTGTCATGTTTTAAAAGCCAACAAATAATTTTTTTTAAAAAAGTAATAGAGCGAGAGGATGAACTTTGAAGGTAACCTTGCCAGTATTATCAAGATGGTCAGCAAGAAACTTAAGTATATAAGAAGGAAGACTGGCCAAAATGAACCTAGGCCCTTTACTGAATGAGGCTAGAGAAATAATGAGGAAGCAGGAAATGGCAGAGGAGTTGAATAATACTTTACATCAGCCTTTTTGGTAGATGACATTAATAGCATTCCAAAACTATTACAAAATCAAGGGGGAAAATGTGGATGGGAAATAACTGCAATAACAATCACAATAAAAATGTGCAGTGGAAACTAATGCAGCTAAAAGCCAAAAAGTCCCCCCGGACATGATGGTTGCACCCTCAAATTTTGAAGGAAGTAGCCGCAAAGATAGTGGGTACACTGATGGTAATCTTTCAAGAATCCTTAGATTCTAGAAAAGTCTTGGAGAATAGGAAAACTCTGATGTGGCACCTTTATTCAAAAATGAAGGAAATGAGTAGTTGGTAATTACAGACTAGTTAGCTTAACATCTCTCATGAGGAAATTGTTTGAATTTATTATAAAATACGCAGCAGCAGAGCATTAAAAAAAGTATAATCAAACAGAGTTTGCATGACACTGGGTGCCATGTGTGGGAAACTATGTGCTGAACTTAAGGGTAATTATAAAGGAATGAAGACAGAGTTGGTTGGAGTGAATTGGAAAAGGAGTTTAGCAGCTGAGATAATTGAGGAAGAATGGCAGATGGAAGTATATCCTAGTGAGAAAGAAAGATTCTAGGAATGGGATAAGCCAACCTTGGTTAACCAGTGAAGTTAAAAATGAAATCAAATTGAAAAAAATACATACATATAATGTGGCAAAGTTTAGTGGTAAGCCAGAGAATTGTCATGTTTTAAAATAATGCTTCCCAGTGCCAGGGACCTGGGTTTGATTCCTGCCTTTGGTGACTGTGTAGAGTTTGCACAGTCTCCCTGTGTCTGCATAGGCTCCGGGTGCTCCAGTTTCCTTCCACAATCCAAAGATGTGCAGGTTAGATGAATTGGCCAAGCTAAATTGCCCACAGTGTTTAGGGATGTGTTGATTAACTGCATTGGTCTGGGTGGGTTACTCTTCGGAGGGCGGTGTGGACTGATTGGGTCAAAGGGCCTATTTTCACGCTGTAGGATTCTATGACTTAATGAAAGGGAAATCATACCTAATGATTGTTTTTAAAGTTAGCAAAAGGAGAACCAGCTGATGTAACATATTTTGATTTCCTAGAGGAATTAGTTAAGGTACCACATAATCGACTACTTAATATATTAAGAATCTATGAGCTTGGGGGATCGAATGCAGAGAGAATAGGGTAGCGATTAGAAAACAATGTGCTTGGATAAAGGTGTAATCTTCAGGAAGACAACCTGTAACTATGGAATGTCAGAGGGATCGGTAGCAGGGCTATATCTGTTTATAGTATATTAAGGATAAGAAAAGTGAATGTATTTTGCCAAGTTTGAGGATGATACAAATAGTCTGCATAGGTAGATTGCGTGAGTGGTCGGATACTTGGCAGGTGGATATAATTTGGGAAAATGTAAGGTTATGCACTTTGACAGGAAGTATATAATTTAAATGGAGGAAGACTGAGGAGAGCTGCAGCCCGGCGGGATTTGGGGGTCTTTGTGCATAAGCTATGAAAAATTAACATGCAGGTTCAGGTAACACAGAAGGCAAATGGGTTGTTGGCCTTTATTTCAAAGGAATGGAGTATAAAAATCAGGAAATCTTGTTTAAATATACAAGGCACAGTTCGGCCATACCTCAAATACTGTGAAAAGATTTGGCCCTGTATCTAGGCTGACATTGGAGGCAGCCTAGAGAAGGTTCATAAGGTTGAACCCCAGTGTGGAAGGATTGTGCTGAGAGGTTGAGTGGGTTCGGTCTGTACTCATTGGTGTTTAGAAGAATGTGAGGTGATTTTATTAAATATTTAAGGTTTTGAGGAGTTTGACAGCGTAAATTTGGAGAGGTGGTTCCCTACAACCAAAGATCATAATCTGAGTAACGAACCAACCAGTTAGATCAGAGCTGAGGAGGAATTTCTTTTGAAGGTAGTGAATCTGTGTAATTCTTTTAAAACAGAGGACTGTGTATTCAAGGCTGAGACAGATTTTTAATTTGTCAGAAAATCAAGGCTGATGGGAAACGGCAAGGAAATGAAGTTGGGGCTTATCATCATTTCATTGAATGGCAGAGCAGCTTAATGCTTCTGCTCCTGTGTCTTGCGATCTTCTGATCACTCTTATAAATTTTGATATGATCTGCTCCTGTGTATTATGATAACTCATCAATAATTTGATATCATCGGTTCATATGTTTTGGCTTAAGTTTCACTTGCATGTGTTTACCTGTTACATCAGTCTGTGTCCTGTGAAACTACCAAACTAACTTTCATATTGTTTACTGTGGTTCTGATTTTCATGTTATTTGTGGACATGTAGTTCATCCTATTACATCCAAGCCCTAGTTCAAAAACCAAATCCTAGGGAGCACTAGTGTTGGATTGAAATACATTTGTGTACATAAGTCCTCCTGTATGCCATAGTCCGAGCATCTCTACCATGAAGTGCATTCACTATAGGCATGATTTGGAAATGCCGGTGTTGGACTGGGGTGTACAAAGTTAAAAATCATTCAACACCAGGTTATAGTCCAACAGGTTTAATTGGAAGCACACTAGCTTTTGGAGCGACGCTCCTTCATCGGGTGATGAAGGAGCGTCGGTCCGAAAGCTAGTATGCTTCCAATTAAACCTGGTGTTGTGTGATTTTTAACTTTATGACTATAGGCAGACATCTTAGCTAACTTTTGTTGAAGACCTTGTGTTTAACGCATTGCTGCAGTGTTTACACAAAACAACTATGTAGACTTCTCTCTGGAGTGATAAACAACTACACGTCGTTCTGCTGTAGCATGCATTTCACTAACAAATTTACTGCGATTGACAAATTGAGGACACTGTTTCTAAAACATGAACTTTTTAAAATGTGTTGGCTGTACCGCGATTATATCACCAACTTTAAGCACTGTTTCTAAAACATGATTTTTCTACAATGCAGAATTGCACAAGAACACAACTATTATGTTATAGAAGAACTATTTGTATTCATTAATATTCTATTTTTATTCATGAGCCAGTTTTATATCTATACTGTCACTGTCTCATAAGAGATGTATTTGTTCACAAAATGATTGTAGTGCATTATCAAATGCCTTCTGAAAGTCTGCATACACAACGTGTATACCATCAACTGCACTATCCTCATCATCATTGTCTGTAAGTTTACCAAAGAATTAAGCATTGTAATAGTAGCGTGGTACTGTGTGCGTGCAATTCTGGTCTCCTTCCCATCGGAAAGATGTTGTGAAACTTGAGAGGTTTCAGAGAAGATTTACAAGGATGTTGCCTGGGTTGGAGGATCTGAGCTACAGGGAGAGGCTGAACAGGCTGGGGCTGTTTTCCCTGGAGCATTGGAGGCTGAGGGGGTGACCTTATAGAGGTTTACAAAATTATGAGGGGCATGGATAGGATAAATAGACAAAGTCTTTTCCCTGGTGTCGAGGAGTCCAGAACTAGAGGGCATAGGTTTAGGGTGAGAGGGGAAAGATATAAAAGAGACCTAAGGGGCAACTTTTTCACACAGAGGGTGGTACGTGTGTAGAATGTGCTGCCAGAGGAAGTGGTGGAGGCTAGTACAATTGCAAAATTTAAGAAGCATTTGGATGGGTATATGAATAGGAAGGGCTTGGAGAGATATGGGCCGGGTGCTGGCAGGTGGGACTAGATTGGGTTGGGATATCTGGTTGGCATGGACGGGTTGTTTCCATGCTGTACATCTCTATGACTCCATGACTTTGAATGCTGGACATCTGAAATAAGAGTGGAAAGTGTTGGAGAAACGCTCAAATCTTGCTTAGTTGGATCTAGTAATTACTGCTTTGGTGCTTTTGAATCGTCATTCTCTGCTGTACTGTACTATTGGTTGCACACAGATTCCTCTGAGCTCCCATGGCTTCTGGGAGTTCTCAGGAACTATTCAACTGTTCTGTGACATCCCTGGTCTTTTCCTGCACAATTCCTGTGGTTAAGTTGCTTTCCAAAAGTATCACTAAAAGCAGTACTGCCTAACATGGTGTCTAACTCTTGTTTCTCTCTCTCTCCCCCTCCTTCCTCTTTTTCTCTCTCACTCTCACTCACTCTCTCACTCTCCCTCTCTCACTCTCACACGATTATTGTCTCTCAATGACTTGTAGCCTTTTAACTCTTCTGAGTTGAGCAGTTCTGAGAGAAGTGTTTGTCATAGAAAACTTTACTCAGCCCTTTGTCCCTGTTTCTAGGAGAATTGCATTTAACAGATATTTTGAAATAGTCAAATGTAGCACTGTAAATGTTACGTTCTGTTGTGGTTCTGTTCGCCGAGCTGGGAGTTTTTGTTGCAAGCGTTTCGTCCCCTTTCTAGGTGACATCCTCAGTGCTTGGGAGCCTCCTGTGAAGTGCTTCTGTGCTGATTCTTCCGGCATTTATAGTGGTTTGAATCTGCCGCTTCCGGTTATCAGTTGCTGTCCGCTGTAGTGGCCAGTATATAGGGTCTAGGTCAATGTGTCTGTTGATAGAATTTGTGGATGAGTGCCATGCATCTAGGAATTCCCTGGCTGTTCTCTGTTTGGGCTGCCCTATAATAGTGGTGTTGTCCCAATCGAATTCATGTTGTTTGTCATCTGAGTGTATAGCTACTAAGGATAGCTGGTCGTGTCGTTTCGTGGCTAGTTGGTGTTCATGGATGTGGGTTGTTAGCTGTCTTCCTGTTTGTCCTATGTAGTGTTTTGTGCAGTCCTTGCATGGGATTTTGTACAGTACGTTGGTTTCACGAGAGTAAGAAAAGGACAACCAGCTCCCATTCCTAAACGTGATGGTACAGAGAATACCGAATGGAGAATTCATCATGAAGGTATGCAGAAAAGCCACATACACAGACCAAGTCCTGAACTATGAAAGCAACCACCCCAACACATACAAACGAAGTTGCATCAGGATATTATTCAAAAGGGCCACAACACACAGCAGCACACCAGAACTACAAAAAGAGGAAGAAGAACACCTATACAAGGTATTTGCCAAAAACGGATACCCGCGCAATTTCATCAACAGATGTCTAAGGGAAAGACAACGAAATGAGGACATGCCACAACCCAAAGGACTGGCCACACTACCATACATCAGGAGCATTTCTGAACTGACAGCCAGACTGCTGCGACCACTAGGACTCCTAACAGCACACAAACCAACAGCCACGCTCAGACGACAACTCACCAGGACAAAGGACCCGATACCCAGCATGAGCAAAACCAACATAGTGTACAAAATTCCATGCAAGGACTGCACAAAACACGACATAGGACAAACAGGAAGACAGCTAACAACCCGCATCCATGAACACCAACTAGCCACGAAACGGCACGACCAGCTATCCTTAGTAGCTATACACTCAGATGACAAACAACATGAATTCGATTGGGACAACACCACTATTGTAGGGCAAGCCAAACAGAGAACAGCCAGGGAATTCCTAGAGGCATGGCACTCATCCACAAATTCTATCAACAGACACATTGACCTAGACCCTATATACTGGCCACTGCAGCGGACAGCAACTGACAACCGGAAGCGGCAGATTCAAACCACTATAAATGCTGGAGGAATCAGCACAGAAGCACTTCACAGGAGGCTCCCAAGCACTGAGGATGTCACCTAGAAAGGGGACGAAACGTTTGCAACAAAACTCCCAGCTCGGCGAACAGAACCACAACAACGAGCACCCGAGCTACAAATCTTCTCACAAACTGTGTTACATTCTTTCAGCATGCTGGTTTCCAGCACACACACGGTTGGATTCCATGGAAAACTCTCCTCTTAATCATTGTTAATTTTGGTTCTCTAGTAATTAACTTGGCATTTGTCACAAGAATCCTCTATTTGTTGTATTTTTAGCACATTATCAATAGTCATCCAGGGAGTTTGAGCTCTGGATATATTGTCTTCACCCTTGTCAGAATGTGGCTACCTGACCGATTTCCTCCTCGATAAACTTCTATTGTTCAATTATTGTTTGGCTGTAAAGTTTTGATTTTGAATGTACCTGGGCCAGATCTGACTTTATTTCACTAACATTACTTTTGCAATTAATTGTTCTTTGTTCTTTTAACAATTATTCCAAGCCTAATTCT
Organism: Hemiscyllium ocellatum; assembly: GCF_020745735.1. Taxonomy (NCBI): domain Eukaryota; kingdom Metazoa; phylum Chordata; class Chondrichthyes; order Orectolobiformes; family Hemiscylliidae; genus Hemiscyllium; species Hemiscyllium ocellatum. The sequence goes on from NC_083408.1 coordinate 44,797,556, forward strand.
ATGATCAGTATTTTCAAAGTGAATTTCTATTGTAACACTTCATTCCCTGGAACTATCCCAAACCTAATGCTATGATCACTATTTTCAAGTGCGTTTCCTTTGTAACATGCCCCACTTTGTTCCCTGGAACTAGATCCAGAAAGACTTCCATCCTGTTTTATTGGATTACTCATCGACAGTTAGCTGGTACACATTTCAGGCATTTATTTGCACTATTACTATCCTAATGTTTATTTGTGATAAATATGATGTCAGTCATTTAAGAGGATGTGAAAAAGCTGCATCTTTCACTTGTGTGCCAAGAGAGCTCAAAAACAATAAAATAACAAATACAGAACAACCTCTGTTGAGGGGGGAGTATTTGTTTGGATAACTGATTGCTCAGATAATGGAAAACATTTTTCCAGGACCTTGACATCTAGTTCAGTTAATCCGAAATTTGGACAATTGATGTTCGGTTAACTGAGGTTGTTCTGTATATGCCTATGTTTAGCATTTTTGGGGGAGAAAAAAGTTGGAGGTTTGGGTAGTTTTATCCTTAAAAGCAGGAGAGTCCCAGACTCAACGTCAAGCCCAGTTTTTTCCTCTTAGTCACAAAAACATTGGAGCCCCTCAGTTAACATGTAGGTTCAGAATTCCCTGGTTCAGGAACAGCAAAAGAAAAAAAAAATCAGCTCTTGATCGTTATTTAGTGACTCTTGTGTATAGTGAATATGTGTGGATGTCAGTTGAAGGCTAGGTTGTATTTAGCTCTTTTACCTATAGTTTCATAGCCAGAAGGAAATTGGTAGTCTCAAAGCTCAGATGAAGCATGCACCACAGCAAGTTAAGGTGTTTTGATGAAGAAGGGGATAATACAATGTCTTGTATGAATAAATTGCTTGTTTCATGGCTTTTAATGTTTGTTTCCTACAATGTGTTACACTCAGCATTTTTAACATGATAAAATGTTCTATATTTTGCAAGTTGTTGTTGCATTTGTAAATGTATTTTCTGTTGGTTTGTAGAAGGCGACTTGCCTTGCTTCACTAAAAATCACCGGCCACTGGCAAAGTATTCTACACTAAAGAGGCAAAGCAGAATACGAAGAAAAAGGATGGGTGAGAAATGTCAAAATTGTCGCTCCTCTGAAAAATATGGATTGCTTTCCTTCTGTTTTACTGTTTTTTTTTCTCCCCAGTTTCCTTGCTCTTAATTGGATTCAGGTGTAATATTGAGCCAGCTGCTTTTACTTGATGGTGTCTTCACTGCCCCCTGATGGTTCATGTTTGTTCATTCCTTTGTAATTGCATGTCCAGGAAAATTCTCACGCTCCTTGGTTCCCTTTACCATTGATATGACCTTTAAGCAGAGTTTAATGTCAGTTGTTGCACCTTATTAGATTATTGGCAAAAATAACTATGTTTTCAGCTCTTGATTATGTCTATCGTAATTTGTCTGAATTTCATTCTTCCTAGGACATGCTTACTGTTTACTCTTTCCAGTATTTTCTCAACATTCTTCTTTATGTCTGCATTTCAAAGGCTTTGAGTCTTTTGATTGTTTGGTTGCCCACACTTTCATTCGTAGGGAAGTGTTGACCAAGCGTAACATTTGAAAAGATGGTTTATTGTACTGACATTTATTCTATTTGATATTACAATCAATTTTTGTTGAAAGCAGCTCTTGCTATTCCGTCATTCTGATAAATTCAAAGCAGTGATCAGCATCTTGCATAATGAGAATAGGGTAATGCATTTGCCTAGCAATTGAGATTTTCCTTTCTGGTTTTTTGCTCGGAGCCATTATTTTAACTTTCTTTTTTTAAAAAAAACCATTGTATTAAATTCTTTACCAGCAAAACTCATCCATACCACAGCATTGCCTGTGAATGTGAGACTGTTCCTGTCTCTGGTGCAATGAAGTCCAGGTGTTCTGATCTTCTAAATATAGCTTCATTATATAATGATATTAAATAAGCATAGCAAGAAAATACAACACTGCATTCATTTTGATTTGTTTTTTATTTGATATTGTTTTTATCCATTCCTTTAAGAGCTCATTGCTCCCAGTATCTGTTTCATACAAGTCTTAAAGCTTTCCCATTCATACCCATGCATCTCTGCAGAAAATTGCTCCCTGATTATTATGCTCTAAGATCAGTTAGCCATACCAAAAGTAAAGATTGATTTCAAAAGCTTCCTAGTCAGTTTCACATCAGGAAGCTCATTTATCACGATAACATTTGAATAGCCTTTCTATAACTTGAAATGTTGCAGGTCCTCATTTTCTCCAAGTTTCATTTCTCTCTCCAAGTTTTCACTCTTTCTGTCATTACAGAGCATCGAACAAGTTCGCACTTAACAGTGGAGAGTGTGAGTGGAGATTTAAGTACAAGCACCTCAGGTATGTTAATTGTTGTGCAATAAAATTTCAGTGATTACATCAGTGATTTTCTCTGTATTTTATTTCTGAGTCAGATCTAACAAGCCCAGTGTTGTAGTTCTACAGAGTTAGTTTCATTTTCTCAAACAAACAGCTGTAGTGTTATAGAATATAGAACAAAATCCCTGCAGCGTGAAAACAGGCCATTCAGCCCAACAAGTCGACACTGACTCCCTGAAGAGCATCCCACCCAGACTCATCCCATCACCCTATCCCTGTAACCCTGCATTTCCCATGGCTAATCCACTTAATCGTGATACTGCTGGACACAATGAATAATTTTCTAGAAGAGATATATAGATTCATTTGTTTGGAAACATTGTTTTTTCATCCAGCTAATGGTAACAAGTGACATTGGGTTTGCTGTGTAATTCCTTTTTGATGTATGAGATTTATGTTGGCAGTAGATGATGAGAATGTGGTCTGTAGATTTGTACTACCAACTGATGTGATGAATTTGTCGCTCAATATCTTCAGGGTGGAGTTGAATAGAAAATCCCTTCAAAAACTGTTGATAAATCTGAGTCTCACTGTTGGAGGGTGGGGTGGGGGTGGGGGGAGGAGGCGGTGTTGGGGTGGTTAGAGGCAGGTGGCGGGGGATCCAAGATGGCGACGACCCAGTAAGTCTGAGTCTATAGTGCTCCTCCCAAGACTTGGGCAAAGTGGGTCACCCACCCCACCACACTCACCAAATCATTCAAAACAGTTGTTATTTAATGTAATTAGTTGCTTAGTACTGCATTTGAACAATTTAATCTCCAGTAAAAATGACTAAAGGGAAGGGAGCCTGCAGTTCTCAGCAGGCAGGAACCCCTCCCCCACCCTCTCCAGCTGCAGCAGAAGTGTCCGCAGCCACCCAGGGGACTTACCTACGGTGGTGAGCCTCATGGAAATAATCTCTAAACTCAATGCGAAGATCGATGCCTTCCTTTAAGAGTCCTGGAGCTGATGGGACTCGCTCTCAGCCTCGCTACAAAAGTACGGCCGAGACATCAACGAAATTGAGCGCCGAGTCGGAGGGGCGGAGCTAAAGGTCATGGATCGCGTCCGGATTCTTGAACAGCGAGTCCGGATCTTAGGGAATCACATTGACGACCTTGAGAATCAAAGTCATCGAAAAAATATTCGTTTGCTGGGCCTTCCCGAATGGTAAGAGGAAGGCCAGCTTACAGCGTTTCTCGTACAGTGGCTTCCACAGCTTTTAAGTCTGGAGGCTGGATCAGGCCAGGTAAGGGTTGAATGGGCCTACCAGGTTGCAATATGCGGGTCTGGCTCGAACCAGCGCCCCAGCCCTGTCCTGTTCTGGCTGCAGAACTATAAGGAGAGGCAGATACTCTCAGAAGCTTCCAGAAATCTTGGGCAAGATCCCCAAACCATGACTTATAAAGGATCCAAGATTGTTGTTCCATGACTTTTCCCCAGCTGTGGTCCAAAAGAGGAAGGTGTTTGATGAAGCGAAGAAGTGTTTAAGGGACTTAAATATTCAGTACTCCTTGCGCTATGCAGCGAAGCTACGCTTTAACCATGAGGGATCCGTGTATAACTTTGGATCGCCGGAAAAGGCCATGGAATTTTTGGACTGTCTTAGATAAATTGTTAGAGTTAATTGATGTTGTTTTGCTCTCCCCCCACTTCGGTTTACATCCCCCCTTTCTTTTATATTAATCCCTTTTTTTACCTTACTGTTTAATATTATCTTCAAGGGGTGGAGAGAGGGATTTATTTATTTGTTCTCTACTTAGTGATGTATATATCGGGGGGGGGGGGTCTAGTTAATGTTGGTGGGGGGAGGTGGTTACCTTATCCTGTTTTATTTCTGTCTTTAGGAGTGGGGTTGTTTTCCCTGTTATTTTGTATTATTATATTTAATTATTACTTGTTGAGGTTGTAATTTTATAATTATATATGTTTATACATGGTATTAACATTACCAATTATATCCAGGTGTTGGTGTGGGTGGGGGCGGTGAGGTAGGGTGCTCACTGTTAACTCAAGCTCTGTAGTATATTTGAATTTTCTTCATCCTATTGAGGAGCGCCTGGGTCAAGGATTGGGCACTGGTTGGAAGAGGATACGATGGACTGTTGGAAAGGAAGTGATGCTCCCTGGGAAAAAGGGGGAGAATCTCCATTTAAAGACGTTTTATATTTTTTAAATTTAGAAATAGTGGTTTTTTTGTTTGATAAATTTTGGTTATTATTTATTTAAGATTTAATTGTATATCACTGTTTATTCTCGGGTTTTTTTATTTGTAAAGTTGTAAAAATATGTTAACTTTTCAATAAAAATATCTATTAAAAAAAGAGGGGCGGGGGAGGGTGGAGGGGTGGACCTCCCAGATCTGAAGAGATACACATAGGCACCCTGTTGTCGTATGTAGACGAATGGGTGCGTAAGGACTCGAGATCGATATGGCTTGATGTTGAGGCATCGCAGGCAAGATGTTCCTTCATAATCTTACTGTAGAGATCTGTAGTTGAGCACTGAGAGTCCGATTATTATATATCTGGTGAAAGTGTGGAGGATGATGTGGCAGGGTGAGGGCTATTTGCTTAAGACTTTGCCGTTCACCCCATTAGTGGGATCCCCAGGATTTAGACCAGGGTCAATGGACGCCGGCTTCAGATCATAGGAAGCTAAAGATTTATTTGGGGGAGAAATCTTGATGTCTTTCAACCAATTAGGTCAGAAATACAGGATCCCTAATAGGGACCTTTTCCGATATTTCCAAGTTAGGGATTACATACAGAAGACCATTTACTTGGCCTAGCCCTACAAGTCGGAAATAGAAAGAAGAGTGCTCCGATGTGGGGGCGCTCTCTCGGTTAATACTATATATCATCTGCAAAGAGGGAACGCCCTGATGGATGTGGAGATTTGGAATCAGGAGTTGGGGAAGAAATCTCAACGGAAACATGGGAGGATATGTGGGAGAATGTAACGAAAATTTCAATACACAATAAAGCACAAGCGATGCAATTGAAGATCCTCCACAGGGCCCTTATGGCACCAGAGAGGTTAGCAAAGTTTAAGGAAGGATCTTCTCCGAAATGTCCCAAATGTAAAATAGCATAGGCACCCTTACACATTGGTTTTGATCCTGCTATAAGATTCGCAGATACTGGGGTGCCATTGTGAATGAGCTGGAGAAGATTCTGGAAATGGAAGTTAAGGGAGATCCGGTGTCTCTCCTTTGGAACTACCGAATCTGCCCTCTTTTGGTGAGCACGGGAAGAGGTTATTAAATATTCTCTCACACAGTGCGAGGAAGAACGTCCTAATGAATTGGATATCAGAAAAACCTCCAGGACTTGTAGGGTGGCACGGAGTTGTGATGGAGCACATCCCTTAAGATTATCTGATGAGTATGGTGTACAATGGAACAGAGCAATTTTATAAGACATTACTGCCTTTCTAAATTACGTAGACATGGACCTGTTGGCAGTTCTGATTAGGGCCTTTATATAGCCACGAGGGTTGTATATGGTGGTCTGGGGACTCCGGGGGAGGGTAGACCTCGTCAATACAGGTATAATAACTGCTGCTGTCATGGATGGGAGCTTCGGTGGAGGTGTGGCAAGTGAAGTAATGCAATTTAGTTTTAGTGGATTGTAATTTAATGCTATTTTTAAGTTGAGTTTATTCTAATGTGGGTTAAGTTAAGTAAATATGAGATGACTGTACCTTGAAGAGTTTATTGTTAATGTTACTGTAATATGATAAGATATTTCTACTCTTCTGTACTTTTGTACTTCTATAACTTTTCGGGTTTTTGTTGTAAGTGAATGAAAAATGTTTTCAGTAACTAAAAAGCAAGTGGGGCTAGGATGCAAAACAGTTAAACTCCATTCTTGATATGAAATTGCTGGATGTGGAGTCATCAAACTAAACAGTGCAGAGTATGTTGTCATCAAAGGAGTGGATGAGTTTGAGGAGTTTTGCTGAACAGCCATTTTTCTCCCAAATATTGAGATTTCTGCCTAGCTGTTGATGTTGAATGCCGAAAAGGATCTATCCTATTCCCCATAATTCTCTTGTAATTGACATATGGAGGAAATCAAAGTCACAGTAGACCTGTTGGCATGGAAACCGTGCTGGGCTCTTGGGTACTCCAGGTGTGAAGTTGATAGTGTGACGCTAGCAAATATCTTCCTCATGAAGCTAAGGAGTGAGATACCTCTGTAGTTGTGGGAGCCTTTACTGTTGCCTTTTGTTTTTGTCATTTTTGTACTTGCTAAAGAATGAACCTTATTTTCCAGCAGAGAATGACAAGGTTGCAAAGGTGTGATAATGTCTGTGACTTTCCATGCTTGAACAATTCAACTGGGATCCCATCTTTGCCAGGTGTCTTTTTTCCAATCTGTGTATGGTCACTTATCTCTTGCCCCTGCCACTTGTAATTTAGCTCACCCCTCAACTAACTGAAACTCAGGCCCAGCATGTACAACTCCATTGACTAGATGAAACTTGGAGCCCGGTCCACTCGCTTTGCTCAAGTCGTTTTACTGACAGTTACCCTCGACCAGTTTTGACTTCCTTAAAGTCAATTTCATTCTGCTGAACTGGTCCCCAGATAGATCCTCTAATCTGAGGACTCCTCCCTTGTGACTTTACTGATCCTTCAGTGATATTTTCTGACCATTGGGAAGCAGCAAGGGAAGGAACATGTGGAGAATCGTGAGAGAGGGAGAGGGAGACACAGTTCCTTTTAGAACCAGTGTTTCACATGTGTCGAGGTGACTGTCCTCTGATCGGTCAACCCTACATTTTATTTTTCCTGTGCATTTTCGGGATTTCAGAACTGAATTCAGCTGCTTCCACTGTAATTTGACCATTACCACATATGTTGTTTGCTATGAGTCCATCAGATAACCACAGGATTAATGGGGTGCTTGAAGGTTGCAGTGGGAGTGGCCAAATCAATTGACTTTTTATCACTGCAAAGCTTGCACATGGTGGTCATCAGAGCTCTTTGTATTACAACAGATTGCAGTTAGGCTCAGGAATACAACGTTTGTCAGCTCATCTTTTTCTTTTGTAGCGTAGCCATGTTGAGAATGAACTTATGTATCTCACAGTCATTGAAGGCCATCTTTTATCCACGTGTTATGGAATTGTGGTTCTTGCCACCTAAAGACTACTTTGTTTTATTTATGAAGTTGATGAGGATTGTTTAGGATGAGCAGATCTGCTTAAAATCTGTATTTAACTCTTTACACTGTAAGATATCATCCAGAGGAGCATTGAAGACATGTGGGTCTGGGGCCTAGTCATTTGGAGGAGTGTTCGGGAGGTGCGCATTTTGAAGAATCGCTGACCACTTAGGATGGTTCATGTTTCGTGGCGGGTTCATTCATTTAGCCAGTAACTCTTGTTCATGTTAAAATTGAAGGCCCAGACCACCTCAGATATATACATGATCTCATACTTCAGGTGCACCTTTCCCTGATTCCCACCCGCCCCCCCCCCCCCCACCATCCATATCCCGATCTTTGGTGCCTACTGGTGAATGTCAGTCCAACTCCTAATCCCTAAAATTGAATCCCACTTCAGCAACATAAGTTAAGTCGAATTACACCCTGACACCAAGCCACCATGTCAGTAATTTAACCCCCTCAGTAAAATCTATACATCAATCTCAAGCCAGTTTGGTCAGCCTCCGTCCCTGCACTGAGCTACCAATAGCCCTCACGATATCAGTACAATCCTTCGCCATAATACCAAGTCTCACAATAATACCTCAGTAAATCTCTCACTATAGTTCTACAGCTTCCAAAAAATATATCCTAACAGTGGCAAAATTCTCCAAAATTGATCTTTTGCTATTTCACGAGGTTCACCCAATTTGCCCCTCCCTCACTGTGGAAAAAACAGTTCTGAAAACATGCAGCCTCTGCATTATCGGTATGGCCTCTTTCCAGCCTCTCAATGCCCTTGGTAGTTGTAGCTGAACCCATAGCACTGAGGCGGCAGCACCCCACATTACTGACCATTGGACTTAAGAGCCCAGACTCCATGATTTGAAAGTATGACTCCTAGGCTAATTCCATGACTTTCCATGACTCCCGGCCAGCTCTGCACTGAGTCTCAAGCTTTGCTAGGCCCCACGCCGTCCCAAGGAAATCCTACCTACAAATGACAAACTTCTGTCACTCGCCATCTCTCATGGTCACCACCTCACCCCCTGTCTCTCCTATTCCTGCCTAGTCTTTCCACCATTGACTGTCCTCTTTACTGCTTCCCTTCCTGACCTTGCTGCTCACTGCCTGTTCTCACTGAATCTTGGCCTGTTAATGTTGGGGAAAGTAACTTGGTGGAGCATTTTGCTATCTTCAAATATCTGACAACCTGCATATCTATCTACATTTATGCCAACTGATATGTTGTTCTGTGAAATAAAGCTCCTCAAAGAATAGATAGAACCAAGTATGTTAATTTTTTACTCTGTTGAATGCATCGTATTTGTATTGTAGTTTTCCCACCTAACATTTGGTGCTTATTGAAATTTATCTCTACAGATGGAAGTATGGTACATTTTGCTGTAACAAACGAACAGGAATTTAAGCCTCAAGTTCGACGGCATAATCTTCTACTTCCCATGATGTTGGCTCCACCAGAATCTCTTCTGATTTCCTGCATCCTGAGAGGAAACTTTGCTCAAGCACATCAGGTAAACTGAATTCTGTTTCCAAGGTGATGCATTAATATCAATTTCTAGTGTGGAAGCTGAGCTTTGTAAATAAGACCAAAATGTAAGACATTGACATGAAATCAACCATTCTTCTGCTCAGGCTTTTTCCTTTCATTTTGGATATCTCTCACATTTAACGTTTTGTGGAAATTTCTCAGAAGTTATCAAAATCTGATTTTGATGTGATTGTTTTCCTGTATTGTAATTCGTCTCTCTGCTTTCTCCTGTCCATAACCCTGGCTGCTCAAAAACATTGTGGATTTGCAATTAAGAATGGTTCCTTGAACTGGAGTGCTGTTAGCACGTATTGAATCATGTTCTAGGATGTGTAATCAGCATCACTTTGTTTTAAGGGGCAGCCTTAAGTTAATCAGTGGCTTCAAGAGGAACGTTTCTGACATTTTGTCTTGATTTATGTAAGTTGTATAGGAAACAAAATTGGCTAGTTATACTTTTAAATTTGAATATTTTACAAGACATTTCAGCTTATGGTGTTATGTGATTTAAAGCTTTCTGATTGAAAAAGTGATTTTGAATTGTAGTAATCAATTAGCTTTCTACCATTTAGTGTTTGAAAGAAAAGTGACTAAAACTGTATGAAAAGGTAATCCCTATTATTTGAATGGGCATTATTTGTCACCATCTCTGCATGTTCCTGGCTGTTGAGAAGATATCACCATATTTTTAGCCTCTTGACATTTTGCATAGATCATTCAAGAATGCCTGTTTAAGTCACGAATCTTCACAAGAGACCTTGGAGTGCAAGTTCATAGCTCCTTGAAAGTGGAGTCGCAGGTAGATAGGATAGTGAAGAAGGCGTTTGCTTTCCTTTATTGGTCAGAGTATTGAGTACAGGAGTTGGGAGGTCATGTTGCAGCTATACAGGACATTGGTTAGGCTACTGTTGGAATATTGTGTGCAATTCTTGTCTCCTTCCTATCAGAAAGATGTTGTGAAACTTGAAAGGGTTCAGAAAAGATTTACAAGGATGTTGCCAGGGTTGGAGGATTTGAGCTATAAGGAGAGACTGAACAGGGCTGGGGCTGTTTTCCCTGGAGCGTCAGAGGCTGAGGGGTGACCTTATAGAGGTTTACAAAATTATGAGGGACATGGATAAGATAAATAGACAGAGTCTTTTCCCTGGGGTCGTGGAGTCCAGAACTAGAGGGCATAAATTTAGGGTGAGAGGGGAAAGATGTAAAAGAGACCTAAGGGGCAACATTTTCACGCAGAAGTTGGTACGTGTATGGAATGATCTGCCAGAGGATGTGGTGGAGCTGGTGGATTATTGCAACATTTAAGAGGCATTTGGATGGGTATATGAATAGGAAGGGGTTTGGAGTGATATGGGCTCGGTGCTGTCAGGTGAGACTAGATTGGGTTGGGTTGGCATGAACAGGTATGACTCTATCTGTGACTCTAATTGTATTACCTGGTCTGGCGCATGAGAACAGGAATATGAAATTCAGCTTGTTGTCATTCAGTTAGATAACACTTTTGACTCAACCTATGACTGTCATTATTTCTGTAACCTCTGAATTCTTTGCCTAAGAAAAAACCTATCCATTTTAGTTTAAGAATTTTTCATTGACCGCGACTCGACAACGTTTTGGGAGATGCAGTCATAAAATATCATCACCCTCTGTGTGGAAAATGTACTTTTTGACTTCAGATCTGAATGCCTAGCACTTGTATTATGGGTCAACTTTCGGGATCAGAGGAAGTGGTCTCTCCATTTATCTGATCAACTCTTTATCTTAAAGAGCTCAATTGGACCATCCCTTAATCTTCTCATGCACAAAGAAACACAGCCCGATTTAAACAACTTATCCTCATAGTTTAACCCTGTAACTCTAGGATCATTTTAGTCAATCAGTGCTGCATGTCCACCAGGGTTAATGTACTCTTCCTAAGATACATTGCCCAGGGGTTAGTCACCTTTGTGTGCCAAGTTGATGGATGGGTCTATTATGTGTAGTATTTAACTCATCAAAAAAAGACCAAGATATTGAGAGTCAGTATATGTCCTTTGGTCTCGGGTGATTTCTTCCTAATTCATTTAGATTGAACAGTTTTTTTGTCCCGTATGTGCGACCATATCGATGCTTTCTTTCCTCTGTGATGCTGTTGAACTTTTACATTGGTTAGCTGAATCAGGAAATTTGGTTGCTGATGCATCTGTTGAATTGTTTTCATTCAGGGTTAGTGGTGGGGACACAGTATTGCTAGGCTGGAGAAAGGAAAACCCTTATGGGTATTGAGCGAGGGCAATGTTTGGGTTAATTGTAATACTACTTCAAAATAATCCATCAGCTCTTGACAGCGAGGCATGTAGGAAAGATGAACACTTTGACAAATTAGCCTACATGCTGGTGGGATCCTGACTGAACAAAGGTTCACTGCTGAGCACAATGGAATTAATTCACTGAGTTGGGATGGTGGTGGGATTTTTTGGCTAACTACAACGATTAGTAGTTTTATAGATATCAATGACATGAAATGATATGGGTATAGTATGGAACAATGATGTTGAGGTGGATGATTAGCCATGATCTAGAATGGTAGAGCAGGCCTGATTGCCCTCCTTCTCCTATGTTCCTCTATATATTCATCCTCAGATTTCTGAGCTCCCTACAAGAACAGAGCAATATGCAAATAGTAGTTACAATCAGAAGGACAACGTAAGTGAATTAAAAGATATGCATTTATGTGCTAAGTAAAATGGTAATTTGACAATAGAGCTGTTCACATTGTGGTCACTTCGTGCCAGCTGGAATCTTTCTGGCTTGAGTGTTTTTAGGCACATTTGTGTTGGCACAACCAATTGTATTATTGTGACATTATTTGCGAATTCATATAGGAGATAGAAACTGAAGATCACTCCATTGGTGATAAGCTCCTTGAGGGGCAAATAACCATTTATTGTAGATTGCAGAGTATATAATAGCTTTAATAGGAAACTAAAATGATCTATGAGGGAAAGAAAGTCTGCCGTTACCTGACCTGTCATGTGTAACTCAAGTCCTGACCAACTTGTTGAGTCTAACCTAACAAGCCATTCAAGAAAATGATCAAGAAAAACAACGACAGCCCAGAAGATAAATGCCAGTCTTGCTCACCACCTGAAAGTGAAATTCGCAAAGCATTCATCAAACACAGCAGAAAAGTAAATATAATGCCTTCTTGCTCTTCCCTCTCTCATGTCTTACTCCCTTTCACTTCTGTTTCGCAAATCTCGAACTTTCCTGTCTCAGCTGTGATTTGGAGATGCCGTTGTTGGACTGGGGTGTACAAAGTTAAAAATCACACAACACCAGGTTATAGTCCAACAGGTTTAATTGGAAGCACACTAGCTTTCAGAGCGACGCTCCTTCATCAGGTGATTGTGGAGGGCTCGATCGTAACACAGAATTTATAGCAAAAATTTGCAGTGTGTCAGCTGGCCAGACTTGCTTCACTTCAACACCTATTTAATTTGAAGTTTGAACTTGATCTTGACTCCCCTCTGAAATGCGACAGATTTATTGACTAATGCTGAAACTGTTATAAATTTTAACAAACTGGAGTTTGCAGTGAATTGTTGCATCAAGTTATGAACAGTGCAATGCAATATGTTAGTTATTTATATGAACAGTTATGGTATTTCAATTTCTCAGAGGTTTGTAGCTATAAGTGTAGTATCGTATTACCATAATGTGTCACTTTTAATCATTTAGCATAATTGCCTAAGTTAGTGATTGACTGGATTGTCTTTTGCTTTCTTGGCAGGTGGTATTAATGTTTGATTTGCAGTCATCTTACTGCTATGGTGAACTGATGTTTATGGAACGATATCAGCAGGTGATCAATGAACTTGCCAAAGTGGAACAGAAAATGGAGAACAAAGGCATAGACAATACCAGTCACAAATTAAGTGTTGGAAGATTCACACTTCAAGCAATTGGTGATGCAGCAGCAGCAGGTAACTGTTAGGGTTTCTTGAGGTATGACTTTGAACACTGGAATTATTAAACACTTTGAAAACATTGTTTTGTTCATAATTTTTCAGCAATATTTTGAAAGGTGCACATTTTTGTGCACAAATCTTAGGAAATTTTATTTCCTTTCTCAGGCGGCATATTTCCTCACTTTGAGAGAAGAATCATCATTTCTACATTTTGTAAATTACAAGTAATTTGGCAAACAGTAACGTTCACCCTATTATCATCATCTCATATAGGTATGGTATTTTATTCCATTTCTGATGTCGTTGAGAAGCTGATTAATTCATCTGAGGTTGCCAACTCAGCATTGCAGGAGGACTTCTGGAAGAGTAAAGTAAAAACTGAGCCGACCAATCCTCTGCATGAGATTCTAGAGGATCTCAGTGGACCTGCTATGGCTATATTTGACCTTGCTTGTACCCAGTGCCAATTGTGGAAAACCTGTAAACAACTCCTAGAAACTGCAGAAAGGAGGCTTATGGCTACTTTTGAGTCAAAAGGTAAGACCTATAGTTTCTAATTGAAGCAACAGTTTACAAAGGTATTTGGTAGGAAACATTTGATTTCATGAGCTTGCAAATATAGCTATTTTAATGAAAATGTTAGTAATTTGTTGTTGAAGGTATTGATTAGATTTTTTTCCAGACATATGCACGTTAAGATCGCACCTTCTTTGCAGGTATTCAGATTCATTTTAAAGTGGCTGTTGTCAAAGTATTCCTCCCATCAAATCAGAAGAGAGCTCCCATGTAATTGGGTACTGTGCAGCACTTTGAATCTCAGTGTAAAGTAAATGTAGTTGTTTGGAGTAAACAATATAAGCTTGGTTTCAACCATACCTTTTTTATTAAAAAAAACTCTTTCATACCATTGAAGACAAATACTGATACTTTTGAGTTTTCATGCTTTTCTATTTTCAGTAAATACATACCTAATTAATTAATATTACCTTTCATTGTATGCCCTGCAGGTAGAAAGATCAATTGTGTTCGTCATAATCCAGATGGGATCCAGGGTTTTCCTGCAGTTCTTCAGCGAATGAGCAAAATCCTGAACTATTCTCTCAGCTCACACGGACAAGTCAAAGCCAGTACAGTAACCTACCTTGTCCTTAAGATTATGGAAACGGGCTGAAACTAGCTTCCCTTTTGTATGTGTGTGTCTCTCTCTTGTAATTCTTAGCACAGCTTAGTTCAAAGAATTCAATTTGCCTTTCGCTATTTTAACAAAATGAGCCTTGACTGTATTTGTTGGAATTTATTTAGGCCTTGAGTGATTAAGCCATATCCCTAATATATCTTCAACACTTGCATCTATGTAATATGCATTGCTGCGTAACTGCAAGAGTGGGACTCCCTCCACCCTAATCCAGTGATAGAGTGAGAGAGTTGTACTGCACAGAAACAGACCCTTTAGTCCAACTCATCCGTGCCAACCAGGTATCCTGAACTGATCTAATACCAATTGCCAGCATTTGCTCACATCCCTCTAAATCCTCCCTATTCATATACCCATCCAGATGTATTTTAAATGTTGTAATTGTACCAGCCTCTTCCATCTCCTCTGGCAGCTTGTTTCATGCACCACCCTCTGCGTGAAAAATGTTGTCCCTCGGGTCCCTTTTAAATCTTTTCCCTCTCACTTTAAACCTATGCCACCTGCCGTTGGATTGTCTTACCCTGGGAAAAAGACCTTGGCTATTCAAGCTATCCATACCCCTCATGATTATAAACTTTTATAAGGTCAGTCTTCAGCCTTCACACTTCAGGGGAAAAAACCCCAGCCTATTCAGCTTCTCTCTATAGTTCAAATTGTCTGATCCAGTTGTACTATGTATAACATTCCTCAGCGAAAGTTGGCTCATTCTGTGCAAACCCGGGATCAAATAGAGATATTTCTTCTTTCTATGGCTCATTACGTTTATAGAGACTCTTTGTACAAAAAAGGAGACAGAAAACAGTTATGGTAAAGTTCTCAAAGGGAATTTGGTGGAATCTTTTATTAAGGAGGATGTAATGAAGTGCTTAGAAAATCTCAATGGGAGCAGGCAGACTTAGCATGGTTTTGTGAAAGGGAAATTAATTGGCCAATTTATTGAGGTTTTTTGGGGCACTCTGGAAAAGGGGATACATTTGGTTAGTTGTACTTACTACATCAAAAGCTACTACGCAGGACAAGATCTTGGTTTAGTGAGTAACATAATAGTGTGGATAGAAGATTGGTTACCTAACAGGAAGCAGATTTCACATAAATTAATTCAAAGTTAAATAAAAAAATCGAAATATCTAAATTGGAAGTGGAAATAGTTATAGGATTCAGACAGGAAAATGGAGCTGAGACCATGGTCATTGTAAATTGTGGAATAAGCTTAAAGGACCAAAAGGCCTACTTCTGCTCCTAAGTCCTATGTTGGTATGGATTATTTTAGGGTTGAAAATATGTGATGAATGGAGTGTCTCAGGAATTAGTGCTGGTGCCTTAACTATTTAGACTTTCTATTATAATCATTTGAATGAAGGATCATAGGAGATAATCAAAACATTTAGAGTACGAAAGGAAGCTAGCCAGAAAGTGAATCTGGAGAGTTAATAAATGAAAATAGTGATGGTGGATGACCAAGAACTTTTCATTAATCTTCACAATAGAGGACACAAATAATATCTTGGAAGCTGCAATAAATCAGGAAATGGAAGGATGGGAGAAAGTCGGGGAAAATTACAGTTACCAGAAAAATGGTGCTGTAGACATTTTTCGAGCTGTGAGCTGTCGGGTGCCCTTGCCCTAATGGATGTCATCCTGTGTGTAGAAGTGGCTAGTGAATCCCCTTGATTCAGGGAGTTAGATTGAAAAATGGAAAATGTAACTCTTTTATACAAAGGGAGAGGGAAACAGAAAGCTAAAAATTATGAGCTAGTTAGTTTACCATCTATTATCTAGAAAATATTAGAAGCTATAAAAAAAACAAATTAGAGCTGGACAGTTTGATATGCTGTGGATAAAATACTACCGTGGGCGGCACGGTGGCACAGTGGTTAGCACTGCTGCCTCACAGCGCCAGAGACCCGGGTTCAATTCCTGCCTCAGGTGATCGACTGTGCGGAGTTTGTACATTCTCCCTGTGTCTGTGTGGGTTTCCTCTAGGTGCTCCGGTTTCCTTCCACAGTCCAAAAAATGTGCAGGTCAAGTGAATTGGCCATGCCAAATTGCCCGTAGTATTAGGTGAAGGGGTAAATGTAGGGGAATGGGCCTGGGTGGGTTGCACTTCAGCAGGTCGGTGTGGGTTGTTGGGCTGAAGTAATCTAATCTAAGTAATCTAATCTAAAGTGGTAGATATACTGTACGTAAGATTTCCAGAAAGCATTTGGCAAGGCACCACACCAAAGCTTATTATGTGTAGGTGAGAATGTGGAGTTTAGGCCAAATTAGATCTTAATAAATGGTAGATCAGGCTCAAAGGGCTGAATGGTTAACTGCTGCTTCTAATTGTATGTTCATACAATTAACAGATGAGCGACTGTGGAATTGCATTGTGCTTCACTGTAACTTGATGAAAATAGTGCAGTGGAATTGTGGTGCTTGCCTGAGGCTTGACAGCTTGCTAGAGGCAACAGTCACCCATCATAGTTGAGTGAAAAGTTCACATGCAAATGCTCCAGTAGGAACTGCAATTCTTTTTAAAATGTGAGAATTGCTTCCATATGTGGTTAGTATATGACAGTTTAAATACATTGTTTGAAATCATTATGGGCACTTGTACAAAATACTGAGTAACAGGGTTCTAACTAGCAGTAAATTGAGTTGGTTTGGTTTCAGCATTCTGCTTCGCAAATTGTGTAATAGATGTAGAGAACATTACACAAAATATAACAATTTGTGCCTTAACTCAATATGTACAATCATTCATTTAGTTTTGCAGGTTTTATTGGATATTTGTAAGTGCTATAAAATTAATTGTTGTTAATTTATCACCTAATGAGCACAGATATTTATTGTCTAATTGTTCTGAAACTATAGAATGTTTTAGGATAGTTCATCACCTAATGGCAATACCATGCTCTTCGAGTGCAGTGGTTTTCTACATACAACATCACCTGATGAGCCTTTTATATGTGCAGTCAGTAATTCGGTTTCTGAAAAGAGAAAAAGCTGTGGAATGCACCTGATATTTGCTCATCCATTCAAATATTGTCCAATAGCATTTTATCTTTTTTGGCAGAACCTGCTGAGGACAGAGTTGGCAGCCACCTGAACTGCAGTTTGATAGAGCTCCTACTAGCATGTTACCCTGCACTCTCTGAGGATTGTGTCACTTTACAGCTCAACTTATCAGAGTGCCTGGAACAGATCACACAGAAACTTCAAACAGCAATGAAGTCTCCTGGTCAGTATCAGAAATAGATACCATCACATCCTTTTCCTGTTCAATTCAGAATAGTTTTGCCCTAATCATGGTGCGTGTACTAAAAGGCGTGAAATTTAATCTCTTAATTCTTGAAAACTCTCCTAACACAGGGCAACGTTGCCAAAAACAGTCAGGAATGTTTATAATTCTTCCATTTTGTTTCAAAAAACAGCCTGATGAAATTACTATTCATATTGTTATCAAAGGTAAACAGCTAATTTGCTATAGACCTCTCTCTCTGTTAGAGGGATATTGCTTGAATGGCACCATTACACATTATGTTTAAGGCAGGCAAGGAGGTATCTTCCAAGCCTACCTCATTTGGATTGGGAATTGAACCTGAGCAGTTAGTGTTACGATGAATCACATACTAGCAGCCATTTAGACAACTGAGTTAATCAACACCCGTTGTTGTCATGCTCTATATTCTAACCAAGCTTCCTCCTTTCTGTCTCAATAGTACTGGTAAGAATGTCTGATGACATCACTACAAACTTGCAACTAACTTTGATTGCGAGAGGTCAAAGGTCTCAAAATATCCATACCGCAACAGCTCGATTTATGGATTTAGCAAAATAATGTACTGAATGCTTGATATATCATTCACGTTTCAGAGCTTGTTACAATCCAGTACACACAAACTGAATTGATCTGGCATTGTCACAATGCTTTAGTGTCGCAAGCAACTCAATCACAATATCAAATATAATATTCCTCTTCCCCAAGCAGGTTATATATCTGTTACCGTTTCATCAGAATTGGACACAAACCAAAATATACTTTAGTACATTTCATAAATGTTCTGGAACAACTTTGAGAATTAATTATTTGATCTATTAATTTAGAAGTTGGCTAATGGACACATTTTTATCCTTATCATTATACATTTAGGTACATCAGCTTATAACCTTCAACTTCACTCATCTGAATTGTGATATCGTGCGGATAACATCATATCCAAGAACATTTCTAAACTAACAAACTAAAACTTGGGCAGATTAATATTCTGTAATTTTGAAGAAACATTTTAATTTAATAAAGCTTTTTGAAAGCGTGGAGGGAAAGATTTTCCTTTCAGTTGTGAACAACTGTACCGTAATGGTAAACATATGGATGAAAATGGAATAGTGTAGGATAGTTAGGCTTCAGATTGGTTCCACAGGTCCATGCAACAAAGAGCCTGTACTATGCTGTAATGTTTTATGTCCTACCTCTTCAGTAAGGTCACTAACCTTTTCAATTGTGTAACAGTTTATGTACTGGTATTCTACTATGACAGTTGAATATTTTTTCTTCAAATGTAGCTTTCTTTGCATAAATTATCTATAAAGTTCAATGCAGATCATAATGAATATTTCTGTGGCTGTGAAAAACACTGTTTTCTATTTTAGATCTAAAAGGAAGTATACTCAATTGCTTGGAACAAACAAGTTCTCGATCTCAAGATCCAGAAGGTCACACCATCCAAAACCTTATGAAGCAACTACTGAAAAACCTAGATCAGCACATTCGAGATGTGATAGATAAAGACCAGACAAGAGCAGACTATGTGCGAAGCATATTTGACTACATTAACACATTTTCAGCTGTGCTCGTTCGAAGTATGAATCGAGATATGGGTATGACGTCACAAATTCATTGCATAGAATCATAGAGATGTGCAGTACGGAAATAGACCCTTTGGTCCAACTTGTCCATGCTGACCAGATATCCTAAATTAATGTCCCATTTGCCAGCACTTGGCCCATGTCCCTCTAAACCCTTCCAATCATGTACCCATCCAGATGCCTTTTAAATGTTGTAATTGTACCAACCTCCACCACTTCCGCTGGCAGCTCATTCCATACACGCACCACCTTCTGCATGAAAATCTTGCCCCTTAAGTCCCTTTTAAATCGTTCCTCTCTCATCCTAAATCTATGCCCTCTAGTTCTGGACTTCCCCAGTCCAGGCAAAAGACTGTCTATTTACTCTATCCATGCCCCTCATGGTTTTATAAACGACCTCTATAAGGTCACCCCTCAGCCTCTGATGCTCCAGGGAAAACGGCTCCAGCCTATTCAGTTGTTTCATTTAGCTGAAACTCTCCAACACTGACAACATCCTTATAAATCTTTTCTGAACCCTTTCAAATTTCACAACATCCTTCTGGAGGGAGACCAGAATTGAACACAGTATTCCAACAGTGGCCTAACCAATGTCCTGTACAGCTGCAACATGACCTCCTAACACCTACCCTCAATGCACTAATTGATAAGGCCAAGCATACCAAACTCCTCCTCCATTATCCTATCTACCTGTGACTCCACTTTCAAGGAATTATGAACCTGCACTTCAAGGTCTCTTTGTTCAGCAATCCTCCGAGGACTTTATCATTAAGTGTATAAGTCCTGCCCTGATTTGCGCTACCAAAATGCAGCACCTCACATTTATCTAAATTAAGCTCCATCTGTCACTCCATGGACCATCTGATCACATCTATATGCATTTAAATTTGTTTTTAAAGTAATTCAGTAACTGATTGTTTTAAAAAAATTAGCAATCAACTTAAATGGAAAGACTGGCATAGATGCAAGTTTTAACAGGAAGGAGAGAGGAAAATTACATTGTATGCTTTAAAACCCAGGAGAAAGTGAGGACTGCAGATGCTGAAGATTTCAGAGTCGAGAGTGTGGTGTTGAAAAAGCACAGCAGGTGAGGCAGCATCCAAGAGGCAGGAGAATCGACATTTTGGGCAAAAGCTGTCCATCAGGAATTTCTGATGAAGGGCTTTTGCCCAAAATGTCTATTCTCCTGCCTCTCGGATGCTGCCTGACCTGCTGTGCTTTTCCAGCACCACACTGTCTACTTTATAATGCCAGCCAGCTGATGTGATGATGAGTGTATGGTTGTGAAGTTGACATCATTGTTTTTGGACAGTATAAGCAATCACCAATCTAACTGTGTTTTCTTCATCATAGATCAATTTGCAGAAGTCAAAGTAGGAAATTCCTTTATAATCCTGCAACAGACCCCATCACAACTTTTTGCTCATTTACTTTTCGAGAAACCAACTTCACCTGATCGGTATGAGCAATGATTTCAATAATTGTTCTCGTACTCAATGTGCAAAACATGAACAATCGTGTTTTTACATGGTGTTTATTGTTTCCTTACTTATCCTGCATTGGTCTGGTCACACCATATTTAGGAATGCGGATAGGCCATTCAGCCTCTCGAACACATTCTATCATTCAGTTAAATCAAGGTTGACCTGTATCTTAATACTATTTACCTGCTTTGGTTCCATATCCCTTAGTAACTCATACATAACAAAAATGTATCAATGTCAGTTTTGAAACTTAGAATTAATAGACTGAGCAATATTTTTGGTGTAAGAATTCCAGACTGCCATCACTCTTTGAGTGAATGTGCTTTGTATCATTGCCTTGAACAGGCTGATTTTAAGGTAATTTCCAAATGTTCTGGGCTCCTCTGCCAGAGGGAATAATTTCTGTTTACCTGTATATGATGGCTCTCCACCAATATCCCTATCCTCAGTGGGACAAATGGGAGCCCAGCCCGTGAGTATAAAGGACAAGGCTGAAGTATGTTACAGTCATCTTCATGCAGAAGTGCAAAGTGAATGATCCATCTCATCCTCCTCCTGAGGTCCCCAGCATCACTGATATCAATCTTGAACCAATTTGAGTCACTCCAAATGATACCAGTAAATGGCTGAGGTTACCGGACAGTGCAAATGCCATGGGCCTTTACAGCATGCTGGAAATAATACTGACGATGTATGTTCCAGAACTGGCTACATTCCTACCCAAGCTGTTTCAGCACATTTGCAACGTAGGTAGGTGCCAAATTGACAAACCCAACCGAACCAATTATCACCTCATCACCACTTTTGTTCAGTGTAATTGGGGAACAGCAAGCAAATGTTCACCTAGACAGCAATGCCCACAGCCCTTGAAAGAACAGAAGAAAAAAGTTTATAGAATCCTTTAATCATAAATATCTCAGATCACTTTTGAATAAAAAAGATTAAAAGGTGTCCAAGCCTGGTCCTTGAAACTGTCGTCTGAATTGTATTTGAATGTCTTATCATTCTGTTGAATCTGGGCTTTATCGCTTGTAAAGTTAATATATCCTTTCTGTGCTTAAAACTGAACTTGTGGTCCAAGTGCTCAGCTCTCAGGCACCTGAACTCTTGCAAAGATGTGCACAAGTAACCTGGGATGATTCTCTAACATTTCTTTTTCATTTTCCAAGCAAATACTACTTTTGGGCAGTTAACTGACATATGTTGTGCTGTGAATTATAAATGTGATCACTATAGCATTCTGTCTACCATTTAGGTACAGATATCTATTTTGAAGCTTTTTGTTAATGGAATTATATTGTAAATTTTAATGCATTGACTGTGAAATGCACTAGGTTTCATGGAAGGCACTACCTAAATGCAGGATTATTCATTTTTAAAATTCAGTTGTTATACTTTTTGCACAGGATAGGTTTCAGAAGCTTTTTTTAATCTGACGTGAGGAAAGATTGAGAAACTTAAGCAATTCAGTCTTGGAGAAACAAATGTCTTTTTATAGGGTTTCACAGATGACAAATAGGATGGGAAGTTATCACAGAGTTCTACTTCAGAAGGAAGCATGTCAGTGCAGTCAGAGGTCACAAATTCAAAGTCCTGAAAAGAAAGTTTAGTTGTGGCAAACTTATGAAACGCATTTCCAGATTTGTTCATGGATGTAGCAGCCCTGTAGCAATCTTAGAAATTTTTGATTGCTGGTTCTTTATACCTGAATGACTATGATGGGCTGTTAGTTTTTCTTCAAGATTAGAGTGGTGCTGGAAATGCCCAGCAGGTCAGGCAGCATCCGAAGAGCAGGAAAATCGACGTTTCAGCCAGGAGCATCAGGAATCCTTCTTGACCATAGATAGCTTTCAGTCTATTGATATATTTTGTAAATTAAAAGAGGCATGTCAAAAACCTAGCGTCAACTGATTTATTCCATTACTATTTAAGAGGACGATAATTTTTTGTAACTATATTAAATTCTGTCAGTGTCCAAATGCAGAGTTATTAAACATGTGAATTTGCAAATGGGCATAAAGGAACCTTCTGGGTCTGCTCCACCACTCAATAAAATCATAACTGATCTAATTTTAATCTAAATTCTGCATTCCTGCATACTCTCAATAAAGAAACTTGCTGTTTGGTTTCCATAACCAGAGAAAATAATTGTATTTCAACATTATACTTAGCCTGTGTACAGCACTCAAAATATCCAGTGACTTGAACACACAAGATGTTGCTGTCAAATTTCCTAGCAAGGTTAAATGAGCACGTTATGAATTTGACTGAGTATCATAATTTGGTGTCAGTGTATTCTTTTTAATGGTTACTTTAAATTTATTCTTTAGGTTATTCATGTTGCTGCAGAAGGAAGAATTGAACTTGAGTGTACAACAAATTATTATTAGGTGCTGCTGTGAGCATCTTCCCCTTTGGAAAACCAGGAGATTCAGCCATTGTCCTACCTTCCTCAAAGAAGTGACTGAACTGATTAAAGGACAGTCAGAGCACTGCCTTCCTGATTTGGGAATCATCTTTCCAAGTTCATTCCATCTTACAGAAGAAAATTTAAAAGATGATTCTTCAGATTCTTCCTTGGGACCGTATTCTCTTCTTCCATCTGCACTAAATTTCATCAAGTCTCGTTCAAAGTTGCTCGCAGTTCTTGTCTGTTTAACAGCAACAGAAGGTCAAAGAGCGCTTAAGCACAGTCTGTCATGGAAGAATCGCTTGAGTGGTCGCACAGAGGCACCCCTTGACATGGAACAGATCTCCAAGGAGTGTGAACAGTTAATGAAGGAATTTCCAATCCTTGAGCACTTTCTTTATACAATGGCCGAACCTTTACGTGGAACCCATGAAGAAGCTGCCAGTCTTCAGGATTCTCTGTGTGGTAACCCGTGCACTACCCTTTTGTTAGCGGGCCTTCATTCTGAGATAGCTGTAAGCACACTCACTGAAATCTTCAGGCAAGTCTTGTGTGATGGTCACTGGCTCAAAGCATTGAAAATTCTTGACCTGTATGGTGATGAAAATGAAGAGTTTGAGAAGTTGAAGGATGTCCTGCTCAGCTTTGCAGTTGTGGGAGGTAAGACTACAGTATGTTCACAATGACTGTGAATTGTCAGGTTCGCAATACATTTAAGTCTAACTTGAAAATTTACATAATTTATTTGGGAAAATTATAATTGTTTGTGGAATATGTGAATTAGCGGTGTGTCTTATAGTCAAAGATTGGGCAGACTCCAGTCGTTTTTACTGGAGTTACAACAATGAGGGATAATTTGAGTGAGTTGTTTAAGACGTTGAATGGTTTTGACAAGGTGGATATTGAAAACAATTACCTCTTTTGATCTCTTCACTGAGTTCCTTCTACATTGCCAAGGCCATTGATACATTTTTTATATAAAAGGTTAAGGAACCTCCTGACAAAAAAAACTCAGGCTTTTATTTTTAGTGACATCAATAACGTTCTTTCTCATATTTAATTTCATTTGTGTTATTAATTAACACCCCATCAAAATATGCTGTTTCTTTATGTATCCATTTGAGTTAAAACATCTGAAATCTGCCTACCTACTTTTGTCAATGTAACTTCCTTTGTTACTTTAGTGAACACTCCTGAATGTCTATTGTTGTAATTCACCCTTCTGCCAGTGGAGACACTGCAACACCAGTATTAGAATGACAGCTACGAATTTATGAAGGCAGTTTCCATTGCAAGTGAACTTGGAATTGTGTGAAAGTAAAGATAGAATATATGAATATAACATGAGGTCTGAGTTGTGCCTGCTATCCCTGCTTCAGTTATTTTGTGACCTTCAGACATTTTTGGGCTACATTTGGCTTTGAAATCTCATGCGGTATTGAAGGTTATCAACTAATAATATATTCAGATTCTTA
Source organism: Hemiscyllium ocellatum (assembly GCF_020745735.1). Lineage (NCBI taxonomy): Eukaryota > Metazoa > Chordata > Chondrichthyes > Orectolobiformes > Hemiscylliidae > Hemiscyllium > Hemiscyllium ocellatum. Next base: position 44,822,032 of record NC_083408.1, read on the forward strand.
GGTTATTTTGACTTTGTGAATTTTCGCATTATAAATTCTAGTGTCCATATTTATACAGAAATTTACTGTAAATTTATAGTTCTGCAACCATGCCTTCCTGCCAGTGGAGATATTGCATTGTGTGATTGCATGGTTCTCAATGCTTTGTAACCAAATGTTTAAAGCAGTCCCCAACATCAGCCCTTTTGCTGAAGTATTGAAGTCCCATCTGTCTACATCAGGTTGCCAAATGGGTACATTGTGTGAACATCATGCATAAAAATAACAGGATATTTAGCCCACAAAATTCTGCTATTTCATACACCAAATATTGGCTATTTTTACCCATTTAGTCAATCATCTTTTAAATACTAGCAATAAAGTTGTTCACCTTTTAGTTATTACCTCAGTTACTGAAGTTATTTGATGATTTCTGTTACATTGGCAGAGCAAGAAGGTTGGAAATATCTGTTCCGCATGAAAAATGCAATGCTAAGAGCTCAGCTTGTTCTCCACTGCTCAGAGAAGTGGCCACTTGGTGCTTGTCTTGACGTTCTGTTGTACTGTTTAAGTGACCCCAGTACAGATGAAAGCGAAATTAAGTCCAATCTATGCAAAAAGAAGGAAGAACTTCAGGTTTATGAGAAGGTTTGTGGCATTCATTTATCAACAGTTGATGTGTTAATATGAAGAATATCTGATAGACAGGATCATTGAAAATTATTGACCAAATGATGCTAGATAATGGAATTTGTTTCAAGTACTGTCACAAGATGGCTCATATCCCATGGTTTACTTCTTAACTGTTGTACATACTTGTAAATAGGAACAAAATCATTCTTAAGATTTTTTTTGCAGTAACATTTCTCGTGAAGTGGGTCCTTCTTGATCGACAGAGGAACCTCAATTATCGGAACAAGATGGGCGGGCACTATTTTGTTCAGATAATTGATTATTCAGTTAATTGATTCAGTGCCTCCCCTCTGGGGCTTGGAGTTTTCCGTTGAGTCTGTTCCCTGTTCAGGAGACGAGGCAGCAGCAGACTGCGTGTGAGCACCCCCTCAAACCAGTTCAACACTGCCACCCCACCTGCCCCACAACACCGTCCAACACTGCCCCCTTCCCCCCACCCCAGCCCGACCCTCAACCCTGACCAACCCCGCCGCTGACTGGACACCAGCAACAAGACTGCTACTGCCTTTTGGGGGTTGAGTCTCCAAATAGTGCGCGTATACACACAAACACACACACACACACACAAGCGCGCGCGCACACACACACACACACAACTTTTTACTACAACTTTTTGACAGGTTCCACCTTTGCCTTGTACAGGACAGTGTTGGAGAGATTATCTGGGGAAGGGGGGCTTAGGATACTCCAAGGAAAATGTGTAGAGGGGAGAGCGAGAGAGCAGGACGTCAGTCATTGGAGATGGTGCCTGGGCTCCCATCGATGTCCAGGACTGTTCTCGGCAGCATTTCAGAGTTTGTTTTTAATCACTGTAAACAAAAGACGCAATCAGTTTTATAGTTCAGAGTTTTTGGAATGTTTTTAACATGTGGAGAAACATTAACATAATTTACAGGCATTAAGTCAACTATTTCTTATAAGTTTGTTGCATATTGTATGTATAGTATGTAAATGCAAGTACTTTTTGAATGGCAATGTCGCTAGTGGGTTGCATGATAGATGGATGCCTCTGAGGGGATAATGAAAAGATGCACAGAGTTACAGTGAAAGTGCAATCAAGGAGCATTTACAATAGTAAGGTACCTTGATGAGAGACTAGGGAAGTTGGAATTGTTCTCTTTGTGCAAAGAAAGTAAAGAAGAGATTTAATTGAGATTTAATGCTAAACGTGAATATTAAACAACTATTCACAAATCTAAGCCCCCCTTTCACTTGCTTATTATCTGCCTCCAACTCTATAACAATATGCTTTTCCAATAAGACACCTATTAAAATTATATAGGCTTAATTTCAAAATCACACAGCAACTGTTATCTTCTGGCTGAAGATCTCCCTGTGTGGATTGTCTTTCTTTTTACTGCGAGTACGTTTCATGTGAAAAGGTACCTTCAATAGAGAATGTTTCTTAATTTCTTGGAGAGCAAGACATTAGCTCATTGCCTCATTGATTCAATGTTGGCAAAACAATAAATTCAAGCTTGATTGGATTTTAGTATCCTAGAGCATAATTTAAATTGATTGATTAAATTCTACTTGCTGTCAAAACAGCAACCAAAACTCAGTTATCCATTTCACAGCCAAATGCTATGTATTTTCAATTTTCCAGTACACATTCGGGTTGCCATCTAGTCATATACAACAGGTGTTTGTAATCTCTCAGTTCAGAACAGCATTCACTCTCTCTTTAAGGTACACACCTTCAACTTCATAACACAGCCAAGTTGATTATCAGAGGATTTGATTTACGTTCTGAATAGTGGCGCCCTAAAATATAGTTGCTCGCACATAATACGCATTAACCATGACCTTGCAGAGGCCCAGTGCTCTCAAATTATCAAAGTAAAGTCATCAATTCAGTATAAGTCTCATGTTTAATTGGTTTGGTTAATAGACAGAAAGGTAGAAGGAAATACACTTTCTCAATCCATCTCTTTCTTTGCTCTTTAGGCTTCTCAGAGGTAAAAATCAATGAAGATTGAAAACATTTTGACAAATTTTCCTTGTGAGCCTGTTGTGTTTTCGAGATGCCTACAATTCAAAACGCAATGGTCAAATTATTTTGCTTTTGAAATTCGTTTGAAGGATTGGCGATCCTTTTGACAGCCTTTTAAATTTATCTCTGATCTGTCACTTTGAGTTTGAAAAATATATGATATTATACAATACTTGTTGCAAATGCAAACATCCAATACTTTTCTATCCTTTTCCCCCATGATTTAAAGCTGTTCGATGTTTACAGCAGCCGGTGCTGAACAGAAGTTTTTCAGTCTTTCAGTTTCTTTTTCTTTAATGTATTTCATCTAATCTATTCTCCCAAACAGCAATGGTTTTTAATCCTGCAGTGTCAATACTTTTAATTTGCACTTTTAGGATTATTCCTGGGTTTCTAGTCCAACATTTAGTTTCCTTCAACTTTCCGTACTTAAATTTTGTATTGAAGCTTTAAAATACTTCAGGTGAATGGGTGAGCAAGATTTTGGTTAGGTAGCCTGAATGAAAGGCCACAGGAATGAGTGAAGCAGTTCCCAAATGGGGTGTCAAGATTATTGAGAAATTAGAAGGTTAAGCGCAAACGTTAATTGAGGAAGATTTAAAGCTGCCTTAGCAACTGGACCTAAATATTTGTAAAGTGATGATGGTAAGGTGGAGTTGCAAGCTGTACCAGAAAGGGTGCAAGAAAGAAATCAAAACTAAAATAGATGAAAGGCAATATGGATGAAAGTTTAACTGGAAGGAGAGTTCTAAAATTGGGAAATGGGAAAACCTGCTCCATAGCTCCTTCAGTTAGCAGGAATTGGCATTTATCAGTAATAAACTAGGAGAAGTGTTATATTTTCGGTATCATTTCAGATATTGTATGGGCTAAATATGAAGAGGAAGTATTTTTTTAAAAAATAAAAGTCACCAAGCATCTGAAGATGCTGAGGGAAATAACCATGCAAATTACAGAAGTATATATTTTTCAATTCTCTTTCAGAGTGGGAATGGTACCAGAGTACTTTAGATAAATGTATTGTCAATGCATTATTCCACAGAATTTGCATAGAATGTACAGCACAGAAACAAGCCATTTTGCCTAACTTAATATTGATGTTAATGTTCCATACTGGCTCTATCTCTTTTCTGACCTTTAAAGTAGGATAAAAGGTCGGCAGATCATGGAGGGCTGAAAGGCCTGTACTGTTCTATGTTCTATCTGTCCTGCTACCTTCAGTTATTTAGACACCCATAACTTCAGCTCCCTCTGCTCTTGCATACCCTTTAGAATAGTACCCTTCATTTTAACCTGTCTCCATGTTCTTTGTACCATTGTATCACCTTTCATTTCTCTGCATTGAAATTCATCTACCCCTTACCTGCCCGTCAACTGTTTATATACTGTTTTCCTCTCAATTTATAGCACTCCCCCAGGTTTTGAATTGTTGGCAAAGATTGAAATTGTGCCAAGATCTAGATTGTCTTTGAGGGAAAGCAAGAATCCCAAATACTGACTCTTGGTTTTCAACTTTGAACTGTCAAACAAGTATAATGTTATGTTTTAATGCGTGCTTTTATTCCAAAATATGCTGTCAGTCTGTTGTAAATTAGTATTGAAATTCTAAAATGGAGTTTATCTTGACAGATCCTTAACTTGGGATCTCCAGTACCTTGGTCTGGCTGGCAGGAGCTACGGATTGAATCCAGTCAGAATCCACAGGCTGTGATGGACATCATTTTGCAGTCTGGGGTAAGTGAAATGTTTTTGGATGTGATTCACATTGCCATGAGAAATGTCAAAGAAAGCCACTGAACTATCCAGTTGGGGACTTTTAAAAAAAACTTTGAGAAATTGTTAGAGCCAATTCAGTCTTCAATCATGAGAAAGATAATAAGGAGGAGATACAGAAAGACAGCCCCACAACTGAACCAGGGGAAATTCTCATTGTTTAACACACAGAATGTGGAAGGGAACTCGCACTAAGATTGAAGAGACCAAAGTTTGTCAGGATTTAAAGGAGCTTTGCCCTAAAGGCAGTTATCTGTAATGTGGCCATCATACTGAAAGCCAGTTCTGGGATCAGAAGTTATCCAGTAGAGAAGGGTGAAAGGAAGCAGGCTCATGAGAGTGGAGAGCGAATTGAGATTTGTTCCTGGAGGATAGGTGTCCACTTAAGAGGAAGTGTAAAGTAAAGAGATTTTGTTGTTAAAAGCTAAATGGAGAATTTCTTAAAAGTTACCTACAGAGTAGTATTTATACAATGCTCTTCATTTGTTTTTTACAACAAAACTCTTAAAATATGAAATCTTGTCCTGTGATCCTTCAGTCACTGAAAGTTGAGTTTATTTTTTAAAAGCCTCTGGGAGAATCCTAACAGCTTTAAGAGTAAATCACGGAAAATATAAGTAATTACAATGCCTGCTAACTGCAGGGGAAAAAAAATCGAGTGCACTAATAGTAGGTGTGAGTGTTGTTAAAGTTGGAAAAAAACGAGACACGTTTGGTATAAGAGCTATCAAAATGTACACCAACTATCAGATGAGTGCCTGATTGTGAAGATTGAAATAGTAGTTAGATCTGAAAGCAATTCAGTTACTCACTTATTGGTGAAATGTAATTCTTTCTAAACTTAATTTGCCAGAATCCCAAACCTAATTAATGTTACTGTGATTATGAGGTTCCATTTTATGGATTGGGAATTATATCAAAATAAATTCTATCTTTGATTGGCTTACGCCTGCTCCAATTTCTTTTGTTCTTATAAGCTCGGGCAGAAAGCCATGATCTCATTGAATAATGGGGCAGACTTGCTGGGCAGTGGACCTACACCTTTTATTTATTATGTTTTAACTTCATGTTAGTGTTCAACAACTGACTTGCACCTGGAATGAAAGTGTTGTCCAGTGAAATATTCTATTACTTTGCATGTACATTGGATTCTGTTCACTAAGATCTTGATAAATTGTCATGTGCAGGAGTTTGAGCTTTGTGAGGCTTGGGTCCAGCTGCATCCTGTGTCAGTGGACTTTATAATGAAGCTCAGGCGTGAATATCTCCTTCACTTACTTGAGAAAGGAGATGGAGAGCGAGCATTCCAGGTAAATAGAAACCTAGTATTATTTGTTGGGTTGTGGTGAATGTGAGGTATCAGTAAAGGACTTTGTACGTTGTAATATATTTCCTATCAATCTCCAACTGAAAAGGCTGGTTTGGTCTGGCAGTTACGATACTCTGTACTTTTACCTCCTACATCTGTTACTATTATTTCTCTTTAAGTCATAGATATCACTTTCACTGTTTTTAATGTTGATCCTTTATGATGACTAAGTTCAAAGAAAAATGGGGGGACCATTTAAAATAGTTACCAGTCCTTGTATTCAGACTTTGATATCATCGGTGCTTCTGTTTAATTGCTGCATTAAGGCAGATGCTACTAGCTACATTAATCTCTAAATTATTATTGGCTCCCTAAAGACTGACATTTTGACATTCAGTTTGCAAACGTTCTCAAAAGCTGAACAAATAGAAAATGCCGATGATTCTGGCACTGAAATTCAGAGCTTTAATAATTATATGTTGGTCCATGTTTCAGCAAATGTATTGGAGTTTCATCTGATTCATTTCCTTCAAATTGAATGATATCTGCAATTAAATCTGAAAATTCTGGCAACATTCAATAGATCTAGCATTATGTGCAGAGAGAAACACTGTCAATGTTTCGGGTCACTCTGACGAAAGGTTACTTGTTATTTGATAATTGTATTTTTCTCTCCAAAGTTGCTGCCTGACCTTCTGAGTGTTTTGAATAATTTCCTGTTTTTATTTAAGATTTCCAGCATCTAATGTATTTGCTCATGTATTAGGATGGAACTGTACTGTTGTTACAATGTTGGCCTGTTGACTTGCTGGCTGTAGTTAGTTTTCAACTGAATTTTCTCTGTCTCTTTTTACTAGATATTGAATTATTACATGACTTTTTAACAGTTGGATTTTATTTTGTATATTAATCTAAGTATTCCTTCAGTTGTATCAAAACTGTTGACTCTTGTGCAGAGCAGCATTGCTGGGCATATGTAGAGACAAATGGAAATGAGATATGCATATCTATTCATTTTAAAATTATAGTGTGTCCCTTTGATGACCTAGTTTTTTTGTCCAGTACATTCTGACCCATAAAGGATCGGCTTCCAGGTTAACACTCTGAATTGTAGAGTAAGCTGGACATGGGGAGAGAGTGTGGTTTGCTGCATTTGGCTTGAATGTTAAGATGGTGAAAATGTCTTGGGAAGCCTGAGTTTTTTTTTAAGCTACTTGGCAAACTACAGTATTGGCAATGTTTGCATGACAGTGATTAAGGACAGTGTTGTGTTCAAGAGCTGCTGTTCAAGAACAGCCTATTGTTGCTTTTTGTCAATCTTCCCTTGAACCAATCAAGGCAGTTGACTTTTGGAACTGTGTAACGTATGTAATTAATATCTTGGGAGGGTAAATTCTTAGAGAAGCATAACTTAAAAAGAAAAATGTTATTCCATTTTAGAAGAATGCTGTGTTAATCTATTTGTACTTCATGGATACTGACCATTTTTGATTGGTGGTATTAAACTGTGTTTGCCTCCAATATCTTGGTGCATTGGTTGATGAGTCTCCAGGTTTTAGTTTTTAAAATGTGCCAACTGATCTAAAATTAGTTGCTGTCTGTGGAAGAGGATTCTAAATGTCTGTGGACCTTTGCAGAAATTCTACCTTATTTCACTTCTGAAATATTTTTGCTGCATATCCTTGACACCCTGTTTAGCAGAAATAGTTTCGCTCTATCTGTCCTGCTAGCTCCTCTAAATATCTTAAAAATTCCAATCAAATCACTTGTCACCATTTAAATTCAAGGGGATGCAGTCCTAATTTGTCTCTTGTAATTTAACCATTGGATTCTGTCTATTATTCTGAAGCCAATATATCCTTAAACTGTGATGCCCTGAACTGTTCACAGTATTCGAGAAGTAGTCTAACCAGTGCTTTGTACAGACAAGCAAGAGCTCTAGTGCCAATGTACTCTAGATATGAAAGTCAGCGTTCCATAGCTTTTTCCATTATCTTTTATACCTATTTATGGTTTTTGTACCTGAAATTCGTAAGTCATTTTGAATGTCTGCTGTTTTCATTTTGTCACTGTTAAGAATGACGCTCAATCCTATGAGAGATGAAATTTTAAACCTGTTTTAAATTGGCACCCCATTATTCTGAAACTATGCCCTGTAGTCCTAGACTCTTGCATGTGGGGAAACATCCTCTCAGCATTTATCAGCATGTAAATGAGATTTTTTTAATGCAAAAAAAACCTGAAATTCTGCTCACTACTTTGTGTTCTATTAGCTTCTGCAGGGAATCCATGATTCTGATACGTGCCAAGCTGTATGCGAGCAGGCTCTGGATCAGCATCCGGGGCTAGCTGCTTGTCACTTTCTGGCCAATTACCTTACCATGCACTTTCACAAGAGTCTATCTGCTGCACGCCATCATGAAATTCAATCCATGCGCATTGGATCAAAGGTAAGGAAGAGATATCACTTGGCCATTGGTGGTTCTTGTTATCTGTTATCAGAAGTTATGTACCATCATTTTTTCACTTATATGTGTCAAGTATCTTTTGGTTTCTCATTATATGGATGACTACAGTTCTGTTTAACTGAACCCCATGAACTTCAAGTAAGATCCCAAGTGGAGTAGTAATAATTCTACATCACAGTGATGTAAGGTTTGGATGCAGGTAAACTGCTAAGGAAATTGGTCACTTTGATAGCACTTTTGTAAAATTTGTTATAAAATTGCTTTAGAAAGGGATATTCTACCATTGTATCTGTTTCTGTAGACTGTGTTTCATGTTTGTTCATGGAAAAATCTGAGCAATATATGGTTGTTGTACCATAATGGGACGCAAAGCATTAACTTTTGCAGTTATTGCCATACATGTTATGTGACCAGCATAACAACTGTAGTTGCACTCCAAAGTTGTGAACCACTTATGAGCATTTTGATGCCATTGTCTACTGCTTTATGTCAGCTCAGATAAAAATTAAGCTAATGATGCATGTTGAGGTTTTAAAAATGCCAGGTAGTTCTTTGCTTGTCAGTTTTTCTCCATAACAGTCCATTAACACTTTGGCGCTATATATTCCTTTTGGTAGCTTTTACTAACTCTACCAGATTCAGCACGTGATATCTATTCACATCTGTCATCAAACCCATTGCTGATGTTGGAGCAGCTACTAATGAATATGAAAGTGGATTGGGCATCAGTGGCTGTCCACACACTTCATCAACTGCTTATGGGGCAAGAAGCTGGTTTGGCCATTGAAGACATAGATTGCCTTCTTTCTAAATATGCAGCCAAGGCTCTTGAAGTTCCCTTTGCAGTGCGTGAGAAAGCACGATCAGGTAACAAAAATTGATCTGCTTTTATTTCTTTGTGAAGCCGAATTTATTTTTAGAAGTATATATATAAAAGCTGTAACTGTCAGCTTTATATTACATTTACTGTTTACAGAAACCTTGCCAAAGTCTGTTACTGTGTTACTGAATCTATTTTTGACTGGTCCATGTGTCCTCTGATTACATAATTGCCTCTTTTTCTGTCCCATTTCAACTTCACACTGTGCGTTATATTTGGGTTGGAAATTTCCACTTGTTAACTTGAGTTAAGGCATGTTGCTTTCTAGCCTTGGGGCTGAAGAAACAATTAACTTGCTGATATTTTTATTTAAGTATGTCAATTTTAATTGTTTCTTTGGCTTTTTCTTTGTGGCAAGCCCATATCCTAATTGTACGTTTTGGTCTTGATTGAAACTGTGTTTCATTCTTTTTGTAATGAATTTTCTGTAGTTTGTTTCTTTCTAGTTGATTAAGTTAAGATTTATGGAATCTTACTAAATGAAAGCTTTTTATCAGCATTACTGCAGTATAATTTGTCTCTTTATACAATTTGTCGTCAAATTAATAAACATAATAAAAATCAAATGAGAAGTATCTTCCACTGCTTTTGCATTGCAGAACACTGACAGGGTTTTTCCTGAATGCTGTTGCGATTTGCTATGTAATTGGAGTACAGCTGTGATATGTAGGCCTGCTGAATTTCACAGATAAACTAAAGCTCCTAGAATCTGACTTCCTTCATTTGATTGCACAACCTGAAACCGATGGCTTGATTCTGTATGATCGAGTTTGACTATTGGAATGATAGTGGCTGTTCTTATGTGCTCATAGCTTTTCTTGGGTTCCATGTCTCTTCCACCTGTTTTTCCAGGATCAGGTGAAAAGTGATCAGCCTTGGCTATGATTGCCCTGGTGATGTAAAAGCCCACATTGCTCTGCGTCAAAGCTAAACGAGTATACTGTTCCTAGTAACAATATCAAGTGTCCCCCTTTTAACCCTTAGTAATACTATGAAAACTGAAAGAAAAAGCTGTTTGTTTTGTGATTATCAAAACGGAGGATTTTTTTAGGTTGGCCACGTGTGTGAATTTTAAGCTGTTTTTTTAATGCCTTTCTGTCCAGATTCTGTAATCAATCTCCAAGATTTGCTCACGCAGAGTGCAGGACCAGATAATTTTCCAACATCATCAAATCTTGAGAGAACGTCAAGCATATGTTCTGGTAAGGACAATATCAAGCTATAAATAATTACAGTGCAGGCGATAATTCACCCCCATCTATGTTGGCTTTTTGTTAATGTAATTTAAAACACATCTCTCTGCTTCTGTATATCCACAAAACTACATTTTGTACCTTCAAATGCTTAAGCTGCTTTCACTGAAAATATGGATCTGTTTGATTATCCGATAAAATTCCACTAGTGTATGCAGCACAAGTTTGCTTCTACTCTGAAAAGAAAATGAGAATGATTTGATATTTTAATTCACCTAAAAATTAGCAGACAGAATTAGAATTTTTGCATTTATGTAATAATTCTATACATTTCTGCACTCGTCCTCACCATTCCATAGAATCAGGAGATGTAGAGTCAATATGGATAGAGCTGAGAAATTCTAAGGTAGAAAGACCCCAATGGGAGTTATCTACAGGCCCCCAAACAGGAGTCTGGATGTAGGATGTAAGTTGAATAAGGAGTTGAAATTGGCCTGTCGCCAAGGTATTACTACTGTTGTTATGGGGGATTTAAAACATGCAGGTAGACTGGGAGAATCAGGATGGTCCTGGACCCCAGGAAAGGGAGTTTGTGGAGTGCCTCCGAGATGGATTCTTAGAACAGCTGGAGCCTACCAGGGAGAAGGCAATTCTGGATCTGGTGTTGCACAATGAACCAGATTTGATCAGGGACCTTGAAGTAAAGGAGCCATTAGGAGGTAGTGGCCATAATGTGATAAGTTTTACTCTACAATTTAAGAGGGAGAAGGGAGACTCAGAAGTGTCAGTTTGCAGTTGAACAAAGGGAACTATGGAGCTATGAGAGAGGAGCAGTGGTTAGAACTGCTGCCTCACAGTACCAGGTATCTGGGTTCGATTCCAGCCTCAGACGACTGTCAGTGTGGAGTTTGCACATTCTCCCCAAGTCTGCATGGGTTTCCTCCCACAATCCAAAGATGAGCATGTTAGGTGAATTGGCCATGCTCCAACTGGCCGTACTGTTCAGGAATATGTAGTTTGGGTACATTCCTCGGGTTAAATGTAGGGCAATGGGTCAGGGTGGATTAGTCTTCGAGGGTCAATGTGAACTTATCAGGCTGAAGGGCCTGTTCCCACGTTAGGGTTTCTAATTCTAATTCTAAAACATTCTACTTCATACTCCTACCAACATATTATGTTAGATATTTTGGGTAATGTAAATCAGAGCAGACAATATTCAAGTAAATAAGTAATAAATTTGTATTTAATACTGAATCAGGGAGGGAATAATTATGGATTTCTAATGATGGAATTGAAAGTATACATTCATCAAGTTAATATTCGCTATTTGAAAAAACAATCAAGGTGTTGAGCCTATTTCTGAGAATGAAGAAAACAAAGAAATTAAGAAACTATTCAAACTTGGAGTACGTAATATAATTTGAAAAAAACATCATGGTTTATGCTGCCTGAGTATTTGTGTGTTTACATTTACCAGAAAGGAGTAGAACATTGGTATCAATATGAACCATTTTGGCATTCGTCCTAAGATCAGAATGGTACTTGAGAACTGGCATTTAAACATTTGAACTCTGATCTCATGTGTGAAATAATTGTTCAAGAGTGTTAGATTATTACTTTGTTTGAAATGTATGTGCAGACAAATGGTAATTTTGAGACCTGAATTTTCAAAGTTGGTCAGTGCATCCAGTTTTGTGAAGGTAAAACTTAACTTCTACTCTTAAACTACATGACTCACTGCACATAATTTTAAATTGAATGATTCAGTTGATTTTTGTTCAGTGATAAATCTGTGTAATCAATGTTGCAGGTAACTCCTCTCTCCAAGGACCAGTTACCCCTCGAGAAGGATCTCTTCGAACGTCAAAATCAATTAGTGAATTTCTTCCTCCAGAAAACCCACCTGCTAAGAAAGACTGGATCCCCGATGATAAGGCATTGTTTTGCATGGTCTGTGAGAAAGAAAGGTTCACCATGGTAAGGGAAAATATCAGCTAAAGCTGTTTTAAATTTTGAACTTTTTATTTATTATTCTCTTTTGGTGATTTCAGTGAATTTACAGAATAAAATTTTTCACCAGACACTTTGTGCTGTAACTAACCTTTGTCAGTCTCTGGTGGATTTTCACTTTCAAACTTACTGGACAGAATTATGGTAGATATTGAAAAGAAGTGCATCCATGTCCAGAAGATTAGTGATATATTACCATTGATAGTGGAAGTACTATATACCATTCCAAATTGTGGGCTTCTGTGTGCTTACAAGTTGAGAATAGGGTGTGCAGCGAATTACTTGCTCAATCCTTTCCATGTGGCTGGATCTGGGGAAACAGTTATTCTTGTAACTTGAGTGGGGATAAACAACTGATCTCAGAACTTGTTTTCATAAACTATAGTGGAGGCAATTGGAAATTAGATCTGCAGTGCTCTTCTGCCACTGCATCATGATTCTACTTTATTAGTGGCCTTATATTACTGTAATGCCTGTTATCGTTTTTTTAGTTTTAAAGGGAAGACTGGGGCCCACAATTCACTGCCTCAGCAAGTAAAATAACACTGTTCCTGAACTGATATTGTAAACGTCCACAGACTATTTGAAAAGGATAATTGGCCCAGACCCAAGTGTTTGAACTGTATTTCTTTATAAGTCTTATAGTTTTTGCATTAAAAGTGACTCCTTTGTTCACAGTGATCCTGTTTCAAAGGACTCCTCAGAGACAGATAATGCAGCAGTTTAGCAAAACCAGGTGAAAAACACTAAAAATAATCACATTTGGACCAAATTGATCAATAACTGGAGGAATAATAAAATAAAATAGCTTCCAGAGAATGTGTGTGCCTAACTAAGGCTCCACTTCCACAAAGCTGATCAAAACAAGTTCTTTAGAGTTCATGTTTTCGACCTGGATATTCATTCAGTGTATGTTAAGTTCATACAGTTAACAGCCACTATTTGCTGGATAACTATTATTCTCTCAAATTGAAAATGCCAAGCAGCAATATGTATATTGGAAGCAGATTTAAGTTGAAAGAAATGAAGGGAAGAGTTTATAACTGAGTAACAAATTTTAGTCCAGTGTTTTTGAGAGATGGCTGCATAACCTTCCACTAATGTTATTTTGCTATTCAAATGGAATGAATGTCTGATGTGTTTTCATTTTATTTGTATTATTCCTGAGGAATATGTGGGTATATTTTGCACTTTGCATGGAATTTCATTCTGCCCTGTAGGTATGGGATTCCTGCTGCATACCCACGGACCTGTCTGAAAAATTGCAGCAGTTGGTGTGGCCTAAGATGGCTTCCTCCTGTTGCTCATCATTCCCTACATACTGCCGTAATGAGGCTCCTTCAGGACTGCTTTCCACTCACCTGCAACTTTGAGGCCAACTTGAGAAATTTAGGGATTGAAGAATGGGCAAGAGTGCTGGGCACTTTCGGGATGAGAGAACCGCCAGCCAGTCAGATCCCTTGATGCTCTGAAGGAGGGCTTCCTTCTCAATGAGGGGACAGGATTCCCAAATGCAGCCAATCCACTTGCTGAGGGCATTAAAAACCTTCAGGGCTGCCAACATCAACTTAATCTGGCAGCATGGGAAGTCCCTCCATCTGAAAAATCATACCCCTTGAGCTTCTGTCAGTGAAGCTGCATTTGTAGGATAATGTTTGAGTGCCATTGATTCAGTTTGGTTCATTTAGGTAGTGACCTGCCTCCAGGAAATGGATTTTCCTGGGTTGCAAGCCTCAGAGTTTATTTTTTGCCTCCGAATTACAGTTAAAGATTCTGACATCTTGCAGTCAGTGCTTCAATCAGCAATGTTAATCTGGCAAAATGCAAGATGTTTGCAATAAAAAGCTGCACCAGAGTAGGAATTTCATGTTCCTAGATATAAAGTTTCAAATGTCTGTGGGTCTGTTTTATCAGAAAAATATCTTCACTTCCTTGACATCCATAATATTATGGGGTAAAAAGTGAGGTCTGCAGATGCTGGAGATCAGAGCTGAAAATGTGTTGCTGGTTAAAGCACAGCAGGTCAGGCAGCATCCAAGGAACAGGAAATTCGACGTTTCGGGCCAGAGCCCTTCAGAGGCTGATGAAGGGCTCTGGCCCGAAACGTCGAATTTCCTGTTCCTTGGATGCTGCCTGACCTGCTGTGCTTTAACCAGCAACACATTTTCAGCATCCATAATATTATGCTTGCTTACACAACATTAAACCTTAATACGTTCCTGATTGACTAAGCTTTTCATTTCATCTATTTTAATGTTTCTTTTTGAGGCTCAGTGGAATTGATTAAATTCTTGTTAACTGATTTGCGCCTTCTGTTACATTAAAAGTGTAATAGAAATGCAAATTGTGGTTAGGAATAGTCTCTGACCCACCTTCTTGGACTATGCCTCCTTTATTGTTAATGGTTTATCTCAACTTTTGTAAAATACAAATTCCGGACTTTTGATCTCTGTTGTCAGTAAAGGCAGCTTAGCAACCAAAAGGTCCAAAGTTTGCAACTTCTAATCTACGTTGAATTCTGCAGCCTCTGTCAGGCATTATTACTGTGACCTCAAGACCATAAAACCATGAAAGGGAAAGTCAGCCATGGATGACTGTTAATGATTATATGTCAACCACTATTAAAATGTGTATACGAAGGGAAGGATGTGCTACAATGATTCCCTAGTGGTTAGCACTGTTGCCTCACAGCATCAAGGACCCGGGTTCGATTCTAGTCTCAGGCGACTGTCTGTATGGAGTTTGCACGTTCTCCATGTGTCTGCCTGGGATTCCTCCAGGTGCTCCGGTTTTCTCCCACAATCACAAAAGATGTGCAGGTCAGGTGAATTCGCCATGTTAGATTACCCATAGTGTTAAGTGCATCAGTCAGAGGGAAATGGGTTTGGGTGGGTTACTCTTCGAAGGGTCAGTGTGGACTTGTTGGGCTGAAGGGCCTGTTTCCACACTGTAGAGAATCTAATCTAATCTTTCATTTTTTTGGCTAGTTCAATCGACGGCATCACTGCAGGCGTTGTGGGCGAGTTGTTTGCCAGTCCTGTTCTACAAACAAAATGGTTGTTGAAAAGTGCAGAGAGAACCCAGCACGAGTTTGTGACCAATGTTACAGCTATTATCATGGGAAGTAAGTCTTTTCTCAGATGCGGTATGGATTTTGGGTGTGGTGTTAGCAACCTGTCAAACAATTGTACTCTCCTTGCATGAAGTACAAATGTTGTGTTTCCTCTTTATTGATATTCTTACAACTTATCCTGGAACTGCAAATAAAAGGGTCTCTTTTCAACAATACTCAATATGAAAGCTCAGTTAACTGGATGGCTGGTTTACGATGCAGAGTAATGTCAACAGTGTGGGTTCAGTTCTCTCACAGGCTGAGATTACCATGAAGGTATAGCCAACTCAACCTTTCCCTTCACTTGTGGCATCGTGACCCTTGGGTTGTGTTCACCATCCATCATCTCTTTGAATGATAAAGCCACCCTGTGCTCCTCTGGGATGATGGCGACTTTACTCAATATGAGTAACGTTTGGGAGATATTTGTATTTACTTCTGAAGTGCTCTGAGGTCACTTATATTTTGTTCTTTGTGAAAGCTTGGTGAAAATCTGTTCCAGCCTATGTCTGAAAAATTCTATTGGATTGACAGTTTATTTTCCATGGAAGTAAGACCATGGGAATGCATTATTGCACTATCTCTCAGATTAGTAAGAAATGGATTATATATATAAATTAACTTCTGTAATCTTTTTGGTGAAGAATTACTAACAAAAATAAAACTAATATTGCTCATTGTATTCATATTTCTACATCAGATGTTTCTTATTTTTAAACCTGTTACAATGCTTAGCTTTAGTGTTCCTGTTTATGGTTGTTTAAAGATTTCAAAGTTAGGAGTGCCTGCTGCAATTAATGACTATCTTAGGTTAATGGTTCTCTAATGATTTTGGTCGAAGGACTCATTTTCAAATGGATTAATAAGTATTGATACGCACCCACACCCCCCAGTCTAAATACAAGTTTCTTACAGATTTACTTTTCGGAATATAAGGCTAATCAATGGATCAGTAGAGGGACTGGAATGGAGTTTTTCCAGGCCTGCCTAATGTATGGTGAGCAGAAATGAGATTGGTGATCTGAACACATTCATCGTCTTGTCAGCCAAGAAGTAATCTTGTTGGTTCAGCAATGACCCTGTAAAAGTATTTAGCGCATTATACCCCCTTTCTCTTCCTGGAGTGGGTCAAGCTCAGTGACTGTTATTGGTGACACTAATGTCATTTCTGGTATAACTAAAGAGCAAATCCACCTTTAAGGATGGTGGTCGCTATTCCTCTTGGAACAGTTGTTTGTTAACCCCCAGTAGAAATTAGTACATGCATACTTCCTCCAGAAACTGTGGTTGGATTTTTTTAAATGTATAGATGCTTTTAGTATTCACTTTTTTTAAAAATGTGCACATTTTTCATGCTGCTCTTCTGTGAATTTAATCTATTCACAAAGTGGATGAGTAATTGGTCTATAAATTGCAGTGTACCATCTTAACTGCTTTGTTTAGAGAATAGTCTTGTCATTTGTCAGTTCTGTTTACAATACCATATGTGTGTATCTTCTATTAATTAGTTTATATTTTGTTCACTATTTATTTTTATTTCCTATAGTGAAAATGTACAACTAGATCCAGGTGAAGGTGAGTAACTGGAACTTGATGATAGTTTGAGAAAAATTCTTCTTTGTTTTTCCCTGTTTTAATAACTTACATGTACAATTCCATTTCTGTGAAATAGATCCCATAAATTGTGGTGATAGTGATTTGGATCTTGCTGTAGCACTACAGATGCCGCGACAGTCAGAAGTACATTGGAACCTGACTCTGAATGAAGAAGACAATGAAAATGAGCGTAGTGAGTTTTTCTATGAGCAGGTGAGAGATATAAAATGATTGACTTGGTTTTGGAATCTCACCTGATAATGATATTGTACAAATCACATCCCAGACTGAAAGCTGGCATGCTAAAGATCATTTTTATTTTTTTCTTCTTATTTTGGTTTTAATGAGGTAGTCTGTCACTGAAATGCACAGTATTGAAGATTGGATTTTAACAGTAAAATGGAAGTTTATTAAGCAAAAGGAATAACCATGAATTAGGATAAATCAAAATATTTAAATATCACATGAACTTAGAGTCTGAAACTCTCAGTAATCTCATGAATCCCAGAAACGTTTCTTTAAAGATCCAAAAGTACCCCTGAAAAACTCAGCCCAGAGGGAGAATATCTCCTTGCCTATCATCTTTCTTGGTTAAATTTAACTGGAACTTCCCAGTCTGAAAAATTTGGAAACGCCTTCCTGTAACACCTGAATTTTAACATCTTCAAAAACCTCTCCAAGGTTTTACCCAAATGCTAACGGTCTGGAACAATCCTTAAACTACTTACTTTAAGGTAATCTGTTTTTATTATCTTCTCCATCAATCATATCAATCTTCACCTAAGACTGCTGTAGAAATGCCGTAGACTGAAACTAAAACTTTGCTTTAAGCTATGAATGTTACCGCTCTGCTTAAAGAACAAGAAGTCTGGAAGCTTCTAACCGAAACCTGTTTATCCTGTTCGGTCAAAACACACTGTCAATGTAAGCAAAAACCCTTTAGTCCTTTGGACACTATCCCACTTAAATCAATTTAAAAGAAATTGCTATGTCTACAGACATACTTACAAAAAGTCATTAAACTCAGGGAGACTCGGGGGGGAAAAAGAAACACATGCTGCTGATTCAAAAATCCAAACTGTAAGGATAAATGATGTTAAAATATATATAAATCTCACAACCTACTTCTCATAACTTCCTTGTACTTTGTTGCAGGGGTACATGATTGTTACAAAATCTGTTTTAGAGTATAGGAAGGGTTTAGAGGGATATGGGCCAAATGCTGGTAAATGGAACTAGATGAATTTAGTATATCTGGTTGGCATGTTGGTGAGTTGGACCAAAGGGTCTGTTTCCATGCTGTACGTCTCTATGACTGTATGACTCTAATGAAGACCTGAAATGCATTTTGCAACCATTAAAAATATACATTGCTTCAAAAGACACCAAAAAGGGAAAGACAGCTTGAATTTATTTAGTGCCTTTATTAGGATATCACAGCACTAGGGAGGCAATGGCTCACTGGTATTATCACTGGACTGTTAATCCTAAGACCCAGAAACGTTCTGGGGACCTGGGTTTGAATCCTACCATGGCAGATGGTGGAGTTTGAGTTCAATACATATCTGGAATTAAGAATCTAGTGATTACCATCAATCCCTTGCCAATCGTCAGAAAATCTCATCTGGGTGACTAATGCCCTTCAGGGAAGGAAACTGCCATCCTTACCTGGTTTGGCCTACATGTGATTCCAGACCCACAGCAATGTGGTTGAGTTTTAACTGCCTTCTGAGTAATTCTGGGTGGGCAATAAATGCTGGCCTAGCCAGCTATGCCCTCATCCTGTGAATGAATAAAGAAGAAATATTCCACAGCCTGTATGACAATAGTTTAACTCTGGCACCAAATGTAACTCTCAGTAAATGCTGTTTGTTTTATTCAACCGAATTAAGATGCACAATGTCATTGCGAGTAGATAGATGGATTTAAAAAGAGCAATATTGCTGTATTTTCCCAGGTGTAACCTGTTATCAATCCTAAAACACTGCAAATTCTTCAAAACAAAACTAGTGGTCTCTATCAACTGTCTTGCTTTAATGTTGCCACTGCTGATTAATTATGGCATGGCAGTGTTACTGTGAATATAACCCCAGAAAGGAAATAATTGCTTGGAAATGACTTCTCTGTCATTTTATTCTATTGTTTTGCTTCCTATCTCAAAATGTTCTTGTTTGTGTTTCACAATATGGCAGCAAAGGACATTTAATGGACATGCATCACTTATTTAATAGTTTCAGCAAAATATTAACTTAAGGTTACGTCCCCTCGAGCCTGACATGCTGTAGTTTACTCCATTATTTATAGTTAGAATGAATCTGTATGTAATAAAGAAATTAAATACTTTGAGATGTTATCAACTAGCATCCTAGAGTTGTCAACAATGTGGTTCCACGAAGAACAGTGGAATGTATGACTAACGTGTTGATTGAAGGATAAGTAGTCTGTGGACACTGGGAGAATTCACTGCTCCTTTCTCAAATGGCATTTTTAGATCATTAGTACTCACTTAGTCCATGTCATCAGGACCTCAGTTTAGTGGGTCATCTGAAAAAACAGATATTCCTAATAATGTAGCATTCATTCCTCTTTGCTGTGTAAATGTTAGCTTACATCCACAAACATCTGACTTGAGCCATTAGATATAGGACCAGAAGTAGACTCTTCAGTTCGTTGAGCCTGCTCTGTCATTCAGTGAGGTCATGGCCGATCCGATCATCCTCAACTACACTTTCCTCGCTTTTCCCATAACTCTTGATTCCTTTATTTATTGAAAATCTGTCTCCCTCAATGACCCAACCTTCTCAGTCCTCTTTGAGGGAGGAAATTTCTCCTTATTTTTGTGTTATTTTGGCATTCACTTATTCTGAGATTATGCCGTTGAGTCTTGGACTCTCCCAGAAGGGGAGAAACCTTTCCACATCTTCCCTATCAAGCTAAGAATCTTGCATGATTCAACAGGGTCACCTTTCATTCTTCTAAACTAAAAGGTGAAAATGTGTTGCTGGTTAAAGCAGAGCAGGTTAGGCAGCATCTCAGGAATAGGGAATTTGACGTTTCGAGCATAAGCCCTTCATCAGGAATGAGAGAGAGTAGCCAAGCAGGCTAAGCTCCCTACCTTTTATCTTAGCCTGCTTGGCTACTCTCTCTCATTCCTGATGAAGGGCTTATGCTCGAAACGTCGAATTCCCTATTCCTGAGATGCTGCCTAACCTGCTGTGCTTTAACCAGCAACACATTTTCAGCTGTGATCTCCAGCATCTGCAGACCTCATTTTTTACTCTAAACTAAAAGGCCCAGTTAGCGCCTTCTCAAAGGAAAATCCCTCCATAACCAGGATCAGCCTAATGAACCTTCTCTGGAATGCCTTACCATTGAGCTAGCTGGTTCCTAAAAACATTGGACACAATTTGATGAAATTCTTAAATGAACCTCTTCTGAGAAATTAAATTTAATCATTTGTAAATTTCTATACATAATTATGTCAGTGTTTCCAAATCACTTGCTGGAGAAAGGCACTATTTTGAGCAGGACTAAATTACATATGACGTAGACCAGGGTTCAACCTGAAGCGTGTTCAGTTGGCATACCAGGCAACACACTACATGCATTCTGAAAGTACATGCACTTGGGGGACATGATTGTCTTAAAGTTTCCACTCCTGGTTAGCATTTGTAATCTCACTATGGAAGCCTGAGAGTTCCTTTTGCATTTATTTACATTGTTATAAATTGTATTTTCAGGTATTTCTACATAGCAAAGGGGAAGGGAAGTGAAAGGCATGCCATTTTGAAAGCCACAATTCACCTCCTTGAAGCTTGGTTTGGAAGTTTTGCAAAAAAAAAATGCTTAGGAGGAAGAAAGCTATATAAATGAGTGCAGTAAATGAAAATGTTAAAGGTGTTGTAATGTTTCACAGGCTCCAAGTGCTTCCTTGTGTATTGCCATCCTGAACCTGCACAGTAATAGTATGGAGTGTGGCCATCAGTTGATAGATCACTGCAGCAGACTGTCTCGCGCATTGACAAATCCAGAAGTGGATGCTTGCCTTTTAATAGATATCATAAAGCAACTTCTTTTCAGTGCTAAAATGATGTTTGTGAAAGCAGGCAGGAGCCAAGATCTGGCGCTTTGCGACAGGTGAGTAGCATTGACATTATGTTTCAAGATATGCTCTTGAGTAATAAAAGCGTGCCTTATTGATAGTTGATGCAGTGAAGCTGCAGCATGCTGTGACTTAAACACATTTGTTCATGCATCCACTTAACAGTTGCATGGTAATAGAGAACTTGACTACTGCTGGATGACTAGATACGCTGTTAAAAGTTTTTCATCATGCACTCATCAGGAAAAACACAACCATAACAAATTTCACATCATCTCTGCAATTTAAACTGCAGAAGAAAGGGATGCTGATTGGTAGGTAATTCTATCTGGTTGAGGCTTTGTAATGGACAAAACAAAGGAGAGCTATAGGCTGTCCAAGAGCCAGAAAATTACAAGTATTGGGATTATTTGCAATTTGGCATTCTTGCTCGTTTCCTAACGGGTAAAAAACCGAAATGTCACAATTTTCAGCAACATTCACTTTTAGGTTTATTTTACATATGAGGATATGAAGGTGCCCTCCCTTTCCCATGTGGCTCACTGAGTTAATTATGAGACATTGGATCATTTTTAACAGGAAACTCCACAACTGGATTTGTCCTCAACAAACAAAGTATTGGGAGTAATGAAAGCAGAAAATACAGGAAACATTCAGAGTGATGACCTGTCATCAGATCCTCAACCTGAAACATTTCCTGTTTCACTATGGGTGCTGCCTCACCTGCTGAGTGTTTTCAGATTTCCTGCGCTTAAGTATTTTGCTTGCATGTATTATTTGGCCACTCCCAGAAAAGTAAGACACAAAAATTGATATGTTTTCCTCTTGATAGTTGTAGAATAGCCATATATTGCAATATTGTAGGATCTCTGCTGCTGTCTGCTACATTCTTAATCCATATCGTTGCAGGCATCAAGGGAATAAGGTAAGGAGGTTGGTAGTGAAAATCTTGTGTAATGGTGGTATTGAATCCTGCAACAAGCAAGCATCATAATGATTAGGTTTGTGCCCAGTTCTTGTCTCCTGTACTGTACTGTGCAAATGCAAATCTAACTTTTAGCATTTTGAGAATATGGAGCACAGTACATTTTTCAATCCTTATGCATTTGCTCCTTATCAACCCATGATATGCTCAGTGTTTCTAGATCAAATAGGAATTGGTTGAGTAATCAGAAACTCTGCTGACAGTAAATGTTTCTTGTTTATGTCCAAAACCAGTGGTGGTTGTTCTGGAAATGTTTCTAAATCCAGCTTCAGCAGCATTAGTTTTCTTGAATGTACTATGAACAAAACTTTTATTCTTGATATGGTTGAGAGTTGCAACTCAGTTTTGTTTTAGCTTGACAGTCTTGTCTCACTTGGAAAAACAGCAAATAACCTTTATGGAAGCATTACTTAGCCACAGGTAAAAATCACATTCAGTTTTGCATGAAGTCTAAGTTGCATGCTGCTTACGTTTTTGCCAACAAAAGATAAATATTCACTTCAGTGATAACTGAAAAAAATACAGCTGAAAGAAAAAGCTAGCGTTTGGATAATCCTTAAGCATTCTGTGATCTCTGAGTTCCATGAACAGTGAATAATGTTTGAAGTATAGTTGCTATTGTTTCTTGATGTAATCATTGTGACTCAATTTCACAACTAGTTCATTGCTCTTGCAGCATTTTGGACAACCCTGGGACTTGTGACAATATTTTTATTTCAGCAACATTTTGCAATGATGTTAATACAGGCATATTGTGAACCCCGATATACATTGATCTTTTATTGTTGTACTGCCTGACATAATCAGCTTGGAGAGTTGCAGGCAACAAGTCTCACTTATGTCCAACATAGGGTCCCTGAAGAACTTGTCTGAGTTCTGGTCTCTTTGCAAATGTGTTTAAAATCTCTATAACATCTCTTTCTATGAGCCTGTCTCCTGAAAGAAATAGAAATTAAACAAGATGTTCAATAAATTAATTTTTCTAGAAATATCTTTGAGATTAATTGTTTGCTTTCTATCACTTCATACAGCTATATCAGTAAAGTGGATGTAGTGAAGATTTTAGTTGCTGCTAACTACCAGGATGTGCCTTCTCTTGAACAAATCCTTAAGCCTGCAGCCATCACAAGACTGAGAAATAAACTTTTGGAAACTGAATACTATGCACTGGCTGTTGAGGTTTGTAAAGGTGTTTTTTTTTTAAATGAAAAACTAGTTTTTAGAAATACTTTTAGTATCTGACAAACACAATTGTGAAGATTTCCAAGTACTTTATTGCAAAGTTTTCTCCCTGTTACAAGGTTCTTGGAGTGATATTCAAAACTCCACATTTAGTTATGGTGGACACTGATCTATATTTCAACTGTACCTTTGTTACGTCCATACTCAACATTTCTAATCACTCCTGGATGGTCTTTACATTCTAACCTCCTTAAACTTGAGGTCATTTAACCTCTGTGCCCTGGTCTTACTCAGACCAAAACTGTTCCTTATCATCCCCATAACGCATTTATGTGCATTAACTTCCAGTCCAGAAGTGCCTCAGTTTTAAAATTCTTGACCTTCTTTTGAAATCCCTCACCTCTATATATCTAATATTTTTCAGCCCCACAGTCTTTCAAGATAACTGTGCTCATCTAACCCTTGCTTCTTGACTATCCTCAATTTTAGTTGTTCTATTAAGGATGGCTATGTCCTCAGCTACCTAGGCTCTAACCTTTGGAAGTCTCTCTTTAAACTCCTCAAAATGTCTTTCTCTCAGTCTTTCTTTAATACTCTCATTAAAGACTATATCTGACCAACCATTTGGTTGTTTTGCTCTAATGTTGCCTATTGTGTTAAATGTGGATTTGTAATGTTATTGTGGAAAAAGTGGGTCATTTTGTTATATTAAAGGTGAAATATGAATATAAATTACAGGCAAGCATCGGGATATTTTACACACACCAAATTTTCAAAAAATGGCAGTGAGACAAATGACTAATATAATCTCGTGGGTATTGGCTGGAGAGCTCTTAAACCAATATTGGCACTCATAATCTTCTTCCAAGCATCCCATTGGGTATGTTCATCTGAGCAGTTTGAGAGCAGCTTTGCTCTCGTATGCAGAATACTGTACCTCTGACAACTGCACTTCCTCAGTAATGTACTAAAATGTCAAATGATCTTCTGCATCATGACAGTTCTGTAATTCATTTTAGATTGTGTCATTAATTCCAGTTCTAAGGCTTGAGTCCACAATATTCTGACTGTAAGCTAAGCATCTTGAAAAGTGGACCAACCTCTTGATAGTAGAGGTGCAATTTTTGGAAAGTGTCAATTCAGCTTCTGAACTAACCTTTTTACTCGGTCCAGAGTACTGATAATTCCCATTGTTCAACTTTTATTGGACATTTCTATTGTAATGCTAACTTATTTCAATTTTTAGGTCTCTACTAAGGGTCTTCTGGACCCGAGTGGAGTCTGGCATGCTTGGGGGTTAGCCTGCCTCAAAGTGGGAAACCTGTCTGCATCTCGGGAGAAATTCAGTCGCTGCTTAAAGCCACCATTTGACCGAAATCAACTATCTCTTGGTCCTCCACTTTTGCAAGAAATAGTGCAGCACCTGGAAACGTCTGTCAAACCAGTCTCGCCAGTGGTAATGAGCTTTAATCTTTCATTAATTTCTGAAAATGTTAAATTTGGTAATGCTCAAGTTAAGTTATTGTGACGATTGATTTTTCTTTGACATTATCTTCTGAGACTTACGGGTGTTGCATGTCAGTTGTTTATCTTTATAAAATGGTTTCTGTTCCAATCTTGAGTATAAATAGCATTATCTGAAGTGGCAGTATGTCATCAAAGTGCATTTCTGTAATGCAAAATTTGAATGAGACTAACTAGGGCCATCAGTAGACTTTGGACTTAATTCAGGAGGATTCTTTTGTCAGGATTCTTCACAGCATATTTACTTTCATTAATTAATTTAAAGCAGGCTGAAAAATGAAAATGGAGCATAGAGGCACAAAGTAGAAATAAGCATTTTAAAAGCTGAAACTTGCTGGTACACATCAGAACAAGATTTTGTTTCTGGTGTTGTGTTCTGAAATAAATTTTCCTTTTACACGTTAAACTGTTAATCAAAAATGCTTTTTCTCTGATTAACTTTTTTTTGTAATTTGCGTATTGGCTAAAAGTGATGTTGAAGAGAAGCAACATTGTGCTTAGTTGCGGAATTTTTAAAATTCAAGGTACCTGAGCAGCTTTTCTGCAAAAGTTTGAATAAGAAACAGTTTGGAACGATTCAGCTAACTTGCCATGCCTAGCAAGAATTGAATACGGTAAAGGTACTTGGGAGAGGATTTCTTTCCCCTAAACCTTTGCACAAGTGGTGGTGAATCGCTGGAATGCGTTGCCACAGGAAGTGGGGGAAGCAGGTAAAATAGCAGCATTCAAGAAGCACCTGGACGAATACATGAATAGGAAAGGAATAGAGGGATCTGGATCCCATAAGTGAAGGTAGTTTTAATATGGGAGGGCAAAATATGTTGTCGCAGGCTTGTAGGGCTGAAGGACCTGATCCTGTGTTGTATTGTTCTTTGTTCTTATGTGCTAGCCTTCAGGCAGCAATTGCCAACCATAAGCACATGTTTCTTATGTCTTCAATAGAGAGAAAATCTCAGTAAATAAGGAAACTATTTGAAGAAGTGGAAATGGGCAATTTAGACATGACAATTGTAGATATCTACTGTCATCTGTGTTGCTGGCAAAGTAAACATAATGGGAATAAGCGTTCTCTTGGGTTTGAGATGGGGTTCAGATTTTGAACCCGTTTTGAGAACTGAATGTAAAAGGTTAATGCTGCTGTTCCTTCACTTGCATAACTGTTAAACCTTCCACGGCTGGTGCAATTGGTTGGCTTTTCTAGCTGAATTCTTTTACCAGGAATTTAAAAATAATCTCACTATATTGAAGCTCAGGAACCTAATGCAGTTTTGTCAATACCAGTGAAAAAGTTTTATAATAAAAAGGTGCACTATTAGTAAGAGTGACTAATAGCTGAAAATGACTACAAAACAGAGCCAATTTACTTAATGTGCTCTAGTGAGTTATTTAGTGACTGAAGTATTTTTAAAAATTATTACTATTAAAAGGTTTTCTTTTAAGAACAGTTTAATCTTTAGGTGTTGCTCTTGTTACAAATGGACACAATCATCTAAAACATGCCATATTCATTAAATAAATCCGAATCTATGGACAGTTACACACTGTTTCTTGCTTAACATTTTAATGCAACCTTATAGGGTTTGAGGAAACTTGATTTGTGAAGAATGTAATCTGAGCTTAAAATTTCTGATCTTTCACCCTAGATTGGGCAATTACTTTGGACAAATTGTGTAGAAGTGGAACTCTACTAAGTAGCAGTGATGGTGATGTTTGTTTCTATTTGTGATTAAACAGCAGGATGATGACATTCTTGCCTCACTGAGAGAATTGGAGACGGTTCTGAAGGGTGACAGTACGGGTTTTGAAGTCACAGGAGATGGAAAGATCAAACAAAAGGTCTTTTACCAAGAGTGCTTGTACTACTTGCAAACATATGGCACTAATTTGGCCATTATTAGTTTTTATATGAGACACAACTGCATGAGAGAAGCTTTGCAGCACCTGCTAGATAAGGTAAGACATTGATATTGCTAAAATTAGATATGCTTTCCTAAACAACAGTGCATGCATGCCATATAAAATTACTTTGATTAGTAATGTGCAATGATGATATACTCTGGACACAGATGATGTGGATTCAGCTGTTTGATTTCCCGATTAAGGCCAAAGACCGCTTGATTTCCTGACTGAGGAATATGAGAAGACACATCAGGAGGAGATTTAACGTTGTTATTTAGCATCATGTTATTTAGCATTCTACAGATAACTCTTCCTTACATCAATTCTTTGGTGTAATCTGGCCAAACAGCTTCCAAATTTGTTTTCCTGAATCTCAACATTACAGTGTTTGTTGGGTAATTTTGAATTAGTGGTTATAAATAGAAGGAAGGTAGATACATATTCAGAGAGCAATTAAGGTTGATTTGGAATCACTTGTAGACCAAACAAGGTAAATATGGCAAATTTTCTTCCCAAAAGGATATTAGTAAACGAGCAGTTTTTAACACCTTACAGAAAACCCATAAGTGGATCTTGAGGAAATCAGGAGCCATATTTGACTTCGAGGACTGTAAAGTTGAACAATATGTCTTGTTTTTCTGGTGACCGACCTATTGATGTGACCACTCAACACACTCCCTGCAATATGTGGATAGGATTATCTGAAGTAAAATGGGACAAGGCTTGTGTGGAGCATGGTATTGGCTATTTGGACCAAATGACTTGCTCCTGTGGTCTCGATCAGTGAAAACCTGTTTTTCCCTACTTTATAGGTAGAAAGTTGGAAATCTGAATTAAAAAGAATATTCTGCAACAAAACAGCAGGTCACTAATAATCTGAAAGAGGTGACTGGGTTGGGGAGGGGCGAGTTTCAAGTTCATTTGATTTGAACTGTCTTAGATACATCGCAGTTTTGTGTTTTGCACCCAAAATTCACTGTTTTTAACTTAGCTCTGATCAAGCACAGACTTATGTTTTGGATCAAAGCAAAACACTGTGGATGCTGGAGATCAAAAATAAGAATATAAAGTGCTGGATAAACTCAGCAGATATGGCAGCATTTTTGGAGGAAGAAACAATTACTGTTTAAAGTTCAGTAGAACTTCATTGAAACATAGACCTGCTGAGTTTCTCCAGTTGCTGTTTCCATTTCTTACATTTTGGTTGGTGCGTGCTTCTTACTTTTCAGGCTTGCCCTGAAGAGGTGTTCATGCAAGGGATTTTCAAACCAAGTTACGAAAGTGGCAGACTGCATGCTTTGGAAAACTTAATGGAACACATGGATCCAAGCCTGGAAAAATGGAGTTGCTATTTGATTGCATCTTGCAAACATTTACAAATGAGGGGTTTTTTCAACATTCTGTATGATCTGCAGCAATTTATGAAGGTAATTGTAATTTTTGACTTGTGTGATGGGTCCTTTTTATAAATGGGTTTTAATGGGAAATGGAGCAATGTCTTGTGTGATGTGTTCATTTCAGGACCATATGCGAGCAGCCATGACGTGCATCAGGTTTTTCAGCCACAAAGCAGACTCCTATAGGGAACTCGGAGCCAATCAAGGTTGGCTGACCGAAGCCAAAGGTCATCTGAAAACATACTTGCAGGAAGTGTCCCAACGCAGTTCGTCGAGAAAGAAAATTACCAGTTCTTTTCGCAAGCAAATGTCAGCGGCAGATGTGTCAAGGTAGATTTTTTTTAAGGAAAATTTCTTCTTGCGATTTTTGTGTAATAGTGAGGCAGTATTTATTGCCCATCCTTAATTGTCCTGGAGAAGGTGAGGTAAGTCACATTTTGGAAGCTGCAATCTAACCTTTCTGTGTAACAGTTTGGTAAAACTGAATGGCTTGCTGACCCATTTCAGAGAACGGTTCAGAGTTGACCACATGGCTCTAAGTCTGGAAACACATACAGACCAGCCTAGGTAAGGTTCTTCTGTAAAGAACATTAATGAGCCAGGTGTTTTTTTTTACAACACACAGTAGTAGTTTCTTGGTCACCATTACTGAGGCTAGCTTTCTGTTACTAATGAATTCAATTTAATGAATTTACTAATGAATTCACTTTAAATTCCAGCATCTCTTGTGTTGGAACTTTACCACCTGATAGTCTGGATTGCTTGTCCAGTAACATGGACCACAGTGTCACTGTCATCTTCAAATGAAAAACAATCCATAGGATTAATAATTTGATATTAGAAATTTGAAGATGCACATTGAAACTCCCACATAATTAGTTTCTCACTGTTTTATGTACACGCACATACCTACCCATTCTTCTCTCTCTCTCTCTCTCTCTCTCTCTCTCTCTCTCGTTCCCCTCCTACTCTGAGACCTACCCACTCCAACACATAGACACCTATTTACACTCCTACCCACGCAAATGAACATATAACTCCTATTCTGTCAACCCTAAAGAATAGATTTAATTTTCTTGTATTTAGGAGAGTAAATGCAACTTATGCAAGGTTGGCAATGATTTCTTCTTAATGAA
Source organism: Hemiscyllium ocellatum (assembly GCF_020745735.1). NCBI lineage: Eukaryota > Metazoa > Chordata > Chondrichthyes > Orectolobiformes > Hemiscylliidae > Hemiscyllium > Hemiscyllium ocellatum. Next base: position 44,851,263 of record NC_083408.1, read on the forward strand.
CAAAGCAAGAAGTAGCTGCTAATTATGGCAGAGGCACCAATGTCAAACAAACTTTTTTCATTTTTCAAGAAATAGCAGTTCTCAAAATCCTGAACATTCTTGCAAGACATCATACTGGCTTTAATAATCCAGCAATCAGTAGCTATCATTACTTATTGCAATTTTTTTGAAGTTTTCTATTCTTCTCAGAGGAAAGAAAAATTATAGTAGCGTGTGAATTAGATCACCTATTTCTGAACAATTAATGCAGCATTTATTCTGTAATGTCATTCTGAAGAAGAAATTATGATGTACGCACCATTTGTTGTCTGCAGAATAATAAAAAAAATCTGCCCTCCTGAAATCTCTTTCTGCTAGAAAAAGCTTTGTTGTTCAATATTTGTAAAGTTATCACCCCAGGAGTAAGGCACTAAGCAGCAGGGACAATGGTCCTAACTATTATGAAGAAATTCCCTGTCTATCATTTATGGAATCTCTGTCACCACAAACATGGCTAAAGTCCAAGATGGTGGAACTAGACATTATCATAGAACATTATAGCGCAGTACAGGCCCTTTGGCCTTTGATGTTGCACCGCCCTGTCATACTAATCTGAAGCCATCTCACCTATATTATTCCATGTACGTCCATATGCCTGTCCAATGACCACTTAATGCACTTAAACTTGGCAAATCTACTACTGTCGCAGGCAAAGCATTCCATACCCTTACTACTCTCTGAGTAAAGAAACTACCTCTGACATCTGTCTTATACCTATCCCCCCTCACTTTAAAGTTGTGTCCCCTCGTGTTTGCTGACCCCATACTTGGAAAAAGGCTCTCCCTGTCCACCCTATTTAACCCTCTGATTATCTTATATGTCTCTATTAAGTCACTTCTCAACCTTCTCTCTAACGAGAACAGCGTCAAGGCCCTCAGCCTTTCCTCGTAAGACATTCCTTCCATACCAGGTAACATTCTAGTAAATCTCCTCTACACCCTTTCCAAAGCTTCCACATCCTCTTTATAATGCGGTGACCAGAACTGTACACAATACTTCCGAGTGTGGCTGTACCAGAGCTTTGTACAGCTGCAGCATAACCTCCTGGTTCCGGAACTCAATCCCTCTATTAAGAAAGGCCAAGATACTGTATGCCTTTTGAACAACCCTGTCAATCTGGGTGGCAACTTTCAGGGATCTGTGTACATGGACACAGAGATCTCTCTGCTCATCTGAACTCCCAAGAATCTTACCATTAGCCCCGTACTTTGCATTTTGATTACTCCGTCCAAAGTGTATCACCTGTCATTTGTCCACATTAAACTCCATTTGCCACCTCTGCATCCTATCTGTGTCTCTCTGCAACCTACCACATTCTTCGTCACTATCCACAACTCCACTGATCTTAGTGCCATTTGCAAATTTACTAACCCACCCTTTTAAGCCCTCATCCAGGTAATTTATAAAAATGACGAACAGCAGTGGACCCTTGCGGTATGCCGCTAGTAACTTGACACCAAGATGAACATGTTCCATCAACTAAAACCCTCTGTTTTCTTTCAGCAAGCCAATTACTCATCCAAACTGCAATGTCTCCCACAATCCCATTCCTCCGCATTTTGTTTAATAGTCTACCGTGGGGAACCTCATCAAATGCCTTGCTGAAATCCATATACACCACATCAAGTGGTTTACTCTCATCTACCTATTTGGTCACTTTGTCAAAAAACTCAATAAAGCACGACCTACCCTTCACAAAACCACGCTGACTGTCCCTGATCAGATTATTCTTTTCTAGATGGTTATAAATCCTATCTCTTATAACCTTTTCCAACACTTTACCAACAACTGAAGTGAGACTCACTGGCCTGTAATTACCAGGGTTGTCTCTACTACCATTTTTGAACAAGGGAACCACATTTGCTATCCTCCAGTCCTCAGGCACTATTCCTGTAGACAATGATGATTTGAAAATCAATGCCAAAGGCTCGGCAGTCTCTTCCCTTGCTTCCCAGAGGATCCTAGGATAGATCCCATCCGGCCCAGGGAACTTGTCTATTTTCACATTCTGCAGTATTTCTAATACCTCTTCCTTGTGAACCTCAATCTCTTCTAGTCTAGATGCAAGTATCTCTGTATCTCCCTCGCCAATATTTTCATTTTCATCTTAAAATACTTAAGATTGGGCAATAATTATAGTATTAATAGCATCACCTACCTTCTGAGAACAAATTTGCAAAAGGTTTTGATCAGTTCAAGTGGTGACACAGGTTTTAATTTGGTCATCAATTTTTCACCCTTATAATTAAGCATATATTTAAAGAGAGGGTCACATGTTCCTTTCTTTGCTATTTGGATGTACTTGTTTATAGTGGAGTTGAGGTGGTGGAAATAGAATAAGTGCATGTTTTTTTTCATGTCATCATAGAACTCAGTAGTATGCCAGTTCTATAAAGTAAAAGAATTACAGGCAGCACGGTGGCATAGTGGTTAGCACTGCTGCCTCAGGCAACTGTCTGTGTGGAGTTTGCACATTCTCCCCGTGCCTGTGTGGGTTTCCTCTGGGTACTCTGGTTTCCTCCCACTGTCCAAAAATGTGCAGGTTAGGTGAACTGGCCATGCTAAATTGCTCATAGTGTAGTTGAAGGGGTAAATATAGGGGAATGGGTCTGGGTGGGTTGCTCTTCGGAGGGTCAGTGTGGACTTGTTGAGCCAAAGGGCCTGTTTCCACACTAAGTAATCTAGAAAGGAATTCTAGGAGTTCGAATTGTATTTTAAGTGTCCATGTAATGCACAAACTAAAATAAGCCAGTAAACCAGTCATAACTCCAGAGCTAGGTGTTATTTGTATTTTGAACTTTTAATTAGTAGAGCCATTTTGTAGGTACATGAATACAATTGAGCTGCAGATTGAAGTAACCAAATTCTTGCATCGTTGTGAAAACTCGGGGATTTCAAAGAGTTGTGGACCCCCTGCCAGTCTCTTTGGGAATACTAAAATGAAGATGGAAGTTGCTTGCAAGGTGCGTTATCTTGATACAGTGTGTTTTGAAGCATTATTCACAGAAGCACATTGTATTGATTTAGTTATTAGTGAAATGATGCTGGTATTCATGTTCTGTCCTGCAGGTTCTCCTTGGTGGCAAAAATATTGAAGAAGGCTTTGGAATATCTTTCAGAGTTATTCAGGTAATGAAAAAGCTTTTTTCCCCACACATAATTTTGGAGCATTCTGCAATGAGTTCAGGAATTCTACGTCATAACTTGTGTCCCCGTTTTGTTTTGTTTATCTTTGCTCATTTGGCATTTTGCCTCTGTTTCTGTCACATATTCTTGGCTTTTGGAAGGCAGCTATTCAGGATCCTACAATTCATATCTCCTGTATGTTGTATGAGCAATCCTCATCACTGATCACCACATTGTATGAGGCTGTCTGTTCTATTGCTCACAGTGGAGTAGGTTTGCTGCCACCATCCTGTTTTAGAGTAGGAATCTACATGGTCTGCTTGGTCTGGTGTGCTAGATAGAGAAAAAACACCTTACTGATCTAATGAGAAGAAGCTCTTGTCTTAAACAAGTATGTTAACAACTAAGTACAAGTTACACTGATGCAGAGTCTGAGGAAGCTGTGTGGTAGATCTTTGTTTTGAGATGCTAAGTTGTTCCCCTAAGTTGTCATGGAAAGTGGTCAGGCTGGTTCATTAACTCTTTCAGATCAACACATTGTTTGCTACTTTGCTTGTCTCATTGCCAATCCCTATGGTCTTCTGTTCTTTTTCTGTCTTTGTAGATACTGCCAGGTTTCCTGGTGTATGTTGAACATTTTCTGTATGCATCTCAGATGTCAGGCAGAGTATTTAGCTTTTGTCATAGCTCCCTTGATGTCCTGAGCTCTCTGGCTCTGAATGTTTCAGTTTTGACCCCTATTCTTTGAGTTGCTTGATCTAATCTCAGCAGTGCAGATGATAGGTTACTGCAGTCACTCCACATTGCCGAGTGAGTGGAAGAATGAGATAAAGTGGAGTTTTTCTGGCACAACTACGAGTGTAGATCAACATTTAAACAATCTGCCCCCAGGGTGAAATTGCTGGAAGCTAAGACACCTTGTCTCAGTATGGAGCAATGCCTTTAGCAGTGGAGTACAGGTCATTCTGCTATAACACACGTTTTATTAATGCAAATTCGCAATAACACAATTGACAAATTGGGGACACTGTTTCAAAACACTAACTTTTAAAGCATGTATTGATTATAATGCGGTTCTGGCCCAAATAGTTTAAATGGTGCTGCTATTACACAATTTTCTTATAACACGGCGTTGCACAAGAACAGAACTACTGCGTTCTAGCAGAACTGACTGTAGAGGAAAGGCAGCTGCTTTAAAAATATTGTTCTACAAAAGAGCATGAGTATATCTTTGGATCGACATGGTGAAGCCATCAAATTTTAAGCTGAAGAAAAGTACATTTAACATATGAATAGGAAATCCAAAACAAGTATAAAAATGTGAAAATTTACGATAAAGGGAAATAGAGTTAAAGCATGAAACAAAGAATTAATGTGTAGGGCCATAAAGATATAAAAAGGCCACATTTGTAGTATGACAACAGGCAAAGGAGAGCTATTAACAGATAATGGAGGCAGACAAGCAGTGGAGAATGATGTTTGAAATTTACGTTAGCTAAGTACTGTACACATGCTTGTCCAGAAGAAGTTATACAGTTACCAGAGGTCTGTGTAATGCAGTCAAAATTCAACAGAAGATTGTATCAAATAATGTATTCTGTCTTGAATGAATCAAATCACCTAGATGCAGCGCTTAATGTGGTAGGATTCTGAAGCTAGGGAGGGAATACTGGAGGCTATGACTTTTACACATTTGTTGTGTGTAAAATATTTAGCAGGCACCTGAAAAGGGTCCACTGTTTTTGTGACTTGTTTGCACTATGTGATATTCTCCACACCCAAGCAGCTTAAAGGCAACGTTGGCCATTTGTAGGCTACCAGAATCTGTAGCAGAGGGGGACATTGCTAAGGACTTGGAGAAATTTGAGTTAATCAGACCTAATCCATAGGAAGATGTAAAAGAAAGGTCATACGACACACATCTTATCAATGAAGAAAGATTTGTTCAGGTTAACAGAATGATGTTTAGGGCAGAATGCAAAGGAACTGAATAACGAGAATAGTTGATTGGATTGGAAAGATATGTGAGTAGGAAGTCATGCTGAAGTACTTTTATTTACCGTATTCACAAGTGAGCTGAACTGAGGAAACAGTATGCGGAATGGATGGGGGAAGGGCGCTAGAACCATTGTTGACAATGACTGTGAAACATTGCAGAATTAAAGGAGATGACAATGGGGTGTATGTAGCAAACACAGTCATGTGTAGAAGAATGTGAAAAATATAGAAGTTTACAGCCTTTTGATATATTCTATCTGTGTTACCCTCCAGCTGGAACAAGCTAAAGCTTATACATTCTCTTTCTTTTGCCCCACAGCCTCTTCAAATGTGCACTAGCTTTCCATTTAAATGTTCAAAGATCTTGGCCTCATGTATTCACTGTTTCAAGCCCTTCCAAGCTCTAGTAACTCTAAAGGAATTTTTAACTTTTCTATGCCCTCTCCCTCCCTTTACTTTTAAACTTGACCACATCTCATTACAAATTTCCCAGTCAGAGGCAATAGTCATCCTCTATTCCTCCTATAAAACTCTTAATTTTAAAAATTTCTGCTACATCTCTTCCACTTCACTGATATTACCCTTCGTGTCATGTTCCTCTTTCTGACTGTAATTTCACATGTCTTCACGTTAAATTCAGTCAAAGGAAAATTTAATGTACATTTCCAAATTCCAATGCATTCTTAAAGAGCTGTAAGATTTTTGTTGACTGTCTTTGCATTGCTTCATTTCATTTTTATTTTTATTTCTGAGCCAGGCCTTTCAGTTGGATGCTGCTGCTGTATATGACAAAACTGCAAAACATTTACTGCAAAATCGCAAATTCTGTCAAATCAGACAGTTACTGAAATGTGTCAGTGAATCGGGAGTGGCTAGTGGCGATGACACTGATAACCTCCTTGTCCGATTTATTGAAGGCGGTGATGAACACCTTTCACAGGTGAGAACAGTCTAATTCTGAACCACCAGTGGAGCAAAGTACCTCAGCAAAAAATTGATACACTCCTGGGATAAATGGGTTGTTGAATGATGTGAGGTTGAGTAAATTGGGTCTATTTTCTTTGAAGTTTAGACGCATGAGAAGTAATCTTGTTGAACCGTACAAGAGCTTGATGTTAAAATTGCCATACCTTTTGGAAATTTTTCAAGTAATATAAACTTAATTTCCAGTAGTTACTGAATTATTCATTGCAGAGAAGATCAGTGGACATTCCCCATGCTCATATTTGGAGTATCACAGCAGTCTGTATACAGGCTCACTATCGAGCCAGCACTTGTCTTTCTTCAGCATTGACATAAGCATTCATTGAGAAGTTTTCATTGGAAGCACACACAATTCTCTTAGTCATAGAGATGTACAGCATGGAAACAGGCCCTTCGGTCCAACCCGTCCATGCCAACCAAAAATCCAAATGTCTCTTAAATGTTGCAATTGTACCAGCCTCCACCACTTCCTCTGGCAGCTCATTCCATACACGTACCACCCTCTGTGTGAAAAAGTTGCCCCTTAGGTCTCTCTTGTATCTTTCCCCTCTCACCCTAAACTTATCCCCTCTAGTTCTGGACTCCCCGACCCCAGGGAAAAAACTTTGCCTATTTATCCTATTCATGCCCCTCCTAATTTTGTAAACCTCTATAAGGTCGCCCCTCAGCCTCCGACGCTCCAGGGAAAACAGCCCCAGTCTGTTCAGCCTCTCCCTGTAGCTCAAATCCTCCAACCCGACAACATCCTTTTCTGAAACCTTTCAAGTTTCACAACATCTTTCCGATAGGAAGGGGACCAGAATTACACGCAATATTCCAACAGTGGCCGAACCAATGTCCTGTACAGCCGCAAGGTGACCTCCCAACTCCTGTACTCCATACTCTGACCAATAAAAGAAAGCATACCAAATGCGTTCTTCACTATCCTATCTACCTGCAACTCCATTTTCAAGGAGCTATGAACCTGCACTCCAAGGCCTCTTTGTTCAGCAACATTCCCTAGGACCTTACCATTAAATATGTCCTGCTAAGATTTGCTTTAAACTCCATCTGCCACTTCTCAGCCCATTGGCCCATCTGGTCAAGATTCTATTGTAATCTGAGGTAACCTTCTTTGCTGTCCGCTACACCTCCAATTTTGGTGTCATCTGCAAACTTACTAACTGTACCTCTTATGCTCGCATCCAATAATTTATATAAATGATGAAAAGTAGTGGACCCAGCACCGATCCTTGTGGCACTCCACTGGTCACAGGCCTCCAGTCTGAAAAACAACCCTCCACCACCCTCTGTCTTCTACCTTTGACCCAGTTCTGTATCCAAATGGCTAATTCTCCCTGTATTCCATGAGATCTAACTTTGCTAATTAGTCTTCCATGGGGAACCTTGTCGAACGCCTTACTGAAGTCCACGTAGATCACAACTACCGCTCTGCCCTCATCAATCCTCTTTGTTACTTCAAAAAACTCAATCAAGTTTGTGAGACATGATTTCCCACGCACAAAATCATGTTGACTATCCCGAATCAGTACTTGCCTTTCCAAATACATGTGCATCCTGTTCCTCAGGATTCCCTCCAACAACTTGCCCACCATCAAGGTAAGGCTCACTGGCTTGTCCTTACCACCCTTCTTAAACAGTGGCACCACGTTGGCCAACCTCCAGTGTTCCGGCACTTCACCTGTGACTATCGATGATACAAATATCTCAGCAAGAGACCCAGCAATCACTTCTCTAGCTTCCCACAGATTTCTCGGGTACACCTGATCAGGTCCTGGGGATTTATCCACCTTTACCCGTTTCAAGATATCCAGCACTTCCTCCTATGTAATATGGACATTTTGCAAGATGTCACCAGCTATTTCCCTCCAGTCTCTATCTTCCATATCCTTTTCCACAGTAAATACTGATACAAAAATACTCATTCAGTATCTCATTTAAATACTTATTTTCTGCGGCTCCACACAAAGGCCGCCTGACTGATCTTTGAGGGGCTCTATTCTCTCCCTAGTTACCTTTTTGTCCTTAATATATTTGTAAAAACCTTTTGGATTCTCCTTAATTCTATCTCATTTTCACTTCTCAAAAAAACAGAAGTGTCAACTGCTTGGTGGTGATAGAAGTAGCCAATTTTAGAAAATGATTTGTCCTGATCCATAACACAATCTAACCAGTTCCAACTCTCATTCTATTTGATAAAACCTTCTATAACATTAAAATATAATCAAACAACGAGCCATTCACATTTCAGTGAAAATGTTCTTTTTTTCATTATTCTAATTAACATATCTGCCAAGTGCTGCTCATTTCAAGTGGCAATAATTTATTTTTGGCAAGGGAATTCTTGGAAACGAAAGCATCTGTTATCTATTTAAAGCTTAGGATTTCAAACTGGGATCCATGGAGCTTAAGAGAGTTTCTGAAAGGATACTTGTAGAGACTAATAACTGGAAGTTCAAATTAGCTGAATGTTTGACGCGAGATATCATGTTTTAAGATCCAAATTGTAACAAGCAGACTAAAAACGTGATTGATGGAACATTTTTTGTCAGCATCGTTTAGTTTAAACTGCAGAACTCTACTGAAAAGAAAATCACCATCAGATATTATATATTGCACTGCCCTTAAGTAGACATTCAGTTCTCCCATAACCGGTCCAAAATTATTCTTAGCTCCGAGTAGTTCACTTCTGTGTTTTCATTTCTAGGCCTGATTATTTCTAACTCCAAATCTATCTTTCATGGTGAGACTACTCGTAGAGATTCTCTCTAACACAGTAGAAGAAAATTAACTTGCTTTGTTTTAATACCTAATGATTTTGGTCTTTTCAGTCCAAACTCGAGCATCCACCTGCATTCTGACGTATGAATCATTGACACATTGCGATTAGCTGATCTCTTTTTCCCAGACCATGGCAGACTAACTGTCACTGAATATTGAGTGAAGTCCTGTAATCAGATATCGCTTTCCATCTCCAAGCCAATCCCGTGACAACGTGAATCACGTGGAGCTTGTATTTAGATAGAGATGCTGATTAGCTACTATTCAGACCCCAATTCTTTTTCGTCTTTGAATTAAATGGACCATTTAAAGCACAATTGTAAAACACAAATGACATTCTCAGTGCTTTTCTGCGATTTTGGAGGACCTAACCACCGTTAGCACATTGGCTGCTGACATTGTCTCCAAATGTAAACCTCCCTGTTAAAAAAAAACCTGGGCCTCTTTTAATCTCTAACAATCACACCACTTAGTGTCAGGCAGATTTAGGGACAGGTCAAATATCCCCTTCATTTTACTTTCAAGACACATCTCCATCTAAATACAAGGTCCATGTGATTCACTAAATCTCTCAGAGATTGTTAGTCTGCCAGGGTCTGAGAAAGAGAAAACCTCAAATCTCAAAATATATAAATACATTTCATTATTGCAATAATGTACACAGACTACTGAGGAATGTTTTCTCCAATGATAATGGTTTCTTTGGGAAACTAATACTTCTGGATGTTAGGACAGAGGTCTCCCAAGTGCGTTCGTATTTTCAAAGCACCTTGAGAAACATTGACATTTCTAGACCGAACCATGCAGGGACAAGTGTGAACATTACTGGATTAGATTACTTATTACAGAGTGGAAACAGGCCCTTCGGCCCAACAAGTCCACACCGACCCACCGAAGTGTAACCCACCCATACCCCTACATTTATCCCATACCTAACACTACGGACAATTTAGCATGGCCAATTCACCTGACCTGGAGTTGCACCCTTTCACATAGATGCTTTCTGAATCTCACTTTTATTATGTTGCTGATGTCGACTGCTCTGTATCTTTTAAATTGCAAAATTTGCTACATTTGTTTTAGTCAAATTGCATTCATTGTAGAGTGACAAAGCAATGGGGCCCTCTAGTGGGCAAGAAGACCATTTTGCATTTAAGGTAAGATTCGCCACAAGATGTCAATATGCAGCTTCGATCATTCTATCTGAACACATTTTGGGGGTAAAATGTATAATTTTTAGCTTCAAGGTAGATTGCAAATTAGATTATTTCCGTACACTCTTTCTTTGCTCTTTGTCAGGTCTGAAAAACAAATGTAAAATAACTTATTTCCAATACTGCAAATCTGAGATTCTTGCCTTACTTTGCCATTTGTTTTTTTCCCCCAGTCTCCATGTTTTTAGAAGTTCATTATTTTTAATGTAAACAAAAATATTTTCAAGTCTTGCTTGTGCTCCCCAATGGACTCGGATTCTTAATTTCTCAGTTTGACAAAAATAAGTTCTGAGCATGTTAGTTAAATGCAGCAATTAATGTGTTGGACATTTGGTTATATTGAAGTCGATGTGAAACAAATGAACTGGTATGAGTAAGGTCAGTTGTGGAATAGTTTATTCTTGTCTAATCAACATAGAAACTGTTATAATACTATGACTTTAAGAGGTGTCCTTTGTCCATTTTTTTCTGAAGAGAGGCAGAGACAGAGGTGCAGAGTGGCCTGTTCTAAGCCAATAAAGTAAATTTCTTTTGAGGCCTTTGCTTTTTAAAAAACACATTGTCAAGCTTCTAGGGAACCAGGATTTTAGTTTAACTTTCAGAAACTGCTATGTATCTCTCTCTCTCTGCTACAGAAAAATGCTTGGGTTCTCTCTCTCTTTCTCTCTCTCTCTCCCTCGCTGTCTCTGAGTTTCCTCTGGACTGAAGAATTGTACTTGAGACAATGTATTTTATTGAATTTGCTTTTGCCAAGGATGTGTTTGTAGGATCTTATTATATTGAAACAGTTGCTGTCTGTTAAGTTTTTGAATAAAGTTGTTATTCCAATTCTTTCATACTTTTTGCGTTTTAACTATAATGTGAGAATAAAGTGTATTTTGCTTCAGGTGTGATAGTTTGACTAATCGAATCGCATCCAGAACACTTACACTTGCCTTTAAAAAAATAAGAAAAAGTTGGGGGTCTAGGCTATCTTCTTAATATATTTCGAGGGGGTTTGGTCAGGTCCAAAACAAATATAAAATTAGGATTAAATGTATATTTGTACTGGTTTAAAATTTTCATCAAACTTTTTTTTGTCTTTTTTTCCTTTAAAGAATACTACTCTCTCATTTGCAACTATTTTAATACCTTGAATTTTATTCCAGAAAACAATTAATAACCCATGCAGCATAAAACGTATACAACTTAATGTAAGAAAATATTTATTTACAAACATGAGAGACTATGTTTAGTTTTCACTCCATCTAAATTGATTTCACATTGTTTCTGAAGACTTTTCCTTATATCTACGCTTCCAGAATTCTATCTTTTATATGAAATACATATTTATTTATTGCTATGTTTCTGCAATTTGCACAGATGGACTAAATCCAGTTAAGACCCAACTGTTCTGAATCATAACCTTGAAAATTCATTTTTCTGTCCCACTCTGCCACTGCACAGGGAAAGTCCCGGCCACTTTCCGAGGGAATGAATCTTTACTCTCTTTCCTGAGCCCATACTGAGTGACACACTTGACTACGAATATACAAAATACAACGCTTCACAAATAGCTTCATTCCCCCTTATTTCTATCTTGAGAAGTTTTGGATGCTAATCTTGCGGTTATAACTGCTACATGTGCCATTGCAAGGCTCTCTCCAAATTCTCAGCTATGTCAGTTGCTTGTCAATGTCTACCTTTCTGAGTCAGAGTCATAGAGATGTACAGCATGGAAACAGACTCTTTAGTCCAACTCGTCCATGCCGACCAGATATCCTAACCTAATCAAGTCCCACGTGCCTGCACTTGGCCCATATCCTTCTGAACCCTTCCTATTCATATACTCATCCAGATGCCTTTTAAATGCTCTAATTGTACCAGCCTCCACCACTTCCACTGGCAGCTCATTCCATGCACGTACCACTCTGTGTGAAAAGGTTGCCCTTGAGGGCCCTTTTGTATCTTCCCTCTCTCACCCTAAACCTATGCCCTCTGGTTCTGGACTCCCCCACCCCAGAGAAAAGACCTTGTTTATTTACCCTATTCATGCCCCTCATGATTTTATAAACCTCTATAAGGTCACCCCTCAACTTCCA